>NW_026623111.1:35876178-36504511 GCF_023065955.2 Ursus arctos | reverse complement strand
GTAATTATTAGAACTGATTAAGCCTTGGGGTGCCTGGGTGGCTCAGTCCTTAAGCGTCTGCTTTAGGCTCAGGGCGTGATCCTGGCCTTCTGGGATCAAGCCCCACATCAGGCTCCTCCCCTGGGAGCCTGCCTCTTTCTCTCCCACTCCCTCTGCTTGTGTTCCCTCTCTCACTGGCTGTCTCTCTCTCTCTGTCAAATAAATAAAATCTTTAAAAAAAAACCTGATTAAGCCTTGCTTTATTATAATTAATTATCATAAATGTGCTTTCAGTAATTTAAGGACATGTTTCAGGTTTTCAATAGAGATAACTCATTTTCGATGAAAATCATTAAAAATCAATTGTTCAAAGAAACAAATAATTTTACAAAGGTGAATTAGGATGAATTAGAGGAAGGTGGTCAAAATGCACAAACTTCTAGTTACAAGATATATAAGTAGTGGGAATGTAGCATATAATATGATGACCACAGTTAGCAATGTGGCATGGTATATTTAAAAGCTGTTAAGACATTAGATCCTAAATGTTCTCATTATAAGGAAAAAAAAAACTTTCCTTTTTTTTTAAAAATCCACATGAGACAACAGATGTGAACTGAACTTATTGTGGTAGTCTTTTCACAATATATGTTAAGTAAAACTATTAGGCTATACACCTTAAACAGTGCTGTGTGTCAGTTTTATCTCAATAAAACTGGGTAGAAAGAATCAGGGATATGGAAAACAGGAAGAGAGAGACTAACAGATATTTAGCAACTTACTGCATGCCAAACTGTGGACTGAGTTCTTTACATATACTATCTCATTTAATTTTCACAATGATCCTTTGAAGTAGATTTTAATTAGCTTATTTACAACTGAGGAAACTGATACTCAGGGTGGTCATATGGTTAATCAGTGATAATAGTGGGCTTTTAATGCAGTCCATCTGGTCCCACAGCCCTATTCTATTCACCACAGGGCCCTGTCTTTCTAAATGGGTAGCATTTGAGCAAAACTTGGAACTGGACTACTGCAGGAATTGTGATCATACAATTTCTCCAATGTAATAGCCTTCAATATTATGAAATGAACAATATGTTTCATGACAATAACAAAAACAAGTTTTTGGAAAAAATATAATCTTCAAGGCTGGAAAGAGTGTTGGGATCAAATATGCTTGTGGTTTTCATGTTTAGAGGAAACATTCACGGATTCACTCAAAGAATGTGTCTGATGCTGGGTACTCTGATTAATGCTAGGATGCCCAAATTAGTAAAGGGTATGTTTAAGCCATAGAACTAGTCATCAATACTGGAACTAAGAGGTCTGAATCTTGACCTTACATCTTCAGTCCTGAGTGCTTACTTTGTATCAAGTTGACCCACCATATAGTGAACACCCACGTTTCTTAAAGATACACTATTTCATGTACATACAAACACACATGCTAACCAGAAGGTGCAGCATGTCATACTGCAATATCTTAATTTTGCATAAAATCTCTTACTACTTAATGTTTATGTTAATATAATCGTATCATTATTACCTTTTCTCTAGATATGTCATTTATTCATACATGCAAAAATACAGAAATATATTTTGGTAATATATCTGCTTGATAATAGACCTGCTCATTTATTAAACACTCGACAAGTATTTATTGATGAGCAATATGAGCAGGTACTGTTCAAGACGTTTGAGTTATTTCAAGGAAAAAAACAGACAAAATTCTCTGCCCTTATAAAAATTGAATTCTATATAAGAAATACACAGTAAGTGATAAACAGAAAATTGTACATTATGTAGATTGTTAGGAGGTAACAAGCTTAAAGAAAAAAAGGGAATAAATCAAAGTATGGAGGGTAATTGGTCTGGTTGGGAAGTGGGGTTGTAATTTTATTGGTGATAAGTGGGACCATCCAGTGCAAAGTCTCTAAGGAGAAAACATTCCTGGCAGTGGGGATAGGCATGGAATTATGAAGGGTAAAAATAAGTCCTTAAATTTTTGCCCATAACTATGGATGTAAACATATTCTTCTTATATTCTGCTCCATATTCATATCCTAAAATTATCACAGGTAAAATCCTAAGGGATGACAATATTCATATAAAACACAATATATGTTTTAAGCATTTTAAACAATAATGGGCCAGTTTGCTTCATAGAACCATCTGCTTCCTCTTAACTCATTTAATTATTTTTGTTATATGAAAAAGTCACAATATTTTGAATCAAGGTATTTTGAAATTCTACTTAAATTAAGATACATCATTAGTTCAAGACCTTTTGGCTGTCTCACCATTTTCTGCCCACCCAAGTGGAAGAGAACCAAGCCTCAATACCCTCATCTCAAATTCTTTGTTCTTTGCACTACTTTGAAAGATTTTCTCTTATACTTTGTCCAGACTCATTGTGCATCTTCCTTCCTTCCTTCCTTCCTTCCTTCCTTCCTTCCTTCCTTCCTTCCTTCCTTCCCTCCTTCCTCCCTCCCTCCCTTCCTTCCTTCTTTCCTTCCTTCTTTCCTTCCACAGAGTATATTTTATCTCCAAATGTTTTTTCAAATATGCTCAGAAACCAAAAAAAGAAAACAGATGGTGCCTTCCTCATAATACCCTAGCTTTACAAATCATGTCAAAGGTATCAGGAGGCGATATCCAGAATGCTCTATATCTATATAAAGCATTAATTTTAGAGAGTTTTTATAATGTTCCACTTTGAGCTTCTAGTTCTCTAAATATCCTACATCAGAAAGATGGTTCAGAGGTATTAATTTAGATGACACAGTTATCCACATATTCTTTATAACCAGTCATAGACATCAGAATTATTATGTTTGTTCAGTAGTTACATTTTTGGAACAGAGGCAAAAAAATTCATGGCTCTTAAATCTTAAATCATACTGAATTCTAGTCCGTAAAAAAAAACTGAAACCTTGTACATTTTTATTTTTTGTGTGGCTCATTTTATGTTTATGACAGCATTGAATAGATATATTTATGGAAGCACCACATTTATTTCTTTACATATTATACATAATATATTAAAATATATGCATATGTTATAAATAGTATATAATATATATGTATATATATTCCATCATATCTTTTAACTTGTATCAGTATAATTTCAGGTTTAAGAGATGAAAATCCAATTCAAAATAGCTCATGCAATGGAGAAATTTATTTTCTCACATTATAAAATTAGAGTTATACAATTCTTCACTTTCAAGATTGTTGACATTTTGTTACTTAACCAAAGGTTCATACTCCTTTCATTTATTTATGTATTTATTTTTCTAGCCCTCCTTAGGGTGTTACCTTACTCCTTTCATAGTAATGAAATGGTGCTATAGCTCCAGATATCACATACTTACATAGCAATGCCGAGAGGCAGAAGAATCTCTTTCTCCCACTCTGCCTCTGTCTCTTTCTCTTTCTCTATTTCTAAATTTGTTTCTCTCTCTCTCTGTCTCACAGAGGTACAAATAGATATGATGACGAGCACGGGTATTTAACAATCGAGTTTTGACAAATATATGTATTTGTGTATCTAAGTATAATTAATACTCCAAGAAGATAGAGAACATAGTCATCACCTCAAAAAGCTCCCAAGCCCACTTCCAGTGATTTCCTGCTCCCAGGAACAAGTACTGCCATTTTTCTATTACCATAATTTAGTTTTGCTTGTTCTTAAACTCAAGGGTAATGAAATCATATAACAGATTTGTGTGTGTGTGTGTGTGTGTGTGTGTGTGTGTGTGGCTTCTTTTTTCCTCAACATAATGTTTTTATATTAATCCATATTGTTGTATGTATCATTATATATTTATATTCCTTTTAATTTCTGAGTAGTGTTATATTCTATGAATATACCATAATCTATTATTTATTTACCTGTGGATTTTCATTTGGGTTGCTTCCAACCCAAATTATATATAGCTATTGTAAAGATAATATAAATAATCTTATACACTTATTTTTTAAAGATTATTTATTTGAGAGAGAGAGAAAGAGCACATGCACATGAGTGGGGAGAGGGGCAGAAGGGAGAGAAACTTCAAGCAGACTCCCTACTGAGTGGGGAGCCTGATGCAGGGCTCTATTTCACAACCCATGAGATCATGACCTGAGCTGAAACCAAGAATCAGACTGAGCCACTAGGCGCCCCTACACTTATTTTTATAAACATATATTTCTATTTCTCTTGTGTAAATACCTAGTAGTGGAATTACTGGACTATAGGTTATAAAGTAAATTTATAATAAATGGAAGGCCAAAATAATTTCCAAAGAAGATTTTGCCGCTTTGTACTCCCACCAGCTGCTCATCGTCTTTGCCAACTTTTGTTGTGGCTATTATTTTTAATTGTTGCTGATCTAATGGCTTTGAAATTACATCTCAATACACCTTTTAATTTGTAATACTATGACGATTAATAAAGCTGGTCACTTTCTTATGAACTTAACCTTTAGGCATACCTTCTTTTGCAAAGTGGCTGCCTTCTCTATAATATATTGAGTTGTCTTATTTACTTGTAAGAGTTTTTTTGTATATTCCACAGAAATATATAAATGCAAGTCCTTGGTCAGATACTTGTATTTAAATGATTTCTCCCAGTCTGTGCCTTGAATTTTCATATCTTTCACAGTGTGTTTTGATAAGTATAAGTTTTTAATTTTATGAAATGCAGATTTTTCCCTTTTATTTATTTTGTTTCCTTTTATTTCTCTTTTATTTTATTTATTTCTGTTTTCTGTACTTGCCACAAAGCAATGAACATATTCTCTTAAATTTTCTTATAGTACTCTTATATTTGAACTTTCAAATTTAGGTCTATGCTCCATCACAAATTAGCATTTTTATGTATGGGGTGAGGTACTCTTCAAAATTTATTTTTTCAATTTGTCCTATGCCATTTGTTGAAAATACTTTTCCTTTTCTATTCATTACTATGACATCTTTGTTCAAATTAATTGACTACATATGTGTGATTTTATTTCTATTTCTATTTCAATAATTTATTTGCCAATAAGCCAATTAATGACAATACCACATTGTTTAAGATATTTTGGTTATTGTAGATCTTTTGCATTTCCTTATTTAAAAACAAAACAACTTTTCAAATTCAATAACGACCTCCTGGGATTTTTACTGAGATTGCATTAAATTCATAGATCAATTCTAAGATGACCCCCAAGCACCCACACCCTTGTATAATAAGCACAGCTTGCATGTGGGTTGGATCTGTGAATATAAAGGGATATCAATCCCATAATTATGCGGCAAATGTAAAGAAATTTTGAAGAAATTAAGAACCCTAGTCTTATGTTGACTTTCAGTTAATCAAAAGGGAGATTATCCTGGATAATCCACGTAATCAGGCAGCACTTTTAAAGAAGGACTGGGCCCCTCCAGCTGGTCTGGAAGCAGCAAGACAATTTGAGTTTTTCAGTTAAAAGAAAATTAATTCTGCCCACAACCACGTGAGTTTGAATAAGGACTCTTAATCCCAGATGATTTCACAGCCCCAGCCGCCAATTTTATTGCAGTTTGTGAGACCCTGAACAGAGCATCCAGGTAGTCCATGTCTAGACATTGACCCCTAGAACCAAGATAGTACACGTATGCAGTTTTAAGCTGCTAAATTTGTGGCAATTTGTTATGCAGCAATGGAAAACTAATATAAGTGTCTGTTTTAGTGGGACAATAGGAATTCTTAAATGTTAATAACTAGGAAAGAAGTCAGGATCATAGGGACACCAGTCAATATCAGGAGTGAGAGGTTTAGTTCAGAAATTAAATTGGCACACCTATTGCTAGAGGTCAGTAATGAAGTGATGAACTGCGAGTCAGAGGCTAGGTGAAAATCACAGAGCAAACTGGGAGCTAAGAACAAGGAAAACTAATGACATATTAGCAGGTAATTAGGTAAATTAAGTAAGCAATTAATTAGGTAAACAATTAGAAGAGGTCAGAATTCTCTGGGATTTCTGTCCTTTGCCTATAATATAAACATAAACAAGGAAAGGGCAATCTTAGGGATGATTACCTCATACTCTGCAATGGAAATAGTTAAATGAGTTTAAAACTATTATTCATAAATTAACACTTTAGCAGAGGGAGTCAGAGGTAGAAGCAACATCATCCAAGACAGTTAGAGGAATATTCAAGAAAATTCCCTGAAAGGAGGAAAATGGCAAAGAGGTAGAAAATAGTAGAAGGATTAGAGGACAAAGGACAACAGAATTCTTACCTGGTGATAATATGGTTCACCTGAGAAAGAGTCCCGCAGAGAGAAACCAGAATATGACAGAATAATACTTATTAGGGCTGGTGAAAGACATGAGTTTGAAGATAGAAGAGCCCGTTCATTCTACTTCCAAGATTATAGCCAAGATTGACTATAATAAATTCCCTAAGATAGTATTTGAATTTTTAGAATAAAAAAAGAATCCAACAGGTATCTAGGCAGAAAATCCCATATTAGCTACCAAGAAAAATATTCAGGCTTTCCTCAATCATCTCCTCAGCAAAATTAAATATTATTCAGTAGGGCGATGAAGAATATTTCTATTTCTGCCTTTACATCCCAGTTGTTAGATTTGGTTTTCTGGTCCCCTCTACCTATTTTGATGAATACTGAAAGGAACATTTTTTCCTCTAACTTTATCACTTTACTTGCTCTAGGATTCAAAGTGAATCTTTGTTGTCAGAAACTGACATTCATCCCTATTTGTCTGTTGAGTTACTGTGTATTAAAATTCAGTACTCATAAAAATCAGACTTCTAACCCTCCTGTGTGTGGAGACTGAATGAAAACCTGGACCTTCTGAATAAGCTGACTCTTTTTAATGCATAAAACTTCAAAGAACATTCATGCTGTTTCCTGCCTCATCTAAGATTAAGAAGGTCCTCACTGGGGTCCTCACTGCCTGTTGTCACAACCCCTCACCATGGTCTCATCACAAAATGGAAAGAATCTCAGAGGCCTCCACCCTAACCAACTATGCAGACTTGGCAGTACAGGCCAACACATGGCTAGTCAATCCTAAATAGCTCAGGAAGCTTCTTGTTGTCTATCTGAAACATTTTTCTAAATGTTTTTAAAATATATTATTTATATATTTTTGAAGAGATAAGTTCACTTGGTTCACAATTCGAAAAGTACACATAAATTAGCATTAAAATCCTAATTTACTCTCTGATTATTAATAGCTACACCTGTTTCTCCACATCCTTGAAAACCTATTACTTATTTTTTTTTTTAATTTTTGGAAATTTAGTAAAAGGATTTGTTATCTTAACATAGTTTAAATTGCATTTTTCCTATCAGAATTAAGGTTGAGCTTCTTTTTTAATTATTTGAGAGCCATTTAAACTCCACTTTATCTGAACTGTCCTTTGTCAATTCTCTTTTGGGTATTTGTATTATTAATTTGTACAAACATTTTATATATTAAAGTTATTTTTTTATTGATGATAAATGCAATATTTTCCCAATTTATCATTTGTCTTTTTACTTTGTATATTATGGGTCTGGCAATATTTTACATATTTTTTATTCACTCAAATTTTATCAGTTATATCTTCTATGATTTCTGACTTTTGTGTCATACTTTGTGTCATGGTTTCTTCCTGTTTTTTCTCCCCAAATATTCTATGGCTTCTTCAAATGTTGTTATGATGTTAGATTTTACAATGAAATTTGATCCATCAGAATTTATCTTGGTGTTTTGTATGAGGCAACTATGCACATTTACTCTTTTCCCTGAAAAAACTTCTTTAAACTCTAATAAAATTTATTTTATGAACCATAATAATCTCACTGATTTGAAAAGGGAATTTCTATATATTAATTAAAAATTCCATTTATATCTGGACTCTCTATTCTGTTATTTTGATGTGCATGTTTATACCTACCCCAGAATCAAACTATAAATGTGGCTATTATATCAGATTACTCATTTATTCATATTTATTCTGATTCTCAAAAACCTAGCTGGATTTATGAAAGATTTTGATGACCAGCCTGGTGTTTAAAAAAAAATAATTTAGGGTTTTTTTTTTTTTTTTTTTTTTAATCTGAAGGTGTGTGCTTCGCTTCCTAGGAATACTTTAATGACTTTTTCTGAAATCTGTAGGTTTTAATACTGTCTTTGTAACCTCTTGCTCTTCCCTGGTTGATTACAATTGTTTTTGAAAGCAATGGCAGCCATTCTAATTATTTTACCATTTGGGTTTTATCTATCACCCAGTTTCATTAATATGATCTTTGCATAACTATTTCTTATTCTAAACGATGATTTTGGGTAATTTCCCAAAAGAGAAAATGATGGCTTCTTGCTGATATCTGCATACCAGAAGTGCTCTGAATCAGTCTCCCTATTCATAGCAGTTATATGACCCATTTTCAGTTATTGGACAAGAAAATAGGCATAAACTCAGTCTTATCTTTAAAGCACAGATTTTAGTATTTTGAGATGATAGTACCACCTAATAGCAATACATGTTGAGCTGGTACTTAATTCTCAAAAATAGAAGTTGTTTAAATTCTAGGTGAATTTCCTCTCAAAACATGTAGAATTTTTGTGTATAGGAATTTTAGGTTTAGCAAATAAAAAACATTTCACTACTAGTTAGTCCCCTCCTCAATCTTACTCAATTTCTTATCCAATAGTACAGGATAAAATTAAGTCCTCCCCAGATAGTTTCTACCAGGGTTACAAACCAAAATTTAATAGTTTTAGGGCTTTCAGATAAATAGTACTTATATGAGTGGACACATTCATATTGGCTATCTCAAATTCTGTTTCTCTTTATCAGTTTGATCTATATTCAGGGAAAAGAAGGAAAAGTCTGATATATTCTCTTTGTCCAGTATATGACATCACTAGGCTCTGGACTATTCTTTTACAATGACCCTGAATCTGTTTGCAGATTTCAGTGACCCAGAATGTAGACCAGTAAAAATAAGTAGATTATTTTATCAGTAAGTAATTGAAAACCAAAGAAGACCTCTCACAAATGAGAGGAATATTTCATCTTTGTTACTGAGTGAAGAAAATAAAAAAGATTAAAAACTATTATAAATTCAAAAGATAAGAAGTAATGTAAAAAGCTGATACTACAAAATGGTCTCTTTAAATACTAGGTATACCCAGAGACTCTGGAAATGAGGCTAGTTTAGGAAAAAGTATTTTGAAGATTAGTCTCATTAGAAATAGTGGAAGGGGCGCCTGGGTAGTGCAGTCGTTAAAGGCGTCTGCCTTCGGCTCAGGGCGTGATCCTGGTGATCCGGGATCGAGTCCCACGTCAGGCTCTTCCGCTGTGAGCCTGCTTCTTCCTCTCCCACTCCCCCTGCTGTGTTCCCTCTCTCGCTGGCTGTCTCTCTCTGTCACATAAATAAATAAAATCTTTAAAAAAAAAAAAAAGAAATAGTGGAAATGTGAAAGAAATACAAAAGATGGTAAGCTGTTTTATTTAGAGAAGAGTTACTTTGTTTGGGAGAAGAATGGTACTCACCGCTAGCTGCTTGTCTAATATCATTTTCTTCATTTTACTATGAGAAATAAATTTTCAAGTTACTAGTTAACTTAATAAAAAAGTAAGCTACATTTTTCCTTCCTTCCTTTCTTCCTCCCTTTCTTTCTTTTCTTTTCTTTCTTTCTTTCTTTCTTTCTTTCTTTCTTTCTTTCTTTCTTTCTTTCTTTCTTTCTTTCCTCTTTCTTTTTCCTTCTTTCCTTCCTTCCTTTCCTCCCTCCCTCCCTCCCTCCCTCTCTCCCTCCCTCCCTCCCTTCCTTCCTTTCTTCCTTCCCTTTTTTTTGCAATTACAGGTGCTGTGAGATTTCAGTTTTTTGCCTATGAGATGTAAACAGAAATTGTTAACAGAAATGCACTTTAGGGACCCCTGGGTGGCTCAGTGGGTTAAGCATTTGCCTTTAGCTCAGGTCATAATCTCAGGGTCCTGGGATGAGCCAGGCATCGGGCTCCCTGCTCAGTGGGGAATCAGCTTGTCCTTCTCCCTCTGCCTCTTCCCCCTACTTGTGTGCTCTCTCTCTCTCTTTCAAATAAATAAATAAAATCTTTTTAAAAGGTCATTTCTTAAAATAAAATAAAAAAAACTTTAAAAAGCAGGTGGCTTCATCTCGATAAGACAATTTTCTTATGCCTTTAGCTTTTCCACCTTCTTCCTGTATAGAAAACAGACATAATGCCTTGAGCTGTAAAGATCCATCTTTTGATGAAGGCAGAGTGCCAATGTTAATATTTACAAAGCAGAACAACAAATTTTCATACATAATGAAATTTTGAGCCAGTTTAGTACTACTAATCAGTTTCTTCCGGACTTTACCCTGTGTGAGGAAAACTTTTAGCAAATTTAGGCCTTTTGAGAGATGTAAAGACCTCTCTTTTGAGAAATGGTGTATATAGTTCTTTGCTTAAAGCTGAGGACATCCCTAAAATAACACAGAAGGGTTGAAATTTTGGATGCCAGAGTATATTTAAATGTTTTAAAACAGGAAACTACAGTACACAGCCCAAAGCAGGCCCTCTGGTTCTTTTAGTTTTCTTGGATTATGGCCACACTCATTTGTTTAATTATGTCTCTGGCTACGTGTATGCTACAACAGCAGAGTTGAGTAATTGTGACAGAGATCACATTGTCCAAGTCTAAAATATTTATTATCTGACCCTTTGTGGAAAAAGGTTTTGACTCCTGCTTTAAAATACGAAATCAAGAGAACAAAGAGAGAATAGTATTTTAATTGCCACTGGGTCAGAGGGGATGACTGGAGCAAGAGAGATCTAGTAGAAGGTAACAAGCAAGGCATAAGTCAAACCACAAGGAATACCAAGAGGTGCTTTTGTTTTTAGCTGCAATATGAATTAATAAAGCAATTGTGAAAGTTCCTTTTAATGCCCTGACTATAGTGGTTACCTAAGTTTTAGATATTTTTGATGTAGCAAGATTGTGAAAATAACTAAGTAACACTATTTTTTTTTTTAGTCGGAAAATAATTCATAGCCTGTAATAGAAAGGAAATTTGTAAAGTTAGGGTCTCAGGAAAACCACAAAAGACACGAGGAATCAAACAGAAATTACATTAACTCACAGCAGAGTCTGAATCTGTGTGTGATGGTGAAAATACAGAAGAATGGTTTGAGAATGGAATTATCCTAGTCAAGGTAGTGAAAATGGTTAGCTTTGCTTAAAATAATAGATGCTTTGGTAGATCAAGAAATGACTTCATTTCTCTCACTAGGAAGAAAGATTACAAGTTAGAACCTGCAGAAGTGTGTTAGGGAAACCTATATCTAGACAAAAATCAAAGAGAAAAATATGAAGCATAGACACTCTGATTCAGGAAGCAGAGCTGCCATACATAATACAGAGAAAAAAGGAATATGGCTAAGTAGAGAATGTTACGGCTTTATAGTTTTGATGCTCAGCTCTAAGTAGAACACTGCAAGAAGTGATATATAAGAAGCTTCACCCTTCTTTTTGGAAAGAAAAGGTAAAAATGAAATATTTCTTCTCCCATTAAAAAATTGCAAGTAACTCAACAAAATATTAGGGGATAGTGTATGGCAGGAGACATACTGCTCCTTATTAGTCCCTGAGGACAATGGAAGCTATAACACTATCAGCATATTTATGTAAAAATCCTCATGTTTGCATACAATTAGGTTCAAAATTAAAATTCAATTTTAAGAGTTTTCAGAGGCATTGAATAGCATTCAAAATATATTTATTACCTTCTACCCTTTTCTTTCAAATTTTGGAATTCCTGGTAAATTCAATTACTGACCCAAAGTCAAATGAAATCTAAAGAAATTATATTTTATGACTATTCTATGCTCTTGTTTCATTCAATTTTTATGTCAAATTTTATTTCTAAAAGTTTCCTAAGGAAATAGCTTTTATACTAATGAGGTATCATAAGCCTCTACATCTGTATTGCTTTAGGTGTGAATAATCTTACTCTGATGGCTGAAATAGGAAGTTTTCTAGAAGTTTGCTTTTATGTTATTCTAATATCATCTGATATATGCTGATATAGACTATATATCAGATATATTCTGATATATAGACACATCTGAGGACAAAACACAAAAGCTTTTGGGGGTCTTTGTTACTTTAAATGTAATTTTTGTCAGTTAAAACATACTTGACAACTACTGATTTGCAGTATACTAAATAAAATTACTTGGATTTAATTGAGTTAAAAGTGTCTAATTTAAATAATTTGAGTATAAGTATACTATTAAATTAGAGATCAGGTAGTGTAATATATTCTTCAGGAAATACCCTTAATCTTCAATGTTACTGCACTAGCCAGACTTCAATTATCATAATTGCAAAACTCCTTTAGAATTCTAGATACATATGAGAAGTTCAATGGTATTTATCAGGATGAAATTTTCTCTTTCTTTCTTTCTTTCTTTCTTTCTTTCTTCCTTCCTTCCTTCCTTCCTTCCTTCCTTCCTTCCTTTCTCTTTCTTTCTTTCTTTCTTTCTTTCTTTCTTTCTTTCTTTCTTTCTTTCTTTCTTTCTTTCTTTCTCTTTCTTTCTTTCTTTCTTTCTTTCTTTCTTTCTTTCTTTCTTTCTTTCTTTCTCTTTCTATCATCTATCTATCTATCTATCTATCTATCTATCTATCTATCTATCATCTATCTATCTATCTCAAGGTAATGTTATCATTTAGTCTAAGGCATGAATGATCTTTGTATAGCTTAGTGATAAAGAAGACAAGAATTAGAGTTTGCAGTTGGAAATGATGACATGATCTAAATGACTTGGATTCTTATGCCAACAAAAGTGTGAGATCTGTATTCTGAAATATTTCTTGTTTATTTAGTGCATTTGTGTTTCTTTTATATCTACCTTCTTGTCATTAAATTGTTACCACTTTAAATATAGGGAACACACTTGATTTTCAAAACTTCAGAGAGCAACACATTTAGTTACTTAAGTGCCTTCTGATTGACAAACCTTTAATGTAACTGATTATTTAAAACAGTCATGGAAGAAAGGGAAAGAAACAGTGTGAGAGAAACTCATTAAATACTGACACACTTTACCATCTATTTCTACTACTCACAGAAAGTGTTTATTTGATATGTTTTCTTTGTTCAGTACTTGTCATCGTGATTGCATTCTTGTGGTTTTTTAAAATAGAGAATACACTACATTTGAGGTTCTTAAAATGGTACGTTTAGAATATTTACTTTAATTACACTACATTTATTGATTACTTTGTAGAAAATTTGTATTACTTTGACACTAAGTTTATTACCAGAATGATACATATTCCTAATTTTTAAAATTTTCTCTTAAGTATTCCAGTAAGGTATTACTTTATTCGTATTCATGTTGACATCTATAATTTACTTATTGTTAAGTAAATTTATTGTTTTTAACGTATTATATTTCCTACCCTTTATCGTTGTTATTAATCAAAGCACATATCTTTTATATTTATCGTGTTTCTAAGCATTTCACTGCAATATGTACTTTTAAGCAAAAAAAAAAGTATTATTTGCAAATGGTATTAATTTTAGATCTTGATTAACTATATTTGTAAACTTTATTTCCATTTTCTCTCTTATAGTACTCTTTAAATATTTATTTATTTACTTGAGAGAGAGAGCATTAGTGGGGGGTAGGGGGAGGGGGAGAGAATCTCAAGCAGATTCCCCACTGAGTGTGGAGCCCAAATTGAGACTTGATCCCTCCACCCATGAGATCATGACCTGAGCCAAAACCAAGAGTTGGATACTCAACCAACTGAGCCACCCAGGTGCCACCTTACAGCACTCTTAAAATATGACAATATAAAGTGAATTTTGATGAAAATCATGGGAATACTGGCCTTGGTATTTTCTTTTCCTAAAACAAAGCGTTATTGAATTTCTTAGAAAATAACAAGAAAATTATTGAGCCTGAACATCAAATTTTAAATAAATAAGAAAAACTAAAGTTAAGGAGCTTCTCTTCCTTATGATTTTCTTAATAACATTGAGTTTCTTTATTGTAAAAATATATATAATACATGTAGCATAAAAAATATGTGTTAAATGACTGCATTATTGTTAATGCTTCTGATCAATAGCAGGCTATTAGTAGTTAAGTTTTGGGGGAGTCAAAAGTTATATGCAGATTTTTGACTGCACAGGGGTTGGTGCCCCTAACCTCTTGCCCTGCCCATTGTGCAAGGCACAACTGTACATTGGTCTTTATGTCTGTTCTCATTTCAGTACTTACACCATCTTGATTACTATAACTTTATAGTAGGTTTTGAAGTTGGAAGTGTGAATCATCAATTTTGCTTCCCCCCCCCCTTTTTTTGGCTACTCTGGAACCCTTGCATTTCCATATGCAATCCAGGATTAGCTTATTAGTTTCTGCAAATAACACAGCTCTGAGTCAGCACAAAAATTCCCTGAATATGTAGATCAATTTGGGGAGGACAGTCATCTTAATATTAAGCATTCTTAACTAGCTTCCTATTTATGAACATGAGGAGACTTTCAATTTATTTAGGTCTTAATTTCTTTCAACAATGTTTTATCCTCTCAAGACCTAGTACTAAGTGGACTTTCAGAAGCAAGAAACAAACATTTATATATAAACCATACACAGAGTACTTTTTTTTTCTTTGAGAGAGAGAGTATGTATGTGAGCTGGGGGTGGGGAAGAGGGGCAGAAAGAGAGGGAGAGAATCTTAAGCAGACTCCATGCTGAGTGCTGAGCCAGAAGTGGGGCTGGATCTCACGACCCTGAGAATATGACCTGAGCCAAACAAGAGTTGGTCTCTTAAACGACTGAGCCACGAAGGTGCCCCTACACAGAATACTTAAAAATATATATATCCTAGTCCTTTCTCCATGATCCTTTTTGTCCCATTTTAAATCTTGAGCTCTTTCTCCCTCTTATCTGAAAATGTTCAATGATCTGATACTTTGGATGCAGGTTCTTTCCTTACTCATCTATTCCTTTGCTCTCCCTTTTTTTTTTTTTTTTTTGGTCTGCAGGTAACTATGGCATTGATTCCTCCCTTCTCAGCTTCTCAGTCTATCTTTGATTTCTTCCATGATGTCCAATCTTATGTTTCAACCTTCCTGATACACATTTTTATCCCTTCTTACTGCATTCAACTCCCTAAAATCACATCTGCCCTCCTTGTCATATAATATGCTCTATTAGCACACTCAAACTCTTAGACCTGAAATCTTAGAATAATTTTATATTAATACTATTTTATAGATATAATAAGTTACTAACTCTTGTTTCTTTTATATTCTACCTTTGGACTCACTATGCCTTGAGCTTAATTTAGTCACTTATCACTGTTATTTTTGAGAATCCTGTATATTTTTTCTAAATGTCTTCCTTTCATCTTACACTTTGCTGTATTTCTTATATTCTTTTGACGTTTTGAGATATATAGAGAAGTGTGGAAATATTAAGAGGAACAATGTCTGTGTACCCTCCACACAGTTCACAGCAAATTTTAACATTTTGCAATACTTGTTTCAGTTTTCTTTTTTTAATTTAAAAATAAATATTCAAAGATAATGTTGAAATCTTTTGTGTTTTCATTTCCTTCATTCCTTTTCATTATCCCATTCTTGTCTCTCTTTTCTCAAGTGCAAAAACTATGCTGAAGTTGGTGTTTGTATTTTACCTTCTGTGTTAATTACTATTACTTTATGAGTGTATCTATCCATAAGTAATATATTTATATGGCATTTATTACATATTTTCAACCCCTAATTAAATAGCATAAAACTAGTTTAAAAGTCAGCTTTGAACTCAACTCTGATTTAGAGATTTATTTATATTGGTATTAATATAGCCTGCAAAATTCATTTCATTTAATTACTGTATTTTATTGTATAAATATGTAACTATAATCATTTTCATAGATGATTATTTGAGTTTATGGTAGCAACAATTTCTTCAATGAAGAATTTCATATTTGTTATCATTTAATTGTGAAAATAATTTTAATTTTTTTATTTAAAATAAATTTGGATTTGCAAATAGGCAAATATGCAATAGGAAATAGGCATTAATGGTAAGAAGAGTTTCTATATACCTTTCACTCAGCTTGTCCTAATGCTAACATCTTACCTAGTCACAGTACAAATACAGACACCAAGAAATTAACATTAGCACAATAACAAACTACAGAATTTCTTGAAATTTCTATAATATTTTCTACTAATATCTTTTTCCCCCAGGATTCTATTATATTTAGAATCACTTATTATATTTAGTTTTCATGTCTCTTTAGCTTTTAAATCTGTGACAATTGCTCACTTTTTCCTTTTTATTCATGATCTTGAAAC
Source organism: Ursus arctos (assembly GCF_023065955.2). Classification (NCBI taxonomy): domain Eukaryota; kingdom Metazoa; phylum Chordata; class Mammalia; order Carnivora; family Ursidae; genus Ursus; species Ursus arctos. The sequence goes on along the minus strand of NW_026623111.1, from coordinate 36,488,174 downwards.
ATTTTTAGTTCATGAAGGCCAGTAATCTAATAGAATGTCCCACAATTAGAGATTTTCTGATGCTTACTCATAATTAGATTAAAACCCCGTATTTTTGGCAAGGATACCATTAAAGAGTTCTGCCCTTCTCAGTGTATTAAATCAAGAGATGTATGAAGTCAATAATATATCTTATTAATAGTGTTGTTACCTTGATTACTTGTTCAAAGTGGTACCTGCTGATTTTCTGAACTGTAAAGTTACAGTATTCCCCCATTAATAAATTTCTTGAGAGACTTTCAGACTATGTAAACATCCCCTATTTCTCCTCAAATCCTCACCTCCTATTTTAGCACATGTCAGTGGATCACTTTCAACAATTATTACTATAATTTCCTAATGATGATTTTCCATTTCCTTCATCCCTTCTGTGAAAATTAATAAAGGAAACTTCATTTAAAATGGAGTCAAGAAGCTAGCAGGAGATTCCTTCAGGCCCTACCTCTGCTGGTCAATTGCAGACCCAACAAGATCAGGCATACCTTGCAAGTCCGTACTACTTCAGCTACTACTTTACTACCCCAACAGGAAGAAGAAAGTTTTTCTCCCCCCCTTTCCCAACAGCCCAGCCAATGAAAAGTCACTATGCTTTGAATTCTCAGTTACTCCAATGGACCTCTTGTTTATAACAGCCCTTCTCAATTCCCCCTTTTCCTCTATAAAAGAGCATTCCTCTGTGTTGTTTGCCAGACTTGCCTATGGTTTTGCTGTAGTTTTCTTGTCCTGAATTGAAATTCTCTGCTCTTCCCAAATAAATACATTTTTGCTGGGAAAAGAGCTGCCTGTTTTACTTTTATGGTTAATACTTGTATATTGATTAATTAAAATCTTTGGTGAGGACAAGTTTTCTTCCCTATGTTTTATTCAAGTGTTCATTTATATCAGTATTGACTCGTGGATATTGGGTATTTATTTTGTTGCATGAGTTCTAATCTAATATTACCGTTATTTTTGCTGTTTAAATCATTACAGATTTGGCAATTTGGAGCTCTTTCAGATCAATACCTACATTTCAGTTTTTATTTTGAAAAATTGTCCCATCTTTTTTTTTTTTTTTTAATTACTTCCTTACTTTCTGATACCACAAGTTGCTCTAGGATCATCTTGTGTGTTCTCTGCCCCAGCCTGAAATCAACCTCTCCAGGGAATTCTGGTTCCTTTTGTTGGATAATCATAGTTTAAAAATAAGATCTTAGTAACAGATGTGCAAAGATATTTAATAAACATATATTACTGGAAATGGAATTGTGGGATCTGAAGGGAATGAATCTTCAATTTCATTAGACATTGTCAAATTGGTAAACAAAGTAGTCTTACAATTCTTATAGAAGCATGTAAGAATCTTATTTGTTCTACAGTCTTAACAATCTTTCTCATTATCAGACCTAAAAAAATTCACTAATCTAATGGGTGTGAAACAATGTTACATTGTTGCTTTTTTGTGTCCCTGAAATCTAGTAAGGTGAAACCTCTTTTCTGTATATATTAGCCACTTGATTTGTATTTTCCATGCATTTGTTTTACATGTCTGTGTTAATTTTTCCATTGCATTGTTTGCCTTTTAATTATTGCTTGCAAGTACTCCCTGTATATTTTGGATAATAACATTTGTTAACATATTAAGCTTGGAATTGTTTGAATAAGAAAAAGATATTTTAACAGTGGTTTAATTAAAATATAAATTTACTTCTCTTATATGAAAAGACATGTTGACTAGATAATGATGAACTGGTATGGTGGCTCCTAGATAAAATAAGAAATATAAACTTCTATTTTCCTCATTTTCCTGAGCACATGATTTCCATCCTCAGGGGTATTTCATGGTCCCAGATGGCATCTGGAACTCCAGATATTAAAATCAGATTCTGGGAAACAGAGCAACAGAGGAACAAAAGGTTTAAACTCTAAACTAGATTTCACAAGAATTTATTTCTTATAATTTTCCTTTTTGGGTCTTTTTTATATCGTGTATTTTAAGTAAATATTTCCTTTTTATGTTTTATTGATTGGAATTTAGTCAAATGGTTACCCCTAAATGCAATGGGGGCTGGGAGGGGTTGGCTTTTATTTTGAGTGGCAAGCTACCCACCAAAAATCAGAGTTTTCACTCCAAAGCATTTACAGATAGCCATGAATTAACTGGATAGTGTGGCTTCTTGCAGTTTGCTGCCTGTTATGAAGCTCCTTAGCTTTCTTTCATGTGATCTCTTATCCTTTACCCTGACTGCTGGGCTTTTTATATGCCAGTGCCAAGTTTCCTGGAAAATGAGGGAAAGTGTTCAAGCACCTGAAAGGAAGGCTCAGATTGGCACATCATCACTACTGTCTCACTCTGTTGGACAAGGTGTATGGTCATATGGTCAAACCAGGTTCAACTCTTCACGAGAGGAGCTGCACAGTCACATTACTAGACGGTGAAACATGGATAATTGTAGTCATTTTAATGATAAACCTACATCAGTCTGATTGCTGAAAATGAGGCATGCATAATCTCTCAAATTTAGATTGATATGTCATTGCCCTTATTATTTTGGGCTTTTTTTTTTTTTAAATAACCTGTTCTTCCCTCCCCTCTACCCAGCAAGTAGTTAACAGTTGAATCAATATGCTTTTTAATAGCAGAGTTTCATGTTTGGCAAATTGTTAAACAATATGGAGTATAAAACCTCTGTTATATTATTTATGTTATGCTGTAGCTGTCCAAGTTATTACAATCATTTTCTAGAAAAAAAAATGAAACAACAACAAAAATGATTAGGCATAGAATCACTCCTTTATGGGTTGAGTGGAGCTTAGGTTAGAACTGTTAGAGGACAAATGTGGCCAGGACCATTTGAAAAATATAATTTGATTAACCAAATGACTTTAGTGACATTTTAAAATGTCATTTTGAACAAGCTCAGGAAAAGTGGTTATTAACTTGTAGAGTAATGAATCAATCAATGTGCTAGGATATTTATCTTTTAAAGTATAAATCTTTAAGAGCTGCCAATGAACCACCAGTCAGTTTTCTTCTATCTCTTTCAACTGGCTAGGCAGATTGTGCATTTCAGAGATGAAGGCTTCTTAGAAAAGCAGAGTCATTTATCTGGAAGGATCTCTTCTTCAAACAACCCTCAGGGTTTTTCCTATCTACCTGCTTATTTCCTTGCCTTTGTTCTTTACTACTAGTAGCGACTTGCAAAAATTCAATTGTGTGGATTTCAGACATGGACATTTCAGAGAATTGAGAGACTGAGAATGGGTTCATGATAAATCTGATGGGGAGTAAGTTATGACACTTCCCCTCCCATTACAAAATTAAAAAAATAATTAAAAAATGCAACTAAAACACAAAAAACAAAATAATAAGTTAGCGCATTAGAGCAGTGATACAATACCTTTCCAAAAATAATGATTTTGAACTTTAGAATCACTTTCAGGGAGGAGGTATGCAGTTACTCATAAAACTGACTGCAATCTACTCCTCTTTTTCCATAGTCCTCATTACACATAGTCTTTATTACCTGCAGTTCAGAACTGACAGTCTGTGGATTGGGAACTGCTGATCAAAACCTTACTAACAGATATCACACTTTCTTTTTTCTTTTTTTTTTTAAGATTTTATTTATTTATTTGACAGAGACAGCCAGCGAGAGAGGGAACACAAGCAGGGGGAGTGGGAGAGGAAGAAGCAGGCTCCTAGCAGAGGAGCCTGATGCGGGGCTCGATCCCAGAACACTGGGATCACGCCCTGAGCTGAAGGCAGACGCTTAACGACTGAGCCACCCAGGTGCCCCGATATCACACTTTCTAATAAAAGTTCTTATTATCTCATTGTCCAGTGAAAACTATAGATTTTTATATGCCTTATTTTTAATCTCAGACATTGAACACACAAGAGGGAAAAAAAAAAAGGCCAGATTAGGGTTCTTCCATTACACTCTTTTTAAAAAGACTACCAATAATTACCAAAGAGACTGCATAAGTAGAAATATGATCCATAACTTATGAATACAAAATTGTATTTTCCCTTTTATTTTAGACGTAATAGGTCGAGTTTAATTTTTCAACCAAAGGTGAGAAAACTTAGATCATGCATTATGAGTCTATCCCTATAATCTCTATAATAGTTTGTGATTTATAAATTTATATAATGTATAAATAGAATGTCAAGAGCTTCAATCACATAAATACATGACTTGAGTCTAAAGCACACAAAAAATGAATCTTGCTAAAATTGAGGAAATGCCTCATGGTATTGTACCAACCAATAAAGTCATTTTACAATGGGGAACTGATTTAAAGTTATCATAAATCCTAGTGAAGGAAAACATTTTCAGCTAATCAAATTAGCTGCTTAAATTGCTGAAGCAACTTAATTGAAATTGAATCAAATAATCTGCATAAATCACACCATCAAATGTTTCTCTTGAAATCTATTTAGTTGTGATTTGTATAAAGAATAAGAACTCAAAGATATTAACACAAACCAAGCCTCTGAAACTCATTGTACTATTATGGAACATTTGTAAATGTGTCATTATTTAATTAGATTTAATATTTTAATACTCTGTACAATTTAAAGTTATTTATTTTGGAAACATTAGTTCTAAATTATCTTGCCTTCAGTAATTTTTCTAAGGAGGAAATAGGTTTATGAAGTGTGTTATTAACCAAGTAACTAAGTGGATTTATTTAAATGCATTAAAATACATGCCATGTTGCTTCTTAGACTGTGGACTGTGATCCATATATTTGTTTACGAGATAAATCTTTTTATTACTCCATTATACGTGACTTGCTCTTCAGAAATGTTTAGCTTTTTGGGGAAGGGTATGTGTAGATATTTCAAAAATACATAGAAAACAGATATTTATCTATATATATTTATTCATACTTAAAGTACTGAATATTGTTTAACAAATCTATTTATGATTTCATTTTTAAACCATATGAGTGTATTTTTCCTTTTAGATTATCTTTGCTCAGTTATTACCAAGAATTGGCTTTTACTGTTGATAGTTAATTGCCCCTGCATATGAGGAGGATGTGCTGATATTAAAATGCTTTGAATTGGATCCCTCTTCCTCCATTACACCCCAACCATTTTATTCTTTTATTACAAAATAATTCAAAAATCAAAATATTTATATAATGTAAATGTATAGTACAAATAATAATAATGAACATCATGGACCTACTACCCATCTTAAAGAAAGGCCATTACCAATATCTTTGAAGCCCCTGTGGACATTTTTATTACATTCCTTTATCCCATTCCCAGAAGTAGCTACTGGCATGACACTAGTTCATAATGTATTGTATTTCCTTGTATTTAAGCCATATTCATGATTATCTATAAACAATAAATGATTTACTTTCACTTGTTTTTGAAATTTACATATACATGGAATTCCTTAATGTATTCATTCAACAAATATCTGTTCAGTGTGTATTAGATGGCAATACTGTTTTAAATGCTGAAGATACAGCCAAGAAGAGAATAAGACAAAAATTTCCTGACATCAAGGAGCTTATGTTTCAGTGGTAGAGATGTTCAATGATTAATGAAAGTGAGCCAAATAGATCAAGAATACCTAACAATAAAAGTAAGAGAGAAAATGCAGCAGAGAATAATATGAAATAATTGGAGGTTTAATATGTTGCCTTAAAGTGGTTAGGGAAGGCCCACTGAAAAAGTGACTTTTTGACTGACCTGAAAGAAGTGAGTGAAATAGTCATGTGGATACAGAGATATAGGAAAGAGTATGTGCAAAGTACCTGATGTGAGTGTATGTTTGCTCTGACCACATGCAGAAGCATGTGGCTGAAGCAGAGTGAGCAAAGCAGAGAGTGTCAGAGGGCTTGGGATTAATGGGGTGACAGCGGCCAGATCACACAGGGCTTAGTAAGGACTTTGGCTTTTACGTTGAGCCTTTGGAGGACTTCACCAGGGGGGAGCCATAATCAATTCTATTTTGTAAGAATCATTCTGCTCCTCTGCTAAGGATAGACTACAGGGGCTTAGACCAAGGCAGAAGAAGCAAGACCAGTTAGGATGTTATGTGAAAAATCCAGACAAGAAATTATGTCAATTTCTATCAGGAGGATGGCACTCCATATACTGAGAAGTGTTTAAGCTGTGGGTGTTACCGAATTCGCTGACAAATGTGGAGTGTGTGAAAAAGGATTTAAGGTCTGAGTGACTGGAAGAAAGGGTATCTCAGTGGACTACCTGAGATAGGGAACGCTGCTGGAAGAGGTTGGTGCTGGGAGGGAGGGAGGGTTTCAAGGATCTCAGTTACAGCAATGCTAAGAATGAGAGATGTAGTCATCAATGGGAGTATGCCACGTCCATATTGAATAGTACATGTCTGAAGTTCAAGCAAAGGGTTTGGGCTAACAATACACATTTGGGAGTCATCAGCACATAGATGGTCTTTATGAATTCTTAGTGATATAAATATTTGAAATTATGAATCTTCATATGAGTACTTCTCTAGCATTATCCAACAAATTCAGACATGATTTTTTTAAATAATAATTTTGACTTCTGGAAATTTAGCAACATCACTTTGTGTTTACCTTCATTCAGATTGCTGTCTTTAAATGTCTGGAAGAGGGTAATTTATTTCTGAGTTTGTTAATGATGTTTAGTTTGATTGCATTTATTAGCTTTGCGTGTGTGTGTGCGTCCATTTTCCAAAGTGATCATACCAATTTATAATATTATGTATACTTTTTTCTTTCTTTTTTTCTCTTTCTCTCCCTTCCTTCCTGCCTTTCTTTCTTTCACTCTCCCTCTCTTTCTTAATTTTTAGAAATCTTTTTAGAGCAGTTTTAGGTTTACAACACAATTGAGGTGAAGATACAGAGATTTCTCATATAAGCACTACCCATCCTAAGGAAAGGCCTTATTTTTCTCTATTTATGTTTTAATGTTTCTCTCTTCTGAGGAACTCCTGCACTTTTTCTCCAAGGGCTCAGTTTGCCCTCATGTTCTTTTCTGCTAGTGAAAGCACATTTTTCAAATATTTAACTCAAGCTTGTCCCATGCTTAAATGTAACTCTTCCTTTCTTAATTGAGCATCAGTATAAGAACCTACTGTATTAGCAAAGCATTATCATACTATGTATTAATTATTCAATAAAAGTATTAATTGTACAAAACTTATCACTCGATGGTATGACAGGCTTAAATCTTTTCAGTCTCTTTCAGTGTTTATTTATTTAGCAAATAATATGGACCTTTTCCTATAAGACAGGTTTTTTTTTTCTCAGCATTCAGCATAAAGTCTGGCACACAGCAGGTATTTACAAATATGCACTCAATAAGTTTAGAATGAAGATTTTTCCCCTTTTTATGTAACTAGGATAATATACAAGACATGACAAAGGTTGAAGTAGTATAGAATTAGTATTTTTGCCTATTACCGGCTAATGATTTTTTTTTAAAGCAGCAACTTCTCAATATTGACACACTTTTTAAAAAAAGATTTATTTATTTATTTTAAAGACAGAGAGAGTTGGGGGGAGGGGGAGGGGGAGAGAATCCTCAAGCAGACTCCCCACTGAGCTCGGAGCCCAACAAACGGCTCTATCCCAGGACACTGGAGCATGACCTGGGCTGAAATCAAAAGTCAGATGCTTAACAGAAGGAGGTGCCCAGGTGCCCCAACACTTACACATGTTTTAATACATAGATTAATAGTACTTGATTCAAATTTATTTAAAAGAAATATACCAATTATTACTTCAAGTCCCATTTTACTTGAACCTTCTAAAGCTATAGGTCAAACTCTAACATATTTATTAGCCAACAGGGACTTTGATATTTATGTCAAAAACAAAGGCTCTTAAAAGTTGTGATTTGTGTTAACAACTTCATGGAAAATCAGTAAGGTTTGCCTTAGATTGAAGAACGAAGTCACAGGTATACTGCATGCTGACTGCTGATTGAAAATGATTGAATATTTATAAAATCTTGTACACTGTCCAAATAATAAATCTGGGAATTGTTATTAGTTTTATTGTTTCAATTTTTCTTTTGTTAATTTCTTCTCTTTCTTTGCATATTTTATTCTCTGTGATATGAATACAAAATCAACTTACATAGTTCTCTTACTCTCAGGTATGAGGGAAAACCATTTTCAACAAATAAACATAATGCAATTATTTATCTTATAGGACAGAATGGTGCTTAAATTAAAAGAGAAGATTAATGACACAAATGACTTTCTAGTTTGAAGTTTGTGTGGAAAGCTATTTTTGAAGGGTGGTGCACCTTTTACAGAACCCTCTCAGCCGAAGTCCTGTTACATCCTCTCTTACATCTTCTGCAGTCCTATATACACAAGAAAGAGGAAGGCTCTACAACTGGTTTGTACATTTTTCGACAAGTTGCTGAGTCCTACTCTAGTCCTTGGGCAGGCCACTAAAAATAAATGGACCATGCTATGAATTTCCAGTCATCAAAGTCTATGTTAGGCTATATTATTTTAAGCTACATCTTCATAGAATGCATGTTCATTGCCTTTATTAAGGTTGAATTTTAATATGCTCTTTTATTGCTTAATAATACAAATCAGTAGTTTTCAAATTGGGCTCAGAGGAGAACAAGAATTTCATGGAATCTTCCTCAAGGACTTGTTTGATGAGGATTGCAAGGGTGAGCAAAGCAGCTCTTTAAAAAATCTGTTTTAGGGGTGCTTGGGTGGCTCTGTCAGGCAAGCATCTGCCTTCGGCTCAGGTCATGATCCCAGGGTACTGGGATCGAGCCCCACATTGGGCTACCCGCTCAATCTGCTTCTCCCTCTCCTTCTGCCCCTCCTCCCTGCTCATGCTCTCTCTCTCAAATAAATAAATAAATAAATAAAATCTTTAAAAAACCATAAGAAATAAAAAATCTGTTTTAGTTTGTAGAGAGACAGCTGCCTTCTGACTGTGTGCTCACATGGCCATTCTTCCATGCATGCACATGGGGAGAGCAATCTGTCTGCCTCTTCTTACAGAGGTACTAATCTCACCACGAGAGCCCCAACCTCATAACATAATCTCATCTTCATTACCTCCTACCCCCAAATTTCATCACATTGCAGATTCGGGCTTCATTGTACCTTGAGAAATGTGTTTGTTCTATAAAATCAGTCAATCAATCAATCAATCAATCAGCCAATCAGTCATCTGTTTTATGTGCTGGATTTCCACATAAAAGCACCACACAGACATACAGAAGAGAAGAATGCAATATGATCTCATAGGATTCTAGGAAATCTTTCCAAATGAAATAAAATCTAAATCAATAGTGATATTATGAGCAGCAAGATTTTTCTATTATTTAGTTTCACTGCACAAAGAGATACCAAAATTTCTGCAATGTGTCATATTAATAACATACCCTTTTTCATGATCTAGTTCTCTTCTTCCTCTGCCTAATTTGAAGCTTTGGGCAAGTTACATAGCCTTCATCTCAGCTTCCCTCTCTATCAACTATGGCTTTGGCTAAATTATTATCTGTGCGTTGATTTACAGTACTAAATTCTATGATTCACTGTTTCCAGAAGTGGCAAAGTAATAGGCTCGTGTGATTCTGCATTCAGATTAACTCCATAAAATTTACATTTAAATAAAAAATGAGAAATGGTTTCAGACCATGGGAAGTATTACACTGGGAAATTTTCTGACATTCAATAATTTAAATGTATTGTATCTAATATAGCAACTGCCTCTTGGGTTTTAGGCAAAGAAACAGATGTGTTGCTGCCTGTAAATCACAAGAAAATTTTCCATGCAAGATGATTGACCTGAAGCCTGAAGGCAATTTTATGACTGGGAAATATAATAGCCTATGTGCTCTAAAGTGTATTTGCATAACTTAACTTATGTAAAGAAATTCTGATTCATATATGCCTCTGGGTAACAAATATATGACAAATAAGAAATTGAATATTATGAAAAACAATATTCAAGTAACACTCTTGTCAGTCATTGATATGGGAATCACTACTCATGACTGATAATACTGTATAGTCTCTGTAGATTATTATGTAGAGGAGTATTTTATTCTACAGGCTTCAGTTTTTCTATCACTTCTTCAGTCCTAAGAAGTGATAACAACATCTCACAATATCTGTAAAATCTATCCAAATATAACAGCTTGAATCAATGACATCAAAGAAAACAAAAACTGCTTCCTTAAATACCTTTGCAAGTTTTTTTTTATGACACAGGTTGTAAAATAAAATAACTATAGACCTGCTTCAGATTGGATCTATTAATCTCATTTTATGTCTTAAGAGTATGCCAGGAAAAACAGTTATTGTCACATACCATCCAGCAACAGTGAATTGTTTTTCCAAATAATTTCTAGAAGTAAAAATAAACAGATAATTTAAAAAACTTATTAGAAAAACTCAAACTTTCTCATTTTGAGATGACTGTAGATTTGTTTGAAGATGTAAGAAATAATAGAGAGATTCTATGGGCCCTTTACCAATTTACCCCAATGATAACACTTGCAAAATGATAATAAAATATCACAGACACAATATTAACATTGAACAGTCAAGACACAGAAACTTTCCATCACCACAAAGAATCCACTCATTGCCATTCTATAGTCATGCCACTTTGCTTCAGCTCCCACCCCATTCTTAATTCTTGTCATCTCTTCTCCATTTCTAATTTGTTTTCTGTAATTTTTCCATTTCAATAATGTTACATCAATGGCATAATAGAGCATGTAAACTTTTGGTATTGGGATTTTTTAGCATAATTTTCTGGAGACTCATCTAGATAGTACATGTATCAATAGTTTGTGTTCCTTGTTATTGCTTGGTGTTTTCCTTAACATGAACATACCCCAGTTTGTTTAGCCATTCACCTGTTGAAGGACACCTAGGTTGTTTCCAGTTTAGGGCTATTATAAAGAAAGGTGACATTAACATTTGTGTATTTTTTTTCTTATAATAATATATATTTTTATTATATTATATTAGTCACCGTACAGTACATCCCTGGTTTTTGATGTAAAGTTCGATGATTCATTAGTTGCATATAACACCCAGTGCACCATACAATATGTGCCCTCCTTACTACCCATCACCAGCCTCTCCCATGCCCCCACCCCCCTCCTCTCTGAAGCCCTCAGTTTGTTTCTCAGAGTCCATAGTCTCTCATGCTTCGTTCCCCCTTCTGATTACCCCCCGTTTCTTTATCCCTTTCTTCTCCTACCAATCTTCCTAGTTCTTATGTTCCATACATGAGAGAAACCATATGATAATTGTCTTTCTCAGCTTGACTTATTTCACTTAGCATTATTTCCTCCAGTGCCGTCCATGTTGCAGCAAATGTTGAGAAATCGTTCTTTTTGATACATTTGTGTATGTTTTTGTTTTGCTTTTGTTTTTTTTTTCTGTTTTTTTGGTGTAAATATAAGTTTTATAATAATGAGATATAAGTATGAACACATGTTTAGCTTAATATAGATGCAGATGGTTGTGTATAGAACTATTTATACATATGTGTATATACATGGGTTATATACATGCATGCATTTTCTTACTACATCAGCTGAGAGGACCTAAGAACAATGGTACACCAGTAGCAACAAGCACTCTCAGCACACAATTCTTGGTTTCTAATACCATTCTCCAACAAAAGGAGCTCTATGGAGAAATGGTTGATTTTAGTAATGGAATAAGAAATATACAATGAGTCTGGAGCATCTCATAGTGCTAGAAAATCAAGAAATGCTCAAATACAATCAAACAAAAAATTTACAATGATTGGGGTATATCAAAGGAACAAGATGGTCAACTGAAACAGCTTCCAATGGCAAAATTTAGAGCAATTTGGGAAACAAGATAAATAAATTTGTACTGGATTATAATCTAAAGTAAAGAAGAAATATCTGAGTCCATACTGTTATAAATAAATGACTGAATAGCTAAATAAGTACAGTAGAAAACACAAATCTGTGCAAAAGAATTCCAAGTGATTTAGGTAGATATTCCACTCTCAAAGAAGAAAAGCATAACTCCCCATGCATTAAGTGTGGACTGCACATGGTGACTTTTTTTCTAAATAATACAGTATGAAAACAAGAATAAAAAGAGTAACTTTATAGTGGAGGAAACTGAGAATCAATTTCTCAACCAGATGAGCCAAGTTAGTATTAACAGTGTTAAATCATATCGACCCTATATACTTTTGATATGATCTGATGAAAATGGCATTTTGCCTCTTTGATCTTCCTCCCCCAAACATAGAACTCTTGTGTAATCGTGAGCAAAAGATCATTAAAATTGAATCGAGGAACATTCTACAAAATACCTGACCTGTACTTTCAAGTCTACTAAAGTTATCAAAAACCATGGAAGTCTGAGAAATTTAGCCAAGAAAAGTCTATGAAGACATAATTATTATATGTAATGTTGTATCTTTATGAGGATCCTAGAATAGAAAAAGAACATTAAGTAAAACTAAGAGAATCTGATTAAACTATGAGCTTTGTATCATATTGGTTGCTTATTTGTAACAAACGTACCATAATAATGTAAGATGTTAATAATAGGGGAACTGAGTGTGAGGTATATGGGAACTTTCTGTACTAGCTTTGTAATTTAGCTGTAAAGCTAAAATTTTTCTAAAATAAAAAATTTTACTGAAGACCACAAAACAATGTTTGTATATTTGTGTGGGTCTATTTCTGGATTCTTTACTCTGCTCCATTTATCTATGTTAATGTGCCCTCACCAATACCACATAATCTTGATTACTTCAGCTACCTGATAAGTCTTGAAATCAGATAGACTGAGCACTCATTGTCATTTTATTTTTCTTCTTCAAAATTATTTGTTATTCTAGTTTTATTGCCTTCCCATATAAATTTTAGAAAAATCTTGTCTATACCTACCATAAATCTTGTGGAATTTTGACAGCAATTATATTAAACTTAAATATCAATTTGAGGAAAACTGTTATCTTTGCTTTGTTGTATTTTCCAATTCATAAGTATGTTATGTGTCCATATTTAGATCTTCTGGAATTTCTCTTTAGCATTTTATAGTTTTCAGCATATAAATCCTGCACTTGATTTATTACATTTCCTTTTAGGTATAATATTTTTTAGCAGATGCAAAATGGTACTTCATTTTTTTTTATTTGTATATAGTTGGCAAGCAATGTTACTTAGTTGCAAATATGCAACACTGTGATTCAACATCTCTATATGTTTTGCTCTGCTCACCACAAGTGTAGTTATCATCTGTCACCATACAACACCATTACAATATCATTGACTATATTCCCTATGCTGCACCTTTTTTCCCCCATGATTTATCTGGAAACCTGTATTTCCCACTCCCCTTCACCCATTTGCCCATCTCCCCAACCCCTTCCCTATGGCAACCATCAGTTCATTCCCTGTATTTAAGGGTCTGATTCTGCTTTTTGCGTGTTTGTTCATTAATTTGTTTTGTTTTTTTAGATTCCACTTATAAGTGAAATCATACGGTATTTTGTCTTCCTCAGTCTAATTTTGGTGACCACATTTTCATTGCTAGATCACTGAAATACAACTGATTTTTATATACTTATCTTGTATCCTATGACTTTGATAAACTCACCAATTAGTTCTAGTAATATATTGGATTATTTGCAGTTTTCTTTGTAAGCAATTATGTTACCTACAAATAGGGATTTTTTTCTTTGAAAATTATATGCCTTTCATTTCCTTCCCCACCCCCCTTGATTTCATTGACTAGGACTTCCAGAATTATGTTCAATAAGTTGGTCTGATAAGACATTCTTGCCTTGCTGCCAATAGTAGTAGAAAAGTATTTAGCCTTTCACCATTAAGAAGCAAGTTGCTGTACACTTTTTGTAGATGCTCTTTATCATGTTGAGGAAAATTCCCCTCTCAATTCTTCTGAGAATTTTTCTCATTAATAGATGTTGAATTTTGCTAATTTTTTCCTGTATCAGTTGACATAATCATGTAATCTTTCTTCTTTAGCCTGTTTATATGATGGATTACAATGGTTGACTTTCAAAAATTGATCCTGTCTAGTATAGACTATAGTTAACAATCATTACTGTATTTGATAATACTGTACTACTTATTTGAAAGTTGCTATGACAGTAGGGCTTAAAAGTTCTCATCACAAGAAAAAAACTTGTAACTGTGTATGGTGACAGATATTAATTAGATTTATTTTGGTGATAATTTCACAATATATACCCATATCGAATCATTATATTGTATACCTGAAATTAATATATGTCAATATTACCTCAATAAAAAAATTGAACCTGCTTTACATCTTTGGAATAAGTACCACCCAGTCATGATGTACAATTCTTTCTATATATTGGTGAATTCTATTTGGAGAAGATTCAAAATCTATGCTATTACTGTTACTGTTTTCTTACCTTTCGTTTATCTGTAATATTGTAATAATATCCTACATTTTTTCATTTTGCAATATACAACCGCATTTTTATTTGATAACCACCTAAGACTAATATTGAGTGCCAGCTTTTCTAGAATGATTTTCCTAAGGACATTGTAGCAATTTGTCATTTGTCAAATCACTTTATATCTCCTTCCATCAACTGCTTCGTATTGAATTTAGATACGATAACATAACTCATATAGTTTCTTAAATGTCTTTGAAATGGTGACAAGCCATTTTTGCATAAAATTTATTAAACAATAATTATATATATAATTATTGTCTGTGATTTTCACATATATATTCAATATATATATAATGATTGTGACTGTATATATATATGTATATATATATATACACACACACACATATACAATGTAGACTCGTATGTGTATGCACTGGCTCCTGGACCTGCTCTAAAATCTCTATAGCATTACTTTTAAAGGATTTCATCTATTTTTATGGTTCAGATTGACACAAACTTTTTTGAAACCTGGAAATTGTTTATATGTTTTTTGTGGCAATGTGTTTTATTTTCAAAAATGAGAACTACATTATTCTTCATTTGAAAATCCATACTGATCCTCCCAAGCCTCAGAAGACTGTACTAAATCAATTTCTCTGCACTTATGCTAGTTGTCTACACCCCTTTGTAGCTGACACTTTTGTCTTTCTTGTGGTTGGATAGAAACATGTCACATATATTCTGATGCCTTTTACTCATTGTCTGAAGTCCTGAGAACACGAATCATATCAAAAGCTGATTTCACCTAACTTCTTTTGAATTTGTTCTAGTCTATAGAGTCAGAGATATGTAAAAGTTTTTGGTGAGCTTTCCAGTTTCATGCTGGGTCTAGAGTGTTACCTGGCGCCTCTATTGCTTCACTTAGTGCCCTGACATTATATTCACCTATGATAGCTTCATCCCAAGGTAGGTCGTTCTGGAGTTGGTATATCCTACTTCCTGCTGCTGGCTAAAGTTTGTTTCTTAACGTACTGATGACAAAAGATTCTCTGTCTCTGAGATTTAAACTTGGTAATTTCCTAGCTATTAGGGGCAAAGGTTTTTCACTATGATTGCCACCAAAATGGCCATTTTGGGGGGAGATTTCAAAACAAATGAGATTTTAGGGGGCTTAGCAGTTTAATATGGTTGATTATGGGGAAACTTCTGCATGTAGCAGCATGATTGCCATGTACCGTTTGTAATTGCAAGTGTGAGATGTTAATAAGACCCTGCTACTTCTTTTCTGGCTGCTGGATTGAATATCCCTGAACCTTCCGTGTATATTGGAATTCCTTCCAGCTCAAATTTTAGGCAAATTCTTTTCAGCCATCCTTACTGTATCTAACCCCAGACCAAAACTCAACAGAATCCAAGTTCTAGGCTACTTCAAGGTGAATGTGACCTCAGTTATGAAATTCCATTTAATCAGAATAGAGGTTTGTATTTTTTTTTTTTTTACTTTCACAGTAACTCTAACTCTACCTGGCTTAATTAAAACAAAAAAACAAACAAAAAAACAAAGAATATTATGCTTCTACTTTCATTCATATTTGATTTAATCCAAGTGGTTTGCCTGGCTAACCTATATTGGCTCACATATACATTTTTAGTAGGTTGGGAAGTTTTACTTTTTGATGTTGTAATTTCCAATGAACTTATTTTTCTTTACATTTTACCATGACTGTCAACATCAACTTGCATATTTTGGATCTTGAAGAGTTTCCAAGAAACTATATGGCTTAAACCACTACCTGCAAGCAGGTAATATCTTATTAGTGCTCAATAACAAAAAATCCTGTTATGAATAATTTTATAGCTCTTAAAACTTCCTGATTCTCTTTTCTAACCACATGTCTAGACCTCTGAATCCTGCTATTGTTGTCATTATACTACTCTAAAGGGTGCCCGTAGAATCATCTGATGGGTATGACTGCATCAAGGTCACATTTGAGAGATTTTAGATGGGAGAATGCCTGATTGCAAAACCTGAGGGTATTTTTTTCTGCACTGAAAATATGCTCCCTACTTACTAAGTGATTTATTTTGTCTAAAAGAAAGACATTTTGGAGGTGGAGGAAAAATGTATCTCTATGTAGCTGTGCCTAGTTTAATGTCATTTTCTCTGGATGATAACTTTTTCTTTATAGTCATTGTGTCCTAGAGCTGTAGTGTATGGATGATTTTTCTCCCATATAACTTCTTTGTGTTCTTGTTTCAAGACATTCAACTTCATCATCTTTGACAGTCTGGTAAACAGTTTGTGGTATAAGGTAAGCAATATCTTGTTTTGTTTTGTTTAAAATCATTAATGTGGGATAAGTACTGCCAAATAGTGTTCAAAAAAGATACCCTGCACACAGTAAGAGACTCCAGAAATGAAGTAAATGAATGAATGTCCCGAGAACCAATGACATCATTATCAAACACTACAATACCGATCATTCTGGTAGCTATGTGTTGGAATATTTTGAGACTGAGGATTCTCTAGGCCATTTAAGTCCATGGTCAGCTAATTCAAAAAGTTAAAGCATACCTGTTTAAGTTAGTGCTTTATTTATTTTTTTAAAGATTTTATTTATTTATTTGACAGAGAGACAGCCAGTGAGAGAGGTGACACAAGCAGGGGGAGTGGGAGAGGAAGAGGCAGGCTCCCAGCGGAAGAGCCTGACGTGGGGCTCCATCCCAGAACTCCGGGATCACGCCCTGAGCCGAAGGCAGACACTTAACGACTGAGCCACCCAGGCACCCCTTAAGTTAGTGCTTTATAATCAAGATGATTAACATTAAATTCATATGATTAATAAAACAATAACGAAACAAAAATAGCCAACATGGATTGAGTATGAGGCAATGTGCCACTTAAGTATTATTGGATTTGATGCTTAGGATCACTTATGACTCTACGAATCTTTCCTGGTGCTCATTTGAGATAGAACCCACTCTTATAGAAAAGTAGCATAAACTTACATTATTTTTTACCAGATGGGCTTTGTTCCCCAAACGATATTTTCAACTTCTATCCTTGATAGCTAGGTTTTACTAGACCAATTTTGGATGAGGGCATACATAGTGTACACGATGATGCTGGTTTTGCATGATGTGCCAGCTTAATTTTCCTTTGGTCATCCTCTTATTTGTGGGTTGGATGCGGGTGGGGTGGGGATGATTGTTTATTGCTCCTGAAGAGGCCAAGTCCTAAGAGATTGGCTGCTATCCAGAAGAGGGAGGGGTCCCTCCCAAAGTCAAGGCAGCCCCAGTTAGATCTTTTATAGGAATATGAAAAAAGTTTAAAGATTAACCAAAGATTAAAAGAAGCAAAAGAACACAACTAAAATAAGAAATGCAAAGACACATGGCCCCATTTCTCTTTACCTCTTTCAGGGTAAAATGCAAGAGGAAGGGAGCTCTTATAAGCTCCCCGGAATTTCCATATGCTCATAACAGTAGCAAACACCAGGGATCCTCTCTGGGAACTCAGAAATTGATCAGATTTGATGCTTGGCTTAGTGTGTGCACATCAACATTTTCTGAGATGGAGTATATATATACTTTTTCATATTGTCTTCTTTCATTAACCCCCAATTCCCTGATCATTATGCAAAACACTAGAAAATATCTAAATAGAGACAGAGTGGTACTACCTCTGCCTCTCCACCTTAGCAGCACATAACTATTATGTTCATATTTGTTTTACAGGCTAGTGGGATATATTACATTATCTATAGAAAGCAGGTCGGGTCAAATCTTCACCAATCAACTTGAGAGGTGTAAATCATAAAACCATAGACTGTTAGAGCTATAAGAACATTGGATCCCATCTAATCCATGCCATTTATTTTACAGAGGGAAAACTATAGTCCAAAAATGGTAAAATGACCTTCTTGTTCAAGGATGCAAAGTTAGTGTCAGTGATAATATGCTTGCTCTTTTATGTTCTGTATGTATGGAAACACATTTTATTTTGTACCCTAAAATAAGATTTTGAATATTTTTATTGATATAGTATAGCAAGTCACATTCTGTTTATGAAGGATTTAAAATCTTTTTTAATTTACCACTATATTCTATATTGGTATAATTAACCATATTAAGCTATAGTATTCAACATTAGGCAACAAAAAATTCTATTGGTTTTCTTGAAATGAGCAGTTTGCTTTCTGTTGCTAAGGAAACAGATTTTTGCATGAAATGTAATGTAACATTGATGTCACAGTAAACCACTAAAGTGGAAATCTTTAAAGTCTGTCAACATCTTGAGAATAAGTGGTTTGCTCTAATCAAAATGAATTCAAAATTATTCTGAGCATGTGCAAATGCAGTATTTTAGAAACACATCTCTGCTGGAAAGGACTTGTTTTGCTTACCTACTTTATTGAAAATCAACATAAAGTATTTTTAATATGTGCTTATTATACTATATACAATCTATATTTTTATAATGCCAACTTACTAGAAGTGTAATTAAAAGATTATTTTAACAAAGCAGTAGTAATTATGCTTAAAAACAAAAAGGATAATTTAAAAATCAACTGAATTTCATAGTGAACAGTCTCAGCATTATCTATTATGAAAAAAATAAAAGCGAATGATATGATTTATCATTTATTTCCCTAGCTCAAGTTTTCTTAAAATAAAAGATGGTCCAGATATGTGGAGAGCAGACTACCTTAGGTCAACAACAAGGAACGTTTTTTCTAATTATGGCTTAATTCAGAAAAAAATAAAACATACGGTTTGTAAGAAACACTACATTTTTATTAGTATTTATAAGCCACTAAAATGTTACTTCTTCAGCATTTTTGAGAAGTAGCAACATGGTAACAGCTGACTAATCCTTTAATTTCAAAAAAGATCTAATGTATGTCATGAAACAAACTGGGCTCTTTAAGATGTAGCTCATTTACTCCTGGCTTAGAGGTTTATTTGAGTGTCTGGTTATCTGAATGAATCCTTTTAAGGGGGAAGAGAGCACCTTCCTTTCAAGGGACCTGAAATGGTAGCACAGCGTTCCTGGGTCATGAACAGTGGGGTTAAAAAATAGTGGGCCACACAGATTCCTGCTATGTTGGATCCCCTGCAATTCCAAAAGGGCCATTGCCCAGACCTTTTGGGAATAGGAGTTTGGGCTGCATTGGTGGAAGGCTTGAAAAAAAATGGTCATGGTTTTTGGTTGTTTGTGGGGAAGTCTACAGTGAAGCTTATATATTTTTTTCTGAACTCAGGAAAATCTGGAGTCTAATCATAAGATTAACAGTTTTGGAAATCAGGAAACCTGAATTTAAGGTTTGTATATTTTGATATATTCAATCCTTCTTTGTATTGAAGTTTTGGGTTTATATGCTTGGTTCTTGAGGCCACTGCAGATTTTATTTACACCTTTCTTATGACCTTTGTCACACTCGGCACCAGAGGAAATCAGGAAGTATTCTTTTCTGTCCTGTTTACAATGCAATATTTTAGAGACAATGCAATGATTTATATAGCTCAAAATGCTTGCAGGGTATTTTCTCTTTACGTCCTGTATGTATCACAGTCATTACATTTGTGTTGGAAAAATTGGGGAATTGTTTAATTTTGTTTGGTGTTGTATCAACAAGTCTCCTAGCATAGCTTTTGTAATTGTGGTAAGAGAGGCACTTGTGTGTGTGTGTATGTGTATGTGTGTTTGTGTTGATGCTATTGCTTTCATCTTTGGATAATTATTACAGTGTAAACTTAACTAAATGGGCTGCTCAAGTCAATTATGCATTTAAAAATTGCTATAAGAGTTGTAGAATATTTCTAGAATATTCATTAAAAATGTGTGGTCAGTGACATTGTGCATACATAATCCACTTAACAAGAACTAAATCATATTTCCCAAACAACAGACCTACTATTACAACCATGAAGTAACAAAATAACAGAGACCACTTCCACATCTCTCCTAGGGTCACTTTACAAAGCTTAGTCTATGTGATTTTCTCCCCCAAATCACTGTTTCTGAAGTGCTAATGAATATATTAAGGAGCCCTAGAACATTCCTTTAAATAAGGATTTTTTTTTTTTATTATTACTCTAGCATTTGGGTACTTGTAGGTTTAACAACAGAAAAAAAAGAAATAGGGAAGCCTGGGTGGCTCAGTCGGTCAAGCATCTGCCTTCGGCTTAAGTGATGATTCCAGAGTCCTGGGATCGAGTCCTGCATTGGGCTCCCTGCTCAGCAGGGAGTCTGCTTCTGCCTCTGCCTGCTGCTCCCTCTGTTTGTGCTGATAAATAGATAAATAAAACCCCTGACAAATAAATAAATAAAATCTTTTACAAAATAAATAAAAGAAATAGACTTGGTTGCATAGTAAATCTCTGTTGCTAACCCTCTGCCCTGGAAACCCCACTTTAGCTGTCTCAGGGAATGGTGCTGGAGTGCTCTCTCTTCCTTTGTGCTGCTCTTTCTCCTTCTCCATGGTCTCTCTGCTGGCATCATGCTGCCTTTCCCTCTGTCTACATACCAGGTCCCAATAGAAACTACAGGGCTCAGAAGCTGGAGAAAACTTACTCTCATCAGACAGGCTCTCTCTTGCTTACTAACCACATAATCTTGGACATGCTGATAAATGCCCTTGAACCTCCATTTTTTTTCAATTGTAAAATAAAGAATTAACAAATGAACTTACCTGTTTATAAGTTATGCAGAATCCTGAGGCAGAATGTTTGACACAGAATTAAATGGAATAAAAGATAGCTATGGCGATGATGATAATGATCTATGCATAGAAAGCGAAAGACCCCCTCGATATATCAGAGTTGTAAAATCTTGTAATACCTGTGTGAAGGATTCAACTGAGGGAAATAAATTACTGAAAAAGATTAAGATAAAATTATTCTAGACTGATTTTAGACCAGAGTTTTCTTTCCCATTCTAAAAAAGAAAAGATTTTGGATACTACTACATAGGTTATCAGAGATAAGGAGCTCAACAAGCTTTTAATTAAGTTATTCCAATTATGGAATCAGTGCACTAGGGTGCAGATATTTTATCTTTACCTAGCAGCTAAGAACCATTTTCATTTGCTGCCACGCTACACCACATTCAACCTGTTCCACAATAATGCCAGTAAATGTACTGCTTTAAAAGGATATGTGCAAAAATAGTCTTTGCCTTATGACGTCAGAATTACAGAAATCTTGGGAGTGGACAGTGTTTTGGGGTAGGAGGACTTCTTGAGGGAAAGACTAAGAAAAATTCCTTCAAATATTTTCAAAATAACACAAAGAAGAGGTTTTTATGCCACAGAGTTCTGCTTTTTAGTATGCAATTCCTTGTGCTAATAAAGCTTTTATATACTTGCATAGCAAATTTGCTAAAATCAAAACCCACTTTGAGTGAGTACTAATAGTGAAAAAGAGAGAAAAGAAAAGGAGATAATATAGCTAAAACTAGCATTAGTATTCATGAAAACTAGTAAAATCTAATAAAGATGAAATATATATCATGGCCAAATAACCCACAGACACAGTACACATTGCTTTGGTGACAAACTATGCTTTTCATTATAGGCCCATAAATATAAAGTAAAAATCTCTATGGAACAAATTTTATTTAAATATTTCCCATGTGCTAAAATTGACATTTGAATTTTAAACCATTTTAAAGTCTACCGGAATTCATTTTAATTTTCTCTCTGAAAACATTTTCTTTTTCCCTTATATTAGATTTTGAAGGCTGTTTCCATAGAAACCACTTCATCAAGCAAGAGCTTGAACTTTTTTTTTTAAAACGTAAAATGGGCTTGACCATCTCTTTTCCTATAGAGGTATAAACAACCTAAAATAGCACACAAAATGATTTTAAATGTAAGCTGATATTTACAGTGTAACCCCTGTGGTCTGTGGCCAGAAAGTTCATGGAATTGTTCTTTGCTGGGTTGTCTACATAATTCTTAGATTAGAGGCTGCTGTGACAATGTTCCTTTTTTCTTTCTTCTTTCCTCCCTTCTTCCATCTGTCCCTCCTTCCCTTCTTTCCTGTATTAGTATCCTATGGCTACTGTAATAAATGACTACAAACTTGGTGGCTTAAAACAGAACAAATCTATGATCTCGTATAGGTCTAGAGGACAAGAGTTTTTAAAAACAGTTTCACTGGGCTGAGGTCAAGGTGAGGGCAGGGCTGGTTCCTTCTGTAGTCTCTAGGGAAGAATCCCTTTCCTTGGCTGTTTTAGCATCGGGTAGCTGCCTGTGTTCTTTGACTGGTAACCTCCTTCTTGCATTATTCCAACTACTTGATTCTATTGCCATTTCTCCTACCATCTCTCTGCTCTTCTCACTCCCTCTTACTAGAACCCTTACGATTACATCCTACCCACCCAGATAATCCAGGATAATCTTCCCATATCAAAATCCTTAATTTAATCACATCAGCAAAGACCCTTTTGCCGTAGAAGGTAACATTCATGGTCTGGGTTTATTTAGCCTACAATACTTCCTTTCTTTCTGTTTCCTATATTTCAAGTTATTATTTGAACAGAAACAAAAAAAAATAATAGCATAGTTTGTAGGTTTAGGTAATGAATAAAGACAAAACTTCTCACCAGCAAAGATTCAACTTCAAGAAGGGTTTGAAGACAACTGAGATGGTATACAGTTGCCTGTGTCAATAAAATACCAAATAACTTGCTCAGTACATTTTCAGAGATGATAACAGATTTTTATATTTGCATAATGCTTTAAATATTTGCATAGAATTACATGCAATACAGCAATGAGGCTAATGTGATTACGCACTTTTCTTGATCAGACAGTTAAGGTCCCATGAGGCTAAGTGCCTTGTAGAAGCTTATACAATCTTCAAACTTCTACTAGGTTTGCAAGCAAAGCACTGTTCTGCCTCCTTGCTCCGTGGCTTTATCACTGTGCTTAAGGAAGAGTATCACAGGCTGGGAAGAGTATAGGTTATTTCTTCTCCACCACTTGTGAAAAGCACACTGTGCAAATGAATATAACAATGCAGGCTTTAGAAATACATATTTTGTTTTTCTTCAGGAATATAAGCTGTTAACAATGTTTAGATTTATATCATATGCCAAATTTCTTTTTACTATGAAGAGCTTGGTTTTTTCTCTACCTACTTTGTATATTAAGAAAAAAAAAACTTATTGGTAAATATTCAATGTTTTTCCAAACATTTAACAGAAAATAAAAATGAAACAATTGTGACCCCACCACAAAAATAACTGTTTTTCTTTATTCTTGGCATGATTAGTTCATGTCTTACACGCATTTTTTTAACAAATATATTTTTTCAAAACTGAGAATGAATTGTGATCTTTTTTCTGTATCATTAGAAATTTAAAATGGTTATAAATGTTTGCTAGTGTATTATGTTATAAATGATTTTTGTTTTTTGTGTGCACATTGGATTGTTTTTAGAATTTAAAACCAAAATTTAAATTGCGCACTCAAATATGATTAGTGGTAAGATTTTATTTTCAAAGTGCTAACCACTATCCATTAGTATCCTTCTAGCAGTTATCTGCAAATGCCCAATCCTTGGCATTTTGTCAATATTGGATATACAATTTTCTATGTTTTCCAATAAATAATCTAAAGTGTTATTTTTTTGTTGTTATAATTTACTCTTACTTAGTTTTTCAGTAGGATGAACTTTCTTTTTTTTGTCATTCTATACCATTACGAATTGTTTGTTTACATCCTTTGCAGATTTGTCTTTTTTCTGAATTTTCAAATTAATACAAATACTAATTAATCCCAGTAAATCTCTGCCATTTGGTATATAGAAATATTAAATTGTGAATATTGATATCACCAGTTAAAACTCCTATTTTTCATTTAAAAAAAGAAAAAATACACCTACCTTTCATTAAGTTTTTAAACTGCCAAGTGTTAATGATTATATGTTTATATTTTAAAATATATTTATTGTTTTAAATTGCTTTTTCCATCAGACAAGTAATACTAAGTGTTCTATAACATTGTATGTAATTAAATGAGAAAAGAAATGTGTTTATACAAATTATAGGCACATGGATTATTCCTACATGAATAAAATATGATTTTCTCACAAAGCCTTTATGTGCTCAAGGGTTTTGTTACCTCTAGGATAGAAGTAATCTTTACTCCTTATCTCCAATTCTCTTACTAGTCATTCTTGAATCTACTCCAATCAGACTTTTTCAACCAGCATTCCCGCCCCCCCAATGCCATAATCCTCTCAAATCCACATTGCTCTGTGAGTTTAATGGGTGACCTAGGTCTTGAGGTCACAGTACTGACTCAAGGGAACTAGGATGTTAAGTTTATAGTTTGAGGTAGCCATTAAAGGTACATGTGGAGCCATTAAAGTACATGTGGGAATAAGGTCCTTCTATAGATCTGGTGACTGTAAATACCACTCCCCAGTGCTGACACTCTTATGCCCTGAGGAAGACATGTCATTATTCAAAATTCAACTAAAATGTCACTTTCTAAAAGAGACCTCTCTAATGTCCCCTGACCAAGTCTACCTCTGTTCTTTCTATAGGATATTATATTTCTTCATAGGGAATCAACATAGGGAATCAACATTTTAACTACAATTTATGTAAAATTTTATTTATTATTTGACTCACCCACAAATATGCCTAATTCATGGAAGGCTACAGGATATATACCTGTTGTGTAAATACAGGGCTTAATTTTGATATGCATAATTCAATTTAATTATAACCCCATAGATTTTTCTTTACATATTTTTCTAAAAAATTAATCATTTCTGTCCACTGGACAGAATCCATTATACATTTATGTATTTAACATAAGACATAATAAGTCATTATAAAAATTTTTATAATTTGCAAAAATTTCACAGTAGCATTACTAATAACTCAATAAGTTTTTTTCACTGTCAATACACAAACTGTTTCATGAAAATATTGAATATGAAAAAGGAACATATTTTTAACTCATTCTATATTTTAAAAATATCATAAAAGAAGAACTGAATAGATACATAAAGAAAAATAACTTGCAGATCAGGGGATGCATCTAATATAAGACAAATTCAGTCTTATTTAATGTAGAGCAATTATCATTCAGTATAATAAAAAAATATGATTGCTGGGTTGTTTTTTAGAAGACTCTATTTCCTTTTCCTATTTTAAGTTCTGCAGTTCTCACTAGTCAAAAAGATGTGTTTATTATTTATATTTATTCAACTTTTAATGTTTCACAGGTAACTGGCATAAGGAATGGCAGAAAAAAAAATAAGACTCAATTTTGAATGTGACTTGTTGGGACATCAATAGATATTACACTATTACTTCTACCTCTACCTTAGTGTGTGTAAAAACATAAAAGTTTTAGATGGCTTTAAATTGAATAGAATTGAACTGTTCATTTAATGAGCTTAAGCAGTATAACACAGTTGTGAATGACACAGATTTATAAGTAGGATGTACTTTGAGTCAGCTCTTGGCTCTGACCTATAGCACCTTTGAAGTTGGAAAATTAAACATACCGTCTAAATCTTAGTTTACTATGAATGAACGGAAAAATCAGATTTCCTTCCAAGAGCTTTTTTGAATTGAATGAGATAAGACTAAATGCTAAACATATGGTCTGGGGCAAAGGCATATAAAAAATTAGCTTTTAGAAAGCTTCAAGAAAAGCGATTGATAACACACCCAAGACATAAAGAGTTTAGCAGGACATATTTTTCTACCTAATTTTTCTTTTGCTTTGAAAAGGTATGAAGACATTTATGGCAATATTAAGATTTACTGCATAAATATCACTAAAATCGAGTCCATTCACAAAGTAGTAGTCTTTATAATACTAAGTGGTCATAAACTGAAAGGGCTTGTTAATCAAGTTTGCATATCTATCACATATGGATGTCCAAGTTTTCAAGAATTAGAATGTTAAAAACCACATAAAATATCTTCTGAATATAATATTTCTTTGTTTCAGTAATTATTTTGATATTTCATGCTATCTAAAAGAAAAGAGGTGATTAATTGCCATTGACAATTGACAGGAACTCAAACATTATTTTGTAGTGTGAGTCAGGAAATGCTAATTCAGAAAGAAATGTGGTTAACTCAAATGTTATAAATAGAGATTTTTTAGTATTCTAATTCCTATCATTAGGCTTTGTCTTAATACAGAATTTCTGTAAGTTACATGATTTTTCCATGCATGACCATATATATGTTTCTAAGTAGGCTACAGGCAATTACAATCATATATATAACTTCTAGACTAGCCATAAGTAAATTTCAATATTAATTACACCAAATGATGAAATGAATGCTACAATAGTAGGGATGAATTTTTGCTGAACATAAGCTTAGAAAATATGATCTTTAATGTTTAACAAAACCTTGAAATATTTCTATATTTCACTAATGCTGTAATGTCTAAATTTGCATTTGAATAATGCCCCATTAATATAATGCCTTATAGACTTACCAAATTACTCATATTCTGTCCTTTTGGATAGCAGACTAGATATTTATGGATAATAATGCTATTATTCAAGAACAGTGGGAAAGTGAAAATTTTATAATCAGGTTACCTCAGGGCAAAGTAAGAGAAGTAAAATCATTTTTATGTTGGTAGTTCATACGCATTGAATTCTAGATTACTAAGGCACTCTGATAGATTCTCTGTTGAACAACTTTAGAATTGGGTCTAGAGAACCAAGAAAATTATGTTTACAAGTAAAGAATCAAAGAACAATTTAAAATAGTCATTCATCTTTCTGGAGTATATTTCTTAGAAGTGTCCCAAATCAACAAGTTAAGTGTGGGCTTGCAGTTGTATATGGTGCTCTCTGAGGCTATGTTAAAGGCTATGTTAAAAAGAGCTTGAACAGGCATTTGGTTTATACTTGGAAATCTATTAGGAAGTATACTGTTTGCAATTTTATTATTGGTTTAAAAATTGCTTGTTTGGATTAGGTCCTCTAAAAGAATATGTTTACAATTACTGGAAATACAAGACATTTGAATTTTGATTATTGTGTACTTATTTAAACATAATTGTAATTTGCAGGAAATCACTGATTATCTTTTAAATTGATATTTTTTTAATCCCTAAAATTCAATGCAACAAATAGTTGATAAGTGCCTAGGTGCTCTGACATCCTGGTAGGAGTGGGCAGTTAAATACAGTGTTAACCCTTCAGGAAACTAATAGGAGATTAATATGTATACTTCATAATATTTGTTCTCATTTTGGCTATACTTGCATACATATGTACCTAGTCATAATTCACAGAAAATGAACATATACTATGATGCTAAGTAGAAGATACCATTTCTACTTATGTTGCTTTCATCTAAGTTATTTTTAACCTTGCCTTCAACATCTATGGTATTTTCTACATATAAATAAGAATGCCTTAGATTTTATAAGAATGTATGTTTTAATTTCACCATGGACCTCAGACACCCAAGGTACTTTCTTATATTACTCTATATAACTAAGGAAACAGTAACATGTAAATGGCTAATATTCATAATGAAAACATGAAAAAAAGCAAGCAAAACACTGATTTCATAACTTTACTAATTTTCCTTCTCAGCTGAATAGATTACATGATGAAATTAATATAGTCAAAATGATCTACATATTGTTAAAATATGCATTGTCTAAGATATTGCCAGTAGAAGGCAAGGAGTCTGGTACAAGGAAAAAAACAAAACAAAACAAAACAACTGGAACTTCTTCACAAACAAGATTTAGAAATGGAGATTAACTGAAAACCTCTGGAAAGAATACCCAGTTATGATTTTTACTACTTTCTTTATCTCTCTCACTTATTTTCCTGATTTTGGAAGGTTCTCTCTCCGTAAGATGCAGAACTCAGTAAAACATGAAAATAAGTGTGAAATTCATTCACTCTGCAAACAAATATTCATTTTGCACCAAGTATTGTCAGACATTATTCAGACATTGCTTTTATAATAACTTTACAATAAGATTTCCAAGACAGGGTGACTCATGCTTACTTCTACGGCCTAATTTTTGCCTCTCCCTAGCTCTCCAGTCAACAGCCATGTTAGTCTTCTTTCAGGTTCCACGTTATCTTTGACTTCTGTGTTTGTCTTAGATTGGGTACTCTGGAACTCTAGGAACACTAAGGTAAGAAAGACAATTTCTGCTTCACAGAGCTCTTTAATAAGTAGACAATCATTACATAGTTCAATAAGTTCTATGGTTGGGAGATTTTACATTATATTATTGAAGCATGAAAAAGGGAGCCCCACCAAGAATTGGAGTCAGTGAAGACAGAGTATGAGAAATGGCATAGTATATGAGACCTGAGGATGAACAGAGGTTAGCCTGATAGCGAACTTGTGAGAGATGAGAGAAGTGTTTGAATTAAAGGAAACAGGATCTACAGAAATATAGAAATAAATACTGTCACATTCTCCTCTGATACCTTCTTCAGAGTTAACACATCTATCCCCCTCCCACTAAAATTATCTACCATTGAAGGCTCAAAACTAGATCCCTCCCAGGAAATTTCCATCTGCTGCACAAATCTGCCTTGCCTAAGATTAGGCTATCTCCCAAAGAACTGGTCATTATGAGTCGATGTGTCAATACCAACACTAACCTCCTTGCTACAGTTTGAGGGAATCTAAAGAGACATCATAGTTCCAGAGCTTTCCATATGATTGGCCGAGACTTCAGTTGTCATTACATTTGTTCATTAGCTTTTCTCTCCTCCCAACTTCTGCTGGCCTCACTTCCTTACAGGTGTATCCTCCTAGAACACTCCCCAGTAAATCACTGGCATGCAACTTTCCATCTCAGTGTCTGTTTCCAGAGTACCCAATCTAAGACAAACACAGAAGTCAAAGATAACATGGAACCTGAAAGAAGACTAACATGGCTGTTGACTGGAGAGCTAGGGAGAGGCAAAAAATTAGGCCGTAGAAGTAAGCATGAGTCATTCTGTCTTGGAAATCTTATTGTAAAGTTATTATAAAAGCAATGGAAAGTGGTTGAAGTGTTTTATGTAGAGGAATGATATAGTCGCACTAGAATTTCATTAGATTACTCTGTCTGCTGGATGGATAATGAATTAGAAGAGGACAAAGGTAAAGGCAAGGAGACCAGTTAGGAAGTTGTAGAAGTATTCATTGTGAGAAGTGACATTCTAATGAGTGTGGGAACAATGGGGAAAGAGATAACTGAATGGATATGAGATATATTTTGGAGTTAAAATAGAAATTAATGTTGGATGTGTAGAGAGACTAAAATGTAGAGTTTCAAATGAAGCTCATGTGTGTGGCATTGTGGTTAAATAACGGTGCCATTTATGACAATAGAAGAGTAGTCTCTGTTATCATTGTAAGTAAATTTCATTTCTCTAAGTTTAATATATAAATAGATTATATAGAGGTAGATGTATAAATTAGATATATATACACACATATGTATACAGTACCATGTAAATGGTAAGGGACTTGATAACAACTAGAATATGAATTCTGATAGGTTTGGGTATAAAAGCTTAGAGGGAAGGTAGAGGAAAATAATTAAGGGACAAACAACTTGAAATTCCCTGGAGGGGATGTGGGGGAAATGCACAGGAAAAAGATTGAATTAGATTGGTTTAAAAAATATTTCTTGTATAACATGGAATCTGGAGGATTTAAAATGTTGGAGCTATCAGCTTTTTAATTCACCTTGCCCCAAGATTATTGACTTGTGTAGATGACTGTTACAGCATCAGACATTACACTGGAGTTCAAAGATAATGTCTGGGAAAAAGCATAAGAACTACTCTTGCTGTTGTTATCCTTTTATTTTATTATTAATTTTAATCTAAAATAGGCAAATGCTTTCCTCCACAAACTTCATCTAACAGTCCCTTACCAAGAATTCTAATATGTGGTTACCCGTAACTGCAACAGAGCAAATGCTTGGTTTCCCATCCTTAATAATTGAGATTTGAAAGGAGGAAAAGAAGTTGGGAACAGGATGGATTGCGTCAACCATCCTCGTGTCTGCCATATGTGCCCTTTGTATTCCTAACCTTCAAACATATGCTTTTCCCACATGTATCCATTGCATGAAAAGATTTTGCCTGAATACCATTGAGTTGCTTCATCAAACTTCAGGTCCAGAATCAGTGTTTAGCAATCTCAAAAGTAAAACAAGTTATTTGCCCACAACACCTAACATAAAAAGATAGAAAACACTGGATTCTTAAATGGATTTTTAGGTATTTCTTTTACTTTGACAAAAAAAAAATGCAAAGTCTTGTGTCTTATCTGAACTCCTGATAAGGCTGATCCTCTAATATTAGCTTCAGCTTGAGTTACAGAATAAATTGGATTTTGAGACTTCAAATCAAAAATTATAGGACTCTTACTCAATTTAGATTGCTAAAGACAGAGTGCTTTTCATTATTAAAGCCATATTGTGTGTGATCTGCTTTCAGACTAGCCATTCCTTTTTTGGCTGAAGTGACAAGAAATAACAAAGATACTCCATTTTTTTTCTATAATTTTCACTATTTACACAGCATTGGTCTGCACATAGCCTGGATTTAAGGCTGAAAATTACCGTAATTTGACCAAATATTTCATCCCATAATAAAAGTCACCAGCATTAGATCAAATTGGTTAGGTCTTTGTTAACCAAAACTATCTCCTCCATGTAGTTTGTTACCAACAACATCTTGTTGTAGATATTGCATAAAGGTTTCACACATTTGGTGGGATATTTCTAGTTAGATTTATTCATAGGTACTTAATTATTTTGTCTGCTAGGTTAATAGACTCTAGTTTCTCTATTTCTATTTTCCATGTGGATATTGCTTGGATAGAGAAAAGATGTTGATGTTTGATTTCCATCTTATAATTGGTCTTCTTGTTCATCTTGGTGAAATCATTGCTGATTTCAATAGTACGGTTGTTGGTTCTTTTGGGTGTTCCAGGTCTGCTATCGTATTTCTGACTAATAATGCTTATGGAATATTGGCTCCCTAAGAAAATAATATGTTGTTCTCTACCTTTAAATACTTTCCTACGTGAAATCTATTTTAGTTGTATAGCATTATTATAGCAGCTTTCTCTATATCTTATCCACTATCTCTTAGTTTTTCATCTTCTATCATTTTGGCTCATATTGAGTTCTATTTTATTTTTTAAATATGATCTCAAAGTCTCTCCTTTTAATAGTTGAATTTCCCTATTTCCCAATTATTAACATGACTAATAGCTTTGAATTTAGTTTCTGTTTTCTGTTGTTTATGATTTTACTGTTTCTGTTTTGCTTTTTCTGAATTATGTTAAATCATAGTTTTCTTATTTTTATTTTTCCTATATTGATTGAAGAACATAAATATTTCATCACTTTAAAGATTTATATCACTTAAACATTTCTGGAATTGAAATGTGTATCTTCATTGATGGCATCTTATAATTACAGTCAAATGGAAGTCATGGCAGAGCTGTCCTTACCTTTTCATGCATGACCTTTGTCATATAATTTCATATTATAGGTAGCATATATCATTGGTATCATATATTTTTTGGTACCACATATTTATATTTACAAAATATCTACAAAAATATCTACAAAAATATCTACAAAATATCTACAAAATATCTACAAAAATAATATGATTGACTATTGAGATGTAAAGTTACTTGGAAATTAATATGGGAACAGGGAAGGGAAATAAAATTGATTTCAGTAAAGCAAATATCTGCTGTTGGAGCAATTAAAGTGAGTCCGTATTTTCTTGCTGAGTAACAATAAGTGCTTTATGGGACCCAAAAAGAAAGATACCTGAAAGTAAATTAAGCTGCATCATGTTTTTTAACTGAGATATATAAAAAGGACTCTTTATCACATGCCAAAAAAAAGTACCAACATCAAAACTTATAGAATGGCTGTCAGAAGATCGGAAGGAAATACTGGAGAAAACGCTACAGTACCAATCCTTATGCTGGCACAGACTATTCTGTTATATGAAAAAAAAAGGGGGGGGGGCGTTGAAGCTTCCAATTTTAAAAAGTTATCTGAAAGATGTGGACTTTAAGTATGAAACAGTTTTAAGACAAACATTTGTTTCTTACATTTTTCTTTTGATGATTACAGCAAAAAGACTGATACAGTAGGTACACCTAAGTAATTCTTAACTATTTCCAATACATATAAACATTCTAAAACTTAAGTGTGTTGTTATTGACGGCATATTTTTCTTTCTTAATCAAACATAAAATATGGTGGATCTAAAAATTAATGACATAGTTTTGATGATTTACTTTTTGAATGATCACCTTTACATTTTTAGCATTCTTTTGTATACTTTTCTAACAAATTGCAAAGTAATTTAATAGGTGAAGTGTGAATATAGAAACAGAGAAGAAATGACTATTTGATGAATTTTTAAACATTTTTAAAAGTTTGTTATTATATACATTTAAGAATGTTAAAATAAATTTTGTCATTATACAGAAGTAGTTGTGTATTTTAGATGTTTGTGTTTTAAAACAACAATCCCCTACCCACAATTTTTTTTACTATAAATGAGTTGGTCGATTTGAGCAGAAGCTACAGATTGAGAGGCCTACTGTGGTCCATGTATTAAAAAACTTTTGAATAGGAGGTGAGTGGCAAAATCCTCTTTGTGGGGGCGCCTGGGTGGCACAGCGGTTGGGCGTCTGCCTTCTGCTCAGGGCGTGATCCCGGCGTTATGGGATCGAGCCCCACGTCAGGCTCCTCTGCTATGAGCCTGCTTCTTCCTCTCCCACTCCCCCTGCTTGTGTTCCCTCTCTCGCTGGCTGTCTCTATCTCTGTCAAATAAATAAATAAAATCTTTAAAAAAAAAAATCCTCTTTGTGATTTTCACTGTTGTTTCTCAAAGAGATGAATTATTTCATGTAGTTAATACTACCTGTCCCGGAAGCAAGTTTTTTCATCCGATTGGAGGGCAAGTGTTCACTTGTACCCTCTAATGTGTAATAATTCTGTTTTTCAAATGAAATTCATGATAGTCCATGCCTTCTCTCCAACTAAGAATCTATGGGACAAAAGGTCCCAGCTAGGGAAAAATTATATTAGCCCCTGATATATAGTCTTTGTTCTCCAACTCAGAATTGTTAACAGTTTTCTTCAACCACATTACAGCAAATATTTGTAATATGAATAACAAATAATTTGTCATTATTGATTCATGGATTTGGATTTAGATTTATAAGTTAAATTTTTAATACATTATAAAACACCATAATGGTTTTCTCATGTGCACTGCGGCTCTAGGCTCATAGCATTCCCTGAAGCTACATACTCTGTGAGAGTAATGACCTTTCCACCTAATAGCTCTCACAACTCCTGGAACTCCTACTTTCAGTTTGGAACAATGCCTAGTAGAGTTACATTGCAAGGACCAGATAACACTTGAAAGGATTTTCCATTTCAGGATAAGTAAAGCCTTCCCACACAGCAGGGTTCTACAGTAGAATAAAATATTCCCTGAAGAGAAAAAGTCTTTAATACACAATACACATTATACCGAAATTGAAGTAATCAAGGCTATATGACTCATATGGGATATAAGCGTCAAACAAGGGAACCAAAAAAATGGAGAATCGGGCTTATGAAGCTAAAGCCATTTTGGGTAATGTTATAGACTTCTAAAGGTTACTCTTCAAATCAATGAAAACTCTACATAGTTTTATAGCTAGTAATATGTATCTGAGTAAATGTGTAGTATGTACAAAACACACACAACCATAAATTCATATATATGCACATGTATTTGTTATTCCATATATAATTTATATGGAATATGTTACTACACACACAAAGTACATATATACAGTGCATGTGTGTCTTTATCTGTTATTCCTCACAAGTAATGATTCCTTTATTTCTTACAAAGCACTTTATATATTGTAACTTAGTTTATCTTCACAGGCAGTACTAATTATTATTAATTTAGATGAGAAGACTGAAAGATCATGAAACAAAAACCAAGATGTAACACTGGTGAAATGAAGAGACTAATGTACTTTGATTTTGTTCTTTTTACTACATTGTTAACATTTGTTATTGCGAAGGGCATGAATATTGATGTCTGATAATATGCTTTAGAGCCAGATATCTGGTGTGGTAGGCAGGCTATTAAAATGGCCTCTAAGACTTCCCTGTCACCAGGGATTACATGCCCTGTGTAATCTCTGATCTTGGAGTATGAGAGGGATGGGATGGGATACATGAGTATGTCGGTGTATGCTGTAGGTGAGATTTTGCAGCTGTAAATAAGGTCCAAATCACTTCTCCTTGACTTAAGTAAAAGGGAGATTATCCTGAGTAAACCTAACCAAATCAGTTGAACTCTAAAACAGGTCAGAAGGATTCAAAGCCAGAGGCGGTTTTCTGCAGACCTTGAAGAAAACAACCACACTGTAACCTGCCTATGGAGGAGGGATCATGTGACAAGGACTTAATATAGCTCCCAGGAGCTAAGAGTTGTCTGGTCACCAGCCAACAAGAAAACAGGGACTTCAGTCCTACAACAACCACAAGGAACTGAATTCTACATATAACAGTAAGCTTGGAAGAGGACCCAAAGCCTCTTTGTTTTCATCCTGGTAAGATTCTGAAGAAAGGACCTAATTAGCCTAATTGGTAAAGCACTCCATGTTCACTACATGTGAATAAAAGTGGTGTGTGTATGCGTGTGTGTGTATGCACACGCATGTGTGAGTCTAAACCTCCGTGTTTCTAGTAAGAGGACCATAATATGTGTTAATACAAAATGTCCCAGCTTTTCTGTCCCTTTCATTTCTGAAGAAATTTCCTTGGGAATTTTCAACCCATTTCCATTGAGGCTAGAGCACTATATATAATTTATCACACATTTTCTGTACAAAGATCTTATCACTTCTGTCATTTCTTTGAAGTAAATTGTGGATGAAAGCTGGAATTTCTCAGAGAAAATAACCCCAAAGGTGATTTTCTTTTTGTGTCATTGACATTGCCTTAAAGTTCACCAGATATTTTTTGAAACAAGGTATTTACCTTAATTTTTTGACAGTTGGAATCTAATTTCTTCCTTAGAAATAAAAAAGTAAACATAAAATATAAACTATAAGACAAAAAGTTAATAAGCCAGATTATCACTCTATGCCATGAATTCAGTGTCAATGAGTATTGAAAAAGTATGTACATTTATGAATGGTTAACCTTTCCTCTTAATGGAACTCAACATCCCTACTTAGTATGGAAACTGAACTAATCAAATGGAGCATGGTGAGGATGGGTTAACTAGTAACATGGAAATGCAGTGATTCTAGCACTCTAGCTCTGCATTTTCTTTTTTAAGATTTTATTTATTCATTTTGAGAGAGTGAGAGAGAGAGAGCACAAGCAAGGGCAGCTGCAGAGGGAGAGGGAGAGTAGGCTTCCTGCTGAGCAGGGAGCCCCACTAAGGGCTTGATCCCAGGACCCTGGGATCATGACCTGAGATGAAGGCAGACACTTAACCTGACCCAGCCACCCAGGCGCCCCTCTAGTTCTGAATTTTCACACTACCTATACAATGTACATATGAATCTCATTGAAACAGATGCATTTTCATCTGTTTTTAGTAGTCAGACAATAAAAAGCACAGCCTCAGAGGGTTTCTAAGTATAGACCTGTGAGGAAGGATGTATAGAACAATAGTGTTTGAGCTTTTTGAAAAGGCAGACGCCCCAACTTTCAATCTCCAGCAATGAACATGGTGACTATCTGACACAGAGTGATTGTTTACAGTTATTTTTTCTTCTGCACTGAGATAATAGCACATGCATAAAAGAATGCACAACTAATGCACAAATGGATAAATAATAAATACGTTATTCTCATTCCCATCATGTCAAGTGAGATTCAAATCACTTTCACTCTAAGAAATGCCATGTTGCCAACTGTATATCTAATTACGTGTTTTATATCACTTTGAAAAATATTGTCCTGTATTCTTTTGTAGTCTGGAAACAAGAAATAAAAACATATTTAAATTTTAATGTTATATCGTATTTGGCCAGATTTTGAAATCACTCTCAGATTTAGCAAGACTACATCTCTTTTCTTTGATAACTTCCTAGTCTTTGCATATGTTAGAAGCTGAAAAAAATCTGGAAAGCATACCTGGGCTTCTTGTCAGCATTTACTGGATAGATTGCATAATAGTATTCTAAACTGAACCCCTATAAAACAGTAAGGAAACACCAAAATGTTTTGGATAATTTCAAGACTAAATCATATTTTTAAAAACAATATTCCAAAATGAAAAATAAATAAGACTTGATGATACCAGTTCTTTGGGTTTTGAACGTACTTCACTTATAATTTTTTTTCCTGAGACAAATACTGGTGTTTCTCCCCTCGTCTATCTTATAGAATACTTTTGGATATTGACCATACTGTTCTAAGATGAAAATTCTCTTTTATTTTCAAATTTTCTTATTTTGTTGCTTGTAAAGAACTGCATTTTTGTGGGTTTTTAAAAATATTTGCTTATATGTGGAATCTAAAAAGCAAAAACAAATCAAACAAACAAAAACAGACTCATAAATACAGAGAACAAACTGGTAGTTGCCAGAGGGAAGGGGGTGGAGGGAGGGGCAAAATAAGTGAAGGAAATTAAAAGATACAAAGTTCTACTTATAAAATAAATAAATCACAGGGATAAAAAGTACAACATAAGGAATGTAGTCAATAACACTGTAATTATTTTGTATGGTACAAGGTGGTAATTACACGGATGGTGGTGAACACTTTGTGATATATATATAAGCATTGAATCATTATACTCCTGAAACTCATATAACATTGTATGTTAACCATACTTCAATTAAAAATAAAAAAAGAATATAATTCATTATAATTACAAAATTAGCTAATGATTATATCACTATTGAATGTTTAGAAATAAATTCTTCTTGAATTTGCAAAAAAGAGAAGAAATAAATTCATAGTATTATAAAATGGATAAAACACCAAATATTATATTTTCGCTCTTTGAGAAATACACTAGTGTCTGTAATCAGTTTATCCTTAGATTTTAATGATCATATACAATGAACCTGACATTTAATTAAGTTTTATTCATGAGATAACAGATGATTTCAAGTGTTAGCTTTCTCCTATTTATGGAGATTTCCTGATATTTCTCTTTCATGCAGGAAAAAAAGCTCCAGGATATTATTTAATATTTGTCCATTTTAGAAAATAGCAACATATTTGTACATTATTTAGTAAGTATCATTAGGTGTTTAATCCCTTGAAAATAAGGGCAATACATTGGGGATGTATTGTACTAGTATTTTTTAATACACAACATATATCTCTCCAGCACAAAAATTTTGTTATTCTTAGTCAAATAACTATGTAAAAATTAAAATAAGAAGATGTTATTACACAAAACAGAAAGACATTTCCCATTACACCTGGCCTCAGAAAGTATTAGAAAAACTAAATCCACTAAAATGTTATTTTATCATAGTCCTACTGTTGCTTCGTTGCTTTGCAGCTAGAAATTGCAGCTATCAATATATCAGTGATACTTTACCTGGCCAATTTCCAACTTTTGTGTATGTGGTCGATCTACCAGAGGCTTTGCTGAAGATTCTACACTGACTAAGGCTAAGAACTTTGAGATTATTTAAACTTTATCAAATTTCCTCTTGTTTATATTAAAATACTTGTATTTTTATATAATTATAATTTTATTTAAAAACATGTTCTCTTCTGTTCCAAAATTAACCTTTTTATAGTGTTTTCATTTTATGTCATCTTATATATTTTTAATGAGATATCTTTATGTCTGTTGGATCTTCCTTTTCATTATCTATTTCCTCTTTGCTAAATGCCAAAATTCTAAAAGTAATTAGAATGAAACAAAGCAGAAAGGAAAAGAAAATATTCTTTCTTTCCTATTGTTCCTGAGCTAGTATCCTGTTATTTTTGTTTCTTCAATTGATAAAGCACTTATATATCCTCATTAATTCCATTTCTTAATCACTCATTTGCTTCTTTCACTCATATAATCTGGCTTCTGCTCCCCATTGGTAACACATTTAAAAAATATATTCCATTTTACTCCTCCTGGCTTTAATGCAGTGATGGCTACTTTTTAACCACAGCCTTATTGGGTTTAGGGTTCAATATTAAACTACTCCATTACCCACTCCAGAATGAAGAATGAATCAAGAGATGCAGAACATAGACAAATGGGTATCGAACATTATTATTAATAAAGCTGGTTGGAGAATGAGACTTTAAGTATAGGGTCACAGTGAACTTCATAATATTATGTCCTTATCGAAGTTGCCCCTATCATTTAGTCACGATCAGTGCTTGACGACTGCAAGATTGCTTTACCCAGAAGAGTCTGTCCCAGGATGGAGCAGAAAATATGTGTTCTAAGGACAGTTTCGTTCTGAAAAGTAGAGAGATAGCCAGGGAAAGGCTATATATATCTTCCACAAACACATTAATCAGATATAAAACTCTTCCTGTGGAAGAAAGGTATGGAGAAAGACGAATAAACTTAGTCAACCTTCCAAAGGGAAGGCTGAAGAAATTAAAACTGTGGTCATTGGTGCTCATTTCTCTTCTTGCTGTTCAAGATTGTGTTCTGTCCAGCACTTCTTGACTTTTGGCTTGTGATTATGCTTTATTCATTCTTCGATCACTTTTTTTTAAAAGATTTTATTCATTTATTTGAAGAGAGAGAGTGAGAGAGCACATGAGCAGGGGGGAGGGGCAGAGGGAGAAGCAGACACCCCGCTGAGCAAGTAGCCTGAAGCAGGACTCAACCCCAGGACCCTGAGATCATGACTTGAGCCAAAGGCAGATGCTTAACTGACCGAGCCACGAGGTGCCCTGATCAGTTTTTGTTGTTGTTGTTTTTATATACTTGGGTCACACACCACCTTAAAGAATAAAAGTTTCCTTTTCTTGGGTCTCAACATTCTTTCCTTTATAGTTTTATTTGTTATAAAGATGAATCTTTCTTCTCTCCTTGAGGTAAAAGATCACACTGGATTCACCTTTATGACAACTTAAGCACCTAACCCAGGACTTGACTCATAATTGGTTTTCAGTGTGTTCTTGATGAATTCAACTTATAAAATCTCAATTAAATATATTTTTTAATAAAAAGTTTAACTGAATATTACATACACATGTTCAGTTTTAAAATTTCTGTCAAACTTTTAGGCTTAACTCCTGATCATCATTGCTCTGTGCCCTTAGTCATACTCTGGGCTAGGAACCCTTTATTTATTTGTTTTTCTATAGTATCCAGTAATATAAATTTTACAACCATTAGACTGCAGTCAGGAGTCTGAGTGGGGCTTCATGGGTGAAATTCCCTGGGTGGGATTTCCCAGTAGGGTTCCACAGGTGGGGTTCCAGTGGGCTGGAATAAGGAATTCTTACATTTCTAGCATACTGAAGTGTTTGCTCCACAATACATATTTGTTAAATTGGAATTTAACTTTATTAAAAGGAACACTGATGATTAGAAAGGCCTTACAATTTCAATGAATTGAGATGGAAATAGCTGACGGGGGAGCAACTTTGGAAGGAAAAAGAAGGTAAGTTGTGGGGATACTAAGTTTGAGCTTTCTATGAGAAAATGCAATAGAAGTACTGAGTCTGGAATTTGAGCCTAGAATTCAGGAAAGGAGCCTGAGCTAGAGATATAAATTTGGGGGTCATTAGTGTATTGTTGTGAGATCACCAAGGAAATAAGTGTAGATATAGAAAATTAGTGGCACATGTACTATCTATCAATCCTTGAGACACTCCAAAGTTAAGACGTTCCATGTAAGAAAGAGGAGGAACCAACAATGGAGACTGAAACGAAGAAGTCAGTGAGAAAGAAAGAAAACCAAGAACATATGGAATCAGGTCAAGTGAAAAGATGGCAACCAGTAGTAATAATCAGTCAAATACTATGGAAATCGAGAAATGATAATTGGGTTTACCAAGAATGGACTTTTTTGGTGACCTT
Source organism: Ursus arctos (assembly GCF_023065955.2). Taxonomy (NCBI): domain Eukaryota; kingdom Metazoa; phylum Chordata; class Mammalia; order Carnivora; family Ursidae; genus Ursus; species Ursus arctos. The sequence goes on along the minus strand of NW_026623111.1, from coordinate 36,447,674 downwards.
GGCATGATCTGATTATGATGTTTCAAACACAGGGTAGGAAGAGAAGAGTTGTAGAAACTAAGTATGCATCATTCTTTTAAGCAGTTTTAGTGCAAAGGGTAAGCTGGTCAGATTAACATGATCAAGAAAAAGTCTGCATTTTTTTTTCAAGTTGGAAGAAATGATCTCATGTTTGGATATTGTTTGGAATGATCAAGCACAAAGTAACATACGCACACAAACACTCACATAATGTTGTAAGAGAGGGAAACATCATTGAAGCAATGCCTTTGAGAAGGTAACAGGGAGATTAAGGTGATGTGTTTCTAGTTTTCAATAAAGGATGAAATCTCCCTTACTTCAGTTGAGGGACTGGCTTCAGATAGGTGCAAGCCCAACAACAACACTGTGATGAAATACATCCTGCCTGCTCTTATGAGAAGTGCGGCCAAGTCACATTACAACAATGTGGATATATAATTCTATAACAAGGAGGGAGTGAAGATAATCATCATAGTCTAATCTCTCACATCAGGTTAACTCTTTTTATCAATCTGTCCCATTCTCTGGTTGTTGAAAGACTAAAGACTAGAGTTCAATGATTCACTAGTTGTGTTTATTATATGTTGGTTAATTGAACTTAATAAAAAAAAAGACTAAAGACCAGACAACGAGTCTAGTCCATGGGATTTAGAACAAGCAAACAAAATTGAATCAAATAAACACCATTTAACTCCTTTAGTTATCTTTTCATAAGTGAGTCCTAGTTTAAATAATGTAGGTATTTTGACAATAATTTATCCCTTCTAAAATAATTTCAGATTCTTTGTTAATGCACTTGGGATTTGAATCATAACTCTTAATGTTATTGTCATAGATTTCATCCACCATATTATTCTCAGAGGTTGTGTCTTTGTGATATAGTCAAACAAAAAATATAAATGCCAAATGCTACATTTTAGTATAAAAACCCCAGAATGAAAATTTGGGAGGCTAGCCCCAATTCTACTCTAAAATATTTCTTAGTCATGGAAAATTAATTTTTTGGTGTTTATGTTTTGTTTTGTTAAAATAAAACTATTTCATGGTATAAAAGGAAGTGAGCTATCTACGTAATCCATTACATGAACAAAACATGAACACCAAAATATTAATTTTCTACAACTAAGAAACATTTTAGAGTAGAGTTGGGGCTAGCTTCCCAAATTTTCATTCTGGAATCCATCAAAATCCTAGAGGAGAACACAGGCAGAAACCTCTCTGACCTTGGCTGTAACAACTTCCTCTTCCTACTAGACACGTCTCCAAAGGCAAGGGAAACAAAAGCAAAAATGAACTATTGGGACTTCATCAAGGTAAAAAGCTTCTGCACGGCAAAGGAAACAGTCAACAAAACTAAAAGGCTACCTATGGAATGGGAGAAGATATTTGGAAATGACATATCAGATAAAGGGCTAGTATCCAAGATCTATAAAGAACTTATTAAACTCAACACCCACCCAGAGAACAAATAATCCAGTCAAGAAATGGGCAGAAGACACGAATAGACATTTGTTCAAAGAAGACATATAAATAGCCAGTAGACACATGAAAAAAATGCTCCACATCACTTGGCATCAGGGAAATACAAATCAAAACCACAATGAGATAGCACCTTACACCAGCCAGAATGGCTAAAATTAAAAAGACAGGGAACAACAAATGTTGGCAAGGATGTGGAGAAAGGGGAACCCTCTAACACTGTTGGTGGGAATTCAAGCTGGTATAGCCATTCTGGAAAACATTATAGTTTCCTCAAGAAGTTAAAAATAGAGCTACTCTATGACCCAGCAACTGCCCTACTGGGTATTTACCCCAAAGATACAAATGTAGTGATCCAAAGGGGCACCTGTACCCCAAAGTTCATAGCAGCAATGTCCACAATAGCCAAACTCTGTGAAGAGCCAAGATGTCCATCAACAGATGAATAAATGGTTAAAGACGATGTGGTATATATATACAATGGAATATTACTCAGCCATCAGAAGGGATGAATACTTACAATTTACATCAATGTGGATGGAACTGGAGGGTATAATGCTGAGTGAAATAAGTTAAACAGAGAAACCAATAACCATATGTGGAATATAAGAAACAGCACAGAGGATCATAGAGTAAGGAAGGGAAAACTGAATGGGAAATCATCAGAGAGAGAGAAAAACCATGAGAGATTCTTAACTATAGGAAACAAACTGAGGGTTGCTGGAGGAACAGTGGGTGGGAGGATGGGGTAATTGGGTGATGGGCTTTAAGGAGGGCACATGATTTGATGAGCACCTGGTGTTATAAGCAACTGATAAATTATTGAACACTACATATGAAACTAATGATGTACTATATGTTGGCTAATTGAATTTAAATAAAAAAAATTTAAAAATCTATATACAAGAAATAACTAAAAGTTATCCCATTAGTACTTATTTATTGAATATCTGTATGCATAGTACTGTTTGTTAGAAGAAAAGTGGATAAAGGAGTTGAACTCTGACCTCAAGAGCTTATATTCTAGTTATGTGAAAAGCTAAATGTAAAACATTTATATAACAATATAAGGCTACATATGAGCAAATACCAAAATAGATGGTACACATAACAGATGATTCAGTGTAGAGAGAAACATTCAGGCTGAAATTATCAGATAGTTTGTTATGAATGAGGTAGACATGATATTAAGTTTCAAAAACTTGAGTACATATTTGGTAGCAATATCTCTTAAATATTGTGGATGAATAAAGGAAATTTCTAACATTCTAAAGGAATTCTAACAAGATTTCACTCCGGTGGATGAGAGGAAAAACAAAGGCAATTATAAGAGAACATTTTTAATATATGATAAAAATATGATAGAGATATACCAAACATCAATTTGGAGTAGTCGGTGTGAGTCAGAATGGTAGATCATAAAGGTTTCTAGGATATATGGCAAAACCCAGCCGGCATCTAAAAGTCTGTCTTGATGAATTTCCCAGGATGAATAGGAGTTAAATAGGTAAAGAGATCTGAATCTGTCACTAATCCATTAAAAAAATTCATAAATTGATCATTGGTTTTTTTGAGTATTGAGTGTTATAAGTTCTTTGTATAATTTGGATAGTAACCATTTATTATCATCTCACACTTGTCAGAGTGGCTAAAATCAACAAGAAATAGGAGGTGTTGGTGAGGATGTGGAGAAAGGGGAACCTCTTACATTGTTGGTGGGAATGCAAACTGGTGCAGCCACTCTGGAAAATAGTATGGGGTTTCTTCAAAAAGTTAAAAATAGAGCTACTCTATGATTTAGCAATTGCACTATGAGGTATTTACCCAAAGAATAGAAAAATACCAATTCAAAGGGATACATGAACACCAATGTTTATAGTAGCATTATCTACAATAGCCAAATGATGGAAATTAGCCCAAGTGTCCAACAATTGATGAATGGCTAAGGAAGATATAGTGTATATATACTCAGTTGGACCAAATTCGATGTATATTTACAATTTCTAAAACAGTAATGTGAAGTCATTAGTTAATGGTATCAAATCTGAATACAAGGAAGAAAAAAAAAAACACTGGTGGTTAAACAAGGAGCACTTCTTAGGAACACTGAACTCTGAGGAAACTATTTGAACTTTTTGGGTTATTTACCAAAATAAAACTGCATATATATTTCCTTTTCTTTTTTTTTTAAGATTTTATTTATTTATTTGAGAGACAGAGAGACAGAGACAGAGCATGAGCATGAGCAAGGTGGAGGAGGCAGAAGGAGAGGGAGAAGCAGACCCCGCACTGAGCAGGGAGCCTAACACGGGTCTCAATCCCAGAACCCTGGGATCATGACCCGAGCCAAAGGCAGCCACTTAACCCACTGAGCCACCTAGGCACCCCTGAGTTTACATTTTCTATGTAAGAACATTAATGTATAAAAAAATTGATACATGCCACAGTTATTGTGGCAGCAAGAATTACAAATCTGTTAAACACTTTCAAATGAAAGTTTATTTTTAGCACCTAAATCTTACACTTCTACCTTTGCTTTTTTAACAAGGATTCAAAATAATTTTTTTGTAATGGCTTTCTGAAATGCATTGCACAGGTGCAATGACACAGAAAATATAAATTATTGAAAATTCAAATTGTTAATTTCCTATTTTAATCATTGATAGAGTCTATTTTCCTACAATTAGATAAATGTGTTCACTCAAGCATAATACTGGTTTAAAACTTAAATTCTGATAAATAGATTCTTTACTAAAATAATGTAAAGAGAAGACCAGAGGGCATGATCCCATCTGATTAAATTTGGGCCTTATTTTTCTACTTTAAATTTAATTAAGATTTATGCTTTGGACTAGCTCAATGATTTTCCTTTAGGCTATGATTTTGGTTTCTTGAGTTCTTTTTTAAAGTCCTGTACAGGATCCCTGGGTAGCTCAGCCGCTTAAGCATCTGCCTTTGGATCATATCGTGATCCCAGGGTCCTGGGATCGAGTCCTGCATCAGGCTCCTTGTTAGTCAGGGAGCTTGCTTCTCCCTCAGCCTGCTTCTCCCTCTGCCTGCTGCTCCCCACCGTTTGTGCTCTCTCTTACTCGCTCACTCTCTCTGATAAAAAACAAAACAAAACAAAACAACAAAAAAAAAAACTTTAAAAAAAAATAAAGTCCTGTCCAACATCTACCATATTTTGGTTATTGCCCTCCCAAATTTCCCTGGTTAGCACGTTGATAAGTCTATCAGGTCATGAAAAACATCCAATTATATATATCCTGTTCTCAAACTCACTCTTAATTAAAAAAATACAGTAAATTAAAAAGAAATACTTTTTCTTTTTGCATTTTATTGTGAGGGAATATACACACCTTATTCTAATGAAAAGGGCTGCTTGTTATTCCGGATAAGAATTTATCTGAGTTTCAGATTTCCACCAAGGTGACATAGTTCTCTCAGTAACTCGCTTGCAAATTGTTCTTTTCTCTCACTTTCATCCAAAAATAGTTACTGGATCTGTCCACTTCTCTTTATACATTCCAATTTTATCTCTTTCTATTTGTACTAATCTAGTTCAAGTCTATCAATGGAAGCCTGGATCACATCTGGTCTTCTGGCTTACCCTCTTGTTTTCATTCTGGCTGTCTTCAATCCATCTTGAACAGCGCTTCTGGGTTAATATTTACATAACATCATATTTTCTTGTTTATCATGTCATCCTCCTAACCAGAACAACTTAAAAGGTATACCACATTTTATAGGATGCTCTTCGATTTCCTTAATATGCTGTTCAACAATAGTTTGATATGCCCACCCTAGTCTCCATCGTTCATCCTAGTAAATTATTATAGTATCTACCTGTGCCATTTGGAAAATTATGTGTCATTCAGAAAATCAAAAAACTAAAAAAAATAAAAACAAAAGTATTTTAATATTTAAATACAGGAGTAGGTCTTGTACTAAATGGTATCCTATTTATGCATGTGCTCAATAAATAACCAATAAATCATTCAATATGGTATCAAAATTTTCCTGTATCAGCATTATTTTATCTGGTGACATTGACATTTTTTCAACTCCAGTATATTCCCATTTTTTGAAAATAAAGCTATCTGGTAATTGTGGGAAAAGAAATTCAAAGATTTCCATGCCTGGCAGTCTCTGGGTCACAACAATGTTAAAAATATTATATAGTCAATGATACTATAGTAGCACTATATGGTGTCAGATGGTAGCTACACTTGTGAGCACAGTATAATATGTAAACTTATCAAATCACTATGCTGTACATCTGAAACTAATGTAACATTGTGCATCAATTACACTCAAAAACAATTTTTTTTGGTGTTGAGCACTAAATACGTGTTGAGAACTAGATATAGTAAGGTGTTGAGCATTAGATATAGTAAAATTTTCATAAAACTTTAGAATAAGGCTTTTTTTTTTTGCCTTCTGCCTTCCACAGCTTGGTAATTCGACATTTTCCAGAATATTAACATTTAGTTTTAGGATTTGTGAAAATAATAAATACACAAACATTTATTATACTTATTATTTTTGTTATAAATATTATAAGCTTAGTTTTCCTCTGAAATTTTATTTGTAGTAGATTTGATTTGAACAAAATCCATTATTATTTTTTTTTAGGGAATAATTCTCGTCTGTTTAATGTCATTTACTAATTTTGTCTTTGAAAGCTTAGTATTATTTCTTGTCTATCTTGCAGAATTACATTTGTTTCTTTTTCCCAAACTGAGATGATCTTTATTGATTTATTATGACATGTATTTGTGAATTAAATATCGTATAGTCATATAGAAAAGTGCAATCTAGGTTCCATTGCCCACTAGTTGTATGGTCATTGGTATTTAATATCTTAGAATTGAATTTTCTTTATGTATAGAAGAAAGAGAATAATTTGCTTTGAATGTTGAATAAGAAACACAGTTTTGTTGATTAAAAGGGCTTGCTACATAGTAAATGCTAAATAAGTTTTTCTTTCCTTCAACTCATGTTATAATTATATTCATAATAGTTTGTAATTATTGATACCACCTAGTGTGGCTTCTAACAAAATATCTTAAGGCAGGATAAAAAGGTAGGGAAAAAACACACAGTCTGTAGACATAAAACAGACTCAGACATGACACAGAATTTAAAATTGTCAGCCAGTCAGAAAAAAACAAACAACCATATGATTTCACTCATATGTGGAATTTAAAAAACAAAACAGATGAACATAGGGAAAAGGAAAGAAAAAAAAAGAGGGAGGCAAATCATAAGAGACTCTTAACTACAGAGAACAAACTGAGGGTTGATGGAGGGAGGTTGGTGAGGAGGATGAGCTAAATGGGTGTTGGGTATTCAGGAGGGCACTTGTGATGAACACTGGCCACTATATGTGAGTGATGAATCACTAAATTCTACTCCTGAAACTAATATTACATTATATGTTTTAACTAAATAAAATTTAAATAAAAACTTGAAACTTTGAAAAAAACCCAAATTGCCAGACAGATTTAAAACAAATATAATTAATATGTTTAGGGTTCTAAGTAAAAAGAGACAGTGTACAAGAATACGTTGATAGTGTAAAAAAGAGATGCATACTCCAAAAAAATTTGCTAGAAATCAAAAACACTGTTAACAGGCCCATAAATACAGAAAGCAAACTGGTGGTTGACAGAGATGAGGGGGTGGGGCATGGGAAGAATGGGTGAAGGGGAATGGGAGGTACAGGCTTCCAGTTATAAAAGAAATAAGTCACAGGAAGAAAGGTACATCATAAGGAATATAATCAGTGGTAGTGTAAAGGGTTGTAATGATGACACATGGTGGTTACCCTTGGCATGAGCACAGCATAACATATAGAGCTGCTGAATCACTATTATGTTGTACACCTAAAACTAATGTTAACATTGTGGGCCAACTATGTTTCAATTAAAAGAATACAATAAAACAAAACAAAATTTAACAGAAATGAAAAATGCCTTTTATAGGCTAATTAGAGGACTAGACATAGCTGAGGAAGAAATTAGGGAATATGAAGATATGTCAGTGTAAACTTCCCAAACTGAAGTTTGGTAATGATAGGAAATTAATGAAAACAGAACAGAATGTCCAAAAACCTTGGTACAATTTCAAAAGATACAAAATACATGCAATTGCAATAGCAGAAGGAGGAGAGAGAGAAGAGAGGAAAGTATTTGACACAATAATGTCAAAGAATGTTCCAAAATTCACAACAGCTAACAAAGCACAGTTTGAAGAAGTTCATAGAATACCAAATGGAGCAAATATGAAAAGCAAAACAAAACTCAACTAAAACAGAACAAATATATACCTATGTATATAGGTATACCATACTCACACTGCAGAAAAAGAGAAACTTTTAAAATAAGCCAGAAATAAAATCCATTGGAGAATAAATATATGAATTATAGTGGATTTCTTATCAGAAAACTTGCAACCAAGAATAGAGTAAAATGCTTAATGTTTCAAAAAAACTCACAAAAAAATTTTCTATACTTAGTATAGTATTCTTAAAAGTGAAGGAGAAATAAAGAATTTCTCAGACAAAGGAATACTGAGGGAAGTAATTACCAGCAGACCCACCTTGCAAAAAATTTTAAAAGAAGTTCTTCACGGAAAAAGGAAAGAAAGATATATAAGTCAGAAACTTGGTAGCTAAATCTAGACAAAGAAAGGAAGAACATTAGAGAAAGAATAAATGAAAGTAAAATGAAATCTGTTTTTATTTTTAAATGATCTAAGATAATTGTTTAAAGTAATAATGGTAACTATGTATTGGGTGATTATAGGATATGGATAAGCTAAATGAAAGACAGCAATTTTACAAGGAACAGGAGGGAGGAAATGGAACTAATGTGTTTTGTGGTATCTGCACTACCCATTAGGCTGTATAGTGTTTGAAAGTGGACTTGGATTTTTTTAAGTTTTCTTGCACATGCGGGCAATCACTAAAATAAGGGAGAAAATGGAATAAGGTAAACTCATCAAGGAATCAGAACAGACAGAAATAGAAGGGAAGAAAATAAACAAATGACAAGTGTAACAAATAAAAGTTATAAATACTGTAAATATTAATATAATCATATCAATAATAACCTTAAATGTGAATAGTTTAAGTAAACCCATTACAAGACAAAGAGTGTCAGAGTAGTTAAAAAATGAACTGTATTGGTCTTCAAGAAACCCACTTTAAATATAAAGACATATATGTAATTTAAAATTAAAGAGACAGAGGAAGATATATCATGCTAACATTAATAAAAAAAGCTGTAACCACTTTATTATTGATTCCACGGACATTAAAAAGATTATAAAGGACCACTAGAACAACTCTATGTCTACAAGTCTGATAACTTAGATAAAATGGACCCCTTTCTAAAAAAACCAAACTACTGGGGCACTTGGATGGTTCAGTCTGTTAAGCCTCCTGCCTGACTCTTGACTTTGGCTCAGGTCATGATCTCAGGGTTGTGAGACTGAGTTCCAGGTGGGGCTCTATGCTGACCTTGGAGCCTGCTTAAGATTACTCTCTCTCTCTCTCTCTCTCTGCCCCTCCCCTTCCCTGCTCATGCACATGTGCGCGCTCTCTCAAAAAAAAAAAAGAAAGAAAGAAAGAAAAAAAGAAAGAAAGAAAGAAAGTGCTGAAACTCACACAAGAAAAAAAAACTTGAATAGGCTTATATCCATTATAGAAATTGAATCAATAATTCATAATTTTAAAAGGAACATTGGGCTCAACTGGATTCTCTGGCAGCCTACCAAACATTTAAGAAAGAAATGATGTCAATTCTCTAGAATATCTTCCTTATAGAAGTAGGAGAAACATTTCCAAAATTATTCTAGGAGACAGCATTACCCTAAAGCCAAAATCAGACATTATAAAAAAAATTATAAGAAAGAAAAACTACAAACCATTATTTTTCATGAATATAGATGAGAAATCCACAAAAAATCAGCAAATCAAAGCTTACAATGTACAAAATATTTATATATCATGACCAAGTGGGATTTACTCCAGGTAGGCAAGGCTGGTTTGACATTCAAAAATGAATTAATGTAACCCCCCCCCCATCAACAGAACAAAGAATAGAAATCATACAACTATATCAATTGATTCAGGAGAAGCATTTGAAAAATCCAAAACTTTTCATGATAAAAACTCTCATCAAACTAGAAATAAAGGGGAACTTCCACACTTGTTAAAGAACATCTACAAATACCCTACATCTAACATCATATTTAATGGTAAGAACCTATATACTGCTCTTAGAATAGCAGAAATGAGGCTCTGATATACCCTGTGAACATTCCTGTTTAACATTATAATAGAAGTCCTAGTGCAATATGAGAAGGAAAGAAAATAAAAGGTATACAAATTGGGAAGGAAGAAATAAAACTGTCTTAGTTCACAGGTGACATGTTTTTGTATAAAATCTCAAAGAATCAACAAAAATCTTTTCTAACTAATGAGCAATTATAGCAAGTTACTAGGTACAAGGTGAATATACTAAGGTTAATTGCATTTCTATGTATTGGCAGTTAACACTTAAATTAAAAACATAGTAACATTAACAATACCACCAAAATATGAAGTACTTACAGATAAATCTAACAATATATGTATGCAAACTCTAGGTAGAAAAAATATGATGAAACAAATCAAAGATTTAAATAGAGTCATATTTCCATAGTTCATGCTTATATCCTGGAAGAGTGAATATTGTAAAGGTGTCAGTTCTACCCAAAATGATATAGAGATTGAAAGCAATCCCAATCGAAATGTCAGCAAACTAATTTTGTGTATATTGGCAAACAGGCTCCAAAATTGTGTGGAAAGACAGAAATGAAACAAAACAGCAAAGGAATAATAAACAGAATACTGAATAAAAAGAATGAAGTTGGGGGAATGACACTACTGGCACTAACCAACTTCAAAACTTACTTTAAAGCTACAGTAACCAAGACAGCATTCTGTTGATGACAAAATACATACACATGACAATGAAACAGAATAGAGAGCCCAGAAATAGATCTGCATAGATAGACAAAGGACTTTTGACAAAGGAACAAAGATAGTCAATGGACTAGGGATAGTCTTTTTAACAAATGGTGCTGGAACAACTGGAGATTCATATGCCAGAAAGAAAAAAAAAAATCATGACACAAACATTACAGTTTCCACAAAAATTAACTGACAATGGATCATGGAACCTAAGTGTAAAATGAAAAACTATAAAACCTCTAGAAGAAAAGAGGAGAAATCTAGGTGAACTTAGATTTACTGATGAGTTTTTTAATAAAACAGCAAGAGCAAGATCAATGAGAGAAATAAGGTAGACTTTATTAAACAACTTTTTCTGCAGAAGCGGCTCTGTAAGGGAATGAAAAGACAAGCCGCTGATTGGAAGAAAATATTTGCAAAACGTGTATCTGATAAAAAAAAAAAAAAAAACTTGTATCCAAAATATACAAAGAACTTTTGATATTCAACAATGAAAACACAAACAATTCAATTAATTTAAGTGGGCAAAATATCTGAACAGACACCTCACCAATTAAGACAGACAGATGGCAAATGAGCAAATGTAAAGACGCTCCACATGTTGGCAAGGCTATAAAACAACAGGAACTCTTACTCATTCCTACTGGAAATGCAAAATGATACAGCCGCCTTGGAAGACAGTTTGGCAGTTTCTTACAAAGCTAAACATATTCCTAGCATATGATTCAAAAATTACTCTCCTAGATATTTACCCAAAAGAGTTGAAAATGTGTGTCCACAAAAAAAGTCTATTTACAAGTGTTTATAGCAGTTTTATCCATAATTTCCCCAAACAGAAAATAACCAAGATATCCCTCAATAAGTGAATGGATAAACTGTGATATATCCATTAAACAAATATTATTAAGTGATAAAAGAAATAAGCTGTCAAGCCACAAAAAAGACATGGAGTAATACTTAATGCATATTACGTAGTGAAAGAAGTCAATCTGAAAAGGCTACAATGCCCTAAGAAATCTAATCTAAGATTAAAGTGAACAAATGTGGCTAATTTGGCAATTCAACCCAGATTTTTGTGAATTCTCTAACTGTGGTTTTTACTCTACCACATTGCTATAAAAGAGGGTTTTAGATTCACCAGGAACTTACGGGTATTTTTCTAAATTGTGGAAATGCTATACTGTAGTAGAAATAGAACTTAGAAATAAGTCACTATGGGGTTGCCTCACATATCTGTAGGGATACTTCCGAGATCTTTGAATACTGATGTGTGACTCTCAGGACTTGGTTGGCTTTCACTCTACCTCCTGGAGAAACTAGGGAAATGCCAGGGAACTGTTATTACACACTTACATCCTTTCCCCAAATACCCTTTGCACCATTTGTTCTTGCTCCATTGGAGAGAACCCCACTGTAGCAGAGTCTGGCAAACGGCCACTGAAACTTGTGAAAAATTTAACAAATAGTTATTGGCTTGGTCTGGACTAAATTGAACATTTTCAGTGAAAGACTGCAATAGGCCCTGGGGAACTATAGACCAGAATGCATCATGTCCTTAAATGACAAGCTGCAGAATGAATAATAAGATTTAGATCCCTGTCCTCTTCAGTAAACTTCCTACTTGGAGAACTGCAGAACTATTTTTATATAGAAAATTATGCTTGTCTAATCTATCAGTATCATTTGAGGACATAAATAAATGCAGAAATGCCTAGAGCTTAACATTTCTTTGGCAATTTTCCACACAAAGACAATTTTTATATGCACAGATATGGAATTGAGAATAATGTTTTACTACAGAGATCTTCTTGTGACATGCAAAACAGAAAAGGTAATATAAACTTTTCTTAGAGCAGTGTTGTGCAAAAGAAGTATAATATGAACCACATAAGTCATTTTGAATTTTTTAGTAACCATGATAAAACAAAGTAAAGAGAAACAGCTGAAATTTATGTTAATGACATTTTATATAACTTTATCTTTATATCTAAAACTTCATATAAAATTATCAATATAAAATGTATGAACGAAATATTTTACAATACTTTTTTTCATACTAAGTATTTGAAATCTAGTACACTTTCTACAGTACATGTCAATTTGAACTAGTCATATTTTTGTGCTTATTGGCCACCTGTAGCTAGTGGCTGCCATATTAGACAGCACAGGGATATAGCAATATGTCGAAGAAGAAAGAAAAACTACTTTAATGATACCCACTAGTTTCTCAGATACCTGGGATTACACAACGTACATTAGCATTGGAGAACATGTGAAAAGCTATAGTTAATAGTAAGGTAAAACAGCACATCTAATGTCTCAAATGAGCACAAAAAGACCTTCAGTTACTTGCTTAACTAGTAATATGGGGTATTGTCCATAAGGGTATGTGTGTTCTGTCACCTCATAGCTCTCAAAATATCTGTTGAATGAACAAATGAAAGGCAAAGAAAGAACCAACCTTCATTCTTTTTCAGAATTGGTCAGTTTACTTTAGGATCTCACAATGCTTTGGACAAATATGTTTCTGCCCATGCCATCCTAGCATAGAACCCTCTCCTGATTTTCTAACGCTAGCAACCAAGAGTTGAGAACCTTAGCTAGTGAAAGTGACTGTGATCTTTCAGATCCTGGACTGAGACATTTTCCATCATTTTGCCTATTTCCTGCACAATACCTTAAGGAAAACAAGGGGAGGAAGAAAGAAGAGCAAAAGAAAGAGGAAAGAAAAGAGAAATTGGGGAAGAGAAAAGGCAGCAAAATAGAGAAGTAAAAGTGAAAGGCATACAGAAAAGTGGTAAAGCTTTATCTTTATCTGAGGAAGAAATAGAGGAAGAAGAGTGGAGGGAAAGTGGGACATCTCAATGAAACTTCTCTAAATTTTCTGATATAAAAGTCAAATAAGTAAGTCCTTTTCTTTCTCTTGGAAAAGAGTATATCAATCTTCCCCTCCTCAACCCTTTCTGATTCTTTCCTTGACCAAGCAGTTTTTGACAAATTAAACTATATAGCTATTTTAAATATCATTAACTTTGTTTAAGGAGTTTCGTTTTCTGTTAATTTTATAATACCATGGTTGATGAGATCTGAACATCAGTAATAATGTAAGATAGGCAGTTATCTTTGTAGACTATTTCCTGTAGTTATCTGCATAATGTATTTCTGTTAATAATTTAAAAAATAAAAATTCACCTTGCAGACTCAGAAAGTTCAATAAAATGAACACTCTTTGCCACAAAGCAGTTATGATACGTCAGTGGGTCTTGATTTTCTCATTTTTAAATTTGAGGATAATAAACTACGTCATAGGGTTCCTTTGAGGCCAGATGAGATACTAGATCCAAAGCACTTAAATACAGTGTGTGATAAGGAGCAAAGGCTCAATATTATTCACATCAATAATAATAACAATACAGAGAGGCGGAGATTATCGGATGAAAGAAATGGTCTTATCTACAGAATATTACTAAAAACAGAAATATGGAGATGCTTCTGATAGAGCAGCCATGCGTACATGTTTTGGTAGAAGGAGAGGGCTTAGTCTCGCCTACTTAACAATTGACAGTCCTTCCTGTGTCTTCAAGGATGTCTTTCAGTTGTGTTTTTGGAAAACCCTAAGAAAGGTCGTTGGAAAGATCTGAATCACATCACCTGAAAGGTTTTTTGTCATTGTTTCTGAAATTCTAAGATCAGCAGCTTTTGAAAAAAATCCAGTCAGCCCTCACACTAGAAATAATGGCTCATTCAAGAAGTCATACAGCAAAGCTAGCAAGGTCCTAGACAGGCTGACTAAACTTAAAGAATGAAGGAGAAGACTTGAGGGAATAAATAAAGGAGTAGGCCAAGAAGGTTTAGTATGATATTTTAAATATTGATGAGGGATATCATTAAGTACTTACAGTTATAGAGAGTGGATATTGTAAACTCATTTATAAATTCTGGAACATATTAAGATATTCCAGCTACCTAGATCACTTTCAATCATAAGATAGATGATTGCAGATAAAGGGGTGTTCTCTATTTTTTGTTTCTAAGAATCTGTAATATTCATGCTGCATACCTTGCTGATCTGTTGAAAAATAAGCCTCATTGTTCTGATGTCCTATGGTTGTTCTTCATTATCTGAAATGCTGCTGAGGGATGTGTGTGTGTGTGGGGGGGCGTATAGCTAATAACAATTAGAAGTTCCTTAATTGTATAATTATCACTGTTGGCAGATTATGAAGTGTTCTGGTCTGTTGTGCATAAAGTCTGTTCTCAAAATCCTAGAAAAATTCATTCTTAATTTTGAAGCAACTTGCTGTATAAAATATGATTTGTTAAAGAAACTTTTTAAAAAGCCATGGCATGGCATGTTTCATAGAGTAGGTCTGTATTACTCTCTGCAGAACAAATCCTGTGAGAACTTCATGCATTTTATGTCATGGTTCTTTATTTGTAAATCCTCATGTTAATATAAGTGAAAAATTGATGGAAATCAAACAAATTTTGGGGTAGTTCTTGAAAGAGGCCATCAAAGTAAGAAGCTGATTGGATGTTTCCCAGGGCTATTAATTAGGGAGATATGTGAGAATAATTTTATTAAACCCAGTGATTCCCAATTAACAAAGTCACCAATCATCACTAAGATAAATTCCATAGTTATTCTTTACAAATATTTTCCTTTATGCAGATATTTTTCTACTTTTAGCTTTATACATTTTGATTAAGATATCACTCTTTCCTGATGGTATTAAAATATCCCTTCTGTATTTCCTAATATTTGTATTCATTTGCTGAATATTTATTAGGTAGATTATAAAATGTCAAAAATTAAAAATGCATATAATAGTCTTCCCACACTTGTCCTCCATTTACTAAGATACTATACCATCTAGGAAGTAGAAAAGTTGTTAGATTTTTGCTTATCTTCCAGAGATTTCTCTGTAGACATATGTCAATATGAAAAGATAATACTTCATAACTTTTATAAACAAATTTTAACACAATTTTTGTATTTTCTTTTTCATTTAAGTATAAATTCCAAGTTAAGGGTAGAAATGTTTATAAATTTCAAGGAATTTAACTTTTAGCATTTCATCATAAATAGAAAATTCTCAAAAATCATTTATTGTTTTCCCATTGTTCCATACATGTGGATTCCATGGCTCAGGTTTATATAATTAACCATTTGTCTACTTATCAAATACCACATTAAATTAATATAGCTCTTTACATTTCACTGTGAGAATAAATCTCTTTCCCTCTCTCCTTTTCCTTTTCAAAATCATCTTGCCTATTAGTTGTTCTTTAGTCCATATAAATTTTAGAATCAGCTTACCAAGTTCTGTGTCGGAAAATAATATAAGCAGAATTTTTACCAGAAAGGAGAATTATGTAATAATGTAAATTAAGCAGTTATTTGCGTAGACTATGTTTTGTAGTTATCTGCACAATGTATTATTAATAATAATAAAAAAAATTTAAAAAATTATCTCGCACAATCAGGAAGTTCAATGGAATGAACACTTTCTGCTACTAATACGTTACCACATGTCACATGGTCTTGATTTTTATAAAATTGGGTATTTCCATTCATAAAATTGGTCTCTTAATTTTTATTCATTTTAAAATTTCCATATTAATTTTCTTCATAAGGTTGTGCTCATCTTCTATTAAATTTATATTTAATAATTTTGGGGTTGTTGTTTTGCTTTCTGACAATCAATATTTGGCTACAAATTTGTCAGTACTAAAGAAAGAATGTCTCAGGACTTCTAAACCAATCAGGACAAACCTTCTTGGAAAAAACAAATCCCATGTGAAGACTGCTGAGAGAATATGTGTTTAGTAGATTCTTTAATTACTACAGTAGGAACTAATCAGCCAAATCCAGAATACAGGACATTCTGAATATTTTTGCTCCAAATTTCAAGTATCATAAAAATAAAGGGTGGGGACACTGCAAGAAAATAAAAGAGAATTGAATGGCCTATCAGAAAAAATATAATGGGTGTGCTTTATGGATCCTAATTTGAACAAATCAATAGTAAAAAGACATCTTTGAAACAACTGGAGAAATTTAAGCATGTACATTAGATAGCATTAAAGATTTATTGCTAATGGCTTTCTAATTTATTTAAACATGTCTTTATTGAGCATACAAATGTATTTAGGAGGAAATGACATGATGCCTGGATTTTCCTTTTAAAAAAGAATGACCTAACACACACACCCACACCCACACACACACACAATTCCAGGGTATGTGAACAAGGGTTGCAATCAGTGTTTTTCTGGAGATTGAGAAAACAAGAAATGTGATCGCCAAAATATTAATAATTGCTGAAGCTAGTAAGGGGCACATAGATTTTCTTGGGGCATAGAGATTTAATTATACTGTTCTTTCTCTTCATCTGTACATACTTGAAATTTTTTATAGTAAAACTTAATTTTTTAAGTAAAATTCTGGATTCAGATTATTTTGCAGGTATCTTTCATTTCTTGTTGACTGAAAGAATACAATTGAGTATTGTAAAGTATGTATTACAAAGATAGCTTTTACAAGAATCAATATCTGGAACCCAAAACCCAACTGGAAAAATAGGCAAAGGGCAGAAATAGAAATACATTTTTTCATCATATGGAAAGATGTGGAGCTTCATCTATATAAGAGAAATACTATTTGAAACTATAGTATACATAATTCTCAGTAGTAAATATTTTCTATCACATAATTTTGACCATAGTTGAGGAAAACATGTGTTTTCAGATATTGTTAGGGAGGGAGTAAATCACTCAATCTCTTTGGAGTGTATTTTGACATTAAATTATTAGGAATTTATCAGAGAGAATACCGTGTGTATAATGACATCTGCGCTGACAATGACTGAAATGGAACAAAGTTTATAATAAGCACATATATTCATTAGATCAGTCTCACAATTTGATACTCCCCTCACCCTGATAATATAATTATTTGAGAACCTAAGAAAAACAAGAGGATAACTACACATGAATAAATTAGTATGTAGGGAATAACTTCACTTGAATGCGCTTTTTATTGAATCAAATTGCATATTTTGCATTAAGTTAAAGACTGTTAACAAATTATTACTGGACAGAATTGCGCACTCCTGTACTTATTTCACTATGTTAAATCAAATTACTTTCCAGGTGGTTACTGTTAGGATAACCAATGACTCATGGCAGGTGAAGCCTGCCACTAACTTTCTAAATTAGAGTTCTCTAGTATGAATGAGGAAATTCAGTAGGCAACACATAGTTCTGCATTTATTAAAAAAGTATTAAGCCAGGAATTCAGTAGATATTAGAATAAGCCCTTCATCTTAAATGCATCAAAAATGAAAGAAGACCGTATAATGATTTTTTTTTTTTTACTGTAGGCCAAAGATACTCTTAAATTTTTCTTCATTGATATTTATTGGCACCTTGAAAGGGAGTGCTCCATGGAAACAACAAAATAGGCTATTTTGAAGAGAGATGCCCCTTTCTTTGACAAAAGAAAATCCTTGGGTCAATGGTTTGTGTCAGTGAAAACATTAAATTATAAATTGCCATGTCAAGGATACTGGCTTAACAGAAACCAACTTAACTAATTTCCAATTCTAAGTAATAAAATCAGATAATTTTCCTTCAACCTCATCATTGTTTAGCAAGTTGAATTTGAGACTTTTAGTGTAAATGGAAGTCTTGAGTCAAAACAGAAGCTGGAAATTATAATTAGTAATGAAATATCAATCAGGTGCTTCAAAGATTAAATGAATTAAGGTGTGGCATTGTTAAATTTATACATTGTGTACCTGTTGAATAAAAAGCACTGAGGCTTTTTTTAGAAAATGCCATCAAAATTAGATCAAAGGAATGCTATATGTTTTCTTTAACAAGAAGATCTTAAGGGATCAGGAATGACAATAATACTCTTGATCATCAAAGCAGGAGTTCTGAAAAGATCTTTTTTTTACAAATTACATGTATCTAACCCAATGTAATAAACTTTTACAGATAACTCAATGTGTTAAAACTCTATTTCTTATTCTAAATTTGGACAAAATTTCAGAATTATTAATATATATTCCCTCTTGAATGTAATCTGTATGTAGATATTTGCCCAAATTTTCCTTCATTCATTCAACAAGTTTTCATTTTAGAATTATGATGAGGCACAAAAATGCTGAAGAGTGGGATGAAATATGCATATAGACATTTGTTCGTGTGTCATTTCATTCATTTGACAAATATTTAATCGAAATCTATTATGTATATGCACATGTACGTATGGTATATACATATATATATATCCCCTACACGAGAGGATCTGATCACCTAAAAGTTGCCTAACAATTGAAGCATTTAGATCAGTGGGGCTGGGTTATCCTGCAGTAATAAAATTGCCCCATATCTCAGTAATTTAAAACCACAGAGGTTTATTTCTTATAATCGTACTACATATTTTTTTAAGGATCAGCTGTTGCAGCTCTTCCAATATTGTCACTGAACTACACCTAAGACTCTAGCTGATATAGCAGCCATATTTTTAAATATCACTGGTCACTTTAAAAGAAGAGGGGGGAAAAAAACAAAATGAAATCATTTCTAATAGATAGCTCCTCTATGATAAAGTCACCAACTAAGTTGTGTGTGGGTGATACAAAGATGAAATTGAAGGAAGAATAGTTCTTACAAGGCCTTCTGAAACAGTGAGATGTCAAACTCCTCCCACACTTGATAAGGTGTAGAAATTAGCAAGAATTCCCTGAAATAAAATCATTGTGGTTATTAATCTGATGCCTAAAAGCACTTTGAAAGTGACTCATTTGGGGACACAGAAAATAACTGGAACGATATGAAAGAACTCCTGCTGACTTAAAGTCAAAATCTGATGTAATTTAAAATGATCATGCAGGTCTCTTCAAATAGCCAAATTCCACACTGTGTTGTTCCTTACGAAGCATAGCTCTCTGAATATTAAGGATGCTTGTTCCTCAATGTAACTGCATAATGGAATGAGTAAAATGGAATACATAGGAATTGATATTTCAGTATTAATCTATAAACTATCCCTATAAAGAATTTTGCTGTATATTCACATTAGTAATGCTTTCACTAAATACATCTATTAATATTTAGTCTTTGGTAAAACAGATATGCTGAGACACAAGACTGGAAGTGATTCAATCTAGAGAGTTCCAGAACCAACTCTGCATCCTGGATAATCAGTTAACCAAAAATGTGTATTTTGTTCCTCTTCATATTCCAACTGCTTTTGCTAAGCCTGGCTGGAGGAGAGAATGGGGATGAACACCTGATCTTATGAACATTTAATGCATTCATCTACTTGAACACTCGCCGAACCAAAAAATCCAATTGTTACAGCACATGACTAGGTACTATCATAATATAATTTAAGAAATAGTTGCCTTAATATCAAATACTTGATTTTGTGTGCATGCCAGCTAAAACCTGGTTTTCATAAAATAGATGACAAGAATGTATAAGTAGAAAACTCTTACCCTTGCTTTGAAAAAAATGGGGCACTCTGAAATATTTCCCCATGACGGCCATACCAAAACTAGAGGTGCCAAGAAGAACGGGGGACAATAAAAAGTAGAATATACATTGGATAATGGTCAGTTTTCTCATCCACAAGATCTTTGACTTTTTCATAAACCCAATCCCACAGATTTCTATTTTCCCATTCAGATTGAGATTGTATTTTATAGACATATTTGATAAAATCTCTGTAATAAAGTTGCAAATCATTTACACATCCATGAAGAAAACCTAATCATATGAAAACATGCCTTTATTTCAGTCTCAAACACTTTCTTTCACTCATTCTCACATCATGCAATGGACAGTGGTTTGCTTTGGAAGCTAGGTTGCCATGGAAACATAGTTCTGTTGATTCATTAGCAGAGAGCATATATTGAGGGTTTTTGTAGCTCTGGAAAATACATTTACAGGACGCTGGGACCACACTCCAAAACTGGCATGGAATAATATAGGATCAAGTGGACTGATGAAATGCTACTTGGTGCAGTGGAGCAATGTAATTATACTTCTAACAGGTTTAACAGTTATGACATGCAGGTACTTGGGATCTATTTTTGATCTATTTTGGGATCTATTTTTGAATTCAACTGAATGAAGTTATTATTCTATTTCCATGTCTGTTGAAAACTCTGCAATACATCTGGCCATTATGATGTTAAGATGGTGCACAAACATGAGAAAGAGATTAGTTCATATGTATAAACTCCTTTAAATGTGAAGTGGGTCAGCAATATGAAAATCAAAACTCCAAAAGCCAAATGGTGAAATTCACATACTATTTTTGCTACTAAATTATGTGTATTTGATGAAGGTGTCAAGAGAACTGAAAAAGATAGCAGAAGGTCAGCAAATACCATCTGTCCAATAAATAGTTATTAAGTTACATTGAAAAAAATCTCCCCTATATAAATGGCCTCTCTGGAAGGAAAGAGTGTTCCTGTAAGCATGAATATTAGTGGAATGATGTGTACCTGAATTTCAGAAATGAAAAATATTTAGGATAAAAGTAAATGACTCAAAGCTGAATATTATAATAATCTGAAGTTATTCAAAGTTCATGTTGTAAGCTTCCAAAGATTAAACCTCATATATTTAAGCTTTTCAATTTAGGAATTAAAAATTTTCTTATATAAAAAAGTGTATATATGTTTATAAATAAAGATGAACATTATTATTTATGTTTTAACACTATATTCTTTGATAAGTTTTAAAAATATACCTTTCTATATATTTTTATTTATTAATAATTTATATATATTGTTAATTATGATACTGCATTGTTCCACTTACATTTGAATGTGCATTTTAAGCTAAAGTCGACTATGCAAATAATGATCAGACTGATCAGACTCTAAAATAATGCAAACTGTCTTAATTCAGGAAAACACAGCATATATCTCAGTTTCTCAATACTTTTACATATATGTAATTTCCAGATTGAAATACAGTTATATAAACGACTCTCTACTAAGTGGAAAAAATCAAATTTTGATGGATCCAATGACTGCAACAGAGCATGGCATAGAGAAAAATACAAAGGCGGTGGTATTAGATCGTAATTCAAAACCCCAGTCTTTCAGGGGTTGTTATTCTTACCAGAGCATTTACTTCTGTGAAATCTCTGCTTTGTAAATGCAGAATAAAGTGGAGTCTGAAAACGTATATATATTTTAAATCAGCATTAACTATGATCATAGGTTTAACAGTATTCATAGACATTTTAAAGCTTGTTAATTTCATTAGTTTTTCATATTATAAAATTTGCATATGTTATACAGAAAAAAAGAAAGCTGCTCTGAAATAAGTAATATAAAAAGTTAAAAACTTCCAACACCATACAATCCCTCTTTAACATTACTTCCTCTGTGGAAGCCACTAATAATATTTGAGTGAATCTTGCTCCCTTATCCTTTCAATGCATAATCAAAATCAGTATCTCTCGCACTTCAAATTTTGCCCTACACTATACTAACTCTGACTTATCTACCATCCATTTACCACCGACCTATCTTCATCATCACGTCATCTACCTACCTTCTGAAACTTTTTATTTACTTGGAAAGACACCCTGAACACAGTTCTATAACTTACATACTCATTTAACAACGTCTTGTGGATCTCGTTTCACATTGATAAATGCAGAAAATACCCCATTAAAAAAAAAACCACCAACATAGAATTACCTTCGTTGGATACTTTATGGTTAATTCAACCAGACATCTACTGATAGACATTTGATTTCTATGTCTTACTCTTATAAACATCACTGAATGAAAATACATGCATACATTTATGGAGTGCATTCTCTTTTGAGAAAGAGATGTTTATTGCATATCACTTCCTGTATAATTTATTTCCCACTTGTATACATCAACTGATTTAGCATCTAAAAAGACTATATCTTCAAAATCTTCTTGGCAAATAGTAGTTTATGACAAGTGGACTTGCCATCTGAAAAAGAAATTTAAATACTGACTAAATTGGCATGTTTGAAATGTCCCTCATTATAGTTAAATGATGAGTTTTGCTCTTTTGATGTGAAAGCAGCAGATAGGATAGATGGCAATCAGTATGCAAATAAAGCTTCTTTTTCCATTACAATCTCAGACATTCACTTCTTTGCACATTTTACTTTCTTGCTGAGATTACCTTTCATTAAAATAAGACTTAATAGTGACCTCTATAACCTAATCTATTAATAAAATCTCTTCAGCATTCTTCTCTTTTGGTCTTCCTTGAAGTTCTGAATGTATTTTTGATGAAGGTTCACTTACATTTTCCAGGAAGGAAGCATTAAGTGGTTTAAGTTATTTGAGAATTTCTGGAGTCAACATACCACACCACATTGATTTCTACTCTACTTACATTTAGGTGACCACCTGAATCTTACTATTTTACCAGTATTTTTTCTTTTTCCACATTATTCATTAGTATTATTTCTTTAATTTCCCCCTAGTTTTCTTTATAATTCACATGCCAAATAAATACAACATAAACAAATTTTCCTAATATAAAATATCAAAACTCATTCTGGTAACTTGATTTTTAGGTATAATTTATGTAGCCTATTACTGTAAATCACATACTTGAATGCAAAAATTAGCAGTCAGTAGAATGTATGAAATTGGTCAAATATTTGTTTTTCTGAGAAAGGATTACTGAAAAAATACTAAAGAGTTTTTTAAAAAAAATCTTAGTGTATTACATTTAGGAGAATTACCTGTTTTTCTTCTTCCCCTATTTTTCTGCCTTAGTTTATATACACTAAAAGTATTGTTTTCTCATCATATATGGAGTTCTGGAAAATTAGCTCTGGTTTTCTTTTCCATTCTTTTCTTAAAATTTTCTCGAAAAGAAAAAAATGTGGCTCGGTCAGATGTGAATAAATCTTGCCTCACATTTTACTAGTGAGTAAGAATTTGACTTTTGTTTTTTCCTTTGATCTACGTTTGTTCAAGGTGATGAAACAAATACTTTCTTATTCTTAATTTTCTTGTTTTTTTTTTAAATATATGCCTGTGAGCTGCCTGTCTCTGTTGTAAGATGACCAAGTATGGTTCATTTGGGGTTAGGTTCTCACTCTTCGTGTTCCCACATCTCTGTCTGTGACTCCCTATAAAACAGTCAGCTAGTATCTACACAGTAGGATACAACTCTGGCAGGAGGGAACTAGTACACCTCACCTTGGGTTGAAATTTTTTTGTTTTGGTGACTTTGAGAAGATTGGCTCACCATTTTAATACTGGCACTGACTCAGATTCCTTTTGGAGAGTGTGTCTTGGCATTCCTAACACTTTTATTCCTATAAAAAGGGAGGTCTTCATGATCTGCATTAGGAATTTTTAATTGTTTTATACAAAGCCACAAAAATAGCTGGCCTTACTACCCTGCACAACTGAACACTGTGAGATAAATGTCTAGATTGCACATAGTAGAAACTAAATAAATAATTATTGAAAACAGATTACATAGAGAAATAAATGGTGTATTGTATTGTCCTATTTGTACAGAGAAAAGTGCATATTTAGTAAGAAAACGTAGTATTTCCAAAACGTATATATGAGGCAACATAAACTCTTCACAGATCATTTTGCTATTCCCAAATCTTTTGTTTTCTACACTTTCCAGTCTAATTATATCTTATTATTATTGATTACTCATGATTAAGACTAATATGCAATGAAAATTCTCTTTGTATGTAATAACTGTTCTCTGCAATTCACAAATATAAATAATGTGTGAAGGAGGACACAGATTTTCTGACTTTGTTTTAAAGAATGTCAATGTAGTGTCTAAGTTGTTTATTTCTACTCATAGGATTAGCAATTCAAGGCATTTTAGATATTATCAAAGATTAATACAACTCTCCTGAATAACCTGTTATGAAATCAATTCCAAATAATGGAAGTGGATCAAGTATTTACATGTTAGCTATGTCAGTTTGAGAGGCGTGCCTGATGAAAGTATCTGCTACCATCACTATCAACTACACGTATGTGAACAAAATACACCCAAAGCAATAATTATCATGGCATAGGCATAAATTTACAGCTCTTCCAATCCAAGTTTTAACTTAGTGATCCCTTGGGTGGTTCTGTGATTTCCTGTTTTGGCACTGGGTATCAATATAAATCTGCCTACCCTAAGCAGTTTGGCAAGCATATTAAAAAGACACTTTCAAACTTCTACTGTAATCCCATATTGCAGTTCTAATTTTACATTTCTGCTATTTTCAAGATACTCTAAATACAAAAAAAAAAATGAAAGATAAGGCTAGCGAAGTTTTATTTTTCTTTCTTTCTTTGCTCTTTCATAAAGGAGCACTTGACATTTTCTGTGCACAAATATATCTAAACAAAGTTATTAATGGTTCTAAAGAATATTTCATTCCAAACTAAAATCAGTTTAGAACATAAGTGAACATGCTTCCTAAAATGGATATCTAAACTCCTCTTATGATAAAAGGCCCAGTTATATTTTTCCAGTGGTAAAATTTTCAGCCTCTTTGTTACTTATATTCCAAGAAAAACACAGATTACCAATCCAAATATGTATATGCAATGCAATAAGAAAGAATAAGTTTAAGAATACAACCAAAAACACAAGACCACTTATGCTAGATGCTGAATATTCAAAGCAGAAAAACTGAATCCCTTAAAGAGTATTGGAATAATTTCAGGAAATCAGTTTCCCAAATCACTCTATAAGTAAATGTAGCCACATACTAAAATAGATTTCCCTTCTTGTTATATTTGGTTCAAAGATGTAATTCTCTCTTTTCTTAAGATTTTATTTATTTATTTGAGAGAGAGAGAGCACGAGTGGGGTGACGGGTAGAGGGAGACACAGATTCCCCGCTGAGCAGGGAGCCCAATGCCAGGGTGGATCCTGGAACTCTGGGATCATGACCTGAAACAAAGGCAGAGGCTTAACCCACTGAGCCACCCAGGCACCCCTAGAATGTAATTCTTTTATGAAATATGTAATTTAATTCCATGGGATCAAGATTTTTACAGCTAGAAAAGATGATATCATAATCAATAAAACATTTTAAAACCAGTAACGGTTTTAATTATCTGACTCTGCAACGGTAAAATACTCTACTCTCTAACTATATATAGAATTAAGTAAAACAGCAACTTGCCAAAGCTGGATGTTATATTGAAATGTATGCAACTGCTTTAAAATACTCTCACCTGGAAAGAAAACCAAAGATCATAAAAATGATGGGAGTTAATATAATAATTAAGTTGACATATTATTTTGCCCTACCCAAAAATGGTCCTTATATTTTATTTTATAGAATCACTACAGAGTCATCTTCATTATTTTTGTTATACCCGCCAGTCATAATTACTGTCACTATAATCAATGAAATGCTACAAAGCCACACAGTTGGTTAAATCATTAAAGCAGAGAAAATATCTCAAATGAGAACTTAAAGATATTAAGGAATTCCTTTAAAATATACTAGGGAGTGCCTGAGTGGCTCAGGCAGGTAAGGGTCCAACTCTTGATTTTGGTTCAGGTCATGATCTCAGGGTCATGGGACGGAGCCCCATCCAGCTCTGTGCTGGGGCGAGGGGTGAGTGCCTGCTTGGGATTCTCTCTCTCACTCACCCTCTGCTCCTCCCCCCTGCTCTCGCTCTCTCTCTCTCTCTCTCAAATAAATAAATCAATCTTAAAAAAATAAAAATAAGTAAATATACTAGTTAAGACTAATTCTTATAGCCATAGTGCATATGTGTGCATGTAACGGGTGAATAAATGTGTGTGTTTGTGTGTCTGAGAAAAAGAAAAGAGTAATAGAATAAAAGGCAACTGAAGGCATGAGTGTTTATGGATTTTCAAACTCATTTTGTTTTAGATTATGTTAAACCTTGTATTTCAACTGCAAGTAGATAGTTTCAGTCTGTCCAGTTCATAGCCACTGATATTTAGAGGTAAAATGAAACACAATAGAGAATAATAAATAACATTTAAAATGTCTACCTGCTAAAGAATGTAGATTTCTTTGATTATTTCTTATGATTGAAAAGCAACATACAGTATGAAAGGGAGGTTCAACAAATCTGGAGATATAAACTATATTCCCAACTCTGACACTACCTCATTTTATGACTTTGTGTAAAGAACTTCACCCCCCTGATTTCAATATCAATGTATACATATATATCTTGACTATAGATGTGCCACATATATTATGATATATGTATCACTATATATGTATGTAATAATTTCATAACATACATATCATAAGGTTTTGATGTCAGATACCTCTTATGGTATAAAAAAGTGAATGATGGAGTTAGGATTGTTTTTAAAGTTCACATTGTAATGATTGCAATAAACATCTAACTTATAGAATTATAAAAATATAATGGTATGTCATTTACAAAATATTCATGTAATTGTAATAACTATTTTGACTTCAAAATTAAAACTTAAATTGAAATTTGAAAAAAATAGCTAAAACCATAATCAATAATGCAAAACTAAACAGTCACAGATTTTGACAAATTAGAGAAATCTTTTTTCCAAAAAGGCTTAACTTTTTATGTTAATATAGGATTGCATTCAATAAAAATTAATCTAAAAAGAATATAAAGTATCATTGTAAGAAAAACATCATTTATAAAACATTTCACAGTTACATGTGATTTCTGTAGACAGAAAGATGAATACAAATACAATCATTAATGAAAATACAGAATAACTAATTTTAACTTGTTGGAAAAAACTTATTCATATATCATATAAACAGGTGCATGTGACAATTCTCTATAGTTCATTCATTTTTTTACAATAATATGGTATGGATTGATAAGCATTTATTACTTTGAGGATAGTTAAAGACTTGACTTTAAGTAAACAATCTGATATTTTTAATATAATATATAGTTCAGAGATTTAAAAACTTATTGAAGCATTTAAATGTTATCACCCACCATATTAAAATCTAAATTGAAGTTTTGGGAAAGCATACTCATTTCACAAAGCAGAGGCAGAATTCATGATTTGACCTGAGTCAAATGCCAAGCTAATGTAATAGAAATTCTCAAATAAGAGACAGGCAATTGCAAAAATAGAAAGAGATCAGACTAGGTTCAAAAGCTGATGGAAGCAAAAGAGGCTGGAAGACTAATGCATTGGAGCTGGGTGTCCACAGTAATTCTACTGGACAGCAGCAGATAGTTTTATTCCGAATCCTTTGAAGAACCGAATTTTTTACTATATGGTTATACATTCATTAATGACCGAGAAGAACAGAGCTCTCTGAATCAGTGATTTCACAGAGTGTTCACCTGTTCTCCTGCCCCAGAATGCATAATGTGTGATGAGAATGCCTGCTTTACTTTAGAGGCTTAGGAGATAAGTAAGGTGTAATTGGTGGAACGAGCAGGCATGTAAATGTGCCCTATAGCAGCCTAGTGATTCCTGTTGTGTTGATGTAGAATACAGGGCAACGAACTGCTGAAATGAAGCTGGAGTTATTGCTAGAGTTCTTAATATGAAGGATAGTAGGTTCCTGTCTAAGAGCTTGGAAAATGATCTGCTGAATAAAAAATGATTTATTAAGTGAAAAAAATATGATTTACTGAATGAAGGATTTTGAAGAAGAGAATAAAATGATTAGTACCTTCATTTGAAAAACTGTGTGAGGAATGTACTGGAAGCAAAACAGAATGTGTTAAGGATCAGAAGGTGTGCATTCACCGTTTTTGCTTCTCCAACATCTAATCTCTTGTCTAGCAATTTACTTCTGGAAACAGCCTATCTATCACTGTCAGTCCTTACGTTTTGGCCAGAGTTAGCTTGCTGGCATTTTGCAGTGGGCCTATGATTCAAGCATTTATTACTTTGAGGATAGTTAGAGGTCTAGGAATGAACTGAGTGCTATAGTTAGAGGTCTAGGAATGAACTAAGTGCTATAGTTAGAGGTCTAGGAATGAACTGAGACAATGAAAATATAGCTACTTGTTGACTGAGAACAGGGTGAACCATGAGAGGGGAAACAAAACAAAACAACAAAACAAAACAAATAAAACAACAAAAAACAACCCTGGGAACAGGAGAGAGTAATAACTAGTCTTAAATATATTGTTTAGATTCTTGCTTCCGATAGGAGAAACAATTAAATATTACTTTTTAAAATTCAGTTTGGGTTGAGTTCTATTACTTTTAACCAACCATGTCTAATATGAAAGTCTAATATGTAAATCTAGGTGAGAATTCAGGATCCACAATGCTTTTTTCACTATGATCCTCTGAGTTGCTCACTTTCTCTTTCCCAATAGTAACATCACATAAAATAATCCCAGTTGTAGCTCCTAATATCACCATCGGAATGTCTGAAACATGCTTAGAGGCAAATGAATTTCAACTATTAAGAAAACAGGTTCTTTGTGTCGGAATATGGTCTTAAAGAATTTTTCTTAATAAGATAATAAAGGGACACCACTTAAGTATAAGGAAATTGTACAGTAAATTGTAAAATAAATACTTCCATTCAAGGTCATTTTATGAAGCCTCAAGGAATATAAATATGAAGGAAGGAAATTAGAATAAAAATATTCATATAATAACGAACTTGTTGGAAAAAAAGCTAAGAACCTATCCATAGAAGCACACATAATTATAATGGTATAAAATGAATTTACATATGATTAATGTTGGGGAAGTAAATCAAAAGAAATGAAAACCATTGTTAGATTATGGTGGCAGGCTTATAAGGGAACTTATTTTTAAAATTTCTTTTAGTTTCCCATATTTTAAACACGATTTTGGTGTCACAGTATGCTAATATTTCCTTCTTTGATGGATAAGTACCAAGTAGCATATTTTTACATCAATGGCTTTTCCTAGATCATTTAATCATTTGTGTTCATGTGCATTTATTTTAGGGGTCATCCAGAGACCTAATTAAAAAGAAGCTGACTGCTTGTTCTGAATATCTAAGTGTTCGATTTCCATAACTCTGAAATCCAAAGTCAAATAAAAAAAGCAAAACAAAATAAAACACCTGCTTTTCCCAGAAGGATCCTTTTCTGTCAAGCTCTAATATACTTAGTCTTTCTCCAAATGTATTTTGGATTACTTTTGTGGGGATGAAACTTGAAAAAAGAAATTAAATACCAAAACATGCATAGCTACATGATTCCTCAATTTAACATTTTTAAACATTTTAATGATAAGATTAGAGTTTTTCTATTTCTTAAATTCCATTCAAAAGTATTTCAATCCTTTCATTCTTCAGGTATTATAGAATAATTTAGGGTCATATTCAATCAGTCTTATTAAAAGCTTTTACGCACATTATGATTTCTCTGTACAAAATGGAAAAATAAAGTGGATAATGCAATAACTCTCACAAACACATGGCATATTCATTTCTGCCCTCTTTAGCTTTGTTCTCTATGCTTGTCTTATTACATTTTCCCTTCCTCTTTTCTTGACAGTTATTCTCTTACTTCTTATCTAAACTATTTCATTTAATTTTTCTTTATTCTGGATGAGACTTATATCCATGAAATGGAAAAAAAAAAAGTCCTACTTGGAGATGTACTTGTGGTTTAAGGGGATATGGTGCTTGTGGAAAGCTTATGGAGTTAAGTGCATTTTCTTAATTACTCTATCATGTATTAGAGATGGCTGTTTTCCTGTACTGGTTAGGAGAACACATAAGGAGAGACCAGAACAATCACTTGTCATTATTTATAAGTCTAGGAAATATTTGAGGAAAAACAAACAATGATGAGCTATTCTTGAGGGCTGAGGGAAGATTCATTGAGAGGTAGAAGGACCATTTAATGTTTAATTGGGTCTTAGAAGATTACAGTAGATAAGTCTTATTTAAGAAGCATTGATCCTAGAAGTTAGGAAAGTATTCCTTGGTCAGAAACTAGGACTTTCTTTCTCTTAAGAATTTGTTAACTATAGAAAGTCCATGGATGGTTTCAGGGTTTCCATGAGCAAGATAAGCAAAACGTTTATGTGTCAATTTCCTCCTTATATTTGAAAATTGCTCATGTGAAAACATGATTTTTGTCAATGTCCTGAAGGTATATATGTACTTGTTCTAAACAGAAGTATGTGGTATGAGATACTATTTTAATTTTTATTAATCCTTGTTTTTCTTATTATGCACTATTATGAAAGCAGAACCAAAAATTCACGTAATTGAAATCACTTTCTTAGCTGAATTCAAACTTGATTTTGTATTTTTGCATAATATTGTCTTTTTTTCAGGCAGGGGAAACTTACTTTTATAAGAAAAAATAAACAAGCATGAAGGCCATATTTTTCTGTGCCTGTGTTTAAAAAAATCTTTTTCCGATATAATAAAGTAAATTATATGTAAAAAATGTGCTTTGGTATAATTCTTCTGGAGAGCTTTAAACATTTAAATAGTTTTTCAGAATTTCCATAATGCCCAGAAAGTTAACAACTCTTGCTGTGAGTGGGCTATGCTTCTGACTGCCTACGCTGAGAACCAGAACTTTGCATGCAATTGTTATAGAGTCACTCAGTCTAGAAGATCTGTTTACATACACCTACAGGTATATTAATACAGAACTAAGCAAGCACAAATTATTTAATGACTTCAAGCCACATTAACATAGGTAAAACCAGGATCATGATAACCTCAATCTCATTATGTGGGTTTTTATTTTTTTATTATTTTTAAATGTTTTTTTAATATATTATGTTAGTCACGATACATTACATCCCTAGTTTCTGATGTAAAGTTCGATAATTCATTAGTTGCGTATAACACCCAGTGCACCATGCAATACGTGCCCTCCTTACTACCCATCACTGGTCTACCCCATTCCCCCACCCCCCTCCCCTCTGAAACCCTCAGTTTGTTTCTCAGACTCCATAGTCTCTCATGCTTCATTCCCCCTTCTGATTACCCCCCCCTTTCTTTATCCCTTTCTTCTCCTACCCATCTTCCTAGTTCTTGTGCTCCATAGATGAGAGAAATCATATGATAATTGTCTTTCTCTGCTTGACTTATTTCACTTAGCATTATCTCCTCCAGTGTCATCCATGTTGCAGCAAATGTTGAGAACTCGTTCTTTCTGATAGCTGAGTAATATTCCATTGTATATATGGACCGCAACTTCTTTTTTTTTTTTTTTTAAGATTTTATTTATTTATTTGACAGAGACAGCCAGCGAGAGAGGGAACACAAGCAGGGGGAGTGGAAGAGGGAGAAGCAGGCTCCTAGCGGAGGAGCCTGATGTGGGGCTCGATCCCAGAATGCTGGGATCACGCCCTGAGCCGAAGGCAGACGCTTAATGACTGCGCCACCCAGGCGCCCCTGGACCGCAACTTCTTATACAGTCATCTGTTGAAGGGTATCTCGGTTCCTTCCACAATTTAGCTATTGTGGACAATGCTGCTATGAACATTGGGGTGCATATGGCCCTTCTCTTCACTACGTCTGTATCTTTGGGGTAAATACCCAGCAGTGTAATGGCTGGGTCATAGGGTAGCTCACTTTTTAACTCTTTAAGGGACCTCCACACTGTTTTCCAGAGTGGCTGTACCAACTTGCATTCCCACCACCAATGGAGGAGGGATCCCCTTTCTCCACATCCTCTCAAACAATTGTCCCTGCCTTCTCAATTTTTGCCATTCTGACTGGCGTAAGGTGGTATCTTAGTGTGGTTTTGATTTGAAGTTCCCTGATGGCTAATGATTTTGAACATTTTTTCATGCGTCTGTTAGCCATTTGTATGTCATCATTGGAAAAGTGTCTTTTCATATCTTCTGCCCATTTTATGATTTGTTTATTTGTTTCTCGCGTATTGAGTTTGAGAAGTTCTTTATAGATCTTGGATACCAGTCTCTTATCTGTAGTATCATTTGCAAATATATTCTCCCATTCCGTGGGCTGCCTCTTACTTTATTTGACTGTTTCCTTGGCTGTGCAGAAGCTTTTTATCTTGATGAAGTCCCACAAGTTCATCTTATCTTTTGTTTCTCTTGCCTTTGGACATGTGTCATGAAAAAGGTTGCTTTGGCCGATGTCATAGAGGTTGCTGCCTATGTTCTCCTCTAGGATTTTGATGGATTCCTGTCTCACATCAGGGTCTTTCATCCATTTGGAGTTTATCTTTGTGTATGGTGTGAGAAAGTGGTCAAGTTTCATTCTTTTGCATTCTTTTGCAGTCTTCCCAGCACCATTTATTGAAGAGACTGTCTTTTTTCCACCGGATGTTTTTTCCCGCTTTATCAAAGATCAGTTGCCCAAAGAGCCGAGGGTCCATTTCTGGGTTCTCTATTTTGTTCCATTGGTCTATGTGTCTGTTTTTGTGCCAGTACCATGCTGTCTTTGGGATCACAGCTTTGTAGTACAGCTCGAAATCCGGCATTGTGATGCCCCAGCTTTGTTTTTCCTTTTCAACAGTTCCTTGGCGATTCGGGGCCTTTTCTGGTTCCATACAAATTTAAGGACTATTTGTTCCAGTTCTTTGAAAAATGTCATTGGTATTTTGATCGGGATAGCACTGAAAGTGTAGATTGGTCTGGGTAGCATGGACATTTTAACTATGTTAATTCTACTGATCCATGAGCATGGAATATTTTTCCATCTTTTTGTGTCTTCTTCGATGTCTTTCAAGAGTGATTTATAGTTTCTAGAATATAGATCCTTTATGTCTCTGGTTAAGTTAATTCCAAGGTAACGTATGGTTTTTGGTGCTATTGTAAATGGGATGGATTCCCTAATTTCTCTTTCTTCAGTCTCATTTGTGTATAGAAATGCAACTGATTTCTGAGCATTGATTTTGTATCCTGCCACATTCCTGAATTGCTCTATAACTTCTAATAGTTTGGGAGTGCATTCTTTTGGGTTTTCCATATAGAGTATCATGTCATCTGTGAAGAGAGACATTTTGACTTCTTCTTTGCCGATTTCAATACCTTTTATCCCTTTTTGTTGTCTGATTGCTGTTGCAAGGACTTCTAGTACTCTGTTGAATAATAGTGGCGAGAGTGGGCATCCTTGTCGTGTTCCTGATCTTAAGGGAAAGGCTTCCAGCTTTTCCCCATTGAGAATGATATTTGCTGTAGGCTCTTCATAGATGGTTTTTATGAGATTGAGGAATGTACCCTCTATCCCTACACTCTGAAGAGTTTTAATCAGGAAAAGATGCTGTATTTTGTCAAATGCTTTTTCTGCATCTATTGAGAGAATCATATGATTCTTGAATTTTTCCTTCTGGATAAAAATCTAAGACACCAATTGATTTGCGAATGTTGAACCACCCTTGCATGCCAGGTATGAATCCCACTTGGTCATGATGGGTAATCCTTTTAATGTACTGTTGGATTCTATTAGCAAGGATCTTGTTGAGGATTTTGGCGTCCATATTCATTAGGGAAATTGGTCTGTAATTCTCCTTTTTGATGGGGTCTTTGCCTGGTTTGGGGATCAAGGTAATATTGGCCTCATAGAATGAGTTTGGTAGCTTTCCTTCTGTTTCTATTTTTTGAGACAGCTTCAGGAGAATAGGTATTATTTCTTCTTTGAATGTTTGGTAGAATTCCTCAGGAAAACCGTCCGGGCCTGGAGTTTTGTTTTTTGGAAGGTTGTTTATCACTGATTCAATCTCTTCATAATTAATTGGTCTGTTTAAAAAATCAATTTCTTCCTGTTTCAGTCTTGGTAGTTTATAGGTTTCCATGAAGTCCTCCATCTCTTCCAGATTGCTTAATTTATTGGCATATAGCTGTTGATAAAAGTTTCTAATAATCCTTCCAATTTCATTGTTGTTGGTTGTGACTTCTTTTTCATTCATACTTTTTAATTTGGGTCCTTTCTCTATTCTTTTGGATAAGTCTTGCCAGTGCTCTGCCAATTTTATGGATTCTCTCAAAGAACCAGCTTCTAGTTCTGTTGATTTGCTCTACTGTACTCCTGGTTTCTAATTCATTGATTTCTGCTCTAATCTTGGTCAACTGCTTCCTCGTGCGTGGATTAGGCCTGTCCCTCTGTTGCTGTTCCAGCTTCTTGAGGTGAGAATATAGAAACTGCATTTTAGATTTTTCTATTCTTTTGAGTGAGGCTTGGATGGCTATGTATTTCCCCCTTAGGTCTGCCTTTGCAGTATCCCATAGGTTTTGGACCATTGTGTTTTCATTCTCGTTGGTCTCCATAAATTGTTTAAATTGATTTTTGATTTCCTGGTTTATCGAGTCATTCCTGAGCAGGATGGTTCTTAGTCTCCAAGTCTTTGAGTTTTTTCCAAAATTTTCCTTGTGATTGAGTTCCAGTTTCAAAGCGTTGTGGTCTGAGAATATGCATGGAAAAATTTCAGTCTTTTGGTATCAGTTGAGACCTGTTTTGTGACCCAGAACATGGTCTATTCTTGAGAATGTTCCATGGGCATTAGAATAGAATGAGTATTCTTTGGTTCTGGGGTGTAGTGTTCTATATATATCTATGAGGTCCAACTCGTCGAGTATGGCATTCAAAGCTCTTGTTTCTATTTTGGTTTCTGCTCCGGTGCTCTGTCTATTGCTGATAGTGGAGTGTTGAGGTCCCCTACTATTAACGTATTTTTATCTATATGTCTCTTTATTCTGGTTAAAAGTTGGCTTGTGTATCTTGCTGCTCCCCTGTTGGGGACATAGATATTTATAATTGTCATATCCACTTGTTGGATACATCCTTTAAGAATAATATAGTGCCCTTCTGTGTCTCTAACTATAGTCTTTAGTTTAAAATCCAATCTGTCTGATATGAGAATTGCTACCCCAGCTTTCTTTTGAGGTCCATTGGTGTGAAAGATGGTATTCCATCCCTTTACTTTCAGTCTGAATGTATCTTTAGGTTCAAATGAGTCTCTTGTATACAGCAAATGGATGGGTCATGTCTTTTTATCCAATCTGCAACCCTGTGGCGTATTATGGGAGCATTTATGCCATTTACATTGAGACTGATTATTGAGAGATATGATTTTAATGATGCCATGTTGCCAGTAAAGTCTTTGTTTCTAAAGATTGTGACTTTCTCTTCTGTATCTCTCTTGGGGCCTTTTTACTTTTATAGAACCCCCCTTAATATCTCCTGTAGGGCTGGTTTCGTGGTTATGAAATTGGTCAATGACTGGCGATTCTGGAAGGTCTTTATTTCTCCATCAATTCTGAATGACAGCCTTGCTGGATAAAGGATCCTTGGCTGCATGTTTTTCTCTGAAAGAGCATTAAAAATGCCCCCCCCCAACCCTTTCTCTCATTCCAGGTCTGCATAGACAGGCCTGATGTAATTCTGATACCTTTGCCTTGGTACGTGAGAAATTTCTTGGCCCTGGCTGCTTTCAATACTGTAACCTTGGATCTAATATTTGCGAATTGACTATGACGTGATGTGGAGTAGGTTTGTGTGGTTGAGCTTGGGAGGGGTCCTCTCTGCCTCTTGGACACAAATGTTTGTTTCCTTTGCTAGATTAGGGAAGTTTCCAGCTACAATTTGTTCAAATATCTCTTCTAGACCTCTGTTTTTCTCCACCCCCTCAGGGATTCCGATGATTCTGACATTGGAACGTTTCATTGAGTCAGTAATCTCCCATAACCTCCATTCTTGAGCACGGATTTTTTTGAGTCCAGATTTTATTTTACTTTTCTCTTCTACTAACCCATCCTCCAATTCGCTGACACATTCTTCTGCCTCATTCACCCTGGCCGTCAGAGCCTCTAGTTTTGACTGCATTTGGCTCATAGAATTTTTAATTTCTGCCAGATTCGCTCTCATTTCTGCCCTTAGAGATTCTATATTCTCATTAACATTTTCGTTAATACTTTTTTCAAGTCTACACATCATCTTGACCATTTTTACTCTGAATTCCATTTCTGATAATTTGGTTATATCCATATCCATTAGTTCTTTTGCAGAGGACACAGACTCATTGTCTTTTCTTTGCTGGGGGGATTTCTCCTTCTCGTCATTCTGATGAGGAGAGGTTGCAGGGTTGTCCAGAGCCCCAATTATTGACCGGGACCCAGGCCATGCGCCCTTGTTTTGTAGGGATCCTAGGGATGTGGGCTTCTTGATTTTTCAGCCTGCCTTCTAGTGGAGGGGCCTGCTGTGCCGATACTCAGGCAACCCTGTTTGGGTAGAGTCTCCGTGTCCCCTGTGAGGGGGGATGGGGATGGGCACAGTATGACCTGGTATTTCCAGGCTTTCCCTGGCAGTTTGCTGTGCCTCTTCTGAGAGTCAGAGCAGCAGTGGCCGAATCTCAGCCTCTGTCTCAGAACAGAGGGATTCTGGACCGTTCTCCACTGATGTTCTGGCCACTTTAACTCTGATTCTGTTGGTGCTGCTCAACCCTGCAGCGTCCCGGGATGTGCGCCCCACACCTGGTGTCCCAGCCCTCACTTCCAGGGCTGGTGCGTCTCTGTCCTTTGTGTTTCTAACACCGCCAGCCGCCAGCTGCCCCCGCGCGATCCGGAGCTCCCGGTCTCAGTCTGGTTCCAGTGAGCGCACCGGAGCTCCAGTTTTCAGTCTGGTGGCACGCGTTCCCTGGCTCACGGTCTCAGTCTGCTCTCTCGCGGGTGCTGGTCCGCGAGTCTACCCACTCCCCTGTGAAGGTGGCTACCACTTCCTGGCGCCCGAATGCGGTGGCTACCTCCCCCTTCCGTTTATCTTCTGATATCCGCGCGCGGTTTCACGGCTCCCTGCTTCGTACCTCAATACTCAGAGCTGGAGATGTTCATTTGTAAAGATCCAGATGTATCTTCCTGCGTCTCAGGCTGATTCCGTGAGTGTTCAGGCTGGTCTGGTACCTATCCAACTCGACTCAGGGGACTGGCTAAAAAAGGGGTCCCCTACTCTTCCACCATCTTAACTCCATTCCCTCATTATGTGGGTTTTTAAATAATATCTTCACTGAGATACAATTTATATACCATGCAATTCATCCACTTAGCCTGTGCAATTCAGCGGTTTTCAGCATATTCACAGATATATACAATTACTATTACTATTTTAGAACATTTCATAACTTGAAAAGGAAACACCATGGTCTTTAGCTATCATCCTATTATCCCCTATCCCTAAGAAACCACCATTCTAATTTCAGTCTCTATAGATTTGTCTATTTTGGACATTTCATTGAAAGGCAATATATACTATGGGGTCTTTTGTTTTCATGGTTCAACCACCTGGTAGCATATATTAATACTTTATTTATAATATTCCATGTGTAAATATATCACATTTTGTTTATCTATTCATCAGTTGATGGACTTTGGGGTTGTCTCCAACTTTGGGCTATTATGAATAATGCTTCTAGAGACCTTTGTGAACAATTTCTTTATGGACATATGTTTTCATTTATTTGGGATATATACTTAGCAGTGGAATGCTTCAAAAGCCTCAATCAAAAATGAAAGGACAATCCATGGAATGTGAGAAAATATTTTCAAACCATATATCTGATAAGGGGCCTAAGTCTAAAATACATAAATAATTCTTATAACTCAATAATAGAAGGACAAATAACCAAATCAAAAAAGAGGGGCAAAGGATATGAATAGACATTTCTCCAAAAAAGATAAACAAAATGGCCACTACGCACATGAAAACATTTTGATGTCATTAGTCATTAGGAAAATGCAAATCAAAACTCCAATGAGATACAACATCACACCCACTAGAATTACTATAATCAAAAAGTCAGATGATAACCAGTACTGGCAAAAATGTGGTATATCTATCAGAAGCTTCATACACTGCTGGTGGGAATGTAAAATGGTGCCACCACTTTGGAGAATAGTCTGACGGTTCCTCAAACAGTTAAATAAAGAGTTACTGTATAATCATGTTTTAAAATTATTTTCAGCTCCCTCTAATAGTATACTCATGTATTATTTTCAAGAGAATTGCATCTTTGTCAGTCTGTATATCCAGGATAATTGGTGAAAAACAGCTGTGGCAAGTTATCATATAAAAAATGCTTTTCATCTTGTGTAATGTGGTTTTCTAGCAGTTAAATGAATGAGACCCTGAAGAATTCACTGGCCAAATTAACTTCTCATCCCTGCATAATTTCTAACAGGATAAAGTAATCGGACAGAGATGTTTCAGGATCTGGGGGAAGATAGATCTGCAGGTGAATCAGAGCTGAAGTTGGTGGGAACTGATTATAAGAAAAATAGACTACTGATTATGAACCAAATCGCATTTAAATTTCCCATTGATTTATAAAATTTTGCCTCCTAGTCTCATATACTCCATGGCAATCTACCATTGATTCCCTTTACAATATTTTTCAGATCTTCTATAACCCAGTATCAGCCCTCATGATTCACTAAAGCACCACTGCAATAGAACCCTTTTGATTTTCCTTTCAGCCTCTGTCCTCTCTTATCCATCCTATATAGTTCAGTGCAAATGTTCCTCAAATGTCTATTTGCCTGTTAAGTGTCCATACACTCAAAATAAAGCCTCTATTAAGGTTTTCCAACCATTGAGGAACTCTACCTTTATTCCTTTCTGTACTCTAACCATGCAAAGATAATAGGAACTTCATATATCACCCTTTCTATAGTTAAAAATAATACATAAGCCATGTCTGTTTTCTTTCATTCAAATTTTTATCTGAATTTTTTTAAACAAGGCTCAACTGTTATTTGTTTTTGTTTTTGGGTTTGTGTGTGTGTGTGTGTGGGGGGGGTGTTTGTTTTTTGTTTGTTTGTTTTATGTGCTTGATGTGACAAAGATTGATAGCAGTGTGCCAAAGACTACTACTCTGCTATTCAGGGCATAAAAGTTGGAGACCATTATATCTTCACTTAGGATTATAATATTTATTAATATAAAATAATCCTTGTTTCATATACCATTTTTTTCCTTAAATACTACTTCAATCAACATTAAAATTACACTCCTGCTTTCCTTTGTCAGGCTTACTTTTTATCTATTTTTCTTAGTTGCCAGTGCCATAGCAATTTTTATTCACATTTTTTCCTCAGTACTTATGAACATTTTAATTGGAATTTTAAAGAAAGTAAACCTGCTACTGATTACTTGCCAAAGTCTGAACCCAGAAAACACCTTCATATGTTATATACTTCAGTATGAGTTTTTTAACTCTGGTTTTTCTAAGTCTCCACAAATTTTTAGATTTTATATAAAAATGTCAAATCTCCTCTACACTTTTTTTCTTTATAGAGCGTAAAATTCTATCATAACTTACAGAGAGAAAAAGCACTTACAATACATGTCAGAAAATATAAACTCAAGCTGTCTGCACTCCAGGACCCATCAAAAGCTTAGAGAGAAGTTAAGTTTAGAGAAGGTTGTGTAAAGGTGTTGAAGAGTCCTTCCATGCTCTCTTATTGTAAGGCATATTCTATGATTGAGGTGCATAACTGAACATAAGTATAGATCCTCACAGAATCACTTTACAAGAATCACATCTAATGGTGAGAGACTTTCTTTGATTAAGACAAGGAATGGTAGTAAGAAAATCACTTTTGGACTTGATACAAAATTACTTCCAAAGGCATTCCAAAAAGCAACATTTCAAAATGTTCCCCAGTGACATTGAGGAATTTTTGCAAAAATTTATTTATCTAATGAGTAATGTCTAGCATTTAGTTTCCCTTTTGTTTTAGCTATCGGTAGTATATAGTTTATGTTTGCCTTTGTGTTAGAGAAGGGATATGTGGGTAGTGAATATTGGAAGCTCCATAAACCAAACTAAGTGACGAACTTTAGGCATTTGCTATTTCCTTGCTTAATTTGTGAGCAAATATAATTAAAATGTGTGATAGACTAAAGTCATCAGCTACTTTGATAGGATACTTTTAAAAAGGAAATAAAATAAATGTATAATATGATCTTGAGTTTTTACCTGGAATTGTGTAAGGGAAATATTGTCATGCTTGCTACTTTGTAGTATCTCTGTTGGAAAATAGGAAAAACTCTTTGCTTATAAATCTAAGTTAAAAAGGAAAATTACAGTTGTGTGTCATCAGTGTGAATCATCTCGGTGCAAAAGAGGGAGACAGGCCACCTTAAGAGAAACACTAGGTCTGTCTATCCATTGATTTTTTTCTGTATGCACCTTCTAATAAGCCACATGTTCAATTCTCTTAGAGCTTTCAACTCTTTAAAGGCCAGAGATCTTGCAATTAGAAAGCTAACAAGCAAATTCTGGTAAAATATTGTTACTTAAATTTCTTCTGTGTAAAATAAAATCTCTCAAAGAATTTCAAAATTTCCATTCACCGACAGGAAAAATACTCTTAATTAATTTGTTAATGTTGAATAATTTTGAAGCTTCCCTTCCTGTAATTTATAGCTCATTGTTAAAATGTAGTTTAATAGTTTCATCTTTTTTACTACTACGTTTTTGTATTCGATGAACTTTTAAAACATGAGATACTTTAAAAAATCTACTTGGAGAAAGTTCATGTTTTCCATTAGATTGGAAGAATATTATGGAATATATTAGGCCATACTTATACCTGATAATAGTAAACCATAAAACCAAGGTCATGGAACTAGAAACTGACCAAATGAGAAATATTACATCATTTAAATAAATAAATATGTTAAATAAAATGAAATAAAGTAAAATAACTATGTTAAATAAAAAGGACCTTGTGTCCAAGCTGTCATGTTTAATTGAAAATCTTTGGCAGTGTTCCCATGATTCTTGTCTACAGGTTTTAAAATGTGGCCATGAAGAAGTATGAATCATCCCTGTATTTCTGAACAAGTCTAAAGTAAATTAAAGGTATGATCACTTATAATAAAAACTTACAGAACAGTATTTCATGTGTCAATTTTTAAAAGATAGTCTAGAATAATAGACAAAATCCTGATATCACAAAATAAAGTGCTATTTTGTAGGAAGACTTAAGTTAAAAAGACGTGGAAATTTGAGACGCCTTCATACCTAGCAATTTACTTTCTGGGATCCAGGCTAGATGTCCATTATGAATGGGAGGGGAGAACAGTGATCTATCCTCAGTCAGGATTGATTGTTTTCACTCATTCAGGGTCTTTACTCCAAAGATTAAATGATTTACATCTAATCTGTAGATCATGTCAGACTCCCTATATAGTTAAATATCAGAAAAATTAAGAATAGGATTTAAGAAGAATATGACCAAAGACCAGTTAGTAGATAAACCATTTTTTTTTAAAGCCAGAATATAACTCTAAAGTCCAAACAATCTAGTTCTAGAAGATTGAGGGATAAAAGTGGAAGTTCAGTCAAGTTGGGACATACTGAGTTGGCAGCAATAAGGATTTTAGTGATATTCTTGTGATTCTTTGGAAATAAGATTTGAAGTCACAGAAGTATTATATTTTAGGGGTTATACTAATATAGGAATTCAGAGGACTGATTATCCATGATAACAAACCTGGTAATGAGAAATCTTAAGTAAAAACAATGAAAGCGGTGACAAATGAGGATCTCCTTTCACATATCATCCGGATCTACTAAAGAGAAATATCCCAATTCTCTATATAATAAAATTTCTCCCTAAAATTAGAAGACATTGACTTCTTACCTGCTTCTAATATATCATTCTCCCGGAAGACCTCTTAATAGAGGGTTGGTTCCTCAGAAGAGAATAGGAACAATTCAAGGTGCCAATGTTTTGTTTAGTCTGTGTGACACTACCTCAGTTCTGGAAAGAGACAAAGTGATGAACAATTGCTTATCGATTTTAGAATAAAACTGATCTTCAAAACTACAATAAGCCTATAGGTTAATCAATAAATTCAGTAATTTCACCTCAGGTCTGGGACAAGAGAATTTGTTCCCAAACAAGCTACCCTAAAAGAATAGCTGAAGGAAGTTCTTTAGATAGAAAGGAAATGACAAAGAATGGAATCTTGGAACCTCAAAAAGGATGAAATCACAATGTACAAAGTGAAAATGCAAGTAAATACAATAAACTCATGAGTTTGCTTAATTATGTTTGAATGTGGAAGTAAAAATTATTACATCATCTGATGTGGTTCTTGAGTATGTAGAATTAAAAACCCAC
The DNA here is from genome assembly GCF_023065955.2 of Ursus arctos. Classification (NCBI taxonomy): domain Eukaryota; kingdom Metazoa; phylum Chordata; class Mammalia; order Carnivora; family Ursidae; genus Ursus; species Ursus arctos. The sequence continues at coordinate 36,405,070 of NW_026623111.1, read as the reverse complement.
ATGATCCAACTGCATGCTGTAAACAAGAAATTCACTTCAAATAATAATCCAAGTGATATTGATGCAGCATCTGAATTTGTTAAATTCAACAAATATTAGAAGCATGGAAAAAACTTTTCAACTTGCTGAATGACAGTTACATGCCAGTTCATTGTATGTCTATTGTTTATTCATTGCGCTTAATGATGTAACTACCAACTTAAGGGAAAACTATAAATATATACCTCTTAAGTATCTTAAAACATGTTAACCCCTTTTATCTCTGTTCTTTCTCGAGGTTAGGACTGCCCAATATCTTGGTTAACTCTGCCTTCCCCTCTCCAAATTTAGACATTATCATTAGTCTTATACAGAACATTTTCTTATAATTACTCACAGACTTATCATTATTTTCTTTCTGATTATTTATTGAATGCCATATTTTCTCAGGTATCATTTTCCATTTTCTGGATTTACACCCTTTAAAAAAGTTATTTTAACAAAGTCCATCATAGCAAATTGTTGGTTTCTTTAGTATAAAATGTTATGTTCCACTTTAATTCATGAATTAGCATTAAGCCGGGGGTATAGTGTGAGAATTTTCTTCTTTCTGAAAATTTGATATTATTCTACTGTCTTCTAACTTTTACTGTTGCTATTGACAATTTTTGTATTGATTTTTATTTTTTAAGGAAAAATTGCCCATATACTCTGGATATTTTAATATAACTCTGATTTTAACATTCTGTAGTTTTACTATTACATGGCTTACAATGTATTTCATTTTATTTATACTGCTTGGTGTTTACTGTGCTTCCTGAACAGTAAATTAAAATTTATCATCATGTTGGAAATACTTCATTTCAAATACTACCTCTTTCATAGTCTCTCTTTTCTATTATTTTGGGACTCTGATTTCATATATATTCCATCCTCTATGTCATTTATCCTCTATTTCATATTTTCTATCTCTTTCACTTTATGCCTTGAATTCTGAGAAATGTCTTTAAATGTAATTTCCAGTTCATTAATTCTTTATCTCTACACTGGTGTTTAAATATCAATAGTTGTTGTTCTTTTTTCCTTTTTCTTACAAGGCTTACGGTTTTCACTAAAGTTCTATTCTCTTACATATGTATTCTTCTTTTTAGTTTGAGTCTACCTTCTACATCTTTTACAAAATATTTTATATTTCTTATCCAATATTTCTAATACTTCATTTTGAATTAGCTCTAATTTTAATAAAGCAGATAGTATATTAGAAACCCAAATAGACTCTTCAAGTTCCACCTTAAGATCTCACTAATTCTAAATTATTAACACCACATCTTATATCTATATTTTTTATGAATTTAGAAAAACTAAATAAATTTTGAAATTCTTATGGCCCTTTTGTCATATTAAAGATAATTATTTATTCTATACTCATAGATATAGCAACACTTGATTTAAAAAACCCCAACAATGACAGAAAATGGGACCTTTCACCATAAATTGGTTAAGTAATTGATTCAACTTGTTCAAAATTTTAACCATATATTGTGTGTGTGTGTGTGTGTGTGTGTGTGTGTGTGTATACACCCGTGTGTGTGTGCTAATAAGAGGTCCCCAAGGCCACCCTTAGGTTTATTTGCTAGGAGGACTCACAGAACTCTCATACATTAATAATCACAGCTTTGACATATTATGATGAAAGATACAAAGCAAAATCAGCAAGAGGAAAAGGCACATGGGACAAAATCGAGAGGAAAGCAGCTGCAAGCTTGCGTAAGTTCTCCTAGTGCAGTCACACAGAATGTGCTTAATTCTTTCAGTAACCAGTTGTGACAACACATATGAAATATTTTCTACCAGGGAAACTCATCAGAGACTCAGTGTCCAGAGTTCTCCCTGGGGGCTAGTCCTATAGGCACCCTTTGCTTAGAAAGTACTACATTTGAAGACTCCCAGTAGGAAAAAGATATTCAGCAGAAAATCACATTTTTTTGGTACAGTTTATTCACTGTAAGCCAGTCTCATTAGTTATGAATGCTCACATGATTAAAGTTTCTAGACATCATTAGTGAATGGACAACTCTGCAAGCAGATCTTTCTCAAGATAGCAGTCTCAGATCTTCATTGTTAACTATTTTCTGTACTGTGTTTGTGTGTGTGTTCTACGTTCACACTTTTATTTCACTGAGAAAAAGAATAGAAGAAAAATTTCATACATTCCCAGAAGCACATCTACAATATATGTGTATATATATATATATATATATATATATATATATATATTGCCCATACTCCAGATGGGCAATCCATGGTTCTCTCTAAGGCCAACTTCTCTGCCTGTGGGACCATATTCCATCTACTCTCATTCCTCCCTTTTACTACTCTTAGCATATGCACAATCTATAATATTAGTATCTGAAAAGCAAGTTAAAAAACCCTAATTAGGAAGTATAATAATGAGAATCCCATTACCAAATCATCTTTAGATCATTAGAATAAATTTCACATGATTAAATTTTCTCTTGCTAACGGAGATTTTCTTATTTTTAAAGATTTATACTCAATCCCTTATAAAGGTAGCATTTGTATTATGTAATTAGCTAACTGAAATGTAACAAAAGTGATAGATATTTCATATATATACATATACATTCATATATATTCCACTTAAAACCTTTAAAATGAAGCAAATTTTAAAAAAATATTTTATTTACTTGTCAGAGAGAAAGAGAGTGAGAGCACAAGCAGGGGGAGCTGCAGGCAGAGGGAGAAGCAGGCTCCCCACTGAGCAAGGAGCATGATGCAGGACTCCATCCCAGGACCCTGGGATCAGGACCTGAGCAAAAGGCAGACACTTAACCAACTGAGCCACCCAGGCATCCCTAAACTGAAACAAAATTAAGTTCAAATCATGGCTCTTCCATCAAGTCCTCAGATTTCTAAGTCTGAAAAATTATATTTAACTTCTCTAAACTTCAAATCCTGTAACATGAAAATAATTTTTCATGAAAATTATCTGGTGTATATGTTTATGAGTGTGTTTGTGAGTGAGCATGCTTTCTCTAAGATTGTTACAAAGCTTGGGGTATCAAGTTTTACAGTATATTTTCTTCCAATCCTTGCACATTTTCCCATTAAATATCTTTTGTAACTAAAGAATTATTGAAAGTATTACAGAAATATTAAAATATTTAGATGGAATTTTGTATTAAGTACTCTGCCCCTTGATATAGCATAATGATCATTCAGCTTTTAACAGTTAGGTTTGAAGAACACATGTGAACTCCTTGATTGAATCTTGTTTCACCCCTGCTGACACTATCAGCTAGAGCTTTTTATTTTAATGAGCATCTGGGCAAACTGTATGCCTACTGTCTTTTTATTCTTATGTATTATGTTTATTGTAAAGCACATTTTTTAATATAGCTTTCCTGCAGGTAAGGAGTATTAGACTACTTTTTCTCTGTTTATTTTTTTCAGAAGGTTAGGCTCAGTTACAATTGCAACAAGTATTTTTAATAACACCTTGACTGGAATAGATTAATTTAAAATCCAGGTTGAAAAGCAGAGGTGCAGTAAAATATCTATTTAGAAACAGCTTGTTTATTTTTACAAAAAGCCTAAAATATCTATTTAGAAACAACTTCTTTATTTTTGCCTTTCTATAAATGGAATTGAATTTAATCTATAGATCAATTTGGAGAAAATGGACATCTTTATAATGCTAAATGTTCTAATCCTTACACATAATGTATTTCTTTAGTTATATTGGTCTTTATTTCAGCAGTCAGAAGTCTTCAGTTATAGAGGTCTTGCAAGTATTTTCATAAAATTATGTTTAAGTGTTTTATGCTGTTGAGTCCTTTTATAAAGGGCATTTATTTTTAATTTCAACTTATAAACATCCATTGCTAGCACTTAGACATAAAATTGACTTTTACATATTGATTTTGTACCCTAACTTATTAACTTATATGCCTTTTTTATAAATCTTATGGGATTTTTATATGCAGACAGTTATATTGTTTTTAAACAAAAATACCTTCATATTCCTTTTTGATGTGTATGAATTTTATTTTTTTGTCTTGCTTTAAGGCACTAGCTAGGATCTTAATACAGTATTAAATGGAAGTGGTAAGAGCAAATACCTTGTTTTGTCCTCAATATTAGAGAAAAATAAACGCTCCCTCTTTCACCATTAAGTATCATCTTAGCTGTATTTTGTATATGGTCTTTATCAGGATAAAGAAGTTTCTTTCTATTCCTAGTTTGCTGAGGGTTTTTTAAATCATGAATGAGTGTTGAATTTTGTCTAATGCTCTTTATACATATGTTGTGATTACTAGAGAAGTCTTGTATTAGATAGGACATTAGGCAGTGTTTTAAAAGTGTCAAGCTTTGAGAGTAGATCAAAATTAGGTCCAAAGGGAAGGCTAACCTGGTCATAGCATAATAAAGCTTAAAAACAAGATTTAAGAATATCAAACTGACCTAAAATAAATTGCCTACATGAAAAAATAATGTGTAATACTATTTAAAGAAATATTAAAACTGGTATAGATAACTGTAAACTTTACAATGTCCAACACCTAATAAAAGTTTACCAAGTTTGCATAGCAGCAGAAATGCATGACCCATAACTGGGAGAAAATCAATTGGTAGAAAGAAATTTCTAAATGTATAGATGATCTTTAGTGTCAGAATGTAAAACCAGGTATATTTATATTGGGGAAGCCTGGGTGGTTCGGTCATTTAAGCGTCTACCTTCAGCTCAGGTCATGATCCCAGGGTCCTGGGATGGAGTCCCGCATCAGGCTCCTTGCTCAGCCTGCTTCTCCATCTGCCTCCACTCCCCCTGCTTTTGCTTGCTCTCTTTCTTTCCAACAAATAAATACAATTTAAAAAAGTAAAATAAAATAAAATCAGGTATATTTATAGCTTTTTTTAAAGAAGCATTTTGATATATCATCCATCTAGGATTTATTTTGTGAATGGTGTATGATATCAAAGTCAAATAACAATAGAATATTGTTACTATTGTTAGTCAGTTACTTGGGCAATTAGCAAGAGTTTTATATTTCTTTTCCCTGTGCTTTTTAATATTTCCTATAAAATAGGAATGCTACTTTCTGGCTATTTGGGTTATCACCAAAATATATTCTTTCTTGTTTATTAAGGCCAATTCAGTTCTTTGATTCAAATTTCAAAAGAAGAAGGGAGGGACCTAAAGGGTTATGCTAAGCAAAGTAAGACAGAGAAAGACAAATATATTATCCCTCATACATGGAATCTAAAACAAAACAAAAGAATAAATAAACAAAAAGCAGAATCAGATCTATACATACAGAGAACAAAATTACAGTTGCCAGAGGAGAGGGGTTGGGGGGGATGGGCAAAAGGGTGAAGGGAAGTGAGAAATACAGTCTTCTAGCTATGGAATATATAATGGGAATAAAAGGTACAGCATAGGGAATAGCCAATGATATTATAATAGCATTGTATGGTTACAGGTGGTAGCTACACTGTGATGTAACTACACTGTGGTAGCTACACTGTGGTACATATGGTCGCTACATTGTGGTGAAGATAGCATTACGTATAGAGATGTAGTATCATTATGTTGTACACCTGAAACCAATGTAACATTGTGTGTCTACTATACTTAAATAAATTAATTAAGTAAACCTTAAAAGAATAAGGAAAAAATAAAAAGTTATTATGTCTTATAAATATGTACAAAAATATAGAGAACAGCATGACTATCGTAAAAAAAGAACTATTAAGTATAAAGCAGAAAACCAAGTTGATCTTGAAATGTGAAATATACTCTCTGAAATGAAAAAAAAAAATGATATGAGAGTAATACCAGAATGGGCACAGCAGAAGAAAGGATCAATGAAGTTAAAGGCATTTGAACTTTACAAGCAGAGAAAGACAACTATCATATGATTTCTCTCATCTACGGAACATAAGAACTAGAATGATCAGTAGGGGAAGAAAGGGATAAAGAAAGGGGGGGTAATCAGAAGGGGGAATGAAACATGAGAGACTATGGACTATGAGAAACAAACTGAGGGCTACAGAGGGGAGGGGGGTGGGGGAATGGGATAGACCGGTGATGGGTAGTAAGGAGGGCACATATTGCATGGTGCACTGGGTGTTATACACAACTAATGAATCATCGAGCCTTACATCGAAAACCGGGGATGTACTGTATGGTGACTAACATAATATAATAAAAAATCATTATTAAAAAAAAAAGGCATTGAACTTTAAACTAAACAAAATAAAATAAAAGTAAAAATATTTGGAAAAGGATGATATTTTATCAGTAAGCTCTAGGGAAATATTTAATATTAACGGCAATAGCAAATTTGAAAAGAAAAAATGTAACTAACCAGGTTTAAGAAGCTCAAAGAACTCTAAACAGAAAGACACAAAGATAATCAGACCCAGGTAGATCATAGTCAGGATGTTGAACAAAACCGTTGAAGAAAAATCTTGAAAGCAGGTAGAGAGGAAAAAAACCCATAAAGGGGAAAAATAGAAATAAGAGCACATGTCTCAAAACCCTGTAATTCAGAAGACAATGGAATGTAATCTTTAAAGCAACATCAGCAAGTTTTTTCATCATTTCCTTTGTGAAATCTAGTATTAGGCAATGAATTCATTTTTTTTTTTAATCTTGTTGCTTTATTGGTTGGAGATATACTTGCCTCCTTTCATAATTTTTACAGTGTGTTGGTTTTCAAGTTTTCACTACAGGTAAGACTTACAAACCATAAGAGCACTGCTATTAATGCCACTGTAAAAAAAAAAAAAAGATAACTAAAGCCTATCAACATTACTATTTGTATCACTATCATTTACATTTCCCTGTGTCAAACACATCTGTTTTCATGTGTTAGGGAAAAGGTGATAAGACAGGAAAAAGGGATGCTAGTATAAGCAGATATGTCATTTAGCCACTGAAAAATATGCATATTGTTTCTTTTTATAAGTGTTTTTAAAAAGACAATTGATTGAAATACCATCTTATTAAAGAATCATACATATAAAAAGATAAAATAAATGTAGATAACCATAACAATTCATATTCATAAACTCTGCTTGTGGTTTCTTCATTTTTCACAAAGCAATGGAAGAAACATGTATGAAATAGAAACATGTATGAAATTATTAAGATCATAAGTCATTAAAATGGATGCTTATTTAAGCCTTCAGCTTCAAGGTCCAAGAGCATTCAGAATTATGTTTAGAAAAAGGAGGTTCTTTCATGCATTGACATAAATAAAAGTTAAAATGCTACCATAAGTACAAGATCTGAGTTCCACTACCTCCATAATTTTAAAGTGTAAGTATAATTTAGGAATGAGTAAGAAAATGAGGTAAATTTGGATATATTTTTATAATAATATTATAATTTTTTATATTATTCTCAGGAAACCACTTGGACAACTTTTTTTCTTTTATAAAAACCTCATTAAAAGTTTCAGGAAGAGGGGCGCCTGGGTGGCACAGCGGTTAAGTGTCTGCCTTCAGCTCAGGGCGTGATCCCAGCATTATGGGATCAGGCTCCTCTGCTATGAGCCTGCTTCTTCCTCTCCCACTCCCCCTGCTTGTGTTCCCTCTCTCGCTGGCTGTCTCTGTCGAATAAATAAATAAAATCTTTAAAAAAAAAAAGTTTCAGGAAGAAAAATATATGATCTATGAATATAAAACATATATTGTTTTAATATTATAATATTTAATACTACAATGTTTAATATTACACATTTCAAAATGTTTAAATATTAAACTTAATATTCCCTGCCTACAACATGTCTCCCCAGCAAAGAGTTTTGCAGCACCTCAGTTCCAGTGAAGGGGCTGACAGGTCTCATTTCATAGGCAGACCAGATCATACCCAGTTAAAACCAGCGTTAAAAAACACTGCCCACAGCAGGCAAGGAGGGCCTCTGCAGATGACTGGCCTGAAGGATAGAGAAGCCAAAACACAACTGCAGAGCATAAGCAGCATACACTGGAGACACTCCCTGAAGCACCAGGCCCTGAGCACTACATGACCTCTTCTTGATAAGGCCATTACTTTCAGGAGCAGGAGACATAACTGGCTGTTCTAACACACAGAAAAAGGCAGAGGCTTAGACAAAATGAGATGACAAAGAAATTTATCCCAAATGAAACAACAAGATAAGGTCACAGCCAGGGATCTAAGTGAAACAGATATAAGTAACATGTCTTATGGAGAATTTAAAACATTTATCATAAGGATACTCACTGGCCTTGAGAAAAGGACAGAGGACATCAATGAGACCCTTACACAGAGATAAAATATTTTAAAAAGAATTAATCAGAGATGAAGAGCACAATAAATAAAATTAGAAACATGCTTAATGCAATGCACAGCAGACTGGAAGATGCAGAGAAACTTATTCATGACCTAGAAGACAAATTAATGGAAAGCAACGAAGCTGAACAAAAGACAGAAAGAAGAAATATGGAACATGAGAATAAACTTAGGGAACTCACTGACTCCATCAAACGTAATAGCATTCATATTATAGGAGACCCAGAAGAAGAGGAGAGAAAGGGGGCAGAAAATTTATTTAATGAAGTAACAGCTGAAAACTTCCCTAGTCTGGAGAAGGAAACAGACATCAGGATCCAGGAGGCACAGAGAACTCCCATCAAAATCAACAAAAGTCGGCCAAAACCAAACATATTATAATTAAATTTGCAAAATATAGTGATAAAGAAAAAAAATCTTATAAGCAGAAAGAAAAAAAAAAGATGTCATTAACTTGCAAGGGAAAACCTATGAGGCTAGCTGGAGATTTTTCAACAGAAATTTGGCAAGCCAGAAGACTAGCAAACCAAATCCAACAATACATTGAAAGAATCATTCACCACAATCAAGTGGGATTTATTTCTGGGCTTTAAGGATGGTTCAATATTCACAAATCAATCAACATAATATACCACATTAATAAAAGAAAGCATAAGAACCATGTGATTCTTTCAATAGATGCAGAAAAAAAACATCTGACAAAGTACAACATCCATTCATGATAAAAAACCTCAACAACATAGGTATAAAGGGAACATACCTCCACATAATAAAGGCCATATAAAACAACCCACAGCTAATATCATCCTTGACGGGGAAAAACTGAGAGCTTTCCTTCTACAGTCAGGAACAATATAGGCATGTCCACTCTCAGCACGGTTATTTAACACAGTACTGGAAGTCTTAGCCACAGCATTCAGACAACAATAAAAAAAGTAAATGGCATCCAAATCAGCAAAGAAGAAATCAAACTTTCACTATTTATGACATGATGCTATATACAGATCCACCAAAAAACTGCTAGAACTGATTATTGGATTCAGTAAAGGTGCAAGATACAAAATCAACATTAAAAAGCTGTTGCATTTCTATACACTAATAATGAAACAGCAGAAAGAGAAATCAAGGAATTGATCCCGTTTAAAACTGCACCAAAAACATATCCCCTCTCCCCCTGCACTTTCCATTATAAAAGAGGTCATATGGTTCTCTGGGTGTGCCTTTGTTCTCTGGGTTTGCCTAAGGTTTTGTTGAAGGTTGTTCCCAGTGGTCATTCTCTGTTATTCTCAATAAACCCATTAATCAGATTGTAATGGTTTTTAATATATTACGGACTATTTAGAAGAGCCCAAACAGGTGTGTGTGTGTGTATCTCCCTCCCTCTCTCTTTCTCAAAGTTAGATGGGGTAAATGAGTATGCTTTTAAGTATAGAGGAGAGTCTTCTTCTTTTCTTTCTTTTTTTTTTTTTAAGATTTTATTTATTTGAGAGAGAGAGAACAAGTCAGGGGCAGAGGCAGAGGGAGAGGGAGAAGCAGCCTCCTCACTGAACAGGGAGCCCGATGCAGGGTTCCATCCCAGGACCCTGAGATCATGACCTGAGCTGAAGGCAGATGCTTAACTGACTGAGCATCCCAGCTGCCCCGCGGAAAGAGTCCTTAAATAAGAGACTTCGTGGGCAAAAGGAGTGACTTTTTAGGTTATGACAATGACATGCTCCTGAATGTGGTGATTAGAGGTATGTCTTGTATAAAATTTCACCTTTCACAGCAAATTGTTCTGGTCAAATAAATACAGCTAAAAGCATCCATTCTGAGACCCAAATAAATATTTTGTTTTTCTGTTTTTGTTGTTGTTGGGGGAGGGCATTATTTGTGTTTGTTTGTTTTGTTTAAGCTTGTCTTCTTATTGTTTCTGCTGTTAATCAACAAGAAATAATTGGAACCAGGAAGTTTCCAATTTCTAAACTTCCCCTGATACGTAAGATGAATACACACCTAGTAACCAAATTTCTAGGAATAATAGTCTATGGGGACACTACAACATTTCTAATGGAAGCCTTATTTAGTCTTTCAAAATGTCAAAGTGGTTATGATGTTCTCATGCTGAAAGAACTACTGTATGTTAGCATTTAACAGAGAAGACATTAGAACAGTTTATCACACATTAGAGAATTAATCACATATAAGAGACTTGATGATTTCACATGTACAAATGGGAAATTTAGTCTTTTAAAATCAACAAGGTTCTTTAAATGTCATAAAAATATAATACAGATTATGCTATTAAAATATGTAAAGTCCCAAAGATATATGAAATCTCATTCGCACTTCTAATTAGTTTGAAAAGGCACTGTTAATTTTTTATGGAAAAAAATATGAGTGACAGAGGTGATTCTGAGGATATATAATTATATTCCATTTAGTCAGGTTTTTTCTATCTCTCTTTGGAAAAGAAATGATTTCTATACAAATAAATGAAATATGGAGGAATTAGCTCCAAATGTCTCTTCTCCATGCTGCTCAGGCCATCTTTGCTAGTTAGTGAATAGATAATGACCAATTTATTTGAGGTCTTCAGAAAACCAGTAAGATGAATATCACAATTCTATAAAATTATTTTTATTCTATGTATTTTTAGGAACTAAAAGAGAATTCACAAAATTTCTAAAATATGCAGAATTTCTGCCTGAAAGACTGACATATCTGTTTAAGTTCTTATTTTCCTCACTCTTCATAACTATTTTTTATTGTGTTCTTAGGAATCAATAGTGGCACATGTGAATCTATCTTTCAGTGATCATTATATTAGTCACTTAAATGGCAATGAAGTATGACTCTAAATCATACCTCACAGATTTTGCAGCTTTAGATCAAACGAATCATGTAAATCCAGTTTAAAGCTACACATGTGTTCTATGATCACTCTGAGTTTTCTTTGAAAATTATGTAAGCTAGAGTAACTACATACCTTAATTATCTAATATAAATTCTCTAGATTTTATGTTGTTTCTATAAAATAATATGCACTTTCCAAGTTGAAGATTTCCTACCTATGAAATATTATAAAGTACAGAGCATGGTCTATAAATGCAATTGCAGAGCAAGTTCTATGTAAAAGGATAATAGAAATTAGGGCATAAACTGTTAAATAACTACCCTGAAGAAAAGACTATACCCAAATGGTGTATGTTTACTCATCAACAAATATTTGTGGAACAATTTCTCTCTCGTACAGTTCTAAGTGGTAGGGTTACACAAATGAATAAATCAACTCCAATCTCCACCCTCAAGACTTCACACAAGTGCGAGAGAAAATAAGGGAAATTGATACACACATAATAAATGTGTATTACATGTATGGATATTATATGATAATTTTAATTGATAAGTATTAAGGAGAAAAGGCAGAAAAAAGGGAGAAGTCTAGGGGGTAGGTAAGGGTTTGTAGTTTTAGGTTGGGTTAATCTAAGACAGGTGACATTTAAGTAAAGATCCTACAGAAATAAGGAATGAAAACGTGAATACGTAGGGAAAGAAAAGTCCAGGAAAAGGAAGATCAAGTACAAAACATCTGGATAGGCGGCATGCCTGATCCACTCAATAAATACTGAGAAAGCCAGTGTGTTTTGAACAGCATGAGCAGAGGCAAATAATAAAATACAGTCTGTTGGTAAAGTAAAAATTTTAAAAAACTGACAAGGACTTTCCTGACCAAACATGAGTTAGGCTTCTTTGAGCCTTCTTCTCATTGAGGCCTCATCTTTGGGCTTCCTTATCTATCCTTGTCCTTGCAGAGCCTAGTTTTAGAAAGAAGCCTGCTAAGCCAGTTTAAACAGAACCCCTCCACCCCTGATTTCTGATCACCCTCAATAGCTTGTCAAATTTCCTATCCTTACCATCCCCAAGGTGATCCCTGATCACCCTGACCTGCCTTCAGCAATAATTCTGTTCGATCAGCTTAGCAAAACTTCTGCCTACTCTTGATGTCTCCTCTTAGTCATTTTCTACCCACTGATGTCCTAACCTGCTCCTTAATTATAAATCCCCACTAATCTTGTTATATTTAGAGTTGAGCCCCATCTCTCTCCCATGTTGTGATAGTCTTGACACCCAACACAAGTCTTAAATAAAGTCTTCCTATTTTATTGTGTGTCAGAATATTTTTTTCTTTAACAGAGTCATTATCAATGTAACATGTATACTGACTTCAGAAAACTAAAGGTAATCTATGATAATCCAATAAAACTAATCAAATTTATGGAGAAAAATGTAAAATGTAATTTTTTTTACAGTAATAGAAATACTTATGTTGGATTATGTAGGGCTCAGGAGCTATACCTCCCAGAATTTATTCTCCTTTACGTTAGGAATAATTCAAATAAAGAAACTAAGAAGGTAGTATATATAAGTGACTATGTAAAAATAGCAGTTTAAAATATTTACCATTGAATAAAATAAGTGTTTACCCCATTTTTAAAGATACTGGATTGGATGTTGCTGGATTGTGAAGCTGTAATGATTGCAAGTAAGGGGAAATTAGCTGTTACAAAAGAATTATTAAGATGGCTCACAATGGGAGTCTGATTATCAAAATGAACTCAAATTATGAGGTGAACATTTCTCAGAGAGAGAAAAATAAAGCTCACTCCATTGCTGAGCAAGGAGAAATCTTACCGGCAAAATATAGAAAGAAAAAACTACTGAATCTAAAGACTGTGTTAAAAGGTAAACCGAAAAAAATATATAGCATAGGTTAATGAACAAAGAAAGAAAGAAAAATTTTGCAAAAGTATTAATGAGGAGCAAAGTCTTTCATGGAAATTAATTGATACAAACTGTAGGCAAAGACTGAAGATTTGTAGTGTATGAATTCTAGGCAGAAAGAGTGCCTAAAACACACACCCACAATCTCAGAAGGAACCCAATGGACATTACTTAGTTGCTTGGCTCCCTGGTTAACGGAGTGCATTAGTTTGAGGAACTGCAAGTATATATCAGAATCCCATTAAATAGCCTTTGAAACTCATGTGGACAATATTCCTGCATAGTATAGCAACAGTATATGCTACTGAACAGTCCTCTGTGTATATGAGTGTTTAATTTTAGAGTTTGGATTGTCTTAAAAAATCTACTTGACTTTATTTAAATTCCTGAATTAAAGAGTCCCTCTTTTTTCTCACCCCTCATCAACAGTGCTCAGAGTGATATCTGCCTGAAAGTAGTCAAAATTCTGGTTTCCAGAGTGAAAAAGAAAAATAGGCTTTATTTCCCAATGACGCTGGCTTACTGTGCTTTTTATCCTATTCTGAAAACAATAATTTTCAAAGGGTCAATCAGTTTGAGTTGTGTGCAGTTAGCCCGTTCAACTTCATCCTAACCTACTTATGGGCCAGTTAATGCCTAGAAAAATTAATTCAATTAAGTACTTTTATTAATGAATAAGGCTTTAAATGACTTATTTGATTAAAAGTTCTGTGTTTTCTTACAAAAATAATTAAAATCATAACAACTTCTGTGTGTTTTTTTAATTATTACTCTAAGGAAAACTTTCAACAATTCAGTATGAAAATTATTCTTCCATTTTCTGTTATGGTAATCCATGGTTAGAACCCAAAGGAAGCTAAAAGTGAGATGAAAATGTATACTCTGAACATATATGGCTTAGAACTTTTGCTGTTCTGATTTTCTGTAAGAAGTTGTCATGAGGATCCTTTGACACTATAACACTCCTGGTATATTAGGACACCTGCCTTCTAACATTGTGATTGGGAAAGCCATATCACTTGGGAGGACAATTGTTTTCACTTATTTTGATAAAATTCTATGAGAAATGGCTAGTAGTTTCTGCTATTACTATTAGCTATATAGTCTTACAAATTTTAATCCCAAAGCAGTTTTTATTTTCCTACAGGGAATGGCTTCATGATCAAAGATAGGGCTCTTAACCAATAAGTCATCCCCCCTCAGACCCACTGACCTTGGGTGAAGTTGGGTGTACTTAATCAGATTCTGGAAATAATTTTAGTTCAGCTGGCTTTACCACCAGTTAAGGCATATCTGGCAACTTAAAGTTCCGTAGCTCCTTTGTCCTACATGCTGAGTTTGGAGTATCTCAAAATTCCCTGCACAGCTTTTAAGACTTTCTAGCATTGCTGCCAATAAAACCTCTTTTAGCTTCAATATGAAACCGCAGGTTCTCTCAAAAATCAGGCTAACCTTGATGCTATCCTTATTAGGGGGCAGGTTAGGGCCTCATTACTATCTATAGATCTTTTGTTCAACTTCATGCTTGATCCTTCTGTGTATAAAATCCGCTAACGTGAAGATCTTAGTACACATTTCCCTAAGACTGGGTCAAAGTGCAAATTAGAGGGTCTGCTCAATATCAAGCTCTAAAGCATCTCTTTTTGATGGTGATTACTGAATTAATTCAAATGACTTCATAGTTCCGTGTTTAATCAAAATTAATGAATTCATCACCAGTGCACTGATTTATTTGTGTGATTAGAACTAAAAAGGTCATTCTCATCATTTTTCACCTCTTTTAATCTTGGTTTCTCTATTAAGGAGAGTAGATTTAATGCCTCTTGAAAAGAGATGTTTCTTTTCCTTATATTGTGTGAATCAGTTTAATTCCCTGTGAATAGATTTTACTCAGCTTTTCAATAAGTTTTAAAAGGATGTACTACAAAGGAAAGCCAGTGTGTATCTATTTTCTCTAAAAGATGTCTTGAGAAAGAGGTATGTTTCCCTATAGAGCTTTAGGGACTCCATTATTGTATCTGACAGTGTTTAAAAATTCCCTCTTTAAGTGTTCATTACTTTTCTCCTTTCCTCTCCCCACTGAGTCTGAATTTGTAAAAGAAAGAAACTCCGTTATATATTTTATATTCTTTGTGAATAGTGAATGATAGTATTTAGCAGTTGTTCAACTATATTTACTGACCAAATGAATGGAATGATTACATTGCACAATTGGATTATAAACCAATTCATATCTTCCATACCCTACAACTGGTTTTTATGCCAGGAAATTACCTTCCTTGACTCAGGAAGCAAGCATCGCATTAAAGTGAAAGGATAAAGGACAAAAAATGTGAAAAGCTTGTGTTATTTTTTTGTTATTTATTTTTTGTTAAAGAGATGAGATGATGAGAAAAGAGAAGATAAAACATATATGTAGGGTATATTCTTCTAATAGTTTTCTATTGTTGCTATAGTAAGTTACCACAATATTGGCAGCTTAAAACTCACAAACTTATATCCTTATAGTTCTCAAGGTCAGAAGTCTAAAATGGGTCTCAAGATAAAATCAAGCTGTTAACAGAGCTGTGTTCCCTCTGGGGTCACAGTGAGAAAAGATGTCCTCTTCCCTTAAGAGTGTCTTAAGGCCACCCACTTTGCTTTGCTTAGGCCCTCTTCCTACATTTTCAAAGCCAGAAATTTTGGGCTGAGTTCTTGTGTTACCATATGTCTGGGTTTCCGCTTTTCTGCCTCCCACTTCTAGTTTTCTGAGAGCCCTGTGGTTAGCTTGGGTTTATGGGCATAACATAGGATACTCTCCCCACCTCAAGGTCCTTAATTTAATCACATCTTCAAAGTCCCTTTTGCCACATAAGGAAACATACTTATAAATTCCAGGGATTAAGACGTGGGCATCTTCAAGGAGCCATTATTCAGCTTAACACATATACTATCCCAGATTGTAACAAAGTGGTTCTCCATCAGGGAAATAATTTTGAGACTCATTCTTCTTCTTTAAAACACAAGAGAACAAGGAAATGGCATCTAGTGAGCACCAGCAATGTAAAAACTACTCTGTTACTTTCCCATAAATTATCAAAATTAAGCCATTATATGCTAAATATTTATTGAGCATTTCTATGTAGCTACTCTTCCACGTGTGAGGTACTAGACACCAAGTGGTTACCTAGACAGACAAGGCTGGTCTCTCATGCACTGAACGTTCTGGTGTATTTGATGGTAATAAAGACAAACGAACAAGCAAAAAAAAAAAAAAGTCATTGCTATTGAGAAATGTTTTACAAGGAGAATACACGTTGTCACTTAATATAAAGTAATAGGTAAAGGTTTACTTTAATTACAAAGGGAACACATAAACAGTTTTTTATATTAAGAATGAAAAATGAAAGTCATTCCCAGGAAGACTTGATATGTTATTACTTTCACAGTGAAAAAAAGTAAGGACCTAACCGAATAATTTGCCTACATCACACAACTACTGTAATAGCAAAGTTGGAATCAAGTCCAGATCTTCTGATTAAAAATAAAATGTATTTTTTGTGAAAACTAACTGACATTAGGTTGTGGCTACTTTAGTGTGCAGGCAACAGGGTGGAGGGGCGTGAATTTGCATTCCCTCTTCCCTGAGGACATTTGGCAATGTCTGTGGACATTACTGTTTGTCACAAATTAGGTAGATATGCTACTAGCGTCTAGTTGGTCAAGGCCAGAGATGCTGTTAAACATTCTACAGACACATGACAGTCCCTCTGCCAATAACAAAGACTTATTCAATCTAAAATATCTGTGTTGTTGAAGTTGAGTGTCTGATCAATATATATGCGGTAAACAAGGGCAATTTTAAGAAAATGGGAATGTAGTCAGTCTGGAATAGTAGAAATTATGTAGTCTATAAGAAAAATATGTAAAGTTACTAGGTACCCAACAAATGATAGTAGGGCAAGGGCAATATTGATGATAATGATGATGATGGTGATACATTGGAAGAAAATGTGAGAGTGAAGAAGGTGTCTTTTTGGATAGAGGCTTTGTCTTTACTCACAGATTCTGGGTATGTCTAATTTCAGTTGGCAGATACGATGTGGCTGTCAAATTTTATTACTCCTAGAAAGACCTATGTCCAGTGTCAGTCTAATTCAAATATTTGTCTCATTGTATGCCCAGAGACCCAATTCTTTTTCTCAGATCACTGATGAATTGCTATTTTTATTGACAATCTTGATTGGTGTTGTGTGGAAATCTGGTGAAGTTCATTGTTAAAGATTCATCTTTAAAAGTACAACTGGTGAGGAAGATGATAATACCTTACATTTATATTGTGCTTTACAACTTTCAAATATTTTTATATGCATAATTTCATTTGGCCCTATGTAATTCTGTAAATTATTCATACCAATTCTTTCCTACACTTCTTCCATGCTATGTATATTTGAGAAATCTAAATCAGTGTCTTTTTACTATATCTTAATAAATCGTGGTTGCAATGAAAATCTGGAATAGCCACGTTTCTCTGTAACTATTATAATTTTTTTTCAGTAGTACAATGATCGTAGTCTGCACTTTGAGGATATTTTAATGTTTTAAAAAATATCTACAGTTACTTGTTCCCTAAATTTTATTTTTTAATTTTATACAATTTATACATAATATAATTTTTATGTTTATAATTTATTTATAAATACAGAGAGGGAGGTATAACACATACACAGAAAAGAGCACAAAGCATAAGTCAATAAATAAAAAGGTTTCCATGAAGTACAACATACTATAACCTTTACCAATTGAGAAAAGATTACAAGTCTCCTGAAGTCTCCCCTTTGCCCCCTAAGTCACTATCCCCAAGGTTTATCATTTTAATGGGGGGTAAATTTACATTACAATAAAATTTATTGTCTTAATTGTCCAATTGCATGAGATTCAACCATTTTATATACCAGTGTAATGGTGAAATCATTACCCACACAGGATCCAGAATATTTTCATCACGTCAAGAAGTTCCTCCACACTCCTTTCTTGTCAATATTCTTTCCTCGTTCAGGCAATCATTTTTTAATTTATATCATCATAGATTTTTATTTTGCTTTTTCACTTTATATAAATAACAATGTATGTTTTGTGTGTATGTATGTATGTATGTATGTATATAAGAATATGGCTCCTTTGCTGAACATATTTTTGAGTTTCAACCATTTTGTTGCAAATAATTAGTCTGTTCCAATTTTTTAATTGCTGAAATATGTTGTATGAATATACTATAATCTGTTGATCCAGTCTCCATTGGATGAACATTTGATTTATTTCCAGTTTTAGGTTATTATAAAAATGATTGCTCTGAACATTCTTATATGCATCTTTTAATTAACATATATATATTTGTGTATTTTGGATAAATGTCTAGAAGTGTAGTTCCTATGCTATATGGTAGAGGTATGCCAAAGCTCTTCAGTAAATTTTAGCAATAATTCTAATCTTTCAGATCTAAAAAAAGATCAATGGAGAAGCAAACATAATTGTTTTATTGTGTGTCATAATAAAAGTTATCATTTAAAAAATAATGAGAAGGCTTTTTTACTAACATTGATCTTTATCTTATCCCAGATACTGGGAAATTTTCATAAATGAGAAGTTAGGAGTCTTAGGAATGACAGAATACGAACTTTCACTCTATTTCTTACATTAAAATATGGAAGAAAAATTAACATTTTTAATTATTTACTATGAATGAAAAGTGAGCATTTCTTAATTATGTCCTACATAGCATAAACTATGGTAGATACTTTAAAACATCAAAGATAGCTCTTTCATTCTATATCTCTACAGAGTAAAAGAGAAATAGATGGTACATTAGTTTCCTATTGCTGCGGTGAGAAACTACCAAAAGCTTATTGATTCAAAAGAAAAGGTCTGAAGTTTGTGACATCCACAGTGCTTTTCTTAGCCCACGGCTGCAGTACTTGTCTATTTAAAGTCAAAATTGGTCAAGAGTGCTTAGAAATATCCCAAATTTAAGCTTATCTGTCTCCATTGTATATTAGGAGATCTGAATCTTCCAAATGATCAGGGTAAATGATCCCTTCTAAGAAAAGAATTTCTTTCTTTGCCTTTTGGCTTTCATGGTATTAGAAGCCTATCATGACCAACCTTACCTATTGTTCAATGTTTAAATAACCAACCATTTTCCCTACTTGAAGTATTTCCCTTCTAAACTTGCAGAGTTGTGAAGACAGCCATTAACAACTCTCCAAGTGAACCACTGAAGTGATGGGAAGCACAGTGACATATTTCTACCCCTGGTTCCTGGACCCATGAATTCTATTTATTGGAGAAGCAGAGTAATATAACATTGTTAATTTAAGAAATTTTAACATCTTAGGGGATAGTGTCACAATTTTGCATCATGTCATTTCTAAGCAATGTCTTAGTTCTACCTTTGAAAGACTGTTTTATTGCTGTCACTCCTAAGGCTTTTAGGGTGTGTATATGGTAGGAAGAATGGATCCCATGGTTTTGTGAACAATGGCACACCTTCTTTGTTATAAAGTGGATTCATTGTATTGATTTCATGCCAATGCATTCAACAATGCCACACCTTCTTTGTTATAAAGTGGATTAATAATGATTCCATGCCAATGCATTCAACATTCTATAATTCTCTAAGAGTGGTGCTGCCTGAGGTCTTAGAGGGGAAAAAAAAAGAAAAAGCCATTTTTAAGCAAGATAAGTCACTGTCCCAGCTGAGGTGGAAGGGAAATAATGCAATCATTTGCCACTAAGTAATAACTTACTTATTTGATGGGTGCTGTCCTATTGGTCTTTTTTGGTGGCAGCCTAGACATTTGGCAAGGATAGTACCTAGATCGATTATTATGATTATGAGCTATGCTGTTGGAATTATGTATGGCCTCCATATCTGCCACTATGGCTTCATAAACCCATTGTGCCAGCACTGGGGGTGGGGTGCAATGACATAAACTGGATCATTTTAATTGGCAAAATCACTTGTCTAATTGGTTGCTTAGTGCTTCTGTGGTGGATGTTCTCTAGTAAAGGTTAGCTTGCAAGACACACATCTTTACATTCCATTCCCACTACAGTAGGTCCATCCATATACTTCCATCCCTGACCTCCTTCCAATTAAGTTTTTCTCTCTCCAGTTGTCTAAAGAGCCAAGCTGCTCACTGCTGTCCATGAGCGGTAATTTTGACCACTTTTCTTTTCACCTAAAGTAGATGACCAAAAATTCTTCCTGAAGCTCTTCCACTGGGAGAATTTCCCCTCAAGTCTCTCTTTCATGGATACACCTGAGTGAAGCTATAATGCATCTTTCAGCTCGTTCTAATATACAGACTACCAATCTGTAAAAAGAACTTGAACTTTTCCTCCTTCATTAGCTCATCATAAGGGACCTCACGCACAAAATAGTCATAGTCAAAGTGGTAGTCCTAGCCATCTTCTTGTGTAGCTTGCTGTGACTTCTGTCTCTGCTTATCCCCGATCCTAGATTTATCACTTCCATTTTTATAATGTTTTGTTCCTAGGCCCACCCTAACTTATGACTTGGTGGATTTGACAGAACTCAGTGCATGGGAGACAATTTGAGCTACATGATTACTTTCTGCCCCTGATCAAGGATTCCATCTCTCACAGTGCCCAGTAGCAAGGCAGGTTTTTATTGTTGTTGTTTGTTTGTTTGTCTTAATGATGTATAATTCTATGCTACAAATGACATGAGTTTGATCCACTACATTTTGGTTCTCCTCTTGGGATTTCCCCCCAAAATAAACATGACAATTTTTCTTGATATATCTAGATAGATATATAGTAGATATATGTAGACATATATATATACACACATTATATATAATGTAATATATATAATATATATGTAATATTAATATATAATGTAATATATTATATATAATATAGAATGTAATATGTATTATATATATAAAGTAATATGTGTGTGGGGGTATATATATATATTGAGATATATATATATATAATCTTATAGATTAATCTGTAAGATTATAGGGCCTTTTAGATGTTATGAGATAAGAGCTAGAATTGCTTATACCACAGCTACAAAACACTTTTTCCAACCTGAGCTCTACAAAGAACAAGAAACTTTCCATGGCACTTAGTAATTGAGCTGGAGCTCTATTTCTAAGTGTGGACATGCATTGTCAAAGTGTGAAGAAACCTACTAGGCATTGTGCTTCTTATTTAGTTGTGTGAGGAGTGACATGAAATAATCTGTCCTTTATTTTAGAGGCAGATGTCCTCATAAGCCCAGACTACTGGGCATCAAAATCTTCATTAATGTACTATAGCTTTGGATATTTGTAGAGTTAATACACTACCCTTCTTGCTCATACAATTCAAATGGTATGATATCGCTGAGACAATGGACTAATAATGTTCTGTGGAAGATCCAGATGGTCCAGGTGCTTTTAACTTAAAACTGTAACAGAAAGTTGATAGTTAATACGGCCCTAGGACAGGCTGTAAATAAGTATGGTTTCTATCACATATAAATTTGAACTGTTTCTGAGCCTCTCTCCTGATAGATACAATGCACCTTAAGCTGTGATCATCTGCACAAGAAATACTTCATTAAGTTTGCAATAGTCCACCATCATCCTCCAGATCCATCTTGGTTTTGAAGGGTCAGGCTGATAAAATTAAATGGGATGTGATAGCGGTTACTACTACTCATCCTCATCTTTTACATCATAGATAGCAACAACTTCTGCAGTTTTCTAAGGGATTTTATTTAATTCTTTTTTTTTCTCCAGAAGAGTGAGTCAGTTTTAGAGGTTTCCATTTAGGCTATCTGACCATAGCAGCTATTACTTTACCAGCAAATGAAACAAAGTGGAGTATCTGCAAAGTACCAACTATCTCCTTTCCTATTATACATGTCAAGATTAAAAAAATAACTAGTGTGCGTCCCAGTAGATATACAACACGCCAGACTTTGCACAGGCCTCCATTTACTTGTCCTCCACACACTTCTACTCTAACAGGGAAAGCATGATTAGGCTTTGGGTCCTGGATATTAATGTGAACAGCCCAGCAGGCCTTGAAATGGTGTTGTCTCTGCCCTCATGTATGCTTAGCGAACTAAATGGCTGTAAGTTGCAAATTCATTACCATATATATTGCAATGGAATTATAGAGTTTTTCTTCCTGGGGACCTGAATTCTCTTCCAGGTAATAGGTTTGGATCAGAAAACCAGCTCATTCTGGAAACTAAACAGTACACATTGTGACTTTTGGGGGAAGTTGCCCTCAGTCTCTTGATCATCCATTCTTGCTTTCTCTTGATTTTATGGATTCAGCACCACCCTTTCTGGCTGCTTATCTCTCCTGCCTTTGGGGATACCATTTTCTTTTAACTATCTCCATATATCTCTGTGAGTTAGAACTTCCTAGTTGCTACTCACCCTTACCTCTCATTAGACCTATCTTTCATCTGATAATTAACTGCCACCACTTTGCTTCCATAATTTCTGGATTCTACTATCCCCATAACTATCAGGGATCTGAGCTCAGTTTGTAATAAAATCTCTTATTATCCTCATTGGCTTAGAGAGAACAGACACCACTGAATTTCTCAATTTTGTTTGTGTCTCTCTCAGAAACAACTTCCTTAAAGCTTTGGCCTTAGCATAGAACATAGGCAAGTTGTGGGTTTTCTAGCCATATAGAGTATGTCCATTATAGCATGTTCATTTGTTAGTCTTTTAAAAAAAAACTGTTTTAGTGAGGCATAATTAATTCATAATAAATCGCATATGTTTAAAGTATACCACTTGGTAATTTTTGACATATCATTTATCTATGAAACTATTACCACAATCAAGATAACAAATACATTCACCACCCTAAAGTATTTATAATCCCTTATGGAAATCAACCTCCCCACTAGGGCCACCACAACATCTCATCTCCATGCTACCACTGAATTATTTTTTGTCACTATAAGGTTAGCTTGCAGTTTTTGGAATTTTAAATGAATGGAATCTTTCATAAGCTATATCTAAAATGGGTGAATTTTACTGTATGCAAATTATACCTCAAGAAAACGAACTGATACAAAGATTAAATATTTGATCAGTTTAAAAAGTGTTTCTCATTTGGCACAAGGTCACACTGTTAAACAGTAGTGGATCTGGCAATCCAGCTCAGCCAGTCTGATTTCAGAACTTAGTTTTAAACCACTTTAATTAGAATATAAATTTATTTTAATATAATGAAATATTATTTTAATGTGCTAATTTTCAAAATTCACTTATTAGGTATCAGAAACTTCCAGACTCAACATATTATTGTAGCAGTGATGTCTTTTGAAACTCAAATGCTCATACTTTATACACATAAGGATTCTGCCAGTGGACTTTCACGACTTCTCTTATCCTCCCACCACACCAAAGACATAAACACAGCTATTGCAAGTAGTTCAGTTTAAAAAGCCTTATTAGGTTAAGAATTTCTAAAGTGCAAAACAGTATTTGGGTGACTATAATTACATGTTAATTTACATCAAATATTAAATTGATAGTAACCAAAGATTATACAGTCATAGAATACAGGCACTTAACGAAATTCCAAAGATTATTGATCTAATGTCTCTAGTTGGCATTTAAGGAAATCAGAGTCCATAAAGGTACATGACTTGTTTGATATTACACAGTTCCTTAGTTGAGAAAAAGTCAGAACTAAATCCTAAGTTCTCTGATTTGGACTGATATCCTTTCTTCACTCATATATGATAATTGTTGCGCTGAGAGTCCATGCTATCCAAGATACTTGAGAAGAGACAGAATGATTTTGTAAGTAAACCATGAGGTAATCAGCTTGAAGGGCTCTTGTCTATATTGATTTCTATATTTACCTTATAGGAAACGTATCCCAGTTGAATTATGAGAAATTTGGCAGAAGAAGTAGAGTATTAGAGAATTACCAAAAAGGCAGCACTGATAAGGAAATTAGTTAACTCTGACAGTCATGTTTCAGAGTATCAGGTAAATCACTTAACCTCATTTATATGGTAGACTAAAACTCTATTTACGTATTGCTGCACAGGGAAGAGAGATGAGATTTCATTCCTGAATTCACGTAAAAAGGCAGACGTACTCTCTTGTTGCCTCTTTCTAAGTGGTAAGGTTACTTCTTATATGCTTGTTTGCCTTAGTACCTTGAAAGATATTGTCATCAGATTAGAAACTTATATATATTTCATGGAAATTTACTGAGTATGCCATCCATATTAAATCTTGTTTTAGGAAAAGTCACAATGTCTCCACATTGTTAAAGGATGGTTTTCAAAATAAGTTTAGACATTAGTTATTAAAGTTATATCAACTTCCTCCCTAGTACTAGGGGTAGTTAGTGAAAAGTATATGATTTTTGAAATTTTAGAAGATTTAGTTTTACATTAAAGTAAAAAAATTAAATAAAAGTAGGAAGGAAATTTATTTAAGCTCACATGCCCACCCCAATTATATTCTTATTGTTGGATATAACCTTAATTTTTGTTCTTTCATAAATTACATATAGCTAGTGGTGTTATTTTAGAAGGGGCCCATTATACAGTACAAACATATAATTTATTTGCCATTTAAATTATTTTTCTGTAACATAAAAAAAACACTATTCACTATAGTGTCTATTATGGATTAAACTGTCCACCAAAAACCATGTTGAAGTCCTAACCCCTGTACCTCAGAATGTGATTTTATTTGGAAACAAGATTATGGTAAGAAGATTTAGAAATAAAGTATGTTATTAGTCAAAAACAAATTCATACTGGAGTAGAAAGGGCTCTGAATCCAATGTGACTGGTGTCCTTATAAGAAGAGGAGAAGATGGGGCGCCTGGGTGGCTCAGTAGGTTAAGCATCTGCCTTCAGCTCAGGTCATGATCCCAGGGTCCTGGGAGTCCCATATCAGGCTCCCTGCTCAGCAGGGATTCTGCTTCTCTTTCTGCCCCTCCCCTTCCTGTGCTTTCTCTCTTGCTCTGTCAAAAATTAAATAAAATCTTAAAAAAAAAAAAAAGGAGAAGAAAGAGACAAAGGGGGAGATACCTGAGAGGGAACATTAAGTGACAATAGAGACAGGCACTGAAGTGAGGCCATTACAAGCCAAGGAGCCAGGGACCCTAACAAACCACAAGAAGCTAAGAATTGGCAAAGAAGGACACTCCCCTACAGGTTTCAGAGGAAGCTTTGTCCTGTCAACATCTTGATTTTGGATTTCAAGCTTCCATGACTGTGAGACAATAAATTTCTGTTCTTTTAAGCCACCCAGTGTGTGGTGCTTTATTATGGCAGTCCTAGGAAACTAATACAGTGACATTTATCCTATTTATCAAGACAGATCTGAAGAGTTATATGTAAAATGAACTGCAATTTTCTAAGTAATCTAGGAATTTAGAGAATGTATTTTTTTAAAGATTTTATTTATTTATTTGACAGACAGAGAGGCAGCGAGAGAGGAACACAAGCAGGGGGAGTGGGAGAGGGAGAAGCAGGCTTCCCGCTGAGGAGGGAGCCTGATGCAGGGCTCGATTCCAGGACCCTGTGATCATGACCTGAGCCTAAGGCAGATGCTTAACGACTGAGCCACCCAGGCCCTCCTAGAGAATGTATTTTTCATACATGAATTGATCATGGTTCTTATTTTTGTTTTGTTTTGTTTCCTATACAATACAATGCTTTGGCATCTTGTATTTGGCATGGCAATGCTTATGCACCTACAGAGGCATTGCCCCTCCCAGAGCCAGCTAATTCCTAGAGATAACAATTTACCTGAGAGCATGCCTCTGATATGTAAATAAACAATCCTAAATCCATAACACCAATCACCTACTTTTTCAAACTCTCTCATACCACGCCAACATTGCCACCGACCTAAATCAACCCAGGGCCCCGTACCGAACAACTAGAGACCAGCCCTATCACCAGAGCCCACTGAAATTATTCAATTATCCTATCCTAAACTTACTTTGAATCACTCTCTCCTTCCAGTGAAAACCACAATAAAAGATCTGGCCCTTGCTTTTTCCTGGCTCCTTTGGCCTTCTGATCAACCCTGGTGCTAGTTCTACAAGGCATAGTGTGCTCTCTTTTAGGGGGAATTGTAATAAACATCTTTCAAGCAGTTGTTTCTATCATCTTCCATTCCTGATTAAAATAAAAAATTCCAAGTATGTTTTGAAACATGTATTAACTTCCCTGTATAAAGGAGTCCAACTGGTATTAATACTGATACAAATAGGGCCAAAATTACATTATATTTCCTTGAAAAAAATAAAAAAGAAAAGAAAACCTGAATGGTAGCAGATACTTTATCTAAAACTCTATTTTTGCACAAAAATCTATCAACAAGAAGGGCAAATTCTATTATATTGGGAACATCCCCAGGCTAGAAGATAGAACCTCAGTGTTTTTGGTTTTTGTTTTGTTTTGTTTTGTCTGAACTCTGCCATTGACAAATAGTGTGTTCTTGAGTAAATCAAATATATCTGTATTCACTTTCCTCTTTTGTCTAATCAGCATAATGACATTTGTCCTCTCTGTCTGACAGGGTATCTGTGAGTAACATTTCCTCAGGCACTTACTGAAATTCTACAATGTGGCAATCAACTTGCTAGACCACTAGACCAGGTACAAAGATGAATGAGCTTGACATTCACCATTAAAGAAAATAAAAATTGTACGTAAATATGCCTTGGGGAGTTAAAACAGTTATATTAATTTGAAGTGGTTTTTATCATTGTCACTTTTATTAATTACAAATTAATATTCTAATAAAATTTAAACAACAGTTTCGTATAGAAAGACTTCCAAGGAATCTGGGAAGCTCTGCATTAAGTCCAAACAATAAATTCAAGAAAAAAATGAACACACTGTTTGTAAAAGAACATATAGTGGGAGACAAGGGACTAAAGGCCCCTGTATCCAATCTGCAACAGTAAATCATACTGCTTGCTCCCAGATCTGATTAACTGGATAGTGTGTACCAAGAACCTTTCACAGAAACTCAAATTTTATACCACCTATATTCTCCACGTAAAAGGATGTCTCTACCCATTACAGTGCAAAGGGTTTTTTTCCTTTGCGTATTCCAATTCTACAGATTTTTTCTAAACCATGGAATGTTTTCTCCTCTCACACATAAAGCGTAGGTATTGCAAAATGGTAGTAAATGTGTGTGTCTGTGTATAATTCACTAAATATGTACATTAAAATATTAAATATTATTGAAACAATATTTGAAAATAATTTATAAGTTGTATAGACCTTATTTTGTAATATTAAGTAAAAGAAAAATTACAAACATTTTATTTACAAAAATTTACAAACATTTTATTACAAACAAAAGTTAGTAACAGTGATTTTCTTTGGTGAGATGAGGACTATTTATTATTCTGCCCACCCCCTATATCCAGATTTTTTATTCTGAGCTATGATATCTACTTTGGAAAACATAATCTTTGCAAAATAAATCTATCTATTAAATTAGCCTGTTCCACAGCATTTTATATAGAAGGGTGATAGCCTTTAAAAGAATCTTTTTAAAATGTACTTTTTAACTTATTTCCCCAAAATTGCATTTTATCTTTGGCATTTAAAAGTGAACTCTGTAGAATGTACCTTAGGATATTATAATAAATAGAAAAAACCTTTGCTTAGTAAGCTATATACAAAAAATGGAAGAAAGTGTGCAAGGAAAAGTTATTTAAACATATCTTTCTTGAAACCTCAGCATTATGTAACAGCTTTCAGAAATACATTTAACCTGAATTTTTGAAGCTTCCACCATATGATTATAGCTAATATGGGTGATATTTGCCCAAATCAAGTTTGACTTGGCTCTTCTGGCCCATAATGCTGCATATTTATTTCTAAGACGTAATCTACGCTAAATTTGAGGAAACATACAAAAAAGTTTATTTTTTAGGATATAGTCACTTATTTGAAATCTCAATATCAGTATTTTCTTGTTTTGGAAGTATAACTGTAATTCTTGCAATAAATTATTACACATTTTTCATATTCCCTCATATGAAAAAGATTCTTTTCTGAATATTATTGTCTATGTATAATCAAAAGCAAATACTGTAATTTAACAATTTATCTCTAAGTTAATTCACCTCTTTAATTTTATTTTTCATCATTGTTGTATTTTCTGTGAATGCTTACAATCTTAAATCTTTTTATTTATTTTTATTATCTTTTTTACATTTTAAAAAAAGATTTATTTCTGTATTTTAGAGAGATGGAGGAAGAGAGAGAGAGTGTGTGTACAGGGGGGTGAAAGCAGAGGGAGAGAATCTTCTAGCAGACTCCCCACTGAGTGTGGAGGACCTCACCTCTTGGGGCTTGATTCCACCACCCATGAATGAGATCATGACCTGAGCTGAAACTAAAAGTTGGACATTGAAGGGACTGAGCCACACGAGTGTCCCTCTTATATTTTTTGAATTAAAATATAGTTGACGTGCAATGTCACATTAGCTTCAGATATACAACACAGTGATTCAACAACGGTGTTATGCTATGCTCACCACAAGTGTAGCTACTATCAATACCACACAATGCTATTATAATACAACTGACTATATACCCTATGCTTATTCATAAGTCATCCCCGTGACTTATTCATTTCATAACTGAATTAAAATCTTTTAATATGAAGAAGGTTTTCTCTAACATACACTTTTAAAAAACATATTAAAATTCAAAATGCATCAGGGCACCTGGGTGGCTCAGTCAGTTAAGCATCCAGCTCTTGATTTCAGCTCAGGTCATGATCTCAGGGTTGTGAAATCTAGCCCTGCATCAGGCTCCATGTTCAGCATGGAGGCTGCTTAAAATTCTCTCTCTCGCCCTCCCCTCTGCCCTCCCCACTCTCTCTCTCTCTCTAAAATAACAAACCTTTTAGAAAATTCAAAATGCATCATAGCAAAACAGATAACAAACTGCATACACTTTTAGAAAAGGAGTCACTTATTTAATATTACCTTATTGTATGGTACTTTATCATACTTTCATAAAAAGTAAGTTTAGCCAAAATTTTGAATTACTAAATTAGACTTTAGGCATCAATCATATTTCATACTAAAGTTTTCCAGTATTCCTTCCCAGGATTTCAGAATATTATTGGGTTTGGGGGAGAAAGAATTCTACCAGTATTTTAGGAATTAGAACAGATAAGAAAGTGGCTTGCTTTGTGCCACAGGCTGCCCCAGAACTTCTTTGTTGCTTTATTGAATGGGGATGGAGGAAGGCTTTAGGGCAGCAATATGGTTGGGGATGCAGCTTGGATACATTTCTTGAAGATTTAGTCCCAAATCACTTCATATGAGAATAAGCCTTCTGTGATTTTTAAACAATGACAGAGACAGAGTACTAATAACTTGGGGGCTTAGAGACACCCTAACCCACCTGTTGACAGAGCCACTTACTTTTTTCCAGAGTCACAGAGACTATATCCTGAGAACAATCACAAAAGGCTATTTTCTAGTTTGATAGGAAGAATAAATAGTCTGATGCTAGGTCATCTCTTATGCACAGAGCTAAATAAGAAAAGCAAGACAAAATAGTCTGCAAAATCGGCAAAGAACAATGGGGACATATAACACCCTTGATCAAAAGGTAAAATATAAAGGGCTTTCTTGAGAAATTCATATGCTTGTTATAATTTATTTTCCCATATTGGTAATGGCATGGCCCTAGATTACAGAGTTATGAGTTAGAGAAGTATGACATCCTAGTCATTCATTCATTAATTCAATCAATAAGATGTTATTGAATGCCTAATGTCTCCTTCTATTCTATATATTGAAAATCAATAAAGAAAAAGTCATATTCTTCATTGTTGCTGTAAAATTTTGCGAAGAGATATAAAGATTTAAAAACTGTAAATAATATATTTCCATGTAGTGCTGTGACCAATTTAAGTACAAGAGGTTCTGGGAACACATAGGAGGAACAAATCTTATTCAGTCCAGGGGATTATTCATTTTTCTTTTGCTTGAACAATTCGTGCCAAAGACTAATTTCAAATCTAAATTATTTAAATTATTATTATTTTTTTTAAGATTTTATTTATTTGACTGAGAGAGACACAGCGAAAAAGGGAACAGAGGCAGGGGGAGTGCAGGCAGAGGGAGAGGGAGAGGCAGGCTTCCCTCTGAGCAGGGAGCCCCATGCGGGGTCTATCCCAGGACCCTGGGATCATGACCTGAGCCGAAGGCAGACGCTTAATGATGAAGCCACCCAGGCGCCCCTAATTTATTGTTTTTAATAGTGTTAATATTCTCTGTGATAGCTAGTTATGCTGTAGATAATTATCGTTAGAGCACGAGAATACAAAATTTTGACCTTAACAAAACCGTTGCGGAACAATGAAGTCTAATGTCCCACTTACAGGGAGTAAGAATTCCTCACCTATATAACAATATTTAATGATCCAAGAACCTCAACTAACCTTGAAGAAAGACAAATAAAAACAATGCCACACAGGCACATCTTTTCACCGCTTAAAACCAAAAATAGAGAGTAAATCTTCAAAACAACCAGAGTAAAAAAAGACAATACACAAACTTCTCATCAGAAACTTTTGAAAAGGTCAGAATACCATAAGATCTTTAAAGTGCTGAAAGAGACAAAAAGCCATCCAGAATTCTACACCCAATAAAAGTATCTTGTAAAAAATGATTTTAAATGAAGATTATCAGACAAATGAGAGAATTAGTAACCAGCGGAACTTAAGTACAAGAAATTCTTAAGAAATGACATAAAATGAAATATTAGAACTAAGAAAAGAAGGACACCACGAATGGTATATAATTTAATTTAATTTTAAAATTTTTTCTAAATGTTTCTTTATTCATAAACTTGATGCAAGTTTACAAAATTTTCTATACCTTGCCAAAGAAATCTTCAATGAAAACTAAACCCCAAAAAACAAAGCATGCTAAATGTACAGCTGTCAATCTGTTAGCTATAAGGATATTAAAGAACTCAATAGTCAATTTAGCTTTAGGTTTAGGAATTTTAATGCTTTAAAGAATTCTGCCTTGTCATTTGTTATCTGAGAAATTGGCAATCAGAACCTCATACAAATGTAACAAGTGAATAAGAATGCCAGAAAATCTTTTCTATTTCCTCTTAACCAAAATAGAATAAAAATAAATTAAACACACAATGGAGAAGTGCCAAGTCTCTCAGATGTGGTTTACAAAGTTAACAGCTGAATCTTAAAGCAAATACATAAGCAATACTTTTGAATTTTGTAACTGGTTTGTGCAGAAAAAATGTACTTCTGGATTTCTTTTTAAAACTGTTTAATAAATGGAATTTACTTTTAAATCAAATTCCTTTTCTTCATGTGTTTTCCTTAAAAGATATTTAAATTTTAAATAAAAATAATAGCATTAAAATGAGATTTATAGCATATATTCAAATGACTATATGGCTGTAATAGCAAGAAGAGTGTGAGGGAAATGGAAGTATAGTTTGTAAGTGCTACAAATATGAAAATTTTATATGAAGGGAGAAATAAGATGTGTGATTTTTTAAAAAATTGTATTTATTTATTTGAGAGACAGAATAAATGAGAGAAAGAGAAGGAATGGGGGAGGGGTAGAAGGAAAGGGAGAAGCAGACTCCCCGCTGAGCAGGGAGCTGACATGGGGGTCAGTCCCAGAACTCCAGGATCATGACCTGAGTCAAAGGCAGACTCTTAACAGACTGAGCCACCCATGTGTCCAAAATGTGTGATTTCTTAAGTGAAGTAAGATGTCAGAATAAACAGCACACTATTAATTCTAAGTAGATTCTATTAAGTTAATAATGCATCATGAGATACCTAAGTGAATGGGAAAAAGGATAGATAGATAGATAGATAGATAGATAGAATAAAGATAAAAAGGCCAATATAGAGACTGCAATGGAATACTGAAAAACAAATTAACTAAAAGGAAGTCAAGAAAGTAGCAACTGAGAAATAAAAGTAGAATAGTCAAATGGAAAACCAAAGGTAAGATGTAATTTTAAGTATATTATAAATGGACTAACTTCTCCAATTGAAAGGCCATGAGTATCAGACTAGATGTAGAAGCAAGTCCTTACTATAAACTTCCTAAAATATGAGATGTGCAGATGTATATGTATCAGACACTTGGCTGCAATGACAGAACAGATTTTATTTGATCTGTTGCAGTATGGGAGGGAGACTTCACTATAGAATGGAGCTCAACTCTGAATACAGCGAGGACAGCTGAGAATTTACAGCCAATGAGCAGAGAGTAAGGGGGTCAGTGGAGGGAAAATTACTAAGAAGAAAATCAAAGGTAGGGAGATTCCTGATGAACTGTCCTAATAGGATTATTGCTAACAATAGGCCAAAGACACAGACATCAACAGTGGGGGGATAACCTGATCAAATATTAAGGGTGGGAGGATTCTTACCAAACTGACTTTGTAGGATTCTTTGGTAAAACTGAGTTGGGCAGGTCAAGGGCAGGGCAGCCACTAAATCTGAGACACAGTCAAGAAGAGGGCTCAGAGGATTCTGCCTAAGATTTGGTCAAGGAGGGAATCTTTGTCATGTGTACTTTAAAATATAAAAGGAAAAATAGGATGAAGTGAAATAAATGATAAGATATATAAGTAAACAAAACCCACATGGAAGTTTATGTGAAGGATAATGCAGTGATACAAAGTAGACTTTGAGAAACAGAATGTAATATATTACAACGATAAATACATCAATCCATCGGGAAGACGTGATTTGTGAAAAGCTTCAAAATAGAAAAAAAATGTATAAAATAAAGGGAAAAAGAAAAACTTGCAATCATTGTGAGACATTTTAGCATCCATTTCAGAGTAACAAGATAGTAGACAAAATTCAGTAAGGCTATAGAACACCTGAACAATACTATGAACCAGATTGATTTTCATGTTTTTACAGACATTACAGATGATAATTACAAATGAAATAAAAAGCAGACAGTTATAAAAAGTCCATAAGCCAAAGTTGTTTCTTTCTGAAAAAAAAATCAACAAGATCGGTGCATTCCAACAATAAAGAAAAAAGAGAAAAAATGCATATTACCAATATCAGGAATGGAAATGATCACTATAGATGTTATGCAAATTAAGGTATTATAATGAAAATTTATTAATATATGTTTAACAATTTAGTTGACAGACACATTCCTTTAAAAAACACATTTAGCAAGCATAATTCGAGAACACATGTTAAAAATGATTATCATGTATCTGTTAAACAAACAGGATTTTTATTTAAAGAGGAAAAAAGGGGGCACCTGGGTGGCTCAGTCAGTTAAGCATCTGAGTCTTGATTTTGGCCCAGGTCATGATCTCAGAGTCCTGAGATCAAGTCCCATGTTGGAGCGTGAAGCCTCTTTGAGATTCTCTCTCTCCTTTTGTTCCTCCCCCCACTCATGTGCTCTCTCTTTCTCTCAAAAAATAAAATAAAATAAAAAATTTAATTTGAAAAAGTACATAAAAATAAAATAAAATAAAGGAGAAAAAGGCAAAACTTCCTATTTTCATTCAAGAGTACTAAAATAAAATTTAGGGAAATTTTCAGATAAATTTTTATGTAAACTCTTTCATCAAGTAGAGGAGGGAACACACTTCATTCAGCTCACTGTGAAGTCAGCATAAGGCTGATACTAAAGCCTGATACATACATTACAAAAATAAAATAGAGACCTATATGCCTAGAAAACATAGCTGCAAAAATCTTCAACAAAATTTTATTTAATAAAATCTGGCAATATATAAAACTGGTAATATTATATCCCAGTGAGTTTTATCCCAGGAATAAAAGTTACTTAAACATTTGAAAATTAATCAATATATGTCAGCATTTTAACAAAATAAAAGATAAAAGAACATATGATCATCTTAATGGATGAAATAAATCTCAACACATTCATTATAAAATTAAATCTGAATTCTTCCATATTTATGATAAAATCACTAAGAAAATCACAACAGAAGATAATCTCAATTTTATATAGAACTTCTATTAAAATATCAGATAGCATCATATTAAGGGTAAGATATTGAATATTTTCATATCATGTACATGAATTAGAAAACTCAATAGCGTTAAGACGTAAATTTTCTACAAACTGGCCTGTAAATGCTATACAACCAAGGCAGGATTATTTTTTGGAAAGATTGATAAGTTAGGAAAATTCAGTGGATCTGGAACAGCTAAAATAAACTCGAAAAAACAAAAGTTGAAGTATTTACACAACCCAATTTCAAGACTATAAAGCTATAGACATTAAGACAGTGATACAATGATGAAAAGAGATAAGGATCAATAAAACAGAACTGTACACCTTGAAAGAGAGTCACATGTCTCTGGCCAATTGATTTTCCAAAAAGCTGCTAAGGAAATTCAGAGGAGAAATGATACTCTTTTCAAAAAGAATACTCTTCAACAAATGGTGATAAAATAATTGGATATCTATAATAATAAAAGAACCTCAGTCCCAGCTTCACACCGTACTCAAAAACTAACTCTAAATTGGTCATAGACCTAAACATAAAAGTGAACTCTGGAATACTTCTAGAAGAAAATATAAGAAAAAAAGTCTTTGCAAAATTGGAACAGCATAAAAAGTACTACTAAAACAAAGTGATGGGTTATATTTTGTAAAATTTTTTTCTAAAAAATTATCTTTTCCATGACACCAATAAAGGAATATAAAAGCAAGCTACAGATGAGAAAATATTCAGATTGCAAATATAAGACAAAGGACATTATCTAGAATATATAATAGACTTTTACAGATTATTAATAAACAGACAAATAACCCAGGAAATAACTGGCAGATGACTTCTTCAGATACTTTACAAGAAAATAAATGAATGGCTAATGAGATAAAAATGTGTTCAATGGATACAAAGTTTCATTTATGCAATATGAATAAGTCCTAGAGATGCACTGTACAGCAGAGAGCCTATAGTTCATAATACTGTATTACATATTTAAAAATTTGCTAAGAAGGTGGTTCTTATGTTGTGTTCCTATCAAAAGTAATTATAATAAAGAGGATGAAAGAAAACTTTTGGAGGCAATGAATATGTTTATGGTATAGACTGTGGTGATAGTTTCACAGACTTATACTTATCTCCAAACTCATCAATTTGTATACAATAATTATGCACAGGTTTCTGAATGTCAATCATACCTCAACAAAGTGCTTAAAAATATATTCAAAACCATCAGAGATCAGGAAAATGGAATTAAAACTCAACTCAATTCTCATTTCACACATGCAAAAATTGCTAAAATAAAAATTGCTGGCAAGGACATGAAGCAATTTAGTCCATCCTGTATTGCTGATCAGAGTGTGAATATGGTACAACTACTTTGAAAACCAGTTGGAAGTTTATTATAAAGTTAGTCAGGCAGTTAGTATATAACCAGCCATTTTACTGCCAGGGATCTACCTAGCAGACATAAAGTCCGCTTACATGTCCTTATA
This sequence comes from Ursus arctos, assembly GCF_023065955.2. NCBI lineage: Eukaryota > Metazoa > Chordata > Mammalia > Carnivora > Ursidae > Ursus > Ursus arctos. The sequence goes on along the minus strand of NW_026623111.1, from coordinate 36,369,435 downwards.
CCTAATGATTTATAACAAATTTTCTCATAATATTCTAAGTGTAATCAACTCAAATTCCATCAACAGGTGAATAATGAACAAATTATGATAAGTTAACACAAAGGAATACAACTCAATGATAAGAAGGATTAATCAACTCTTAAATATAACAACACGAATGAATCTCACATACAGTATGCTGATTAAAAGGAGACAGATATCAGAGAGTACTGTAGATTTCCATCTGTATAAATATTTAAAACTTGCAAAACTAATCTATGGTGATAGAAATTAGATTAATAGTTACCAGGGGAGAGGTTGGGTGAGATTAAGAACAGACAAGTATGAGGAAACTTCCTGCTTTTTTAATCTTGCTTGAGGTGGTCATGATACTAGTGTATACATTTGTCAAACTTTCCACCAAAAGTTGTATGATTTATTATATGCATATTTATCTTGATAAAATTGATTATAAGAAAAACAAAAAATCATATAAAATATTTATTTTATTTTTATATAAGAAATAAAAGTGAAAATTTGACTTGAACGGAAAATTATAAGTACATTTTATAATTTTATTATCTTATTTTAAATTATTGTTATAATGTAGTCACACATGTTATATTCCCCTGGTGATTCCCTGGTCATTAGGTTCCTTTTTTAAATGAAATGTTAATGCCTAAGCACAATATTTTCCTCTGTACATTTTTCTTTTTGAAGGTAATGATCTAATTTATTGTTCTCTATTTCCCTCAAGTCAAGCAGTAAAAATCTCCAAGCATCTTTCCCCAGTCTGTACAAAGCCCATTTGTTACGCCTTCCTTCTTATCCCTGGTCCTAGAAACAAGAAGTCACAAACCAATAGAAAGCTACCCAGAGAACGTCAGTAAAAATCAGGAAGGAAGGAATCTCGACATTGTTTCTTATGACAAAACATTTCTTTAAGAAAAGGAAATACTTTGATACTATGAATCATTTGGCCTTTATTGTTATACTTTGTAACAATGTACAGATGGAGATTTGCACTAAATTAGTTCAAAGTTTCTCTTCCATTCTGGACATTATGACTCTAGATTTGCTGAGAGACCAGTCAAAATACATAACATTGCTAAAATGCAACTGTTCTTGTGCACCACAATAATTACTTCATTCTTGTATTAGTCAGAGGTTTGTAGAGAAACAGCACCAGTAGGGGCGTGTGTGTGTGTGTGTGTGTGTGTGTGTGTGTGTGTCTGTATGTGTGTGTATATACAGAGAGTGAGACAGAGAGACAAAGAGAGAGAGACAGACAGGCAGAAAGACAGAACAAAGAATGAAGGAAGACAAATGATGAGTAAATTATGGGCAGAGAAAGTCTCAAGTGGGAGCGGTAGGAGCACTGTGTCTGTGCACACAATGACCATTTCAGTGTCGGCTAAGCATGAAAGGACAAGACAATCAGACATCACAAAGAAAAACATCATTGGGAAGAATAGCTGCCAAAACATTTCACTAATTAAAGCTCTTGGCTTCCTGCAAATGCAGGAGAGGACATCACACAACAGCTTTTCTACTGAGCTTCATTTATTATAGAATTTGATGAAGATGTTCCTTGTCTTTGAATCAGTAAGGCTTTACAAATTATAAGGTTTTAAGTCTGCTGTTATATATACATTCCAGCTCCGTCTTATTTTTAAAATGTGTAAAAAAAAGTTTCAAAGTTCAAATGCAAGAATGAATATATATTTAAGCATAAATTAGATAAACACAGATTAACTTTATTTATTGAATGCAGGTATCCTTGTGTCTTCTCATAGCCAGCCAGACATTGAGCTAGTTGGGCTATGCAGATATACAATTTCTAACTTGGTGGAGTTCACAGAATAGGCATGATGCTAGATGCATAAATGATTGTATAGCCAGTAATACTTTGAACTTTTAATCACTGAACCTTTCTTTCTCGCTTTTCAGCTATTTGGCTTTTCTCCAATCATTCACAGCCATCCATTATTCCTTGAGGAAAATTGACATTTTGCTAACAACCCAAAGAAGAACAATAAGAACAATATTTGGTTTTAATTTGTTTGTATTTTATTCGAGTGTTGGTTCTTCAGTACATAAAGGAATGCCTAAGCGAATCAGGGGCTATGACAGATAAAGAATGCATAGAGAAAAGAAATTAAAAATACTACTCCAGACTCACTAGAACCAGATATGCATAATCTGGGCTAAAGGAGAGGGGAGAAAATATGAAATATCTTCAGAGGAAACTGGGGGAGGCTGGAGATGAGGAGTCCTGAGAAAGCAGAGGGGACCAAGTACAATCTGGGGCCAAAGTCAAGGCACTTTGTAAAAGTTGAGCTAACCCTGCACCATTCAAATGAGCACTGGGTTTGTAGATGAGTCAAGTCAACTCTCATTCTGTAGAATGAGCAAAAGGCAATTGGAAAAGCAATGCCAGTGTAATCAATGTCCTCTGTTCAGTCAATCCTTCCAACCAAATTTCCAGAAAACTAGTAAAACTACTACAGAATTCTCTGACACTCACAGAGACAGTAGAGAATAAAAACTAGTATCATTTGATATATGTACTTGGGTGAGATTGGACAGTTGTTAAAACATATATAGTTATAACTAATTATACAAAATATTTATGTCTTTCAATAGGGTTATGGACCAAAGACCTTGAATGCAGGATTAAAAAGAGGCAAATAAATGTCTGGAGAAATAGAAAGTCTTTATTATAGAAGTTGAAACATAATGGGATCTTAAAAAAAAAAAAATGAGTGTTGGGAAGAGAATCAGCAGATGTCTGAAGGGAAGGAACTTTCCAAAAGAACAACATGGAAGAATGAATTTCATGTCCAGAGAAGAGTAAGTTTCGAGTCTGAATTTGTTTGGGTGCTATGGATCCATTTATGGTGTCTCTGTCCTGCCATCCCAAATTGTTTAGTGCCATATAATGTTTTGTTAAAGTAGAATAGCTGAATAAATTGCACACGGGTAAGGGCAGAGAGAAGGTCTGGGAAATGTTATGAGAAAAAAGCTTTTTTTAGTATTTTTTACCACGTTGAAGAGGTGTGAAGAGAATCATCACGGAACATAATGTTAAGCTGACATTATTGTTCTCTAAGGCAGATTTTCTTTATCAATATTTAAGAGAAATTGATGAGATTCAAATGAGATTGACGAGTACATCAAAAGCCTTAGGTTAGTAGCATATGCATCAATCATATACTGACATCAATCCTTCAAAGCAAACCATCTAAAATAATGACCAGAATAGGACATTTCTGGCATTATAAGCATAAAGATTTAGGATGAGACATAAAAATCACAAAAGTGGAGGAAGATAAGATTTTTAACCTCGGATTTAAGCAGTGCTAAGTTGATAATCATAAAGACAGTGGATGTGCATTTAGGTCACATTACATACCGGCTACTGTTCTAACTGCTTTCATATTTAAATTCATTTAATCATCTAACCTAACCCATGAGGTAAGTATCATTATTATCTCCACTTCACAGATGAGGACACCGAGTTCCAGAAAAATTAAGTAACTTGCTCAATAAAACAAACAAAAACAAAAACAAAACATAAGAAAAGTTGTTTGATGCCATATAGTCAACAAGGGCTTAACTGGATATTTGCGGTTAGACGGATGCTTGTTAGGTTTTGTGTTCTTATTCAAAATACTATATTGTATCTCTAAACTGAGTTGATAATTTAAGTTATTCTCAAAGGGTGCCTTAACATTTTTATTTATTTATACATTCTTTTAAAATCATATCATATAGTGAAAACAGAATATGGATGCTAATTATTGAATTTCTTTTGAAATGCTTTATTTTGGTTTTATTATTTTTTATAAAGATTTTATTTATTTATTTGACAGAGAGAAAGACAGCAAGAGAGGGAACACAAGCAAGGGGAGTGGGAGAGGGAGAAGCAGGCTTCCCACTGAGCAGGGAGCCCCATGTGGGGCTCGATCCCAGAACATTGGGATAATGACCTGAGCAGAAGGCAGACGCTTAATGACTGAGCCACCCAAGCGCCCCAAAAATGCTTTATTTTGGTTTTAAAATAATTTCCTAGATTTTAAGTGAAAGGTTTTCAGTATTACATATTTATAAAGAATACATTTTAAAAGGATTAAATAATTTAAACTAATATCTAATGGCATTGACCTCAAACCTTACTCTGGAGGTAATTCTAAAATAACAGTATGCTTTGCCTCTTCTAGCCTAAAGCATGGCCTAGATACAAAAGCTATTTATCTCTTTTTTTTTTCCAAAAAGTAGTACATGATAGAACAAGAGAGATTAAAGTTGGATAAACACTCAAAACATTTTAAATATCCTCAGTGTGCTTTATTAAGTTTTATGTCTACCAAACTTGATAAAATATGATTTAAAAAACCTTGAATCAGTAAGCGTCATTGAATTTGGCAGTTGACCCAATATGTAATCTGGATTAGCATTTATGAGATTGAAATTCTGTAAGTCTAATTATTCTTTTGCAGCTTCATTAAAATGGTGACTATTAACATTTTTCAAAAAAATAATCTGAATCTTAATGGTCATTTATATATATAATTAAAAGTAGTAAATTTTGAAAAAAATATATACATAAATATTTATGAGAAAAACTCATAGATCTATATAGATAAAAATATATATGTATATATATACACACACACATTCTCCTATCTCTCTCTATATATAGGAATAAGAATGAGCTCCTACTATAACATAAAGGGTTTCATCATGAGATTTTTAAAAATAAAATAAGCTATACATACCTCTCCTTACAAATATAATCCAATAGCATAAAGTATATGGAATAAAACTTAATCCCCTTCTATCCACATTATTATACTAGTTCAATTAGGTATTCAGTGAGCTTTAGGATATAACATCCCTTCTGAGAAAAGAAGAAAAAGTAAGGGGATTGTTTTAGATGGCATTATTAAAAAATAACAAAGCATAAGAGAAAAAGCAAATGATTATTTGATGGAGGTACTGAAAATATATAGAAGTTGATAAGTGAAATTCAATTTCTAGAATAAACTTATGCAATCAGATAATGATTATTATTTTAAATAATGGTATTTGTTTAAGATACTGCATTTTAGCTTGTATTAATCTACTTGGTCTGCTATAACACGATACCATAGACTGGGTGGCTTAAACAATGGGTATTTATTTCTTACAATTCTGGAGTCTGAGATCAAGATCTAGAAGTCCAAGATCAAGGGGCCAGGAGACTGGTGTCTGTTAAAGGCCCTCTTTATGGTCTTCAGGCAGCCACCTTCACTATGTCTTCAGTGGCAGAGAGAACAATCTTTCTCCCCTCCTTTTCTTATAAAGCCACTAATCCCATTATGAGAATTGTGCTCTCATGACCTCATCTAACCTTAATTACCTCCCAAAGTCCCCATCTCTAAATAAAGTCACATTGGGGGTTAGTGCTTCACTATATGAACTACAGGGTGGGGCACGATCCAGTCCACAGCAGAGCTCTTGACAAAAGCATTAGAAATGGAGTGTGCATATTCCTTTCCTCAGAAAATGAATAAATGGGGAAGACACCCAACCTGAAACAAGTCTCTACCTCATAATGTTTCTGTGAGGCTTATATCAAATCAGATAAAAGGTATAAAACTCTTAACACAAGCCTAGCTGTCAAAAATGGTTGGAGGTGGGGCACCTGATTGGCTCAGTCCATCAAGTATCTGCCTGGCTCAGCAGGGAGCCTCCTTCTCCCTCTCCCTCTGCATGCCGCTCCTCCTGCTTGTGCTCTCTCTCTCTCTCTCTCTCTGTCAAATAAATGAATAAGATCTTTAAAAAAAAATGGTTCCATCTTTATATTATTACCTGCCAGAGTGAGCCGGGAATTTTTGATACATTATCTATATATATTTTTTTAAATAACTGTGAAGTGAGAGTAATCCTTTTTTTTTTTTCACAGTGAAGAAATTGAGACTCAGAGAAGTAAATACCTTTCCAAAGTCATACAGCTCTTCAGGGCCAGAGTTAGAACTAGCATCATTGTCTGACTCCGAGGCCCAGGCTTTATATATTAAACCAAGCTACAACTTCTTTCTGCAGGTATTGGTGACTCGTATTTGCAGGCCTGTGTCTAATATTTTTACAGTTTTAAAAATTATTGGGAAGAGGGGCGCCTGGGTGGCTCAGTTGTTAAGCATCTGCTTTCGGCTCAGGGCGTGATCCTGGCATTATGGGGTCAAGCCCCACATCAGGCTTCTCCGCTGGAAGCCTGCTTCTTCCTCTCCCACTCCCCCTGCTTGTGTTCCCTCTCTCGCTGGCTGTCTCTATCTCTGTCAAATAAATAAATAAAATCTTTAAAAAATATATTGGGAAGAGAGACTATAATAGAATATAGCAGAAATTATGCCACTTTCAAAAAGTGATAATTCATGGTATACATCAATTTGTTGGTGACCTTCAAGATTACCATGTGGCTACGGCAGGATGTGGGAATGGAAATAATGCATTCTGTGATTTTGAAGGTAATTTATACCTTGTTGAGTATACAATATCTTTTAGTAACAGGAAAACAAATCATCAGATTTAATAAACAAGAAAAGTGACCCACTTGCCTAGAGAACATGATGGGCCTAAATGAGTGCATTGTGGAAAATGTTTATGGGATGGAAGGCAGTTGAGTGGGTGATAATTAAGAAAACAAATGTTGTAAAGAATACTTAGACCTAGGTAAGTTTTATTGTGCCCCACCTGCTAAAATAAACTACAAGATGAATGAGATATCCTGGCTGAGGTTGGTCTTATAACATGGAAAATTTCTTAAGGGTCTAAGAATAAGGAAAGTTTTCTTTCTATCATCCATAGGAGGTAATAGTATGGTTAAGGAAGAAGACTTTGGAGTCAAACACCATATTGGTTGTATAATATTGTTAAAATTCCTTAATCATTCTTTGCTTTAGATTTTTTAAAATAAAATAAGAATAACAACACTTACTTCATAGTTCTGTTTTATTCTTTAAATAAGATTAAAAAAATGTAATTTGCTGAGTGCTGAGCTGTGAAAATATTCATTATTACGTGAAATATAGCCTTTACTATTTACACTTTTTTAAAAAAATTTTATTATGTTATGTTAGTCACCATACAGTACGTCCTTAGTTTTTGATGTAGTGCTCCATAATTCATTGTTTGTGTATAACACCCATTGCTCCATGCAATATGTGCCCTCCTTAATACCCATTACAGGCCTATCCCAATCCCCCATCCCTCCTCCCCTCCGAAGCCCTCAGTTTGTTTCCCAGAGTCCACAGTCTCTCGTGGTTCATTCCCCCTTCTCTTTACCCCCCTTTCTTCTTCCCTTCCTTCTCCTACCAATCTTCCTGCTATTTCTTATGTTCCATATATGAGTGAAACCATATGATAATTGTCTTTCTCTGCTTGACTTATTTCACTTAGCATAATGTCCACCAGTCCCGTCCACGTTGCTGCAAATGTTGAGTAATCATTCTTTCTGATGGCTGAGTAATATTCCATTGTATATATGGACCACATCTTAATCCATTCTTCTGTTGAAGGATATCTCAGCTCCTTCTGCAATTTAGCTATTGTGGACAAAGCTGCTATGAACATTGGGGAGCAAATGGCCCTTCTCTTCATCTCTACGTCTGTATCTTTGGGGTAAATACCCAGTAGTGCAATTGCTGGGTCATAGGGTAGCTCTATTTTAACTTTTTGAGGGACCTCCACACTGTTTTCCAAAGTAGCTGTACCAACTTGCATTCCCAACACATCCTCTCCAACATTTGTTGTTTCTTGCTTTGTCAATTTTTGCCATTTTAACTGGCATAAGGTGGTATTTCAAGGTGGTTTTGATTTGGATTTCCCTGATGGCTAATGATTTTGACCATTTTTTCATGTGTCTGTTAGCCATTTGTATGTCTTCATTGGAAAAGTGTCTGTTCATATCTTCTGCCCATTTTTTGATTTGATTATTTGTTTCTCATGTATTGAGATTGAGAAGTTCTTTGTAGATCTTGGATACCAGTCTTTTTTTTTTTTTTGAAGATTTTATTTTATTTATTTATTCGACAGAGATAGAGACAGCCAGCGAGAGAGGGAACACAAGCAGGGGGAGTGGGAGAGGAAGAAGCAGGCTCACAGCAGAAGAGCCCGATGTGGGGCTCGATCCCACAATGCCGGGATCACGTCCTGAGCCAAAGGCAGACGCCCAACCGCTGTGCCACCCAGGCACCCCTGGATACCAGTCTTTTATCTGTAGTTTCATTTGCAAATATCTTCTCCCATTCCGTGGGCAGCCTCTTAGTTTTTTTGACTGTTTCCTTGGCTGTGCAGAAGCTTTTTATCTTGATGAAGTCCCACAAGTTCATTTTATTTTTTGTTTCTCTTGCCTTTGGAGATGTGTCATGAAAGAAGTTGCTGTGGCCTATGTCAAAGAGGTTACAGCCTATGTACTCCTCTATGATTTTGATGGATTCCTGTCTCACATTGAGGTCTTTCATCCCTTTGGAGTTTATCTTTGTGTATGGTGTGAGAGAGTGGTCAAGTTTCATTCTTTTGAATATAGCTGTCCATTTTTCCCAGAACCATTTATTGAAGAGACTGTCTTTTTTCCACTGGAAGTTTTTTCCTGCTTTGTCAAAGATTAGTTGCCCATAGAGCTGAGGGTCCTTTTCTGGGGTCTCTATTCTGCTCCATTGTTCTATGTGTCTGGTTTTTTGCCAGTACCATGCTGTCTTTGTGATCATAGCTTTGTAGTATAGCTTGAAATCTGGCAACGTGATGCCCCCAGCTTTGTTTTTCCTTTTCAACATTTCCTTGGCAATTCCAGGGCCTTTTCTGGTTCCACACACAAATTGAAGGGCTGTTTGTTCCAGTTCTTTGAAAATGTCATTGGTATTTTGATTGGGATGGCATTGTAAGTGTAGATTGCTCTGGGTAGCATAGACATTTTAACTATGTTTATTCTTCCGATCCATGAGCATGGTATGCTTTTCCATCTTTTTGTGTCTTCTTCAATGTCTTTCAAGAGTGATCTGTAGTTTCTAGAATATAGATCATTTACCTCTCTGGTTAAGTTAATTCTGAGATATTGTAGGATTTTTGATGCTATTGTAAATGGAATCTGTTCCCTAATTTATCTTTCTTCAGTCTCATTGTTTGTGTATAGAAATGCAACTGATTTCTGAGCATTGCTTTTGTATCCTGCCACATTACTGAATTGCTCTATAAATTCTAGTAATTTGGGGGCAAGGTCTTTTGGGTTTTCCATATACAGTATCATGTCATCTATGAAGAGAGACAGTTTGACTTTTCTTGGCTGATTTGAATACCTTGTATCCCTTTTGTTGTCTGATTGCTGTTGCAAGGACTTCTAGTACTATGTTGAATAATAATGGCGAGAGTGGGCATCCTTGTCTTGTTCATGATCTTAAGGGAAAGGCTTTCAGCTTTTCCCCATTGAGAATGATATTCACTGTAGGCTTTTCAGAGATGGTTTTTATGAAATTGAGGAACGTGCCCTCTATCCCTACACTCTGAAGGTTTTAATCAGGAAAGGATGATGTATTTTGTCAAAGGCTTTTTCTGCATCAATTGAGAGGATCATATGGTTCTTGACTCTTTTCTTGGTGATATGATCTATCACACTGATCAATTTGCAAATGTTGAACCACCGTTGCATCCCAGGGATGAATCCCACTTGGTCGTGATGGATAATCCTTTTAATGTACTGTTGTATCCTATTGGCTAGGGTCTTGTTGAGAATTTTGGCACCCATATTCATTAGGGATATTGGTCTGTAATTCTCCTTTTTGATGGGGTCTTTGCCTGGTTTGGGGATCAAGGTAGGACTGACCTCATAGAATGAGTTTGGAAGTTTTCCTTCCGTTTCTATTTTTTGAAACAGCTTCAGGAGAAAAGGTATTATTTCTTCTTTGAATATTTGGTAGAATTCCCTGGGGAATCCATCAAGCCCTGGAGTCTTGTTTTTGGGGGAGGTTTTTTATCACTGCTTCAATCTCTTCATAATTAATCGGTCTGTTTAAATAATCAATTTCTTCCTTTTTCAGTCTTGGTAGTTTGTAGGTTTCCAGGAAGACACTCATTTCTTTCAGGTTGTTTCATTTTTTGGCATAAAGCTGTTCATAAAAGTTTCTAATGATCCTTCCTATTTCATTGGTGTTGGTTGTGATTTCTCCCCTTTCATTCATAATTTTATTAATTTGGGTCCTTTCTCTATTCTTTTGAATAAGTCTGGCCAGTGGCTTATCGATCTTATTTATTCTTTCAAAGAACCAGCTTCTAGTTTTATTGATCTGCTCTACTGTGCTCCTGGTTTCTAATTCATTGATCTCTGCTCTAAACTTGATTACCTGCTTTCTCGTGCGTGGGTTAGGCCTGTTCTTCTGTTCCAGCTCCAGCTTCTTTGAGGTGAGAATATAAAAACTGCATTTTAGGTTTTTCTATTCTTTTAAGTGAGACTTGGATGGCTATGTATTTTCCCCTTAAGACTGCCTTTGCAGTGTCCCATAGGTTTCGGACCGATGCGTTTTTATTCTCATGAGTTTCCAAAAATTGCTTAAGCTCATTTTTAATTCCCTGGTTTACCCAATCATTCTTAAGCAGGATGGTTCTTAGTTTCCAAGTGTTTGAGTTTCTTCCAAATTTTTCCTTGTGATTGAGTTCCAGTTTCAAAGCATTGTGGTCTCAGAATATGCAGGGAATAATCTCAGTCTTTTGGTATTGATTGAGACCTGTTTTGTGACCAGTATGTGCTCTATTCTGGAGAAAGTTCCATGTGCATTCGAAAAGAATGAGTATTCTGTTGTTCTAGGGTGTAGTGTTCTATATATATGTATGAGGTCCATCTGGTCCAGTATATCATTCAAAGCTCTTGTTTCTTTGTTGATTTTGTGCTTAGGTGATCTGTCTATTGCTGAGAGTGGAGTGTTGAGGTCCCCTACTATTAACGTATTATTATCTATATGTCTCTTTATTCTGGTTAAGAGTTGGCTTGTGTATCTAGCTGATTCCCTGTTGGGAGCATAGATATTTATAATTGTCATATCCACTTGTTGGATACATCCTTTAAGAATAATATAGGGTCCTTCTGTATCTCTAACTACAGCCTTCAGTTTAAAATCTAATCTGCGTGATATTAGAATTGTTACCCCAGCTTTCTTTTGAGGTCCATTGGCATGAAAAATGGTTCTCCATCCCTTCATTTTCAGTCTGGATGTATCTTTAGGTTCAAAATGAGTCTCTTGTAGACAGCATATGGATGGGTCATGTCTTTTTATCTAATCTGCAACCCTGTGGTGTTTTATGGGAGCATTTAGGCCATTCACATTGAGAGTGATTATTGAGAGATATGATTTTAATGATGTCATGTTACCTGTGAAGTCTTTGTTTCTATAGATTGTAAATTTCTGTTCTGTATCACTCTCGGGGTCTTTTTACTTTCATAGAACCCCCCTTAATATTTCTTGTAGGGCTGGCTTGGTGGTCACATATTCTTTCAGTTTCTGCCGGTCTTGGAGTGTCCTTGTCTCTCCATCAATTCTGAATGACAGCCTTGCTGGATAAAGGATCCTTGGCTGCATGATCTTCTCACTTAGTGCTCTGAATATGCCTTGCCAATTTTTCCTGGCTTGCCAGCCTTCTGTAGACAGGTCTGACGTTATTCAGATGTTCCTCCCTCTGTAGGTGAGGATTCTCTTCCCCCTGGCCACTTTCAAGATTGTATCCTTGGATCTAATATTTTCGAATTGCACTATTATGTGACATGGTGTAGGTCTGTTCTCATTGATCTTGGGAGGGGTCCTCTCTGCCTCTTGGATATGAATGCTTGTTTCTTTTGCCAGTTTAGGGAAGTTCTCAGCTACAATTTGTTCAAATATCTCTTCTAGACCTCTCTCTTTCTCCACCTCCTCAGGGATGCCAATGATTCTGACACTGGAACGTTTCATTGAGTCAGTAATCTCCAGTAATCTACATTCTTGTGATTGGATTTTTTTGAGCCAAGTTTCCATTTTTTCCTTCTTATCATCCCATCTTCCAATTCACTAATTTGTTCTTCTGCCTCATTTACCCTGGCCGTCAGAGCATTCAGTTTAGACTGCATTTGATTCGTAGCATTTTTAATTTCTGCCAGATTTGCTCTCATTTCCACCCCTAGAGATTCTATATTCTCATTAATATTTTTGTTAATACTTTTTTCAAGCCTACACATCATCTTGACCATTGTTACTCTGAACTCCATTTCTGACAATTTGGTTATATCCATATCCATCAGTTCTGTGGCAGAGGCCACAGTCTCTGTCTCCTTTCTTTGCTGAAGATTCCTCCTCCTTGTCATTCTGATGAGGAGAGGTTGCAGCGATGCACAGAGCCCAAATTATTAACCATGACCCAGGCAGTGTGCACTTGTTTTATAGGGACCTTAGGGATGTGGGCTTCTTGATTTTTCAGCCTGCCTTCTGGAGGGAGGTGCCTGCCATGCTGATACTCAGGGAACCCTGATTGGGTAGAGTTGCCGTGTCCCCTGTGAGGGGGGCGTAGGGATGGCACAACGTGAACTGGTATTTCTGGGCTTTTGTTCTCTGGCAACTTTCCCTGGTGGTTTTCTGTCTCTTCTGAGAGTCAGAGCAGCAGTGGCCATATCCTAGCCTCTGTCTCAGAACAATGAGATCACAGTCCACTCACCACTGAGCTCTCCTGGCTACTTTAACTCTGTTTCTGTCAGTGTTGCCAAAACCCTGCAGCGTCCCGGGTTGTGCGCCGCACAGCCACTCTCCCAGCCCTCACTCCCAGGGCTGGCACGTCTCTGTCCTTTGTGCTTCTAACACTGCCAGCCGCCCTGGTTCTCGCGTGTGCTCTCGAGTTCCCTGTTTCAGTGTGGTTCGCGTGCACTCTGGAGCTCCGGTTTTCAGTCTGGTTGTGCGCGCGCTCCTGTGCTCATGGTCTCAGTCTGTTTTCTCACGGGTGCCGGTCTGTGAGTCCGGCTCGCTCCCCAGTGCAGGTAGCTACTGCTTCCCGGCAACCCAGCGCGGCAGCTCCCTTCTTCCATTTATCTTCCGATATCTGTGTGCAGATTCATGGCTCCCTGCTTCGTACCTCAATACTCAGTGCCAGAGATGTTCATTTGTAGAGATCCAGATGTATCTTCCTACGTCTTGGGCTGATTTCATGGGTGTTCAGGATGATCTGGTAGATATCCAGCTCAATTCAGGGGACCAGCTGAAAAAAGGTCCCCTACTCCTCTGCCATCCCCCCACACACACACACTATTTATGCTTCTTAAACTGCTTCATTGTTTCAGTGGCTCCCTTGACTCTTTCCACAAGCATCTTGAAAGACATTGCATTATGATTGAGACAGACTTAATCAAATCCATTCTCATTCTTAGACAAAAAGCTAAGCTCCTAGACTGGTTGAGACTCACCATGTAAGATATTTTAACATTTTGGGGAAAAAAAGTCCCCTTTGAGAATCTAATGAAAGCTCTATCGGTTGAGCTTGCCAGATATGGAGGTGGTCAATTAGGATCATGACCTAAACCAATAGTAACAATCAAGCCTTTATTGATTCACTGTGACAGTATCAGCAAGAGGCCAAAAAGAAAGGCACCAGCTCCCCAGGGTTCCATTTACCCCAAAGAATGATAATGGAAGAGGGTCAGGTGACATGCAGCATAGGTGGGACAAATCTTCCTACTCCTGAGAAGCACTGAGCAAAGATGCCTGCAAAGGTCCTTCAGGGACCTAAGGAGGCAGAAGATGGAGAGGGGAAGGGCTAGCAGTAGAAAACACTAAGTCAGAGTAGAGAAAAGTGCCTTAGAGCCCCCTGATAAGGGGGCATTGGAGTGAAGAAATGTGGGCTAGAGATGCAAACATACTTAGGAGCTTAGCTGGTGTTGGCAGGTCTGAGTCTTTGCCTGAAACTCCCTCCAGAGACTGAAGTGCACTGGCTATGTGTGAAGTTCACCATGTGGAGGGCAGCTTCTCCCCAGGACACCTGCTAGGTGATGCCATGTCATTGCCTATGGTAAGTAATGAAAGATCATACATAGGATTTTGGTGAGGAGCCAGACTCTTAATATCTACAAACACTTTGTAGATACTACATTCTGTTCCATTGTATTTAACGTAAATAAACATGGTATCAGAACAGCTTTTACAATGAATTATCTTTTTCATCCCATGAAAAAGTTAATGCCCATTTTATAAAACAAATACAAATCCCAAAATATTACTTTTCCATTTGCATAAAAATACACTTAAACATGAAAGATGCAGTTTAGTGTGTGTAAAACATTGCCATTTTCCTGTGATCCTTTTCAGAACAATATTCATGTCATCCATGGCAAAAAAAAAAAAAAGATTATGCTTGTTTTTACATATTGAAATTGTATATCCACAAAGATACACAGGAGTAATAACTAATAATGAAAGCTATGTTTCTGGAGCTATTTTGTGTCTGGTATGGCCCCTTGTTTTTGTTCTGTGTAATGAGAGTACTCATTAAGGTAGACTCAGAAAAGAACTTTATTTTTCCTACTCTAGCTCATGTATTTTCAAATCCAATCAGTGCACTATTTCATCCCAGACATTTGGTTATAAAGGCAATCCTGGGACTTTTTCTCCCCACTCTCAGATAATAAAATGGAAATATCCAGACCAGCTTAGTCTCAATACTCCATGTCACTGAACATTGAAGCTGCATCCCTCTGCCAGTTTGAGGTTCCTTTAGACTGTGACACCTCCAAGGGGGAAGAGGGCTGGGGTTGACTTCACAATTATTCTTCTCAGTTATTTCTTACTCCTTTCCCCTTCTTAGCCAGTATCTTACAACCCCAGGACTGGAATTGAGGATGCAGAGAAGTCATAAGTGAAGGAAAGATCTAAATTAATTAGCCCCAAATAATCTGGCTCACATGTCCTCTAGCTATGGCAGAGTCTCAACGCTAATCTGTGTGGTATTTTCCTTTTTCTGTGTTTTCTTTTTTTCTTTTTTTTTAATTGGGAGTTTTGACAGATCAATGCCTCTTCTCTGGCTGGCCATTTAAATCCCACCCCCCACCCCCAAAAGTGAACATGAATGCCTGTGTGTGTATCACACACACACACACACACACAAACACACACACTAATATGTATAATAACTTACAACAAGCATCTTACTGCACCTTACACAACGTGTGAACTACTCCTGGTTGGCGTTAATTTGAAAAGGCACCAGTGTGGTTCAAGTGACACACAGAATATACAGAAACCCAGGCACCTTTCCTTAGTGTCTGGAAGGGCAGCTGCCTCCCGCCAGAGCCACTCCTCCTCACTCTTCCACAAAGCCTGCTGCTCTCAGCCTTTATAGTTCTCAGACATGGTGTAAACTCAAAATGCATTAGAGGGCATATGGCACGAGTCTCCTTTTTGTACTAACTTGAGGGCAAAGTGCCGCTGTTCACTTCCTCATGTTTGCCATAGGCAAAAGATCACAACCCACCAATAACCCTCTCCAGAGAAATGCCTCTCTCTTTTAACTATTGTCTCCTTAAGTCCTCAGTGTAAGCTGGTAATGGTGGGGCTTGACCCACATCAGCGGGCTAGCTCATCGCACTGGAATGTGTAGGGTAATAGACAATATTTGTACTTATCCCCGGTCGTTGCTTCAGCTGAAAATGAGAGAGAGAGGGGAGAACTTTAGCTTTCAGCTGTTCATATATAAGCAAACAACAAACTCAACCGCTTTCTAGGCCTGGTGATAAAATGCTTATTTAAAAATCCCAATCTTTCCTGAGATGCTTTAAGTTGAATTTTAGTTGTTTCACTTCTTTTGTTTTCAAACAAACAAACCAAAGTCATTTTTGGTCAAGTCTCTATCATTCTGTAAGAAAGGAAAATAAAAAGCTAAGGTGCTCTGGGCAGATTTGACCTTCAAAGGAATTTTGCAGATTTTTAATTTGCCTTCAGATATCTGTCTACATAAAAATTACAAGACCCTGTGACTCCATTACAGCATGTAACAATATTCCTTCCAGTACAGGGGAAACTTCATAATTATGTCTCCAAACTACTTTCCTTCTCAGAATATTGTTCAAAAATTCATAGTATTTCAGTATCATATATGGCATTGCTAGTAGTGTTATTAATATGGTTAAAAATTTTGCTTTATACTTTAAAGCCTACCATATCCTGTATGTCCATCTGTTCTGAGAGTTGGCTTTCATTTTCCCTCAGCCTTAGAAAAAAAGGAAACTTTGAAATTCAACTTGTTCTTTGCGACAAGTTCCTAGAAATTATGTTGTGTAAAAAGGAACATTATTGGCTCTTTCTATTTTATGAGGAAAAAAAAAAACCTCATCCCCAAAAAAATAATTTCAGCTCTAGTTTTGATTTAATTAACATCTATAATGGCAGTAGATCAGGTAACCCATAAACCTATTGATGGAGTCTTCGATCGATATATATTGATGTATATGTAGTGAGTCTCACTGAATCCCAGATCTCCAAATTAGATGTGCTGCCAAATATTACAGATGGTTCATCTGAGTATAAAGTCCAGATTTTGTTTCCAGGCTAGGTTTAGGTGGTTCTATCAGTTAACGACTGATGTGTTACCAAATTAGCATCTTTAAACAATAAACATATGTTATTCCTAAGTTCCCGTGGATCAGGAATTCAGGAGTGGTTTAAGCTGCATAATTCTGTCTCAAGATCTCTTAAAAAGTTGTATTTGGGATGTTGTCCAGAGCTGTTGTTATTGAAAGGCTTTACTGAGGCTGAAACATCTGCTACCAAGGTGGCAAGCTCATGTTGCTACTGGAATAGCCTCAGTTCCTCTCTGGCTGTTGGCAGGAGCACTCAGATTCAAGAAGGAAAAATGAAAATCATTTTGTCTTTTATGACCTAGCCTCAAAAGTCACGCCCCATGATTTTTGCAGTCCTAACACAGGTTAGCCCTATGTAATGTGACTGCACAAAAGAGACTGTTTAAGGAAACACACAAAAGGACTAAAACCAGGAGGCAGGGATCATTGAGAGCCAAACTGGAGCCTGACCAGCACAGTCTGCCCTCAGACCCCCAAAGATAATTCATGTTCTTTCCCACAGGCAAACTAATTGATCCACTCTCATAGGCCACAAAAGTTCTGTCTCATTACAGAATCAGATAAAAGTCTAGAATGTCCTCATATGAATCAGGTCAGGGGCAGATGCAGCTCCTCAGGTTTTGTTCTTTAAGTGCAGCTCCCAAATATATTTCTTTCAATCTGGAAACCTATGAACTAAAGAGACAAGTTGTCTGCCTCTCCCGCAAAATACAGGAGTAGAAGAGGTCATAGCTATAAGATATTAGGCAACAAGTCTTCAGAGGAATGCTTGGGGCATCTCCAAATTAAAAGATAGATTATTGCCTTTCATGTCTCCTATTACCAAGGAGAAAGTTTAATTCCTGGTGGCTTCTGAGAGCTTTGGGGACAGTACCTTACACATTTCGGAAAAACGTTCTCTTCTGGCCCATTCAAAAGTATACAAAGGGCTAACAGCTCTGAGTGGAACCTAGTGCAGGAATTTGTTCTGCAGCAGCTCCAAGCTGCAATGCAAGCCCCTCTTTCCCTTCAACAATTGACTCTGGCGGAGCTTTTAGTTTTGGTGGTGATCAGTGGTGAGAAAAGATATTATATGGACTATGAGACAAGTCTCATAAGAGAATCATACCCGGAACACTGGGGTTCTGAAGCAAGTACATTGCATCTATTGCAGAAAATTCAATGCTTTTGAAAGACGACACCTGACATACTACTGGATCTTGATAGACACAGCATGCCTACCATGGGCACAAGTGACCACACACCCCAAACTCCTCATCATGAAATGAGACTTATCAGTCCCACAAAATCATAAGATGAGACACACTTAGTATTTTAAGTTACATCTGGTCTTTTTTTTTTTTTAAAGATTTTATTTATTTATGTGACAGGGAGACAGCCAGTGAGAGAGGGGAACACAGCAGGGGAGTGGGAGAGGAAGAAGCAGGCTCCCAGCGGAGGAGCCCGATGTAGGACTCGATCCCGGAACGCCGGGATCATGCCCTGAGCCAAAGGCAGACGCTTAACAACTGCACTACCCAGGCGCCCCTACATCTGGTCTTTTAACATAAGCAGGGACAGAGGGTGCAAAGACTTGAGCAGTGAAGTAGCCAACCTTCAAGTCCACGTGATCTCTGCCTCTTATATTTCAGACCTTGTGTGATCCCTTTCCATATTGTATCAGGGTGGTTCTGGGTGACCAGTAGGATTTTGCAGAAGTGATGGTATGTCATTTCCAAGATGAGGTTGTAAAAGATACTGGGGCATCTGTTTCTGTTACATGCACTCTCTCTTTTTCTCCTAGATTGCTGCCTCTGGGAAAATCCAGTTGCCACGTTTCTATCAGCCCTATGGAAAGGCTTACATGATAGTAACGGAGGCCTCCTGCCAACATCCAGGTGAGTGAAATTAGAGTGGATTCTTCAGCCCCAGTCAAGTGTTCAGAAACTATAGCCCCAAATGATACCTCTGTTGCAACCTCGTTGAGTGACACATTAAGTTGAACTATTCTTCTTCACGGAGGCATGAAACTGATTAAAAATGTTTGAACTAGTGAAATAGTGGTTGAATAAGAAAACACAGTTTTAGCTATGGAATTAATAAGTCATGGGAACAAAAGGCACAGCATAGGAAATACAGTCAATTATATTTTAATAGTCTTGCATGGTGACAGATGGTAGCTATACTCGAGGTGAGCACAGCATAACATATAGAGATGCTGAATTACCGTGTTGTACACCTGAATCTAATGTAACATTGTGTGTCCACTACACTCAGATAAGAAATCAATCAATAAAGAAAGCACATTTCTAAATTTATCTCCCCATACCAAACTGCCTATGAACTATAAATGTATAGGACTAGTCCTGTTCATATCTCCCTCTCTTTTTCCACATAGTCTACTCTCCTTAGAAAATATTTGTGTTCTTAACTTGGAAAATAATACATCACTGCTGATTCACTAGCAATAACAAAATCAAATTGACCCTTTAATTTTGTAGGATTCTGATCATTCTTTTGCCAACTATTCTTGGGTGTTGTTTTTCCCCTCAGCATACCGTCTACTTTTATCTACATTGTGGAAATAATTTGTTCTCCTAAATGTAACAGTCATTGATTTTATCTGAGAAAATCATGAATACTTTTCATGATTATAAAGTGATATACCTGAACACACTCTGGAGAATACGCAATAATGTAATGAAAGAAATAATGACTATTATCTCACTTCCCAGAGATAAGCACTGTATTATTTTATTTTCTTTTTTTCAAATATTTTAATATATGTGGCTACTGGATAGATGGAAAGGTGAGTACTATAGTGAGTGATAGATGAATCTAAGAATTGTAACCTAAATATCTCCAAATTTCTCCCATTTCAGAGTTTTTCTCCCCTTTAATTATCGCATCAAATAGAACTTCTATCCTAGTTTCCACAAACAATCCAGCATCTTCCCCTTGATTTAGGATGATTCCCATAATTATTTCTTTGGCACCTTTTACTTTAAACCCCTTTTTCTGCCCATAGGATTTTAACTAGCAGATTTCTCAAAATATCTCAAAATGTCTTCACTGTGTGTTAATTTCCAATGGGACTTCTGTTTTTCTTCCACCAGTGATTAAGTTTCTCATTCAGTTATACTTTTGGCTATGTCACTTTGTTACTCATTCATTTTTACTGATTGGCTTAACAAGTAATTATTGAAACTTTATTATGCTAGCCACTATGCAAAGCACTGTAATATAAAGGGGAGACAGAAAACAAAGTTTCCTTTAATTAAGAAGTTAAAACCTAACTCTCTAAGATAAAAGGGCATAGATGGAAGTTTGCCAAAGTCAGTTCTTTGACCTTCTTAAATATATTTGAATATCGTAGCCTGGTAGTAATGTGGGTATGGGAACTTAATTATCTCAACTAATTTGAATTCCTCACTTTATCACAAACAATTGGTCTACAGTTCAAGGCAACAATTTGAGATGCATTGAATAATGTTCATGAAAAATAAAAAAGACTTGATATGTTAACCTCCTGATCCAGAATTCCACATGTACTTGGAAAACATATTGCCATATAATTTAATTTTCTTTCTAAATAAACATTGAATCAGTGGGCTTGCTATGTGTCAGACATGCTTATTTCTTTAGGCCAATAGTCATCTGTTCAATGGAATTTTTATAGGCAAACCTAAGTTATGGATTTATTCCTTTTCATTCTACATCTAGACTTATTTGTCTATTAAGCTGTGAGAACAGGAAATCAGACAGTGAGGGGGTCCTCAGGGGATAATTACAAAAATGACCTTATGTATTGTATTTTTCTACTTGAGGCTTTTATATATCTCACATATACAACTTGATTTATATGATAACTCATATAAACAAGTAGACTTAACCAAATTTAAAACTCCAAAAGGAAGTTTGCTTATCTCACAACTTCGAGCATAAATTTTATATCACATACATCTCTAGTCTCATTTATTAGTGATTAAATACTTGTGAGTACCATAGTAAGTTAAAACCAGATTTGTACTCTCAAATTTTGGTAATCAATCATTAATTCATTATGATACTTATTTCCATTTTGCCTTTTATCTTGGTGAATATTATTTAAGGTTCATATAAGGAGAAAATAAATATTTTATTTGTGACAATAGAAATACAACCAGATGTGCAGGGGTAGAGATAATAATGGACATAAAAATTTTCATGGAATGTAGCAGATGGCTATTTGAACCATCTAGATTTTATGTTCTGACAAACACATAAGATGAAAAATCTACTAAACCAAGTGAGGGGTCTAATACCATAAACAATGGTGAATGCTTGTAGAAAATGCTATTTACTAGTGTTTTATGTTTATCCAAGCCATTTAATACTTTCTCAGAACTATACCTAAATTGGTCATAGCTAATTCCACAAACATTTTAAAATGTCAATTTTCCTACATCTAAAGTGGTTGGATTTAATGAAAATTTTAAATGGTAATAGTCTACTTTATGTTAGGTTGTGCTTTAAGAGTCAAATTAGATTGAATGCCAACTGAACATTTCATTTGACCCTATGATTCCAGTGGAATCAATGCAAAAGGATGTTTGTAAGTATTGTAAATGAGTTTAGTTTAAGAAACTACTTTTACTAACTATTTAACATGATGAGACACAGGAGTACCCAGTAAATTTGATATCATTAAAATCCATGGGAATACACATAAAGAAATAAACCCCAATACCTTTTAAAAATGAAGATAGAAAATCACATGATGGAAATATATATTTATTCATTTATTCTATAATTTGAAATATATTTATTCAACACATGGTATGTGCCAGACATTGTGCTAAGTTCTGGAGATAAAAGGGTATGGAAAAGAAAATTGATCCCTGCTCTAAATAATTATATAGATTACTGTGGGGAGAAAATCATTAATCATGCAAGCACACTTATAAATATTTAAGTATATACTGAGGTAAGTGTTCTGTATGAAAGATGTATGATTCACTGAAACTTCATAACAAAGAAACTTCCCTAGATTTTGGAGTTTAGGGAAGCCTTCTTTAACGTACGTGATGCTTAAGTCGATATATAATGGATGTTTAGGAGTTAACTAGCAAGTACATAAACCCTGTGGTGAAGGCCAGGCTTTTGGAAGAACCAGGGTGACAGGAACCCTGAGTACAAGGGAAAGAATGATACACGACCAGCTAAAAGAGATAAAGCAGAGTCTAGAAAATGCAATCGAGCAGATGAAAAGTAATGTGTAGCCACTGGAAGATTTTAAAAATAATGATAGCGAGGGTAGGGCATAATTTGAATTAATTTTTCTCTTTAACATTTCATTGCAATACAATTTATATACAGTAAAATACACCCTTTGGGATGTACAATTCTATGGATTTTGATTGTTGAATACAGTCATTTAAAAAATTGCCCGGTATGGTTGCTAGAAATCCCGATGTGTTCTCTAGTACATGATTTTCTGGTCTGAAAACTGGCTAACATCTAGACACTGGGCAAGGGATATGACTTTTTAACTGGACAACTGAGCTTAGTTTCCTGGTGATTTATCCTTGATTTCTTCTGATGGAAAAAACCAACTAATACCCTTATTGGCTGGCTTTTATGTCACCCCCTGGTATTAACCTTTTCTGTGGGTCAGTTTCCCTTGGATGTCATTCTGACCCTGTGATTGGTGAATGTTGTGTCTGCTATGTTCTGGTTCTCAGGTCCTATTATCTTTGTTGTTAGCAGTAAGCACTGTCATGGAACTGCTTCTCTGACCTTCAGTTCTGACCTCAGACAGCCACTCACAACTGTGTTGTGAGTGTTTTAGTAAATATCGATACTCTTCTCACCATCGCATTCTTTATGGCCTTGGTGAAAAGTATAACATCTGAGCCTCACTGTGGAACATAACCTTCTGGGTCTTCTGGCCTTCTATTTCATGTATACTCCAGCATGCCCACCTCCTCAGAATTTTTATTGTTGTTGTCCTTGTTGTCTCTATGTTTACTTATTCATATATTTATTTATACTTTTTTTTCAAGTTTTTATTTAAATTTCAGTTAGTTAACATACAATGTAATGTCAGTTTCTGGTGTATGATTTAATGATTCAATACTTCTATACATCACCCAGTGCTCATCACAAGTGCCTCCTTAATACCCATCACTTATTTAACCAATCCCCCCCCCACTGGCCTCCCTCCATCATCCCTCACTTTGTTCTCTATAGCTAAGAGTCTGTTTTCTGGTTTGCTTCTGTTTTATTTTTCCCCCTATGTTCGTATTCACATCCGTTTTGTTTCTTAAATTCCATATATAAGTGAAATCATACGGTATTTGTCTTTCTCTGACTTAATTCATTTAGCATAATACATTCTAGATCCATTCATGTCATTGCAAATGGCAAGATTTCATTATTTTTTTATGGCTGAGAAATACTATATATATATATACATATCTCCATTCATTGGTTAATGGATATTTGGGCTTTTTCCATAATTTGGCTATTGTTGACAATTCTGCTGTAAATATTGGGGTGAATGTATCCCTTTGAATCAGTATTTTTGTATCCTTTATTTTTTATTTATTTATTTATTTATTTATTTATTTATTTATTTATTTACTTTTTAAGGTAGGCTCCATGCCCAACAGGTGGCTCAAACTCACAAACCTGAGATCTAGAGTCACGTGCTTACTAACTGAGCCAGCCAGGTGCCCTAGTATTTTTGTATTCTTTGGGTAAGTACCAATAGTGCAATTGCTAGGTCTTAGAGTAGTTCTATTTTTAACTTTTTGAGGAACTTCCATACTGTTTTCCAGAGTAGAAACCAGTTTGCATTCCCACCAACTGTGAAGCGGGTTCCCCTTTCCCCCACATTCTCACAAACACCTGTTGTTTCTTGTGTTGTTGATTTTAGCCATTCTGACTTGTGTGAGGTGCTATCTCATTGTAGTTTTTTTTTTAATTTAAATTCAGTCAGCCAACATAAAGTACATCATTAGTTTCAGATGTAGAGTTTAGTAATTCATCAGTTGGATGTAACACCCAGTGTTCATCATATCACATGCCCTCCTTAATGCTCATCACCCAGTTACCACAACCTCCCACCCATCTCCCCACCAGCAACCCTCAGTTTGTTTCCTATGGTCAAGAATCTCTCATGACTTGTCTCCCTCTCTAATTTCTTCCCATTTAGTCTTCCCTCCCTTCCCCTATGATCTTCTGTGCTATTTCTTATATTCACTTATGAGTGAAACCAAAAGATAATTGCCTTTCTCTGATTGACTTATTTCACTCAGCATAATACCCTCCAGTTCCATCCACGTCAACATAAATGTTAAGATTTCATCCTTTTTGATGGCTGAGTAATATTCCATTATATATATATATGGCCCACATCTTCTTTATCCATTCATCTGTTGATGGACATTGGGGCTCTTTCCATAGTTTGGCTATTGTGGACATTGTTGCTATAAACATTGGAGTGTAGGTGGCCCTTCCAATCACTCCATTTGTATCATTGGGATAAATACCCAATAGTGCAATTGCTGGGGGGTAGGGTAACTCTATTTTTAACTTCTTGAGGAAACTTCATACTGTTTTCCAGAGTGGCTGTACCATCTTGAATTCCCACCAACAGTGTAAGAGGGTTCCCCTTTCTCCCTATCATTGCCAACATTTGTTCTTTCCTGTCTTTTTAATTTTAGCCGTTCTGACTGGTGTAAAATGGTATTTTTTGTGGTTTTGATTTGTATTTCCCTGATGACAAGTGATGTGGAGCATTTTTTCATGTGTCTGTTGGCCATTTGTAGGTCTTCTTTGGAGAAATGTCTGTTCATGTCTTCTGCCCATTTCTTGACTGGATTCTTTGTTTTTTGAGTGTTGTGTTTGATAAGTTCTTTATAGATCTTGGATATTAGCCCTTTATCTGATGTGTCATTAGCAAATGTCTTCTCCCATCCTGTAAGTTGCCTTTTAGTTTTGTTGACTGTTTCTTTGCTGTGCAAAAGCTTTTTATCCTGATGAAGTCCCAAAACTTTATTTTTGCTTTTGTTCCCCTTGCCTTTGGAGACATGTCTAGCATGAAGTTGCTGTGGCCAAGGTCAATGAGGTTGCTGCCTGTGTTCTCAAGGATTTTGATGGATTCCTATCTCACATTTAGGTCTTTCATCCATTTTGAGTTTATCTTTGTGTGTGGTATAAGGAAATGGTCCAGTTTCATTCTTCTACTTATGGCTGACCAATTTTCCCAGCACCATTTGTTGAAAAGACTATCTTTTTTCCATTGGATATTCTTTCCTGCTTTGTTGAAGATTAGTTGACCACAGAGTTGAGGGTCCATTTCTGGGTTCTCTATTCTGTTCCATTGATCTATGTGTCTGTTTTTGTGCCAGTACCATACTGTCTTGATGATTGCAGCTTTGTAATAGAGTTAAAGTCCGAAATTGTGATGCCACCAGATTTGGTTTTCTTTTTCAACATTCCTCTGTCTATTCGGGGTCTTTTCTGGTTCCATACAAACTTTAGGATTATTTGTTCCAGCTCTGTGTGAAATATTGATGGTATTTTGTAGGGATTGCATTGAATGTGTAGGTTGCTCTGGCTAGTATAGACATTTTAACAATATTTGTTTTTCCAACCCATAAGCATGGAATGTTTTTCCATTTCTTTGTGTCTTCCTCAATTTCTTTCATAAGTGTTCTGTAGTTTTTAGAGTTCAGATCATTTACCTCTTTGGTTAGGTTTACTCCTAGGTATCATATGGTTTTTAGTGCAATTGTAAATGGGATCAATTCCTTAATTTCTTTCTTTTGTCTCATTGTTAGTATATAGAGATGCAAATGATTTCTGTGTATTAATTTTATATCCTACCACTTTACTGAATTCCTGTAGGAGGTCTAGCAATTTGGGAGTGGTGTCTTTTCGGTTTTCCACATAAAGTATCATGTCATCTGAGAAGAGTGAGAATTTGACTTTTTCTTTGCCAATTTGGATACTTTTATTTCTTTTTGTTGTCTGATTGCTGATGCTAGGACTTCTAGCATTATGTTGAACAACAATGCTGAGAGTGGACATCACTGTCATGTTCCTGACCTTAAGGGTAAAGCTCTTGGTTTTCCCCCATTGAGAATGATATTTGTGGTGAGGTTTTTGTATATGACTTTTATGATATTGAGGTATGTTCCCTCTATCCCTACACTGTGGAGAATTTAAATCAAGAAAGGATGCTGTATTTTGTCAACTGCTTTTTTCTGCATCAATTGAGGAGATCATATGGTTCTTGTCCTTTCTTTTATTAATGTGATGTATCACGTTGACTGATTTACAGATGTTGAACCTCCCTTGCAGCCCAGGAATAAATCTCACTTGGTCATGATGAATAATCCTTTTAATGTACTGTTGGATCCTATTGGCTAGTATCTTAGTGAGAATTTTGGCATTCATGTTCATCAGGGTAGTTATGATTTATATTTCCCTGATGATGAGTGATGTTGAGCAACTTTTCATGTGCCTGTTAGTCATCTGGATGGCTTTGGAAAATCTTTGGAAAAATGTCTATTCATGTCTTCTGTCCATTTTTTAACTGGATTATTTGCTTTTTGGGTGTTGAGTTTGGTAAGTCCTTTAGAGATTTTGGATACTAACTTTTTATCAGATATGTCATTTGCAAATATCTTCTCTGATTCTATAGGTTGCCTTTTAGTTTTGTTGATTATTTCCTTTGCTGTGTAGGAGCTTTTTATTTTGATGAAGTCCCAATAGTTTATTTTTATTTTGTTTCCCTTGCCT
This sequence comes from Ursus arctos, assembly GCF_023065955.2. Lineage (NCBI taxonomy): Eukaryota > Metazoa > Chordata > Mammalia > Carnivora > Ursidae > Ursus > Ursus arctos. Next base: position 36,343,070 of record NW_026623111.1, on the reverse strand, counting down.
CAGGACACATATCTAGGAAGAAATTGCTATAGCCGATGTCAAAGAGGTTACTGCCTATGTTCTCCTCTAGGAATCTTGATGGTTTCCTCTCTCACATTTAGGTCTTTCATCCATTTTGAATTTATTTTTGTGAATGGTGTAAGAAAGTGGCCCAGTTTCATTCTTTTGCATGTTGCTGTCTGGTTTTCCTAACAACATTTGTTGAAGGGACTTCCTTTTTTTCCATTGGATATTCTTTCTTCTTTGTTGAAAATCAATTGAACCATATGATTGTCTTAATACGTGTAGAAAAAACATCTGACAAAGTACAACATCCATTCATGATAAAAACCCTCAACAAAGTAGGGATAGAGGGAACACACCTCAACATAATAAAGGCCATATATGAAAGAACCACAGCTAATATCGTCCTCAACAGGCAAAAACTGAGAGTTTTTCCTCTATGATCAGGAAAAAGACAGGGATGTCCACTCTCACCATTGTTATTTAACATAGTACCCGCAAGTCTTAGCTTTAGCAATCAGACAAAAAAAAGAATTAAAAGGCATCCAAATGAGCAAGGAAGAAGTCAAACTTTCACTACTTGCAGACAACATGATACTCTATCTAGAAAACCTGAATAACTCCACCAAAAAGTTGCTAGAACTGATACATGAATTCAGTAAAGTTGCAGTATAGGAAATCAATATACAGAAATCTGCTGTATTTCTATACACAAATGATGAAGCAAGAGAAAGAAAAATCAAGGAATTGATCCCATTTACAATTGCAACATAAACCATAAGATACCAAGGAATAAACCTAACCAAAGAGGTAAAAGATCTGTACTCTGAAAACTATAAAACACTATGAAAGAAACTGAAGATGATACAAAGAAATGGACCATTCCATGTTCAATCTACACACTTAATGCAATCCCTATCAAAATAGTACCAGCATTTTTCACAGAGCTAGAACAAACCTTTAATTTGTATGGAACCACAAAAGACTATGAATACCACAGTAATCTTGGAAAAGGGAAACAAGCAATAGTGACTCTTAAGGACAGAGAATAAACTGAGCGTTGATGGAGGGAGGTGGTTGGGGGTGGGCTGGATGGGTGGTGGGTATTAAAGAGTGCATTTCTTGTGATGAGTACTGGGTGCTGTATGTACGTAATGAACCACTGAATTCTATTCCAGAAACCAATATTGTACTATATGTTAGCTAATAAAATTTAAATACACAAAATAAATAATAAATAAAAAAGCAAAGCTGGAGGTATCACAATTCCAGATTTCAAGTTATATTACAAAGCTGTAGTGATCAAGATAGTATGGTATTGGCACAAAACTGGTGTGTAGATCAATGGAACAGAGTAGAAAACCCAAAAATGAACCTGGGGCCTTTTTCTGATATGTTTCTCCAGTATCTGCCATAGAAATTCTGGCATTTCACTTTTGCTCAATGAAGTAATCTTTTTTTCATGTTTTAGGAGCCATTCCTGAAGCTAGTGTGAAGCATCTGGTGCTAAACTGTATCTCAAATGAATGCTCCTAAATCAATAAACTCTCCTTTACCCAAACTTAGACTCTGTTCCTTTGTTCAAGAATTTTTGGAATCTATTCACACATATAATTTCCCAGTTCCTTAAAATATATTCTGGCCAAGTGTTCAGCTCTTCTGAGGTGTAATCTACTTTCCTCCCCTATCAGGTTCAACATGACCTTGACTGGGTTATGCCGTGAATAAACCCTAGTTATAGGTTAGTGTCTAGGAGGAAGATGATGAGCATATTCTGTGGAGGGCACATGTTGCCATGCAGGTGAGAGGCCTCTACACTGTCTTCAAGAAAATTGGGATGCTATCTCTTAACAGGAAGAAGTAGACCACTTCAGCATGGTCAAAGGGTTAAAAGAGATCTGGGAAATTAAGATGTTTGATAAAATTTATCAGATGTCCCATTCCCAAATATGGCAGGGTCCCAGATTTTTCCAAAACAGAGCCCTGACCCAGAGAAGAGACCACTTTGATTGAATGTTTAACCTTCTATGGTATTCCACCACTCTGTTAAGTCCTGAGACTAGTTCTCCACTCTGCCCTTTCATTGCGAGATATGAGTCTCTAATTTGCAGGAAGGTCCTCTGGTTTTTACACTTGGCTATTACTAGTCTGTTAATTGCCTATAACTTTCAGTATCTTTTCTTGAGTGTGAATATCTGTATAATTATCATTGACCCTGTACTTTTCAAACACCCAATAAGTTATATCAGCTAATGCCTTCTCTACTACTGAGTATGCCATCCTGATTCACCTATTAGTGATTTTTAAAATTGGACTGCTTTATTGTTCTATGAGTTTCCTGTGTTCCATATACTACCATGGAGGTAATTCTCATTGCCAGGTTGACAGTAAGTAATGCATCTCCAAAACATTATCATAATCTGCTTTCTCTGAACACTCATGGTATCACTAATCATAGATTGATTTCTCAAGAAGATGTCGAGATGGTGTTTTGTACACGGAGTATTTCTTAGAGATCCACACATGTGGAATGGAGGGGGAGAAGCAGGATTGGGAATGATGGAAAAGCAATTTGCTATGCAGGCATAGAAAAATATTGCTCAAACCACTAGGGAAGTCTAGAACACATATGGACCCTCAGAGTTGTCCTACTTTGAGCCAGAATGACTGGACCATTATACCTGTGCAATCAGTCATTGATTATAAGCTGCCCCAAGAAAGGTGTTCTTTTGGGCAGGGCAGTTCTTTGAAGCTGAGTCAAGCCTGAAGATGGTGATAGGCTGTCTGCTGTCATGTGAGGCAACAAGTTAATGCTCAAAGGAAAAGCTAGTAGGTGAAATCTTTATATCTATTACACAGATTAGTCACTGCACAATACAGATTTAGTAACCTGGAAGTCACATCCATAGAAAATACCTAAATTGAAGCATAGAAATAGAAAGGAAGAAAAACAAAACAAATTCATGAGAAGAAATTAAGGCACACTGAAAATGTAACTGGAATGTAATTGGACTCCCAGAAGAAAAGGAAACATTAAAGTAAATGCAATATTTGAAGTTATAATATCTGACAGTTTTCAAAATCATGCCAAACCACAAATTCAGGAAGCTTAGCAAAGCCCATAAAGAACAATTGGAAACAAAACAAAACAAATGAAAAAAAATCACATCTAGGTATACTCTGGTCAAACTACTGAAGAACAAGGCAGAGTAGAAATCTTTTCACACAATGCAATACTACACATGAATTTAAAAGAAGGAACTAATATTATATGCAACAATATGATTGACTTTAACAAATAGCATATTAAACAAAACTAGCTAGACACAAAATTACATACTGCATGATTCTATTCCTATAAAGTTCAAATCAGATATGATAAGGAATAGTGCCGAGGACCATAAGGGAAGGGAGGGAAGACTGAATGGGAAGAAATGAGGGAGGGAGACAAACCATGAGAGACTCTGGACTCTGGGAAACAAACAGGGTTACAGAAGGGAGGGGGGTAAATGTGGCTAGTATGACCAAGAAACTGAATTTATATAGCTAGGTGTGGGCAGTGGCTATGGGCAACACAATGTCCATAACTGTGCAACTTCCAACCAAGTCACTGCTATCATTGAAGAAAACTCCCTGTTCTCGCTTGAAAATACTCCTCTGACATATGACGACATTATACTAATAATCCCAATTTTCATTATTCCTATATTTTTAAGATAGCTTACCACATTTTTATGAATACCTAACAATACGATGCTTAGTTTTGCTCATTTATGATCTTTCCGCCTTTCTCTTTTTTTTTCCAGTTTATACACTATTTCTAAGATTTAGCCATGTCGCCTTATGTAGGAGTAGTTTATTCGTTCTCAGAGCTTAGAATATTCCATCTCGTGAGTTTACCACAATTTGTCTATTATACAGTTAAAAGGCATTTAGTCTAAGTTTTTTACTGTTATGCTGTGAGGAATTATGTGCATTTCCCCTGGCGCACATTTTTTAAGAGTTCTAGCAGGATATACAACTAGGAGTGAAACTGTTGGGTCATAATATAGGCATGAGTTCAACTTTACTGTATCATTTTAAAATGTATTTCAAAATGATTATACCAGTTAATATTTCCACCCAGAAACTTACCTGCATTCTTTATGTTCCATGTTATTATCAACACTTTGTTTTGCAAGCCTTTTTTTTTTTTTTAAGATTTATTTATTTGTCAGGGGTGTGGAGAGACAGCACACAAGCAGGAGCAGCAGGCAGAGGGAGAAGCAGTTTCCCCGCTGAGCAAGGAGCTTCATGCAGGACTGGATCCGAGGACCCAGGGATGATGACCTGAGCCAAAGGCAGATGCTTAACTGACTGAGCCACCCAGGTGTCCCATGCAAGCCTTTTTTTATTTCAAACAGGAATAGTATTATAGGTACTAACTGTGCTCTTAATTGCATATTTCTGATTATTAATGAGTTTGGATATCTTTTAATGTTATTAGTCATTAATATTTTCTTTTTTGCCAAATATTTGTTCATGCCTTTTGGGTTTTTTTTATTGGTTTGATAATTATATATATATATATATATATATATATATATATATATATATATATATATGAATTCCTTATATATTTTTAGTTTAATAAAATTTTGATTATATACTTTAGAGATAATTTTTCTAATTTGTAGTTTGTATGTCAAATATTTTATGGTACCTTTTGGCAAATTCAAAATTGATAAATGACATTTATTAATCTTTCCTTTGATGATGATTATAGTTTGGACCTTGTCTAAGAAATCCTTCCATATCTATAGGCCATGAACCTATATCCTTTAAGTTGTTTATATATTCAAAAATTTTCATTTCATATTAAATCTTTAGTTAATTTTAAATTCATTGTTCTGTAAGTATTGCAGTAAGAATCCAATTCATATGCCCCAGATAACCCATCTATCCCATAACTATTCCCTCCTTTTTTCCAGTGGTCTACAATGTTGCTTCTTTTAAAACAATTTTTCACATATGAATGAATCTGGTTTTGGCTCCCTATTCTGTTCCATGGTTTAATTCTTCTAGTTCCATGCAACTATCACAATAATTTTTCTAGTTCCATGCAACTATCACAATAATTTTAGAATAAATATTGATAGCTGTGAAGGAAAGACCATCACCTTAGTTTCTTCTCTGGCAGTTTCTCGCCTTTCTGTCATTTGCTCTACTACATAACTTTTATAAATATATGTCAAGTTATTGAATTATTACAACTGAGATTTTGATTTGAAAGTCTGTTCTGCTGTTCTGCATGATTCCTATTTTGATATTAAAAATAGCAAGTAGAGAAATCTAAAGCTATCCATGTTTGGATGTAATTTAAAAAGGAGTTTGAAGGAGTGCCTGCGTGGCGAAGTCAGTTAAGCATCTGGCTCTTGATTTCAGCTCAGGTCATGAGATCAAGCCCCATGTCAGGCACCATACTCAGCTTGGCATCTGCTTAAGACTCTCTCTCCCTCTGCCTCCCACCCCCTGCTCACATTCTTTCTTTCTCTCTCTCTAAAACAAATAAAAATTAATAAATAAATCTTTTTTAAAAAAGGAGTTTGAAGGTTTGCATAGTAATTATATATTTCTTCTGTTGTCCCACTAGTAATTTTTTTACTTTTCAAAAATCAATCTCTTGAAAGTCCATATATAAATGTCAAATCTCTAAATTAATTTCTAACTAATTATTTGCATGAATTAGGAACTTGGGATGAAGAGCTTGTGTACTAAAGATAAATAAGAAACCATTTTCCCAAAGTTAGAATTCCACGGTGGCTCCTGAAATTATCTGTTAAATACTAAGTTCAGGGACAACTGAGGAATATATACAATATTCCTTACTAAAATCTTTGGAGAGCTACCTTCTCATCCTGTGTAAGTTCACTTCCTGGGGACATCATCATGTCTTTTTCATGTTTTTAATAACAATAATAATATCAGAGAACATTACTGAACACATACAAAATACCAACATGATTTTGTTTAATTTTCATTTCAACCATCATAACCAATAGCTGGTGATTCAGAAACTCAAATGTGTCAATTACATTCCCCCTTAGTCACATGCCTAGTAAGTGGGAAAACTTGCATTTAACCCCAAATTTATTTGACAGAAAGGTGAAAATGTGGTTAAATTAAGAGCTTAAAAAAAAAAAGTACGTGGATGTGGCATCTCTGCTTTGGTTTGTGTGGTAGGCTGAATAATCATGCCCCCACGGCCTTCCAGTATATCCACATTTTAACCCTCAGAATCCATGATATGATTAAATTAAAGACCCTGGGATGGTGAAATTATTCTATATTATCTGTGTGGTCTTGGTATAATCATATGGTCCTTATTTAAGAGAGACAGATCAGAATAGTAGTAGGAGACAGAATGACAAAAGCAAGAGGTTGGACTGATGCAAGTGAGGGGTTAGAAGCCAAGGGATTTGGCCTCTAGGTGAATCCAGAAGTTGGCCTCTAGAGGCTTCTAGAACACCCTCTAGAAGTTGAAAAGGACAAAGGAACAGATTCTTACCCTAGAGCCCTCAGCCAGAATCAGTCATGCTGACATGAATTTTGGACTTCAGACCACCAGAACTGTAAGATAAAGAAATGTGTTGTTATTTTTAAGCCATTGAGTTTATGATATTTTGTTACAGTGACAATAGCAAACTAACGCAGTTTGCTTTACTTAAATAAACACACCAAGAATAGTACATCAGTGACTAGCTCTAGATCAGGCAGAAACATTTTCATTTCCTGAACTAACATGTTAGACGGTTTACTAATGAACACCTGTTACTAAGGAGATGTCTCCTTTGGGAAACTTTTACAGTGGGCCTTAAATATCATTAAGTCTTTCCAGATGAATTCTTTCTCCTTGGTTGGTTCTCATTTCAAAAACATTTGTGTTTTTTCCTTCACAGCCTATTGAGCTTTGTCATGCTGGAGACTTCCTGCAGCTTTCCTGCTACTGCAACTGGATGATAGGAATATCAGTACCAGTGGGAGCCAAGGCTTCAAAAAACTGCTTAAGCCATTACATGGACACCCCACAAATCTACACATGAATACAAATCTATCAGCCTTGGTCACTGTGAAGCCAGTAAACTGAAGTCTTGTTTACATACTCTCTATCATCAGACCATCTGTAATAAAAACAGTTCATGGTTATTCTGCAGAGGTTAGATATTTCTGAGTCTTTTCTATTATTTTATGGAGTCAATCCTTGACTGAAAACTAAATTATGAAAGATATGTCAGGCATAGTAAGATAGGAAAGATGTTGTGGGTTTATAGATATCAGTACAATACAGAAACTTTGATGATTTGAAGATTACATTTAACTTTTTTAAGCATTGAGCTTTTTCTTAAACCCATTGGACTGCCAATGTTATTTATAAACTCTAGCATGTCTATTCACATAATTAATGGAATTATAACTAAACACAATATTTATTGAAAATTTTGAAAGGAGTGTATTGGGATTGATTATAATGTATAATTCAGATAAGCACAGATTTTTAAAATTCTCTTGTATTTTTTTATGTATAACCTGCCATCTCTTGCTCAGAGTTGGAGAAAGAGCTTCTCTTTGATGGTGAAAAAAAAAAGACATTAAAAAAAAAGACACTGAAACTACTACATTAATTATTTTATATTATTTTAGGTTAAATAGGCATTCAAAGTCCAAATTGCCTAGTCACATATTTTTTTTCCCCCTTTTAAAGTCTTGCTCTCCCCAATCCCTTTTTCCAAATTGCCAAAGTATCAGGAGAATCTTCACCATCTTCTTCAGTTTCATCATCTTCACCATGGAAAGCAGAGGGGTCTCTCTCATTAGACCAGATCTTTTGTCTATATTAGCCTTTGCAGTTATATCCCTCACCAGTACTCCTTCCAGTATCTGCCTGCCAACAGGAAACATTCCCCTTAATCTATTCTATACCATCAACTGCAGGAATATATGAAGTTGTGCTCATATATTACCAGATATTTCTTGTGTCTCTGGGTTGTGCCAAAAGAGAAGTTTCAGTGAGAGACATACTATTCTTGAGCTAACACTGTAGGAAAGAGACATCAGTTACTATGTTCTCATGTTATCCTTCCAGCTCCATCCTAAACATGATTTTGACCCAGGACAAGGCAGGTTTACTCTACCTTATCCAAAATTTTTGGAGGAAAACTATGTTTTGGAATTCAGAATTTGGTGGATATTAAAAAAACACTCTTTAATCAAATACAATAGTACTTCTGTGGTGAAATGTATGAATATTCATGCCAGGTGGATTTTAGAGCTCTTTCAGTTTTGGAAATGTGGAAAAGATATTGCAGGCCTGTAGTTTCTGAGCCTTTGCCCTTTACTTAATCCTCACACAAACTTCTACTCTCAGCACTTTACTCGTTTCATATTATATTGCTATATAATTAGCTCTATATCAGTCCTTTAAACCCCTGCTGAATTTTGCTCAATAAAATCTGGTATTTAAAAATTTTCAAAAAAAAAAAAAAAAAAGAGAGAGAGAGACAGTGAGAGAGGGAACACAAGCAGGGGGAGTGGGAGAGGGAGAATTAGGCTTGCCGCTGAGCAGGGAGCCCGATATGGGGCTCGGTCCAGGACCTGGGATCATGACCTGAGCTGAAGGCAGATGCTTAACGCCTGAGCCACCCAGGTGCCCCTAAAATCTAGTATTTATAAATCAAAAGTACTTTCAGGTTTTTGTTTGTTTGTTTGTTTTTACTTTGGCCTTGGCTCTACTTTAAAAATAAAAAAATATATATATATAGATTTCATGACTATACACAACTTTTTGATGATCACTCTTTCCTCTGATGACAGGATTATACATTTTCACCCTGTTGAACTCAAGGACATCAATGTGACATGCTTTGGCCAGTGAAATGGAAGAGGATGTCATAAAGGGTCACTTTTGGGTAGAAATGTATAAAGCTAGTTCATGATACACTACATTCTCGTTCCTCTGAATCTGTAATGTGGAAGCATGTTGTCAAAATATAGCCTCAATCAACATGGATATGTAAAGAACTAATTGAACACTACCCCCTTCTGACCCATAATGAATCTCTAAGATATTTAGGTTTTGTTTTACTGTAGAATATCCTAGCCTAGCCTGATTGATGCACATATTTTATAAAAATAATCTAATAAGGACATTTCAAATATACATAAAGTATAGCAAAGTACAGAAAAAACCTGTACAACTGTCATTGAGATAAATAAATACCAATTCAAAAATTTTATATTCAATTTTTTAAAATACAAATAAAATTTACAGATATACTACTTCCCATCATTTTCATCTCACAGATACAGTTGAAATTTATAAATAGGCTATCCATTCCCTGGTAATTATTATATATTTACTACTTATGTCCATTAGAATAATAATATTTGTATCTCTTCTGATATTTAATTGCCAGCAAACCCTAGCCATTCCAAAATTTTGTCATCCTTATTGAAGATATGGAACCCACTTTAATGGTGTTTTTCCTATGCTTGACCCCAGTCTATGATGGACAGCCAGTGACAAGGTTATCAACAAAGTCGGTGGACCCTCTCACCAAGACATTCCTCATTCTCTTTGTGATCTCCCTTGGGGATCTCCCAGGGTTCATACTGATGTAGACAGCCTTTGTTATCACATACAAAATTTATAAATTCTTCCTCAATTCTCTGCCAGGGCAGTTCCATCATTCTCATCTCTTTAATTCTAGGTAAAGTTTGCATTTTAGTGTCAGTAACCCATACCAGCACTGTATCAGGAAAACTTCCAGATATGCTTGCTGGGAAGTTAATCCCTAACACATGGGGGAGTGCTTCCATGTTAATAACTTCTCCTCCATCCAGCTTTATTCTATATTTGTACTCTGGTTCAAAACCACATGATCCACACTATATATGTTCATTCAGTTCCTGCCTATATATATATATAATGTATATATATATTATATATATATATATTATATATATATATATAATATATATATATATATATAATATATATATATATAGTGACTAGGTCTTGCCATTATTTCAGAACAACTACTGTTTTCTGCTGGAACACAGACTAAATTCTTCCTCTCTGACTGATTGGCTAGAAGCAAGAAGGAGAGCAATGAAGGAAAGATTCAGAGGAGGACTAGCATCATCTTGCAAAGCTGCCTAAGGTGGTACCTTTGTTAGTTTCACACACAAGTTGAGGTCATAATCATCCAACAAGGATGAGGATTTTCTCTGTTTCAATAATGCTCAAAGGAAACTGTGGTTTCAAGATTTTGTGGATCATTCAAACCAGTTTCTTCATTTCAGAGATCGGGTTTGCACACTTTTTTCATCAAGACTCGGACTTTTGCATAAGAAATCTGTCGATGGTGCAAAATAAGTCTTCTCAGCCCTTGCCACATTTTTTTTTCAAGAGCTCAATACTATAAAAGTTTAATGTTTGCTAATATCACAATTCTTTTTTTTTAATAATTTTTATTTTGTAAATCCTGGGACAAATTTTCAGCACAATTGTTACTATAGCTGCAAGAGATGAGGGTATCCTCAGAGTTACCCTGGAGGCCTTCTCAGTGATATCAGTTCATATTTAACTGACCTGAGCCTGTCATTTTTTTCCCAAGACTTCTAAAGTAGTTGACAAAAGCCAGCCAATTTCATACATCTTTAAATAACATCCCAAGGCCTTCGTTATTTCATAGCCCAAAGCCTCATCAGCTTTATTCTCCATATCTACCTCATTGCATATCAACACTTATGTAAGTTTTAGTCATTGTGATGGTAGCATATGCAGGTATTATCACCATTTGCTTCCCATGAGAAATGGGGTCCTTGTTTCTTTCTATTAAGTGTCTTAGTCCCAAAATCCCATCCTAGAGATCTGCTTCCAGGGCTACTTCCAGCGCCAACAGTTTTAGCTTGAGTTCTCTGTACTATTTACCACCTGCCTTTGCAAAAGCCACTTAAGGAAGGAAAGCCAATATAAGGTCACTATTGCAGGCAACTGGGGCTCAGTTCCTCCTGGACCTGCAGTGGAGACTAGATAATGACTCTCAGAATTGCTCAACAATGAATTGACTTGGGAGGACATTTATTCTTCGCCTCCTGTTCCCACCCCCACATTGGTTGAGCATTGCCTATGGGGCATTATTACTATGCATTGTTGGGTTGTGATGTTCCAGCATGCATAACTATGGCAAAAGAGAGCCAGCTTTAGCTTAAGGTTAGACACTTGGAACATAAGATATGTTGAATCCTGCACAAAACTGTCAGCTGCTGGTGAAATGTGGCCATGGGTGATGACAAGGAAATAAGAAGTAGAACACAAGAAGTGTCGTATACAGTACCTTGTTTTGCAACATACACGTTTTGCACAGCTTTTAAAAAGCATGTATTCAAAATGAAATTAATTTAAATACATACATACATAAATGAATTGGCAACTAGCTAAACAAATGAACATATATATATATATTTTTTTTGGAAAAATCACACAGAGATTTCCTACTGAGTGGAATTAGAAGTATAACAGTGACTATATTTTATTAATTGATTTTTCTGAATTTTTGGCCAGTGCTAGACATTAAGTCTATACAAATAGATTACTTGGTATCTTAGTAAGATACTCTGTATTTAAGACAACATCGGAAGAAAAGTAACATTCAAGGCTCTTTCCCTTTCTGTGTCTAATCTTAGTGAGACAGCTTGGTTCATTCCCTAGCATACTATTGCTTAATTAGTTGCTAGGTGATGGATGCCATTCTATAGTAGCTGGCCATCTTTAGTACTGCAGGCAGCAGGATTCCTGGGACCAGGGCCAAACTGAGCTCTGAAGTGTTTAATAATGTGCCAGTATTTAAGCAATCCCTTGGCCATATGTATTACCTTGTAATTCTATTCATTTTTATTTAACCCAAAAAAAGTTCAGAGTTCTTGTTAATTTCAGATTCAGGAAGAAGAGACCGGAGTTTTGAAAAAGCAGTATATGAATAAAAATTTATTAACTAAATACATAATACTTTAAGGTAGATAATTTGTTTTCCATTCTTAATTTGCAATAGAAACCAGGCTAAAGAGCTGTAAAAGAGAATTTCAGTCTTGTATTTTCTCTTTCTGATTAAATGTTCATGTCTTTATTCTGGTAAGTGTTTCTCTCATTAGCTTCACATTTATGTCATCAATAATAACAATAAGTATAATATCATACATCTATTATGAACCATAGTTAGTGTTTCATAACAATGATTCTTAAGTCAGGGTATGCTAACTCATGTGAGAGAGAGAGAGAGAGAAAGAAATAGAGAGAGAGAGAGAGGAGAAAGAAAAAGAAAGAAAGAAAGAAAGAAAGAAAGAAAGAAAGAAAGAAAGAAAGAAAGAAAGAAAGGAAGGAGGGAGGGAGAGAAGGAGGAAATCAAATGTAGAAGTTTAGGCACATAACCAGTGAAATAAAAATATCCATGCCACTAATCCATGCATTTTCACATGTTCCCAGGTAATTTTTATAAATTCTGCAAAAATTTTGATGCATATCAAGTTTGAAAATAACATTGAATGCTTTGTCTTCAGTCATTAGAATTATATAAATCAGATTTTTATTTAAAAAAAACTTTCTATTTTCTGATGAAAATGAAACTTAAAAATTGAGGATAATTAATATTTCTAACATCACTTTCCTAAAAATCTACACTTCAAAACCAAACCTACATAGCCATGGGCTTGTGCAGTATGTATAGGGCATAAGGTCAACAAAGAATTAAAATTTACATAGAATCATCAATATTTATTTAAAAACATATATTTCTCTCTTCCACATGTATATGATATCATATATAGATATACAAATATATAAATGTAAAATACAGGCATTTTTAAATGAACAAAAAGAATTTAAAAGATTCTTTTTTAGTATCTTAAAAAAAGTAGATAATCTTCAAAGATGAATGAAAAGAGAAAATCTGACATGCTTAGCATTAAAAAAAATGGGTAGATAAGTAGATGGATGGAAATATGGATGGATACATAGCTATAGAGATATTTCCAAAATAAAATTGTAGGTAGACACATTTTTTTAGACAGGTTAATAGAGCTGAATGTGCTTAGATTTCTGTTTTTAAAGAAGAATGAAAGGTAATGATATACACAAGATAAAGGAATGCTCTTAAGGTAATAAAGGCAACCAGCTGACATTTTGTAGGGAGCACCTATGGGAAGAAAGGAGATAATGTGGCTTCCCTACCCAGATAAAAGAAATCACTGAATGGTCAAAGAAAGAAACCATGGTCAATCTATGGGTTGTATTTTAAATATATGCTAAACCAACTTTTAGTTATTTTTTCATATGCATATTTATTTGTATTTTAGGTCCAGATTCTGAGTGTGTTTAAGTATACCTACATAGTCAGAAATAGAAGAAGGAGATAGGTAAGATCAATGAAACATCGGTAAAGAAGTATGAAACAAATGTGAGCAAAATGAATAAAACAGTATGCCAGTAATTAAAAATAACAATATATTTTTACATATTTAAGGCTATTTACTATATTATTTTTGTTTCATTTTAGTCCATAGTGTTAATTTTGTTATACTTTTCCTTCTTTATATCTTTATTTTTTTTTAAAGATTTTATAGATTTGACAGAAAGAGAGCACAAGCAGGGAGAGTGGCAGACAGACAGAGAGAATCAGGCTTCCCGCTGAGCAGGGAACCCAATGCGGGGCTCGATCCACCAGTGGAAAAAAGAGAGTCTCTTCAATAAATGGTGCTGGGAAGACTGGACAGCTACATGCAAAATAATGAAACTTGACCACTCTCTCACAGCATATGCAAAGATAAACTCCAAATGGATGAAAGACCTCAATGTAAGACAGAAATCCATCAAAATCCTAGGGGAGAACATAGGCAGCAACCTCTATGACATCGGCCAAAGCAACATTTTTCATGACACATCTCCAAAGGCAAGAGAAACAAAAGATAAAATGAACTTGTGGGACTTCATCAAGATAAAAAGCTTCTGCACAGCCAAGGAAACAGTCAAAAAACCTAAGAGGCAGCCCACAGAATGGGAGAAGATATTTGCAAATGACACTACAGATAAAAGGCTGGTATCCAAGATCTACAAAGAACTTCTCAAACTCAATACACAAGAAACAAATCATAAAATGGGCAGAAGATACAAACAGACACTTTTCCAATGAAGACATACAAATGGCTAACAGACACATGAAAAAACGTTCAAAATCATTAGCCATCAGGGAACTTCAAATCAAAACCACACTAAGATACCACCTTATGCCAGTTAGAATGGCAAAAATTGATAAGGCAGGAAACAGTTGTTGGAGGGGATGTGGAGAAAGGGGATCCCTCCTACATTGTTGGTGGGAATGCAAGTTGGTACAGCCACTCTGGAAAACAGTGTGGAGGTCCCTTAAAAAGTTAAAAATTGAGCGACCCTATGATCCAGCAATTGCACTACTGGGTATTTACCCCAAAGATACAGACGTAGTGAAGAGAAGAGCCATATGCACCCCAATGTTCATAGCAGCATTGTCCACAATAGCTAAATCGTGGAAGGAACTAAGATGCCCTTCAACAGAAGACTGGATTTAGAAGATGTGGTCCATATATACAATGGAATATTACTCAGCCATCAAAAAGAATGATTTCTCAACATTTGCTGCAACATGGATGGGACTGGAGGAGATAATGCTAAGTGAAATAAGTCAAGCAGAGAAAACAATTATCATTTGGTTTCACTCATTTATGGAACATAAGAAAGAGCAGGAAGATTGGTAAGAGAAGGAAGGGAAGAAGAAAGGGGGGTAAACAGAAGGGGGAATGAACCATGAAAGACTCTGGACTCTGGGAAACAAACTGAGGGCTTCAGAAGGGAGGGGGGTGGGGGAATGGGATAGGCTGGTGATGGGTATTAAGGAGGGCATGTATTGCATGGTGCACGGGGTGTTATACGCAAGTAATGAATCATGGAACTTTACATCAAAAACCAGGGATGTACTGTATGGTGACTAACATAATATAATAAAAATATTATTATAAAAAAAAAAAAAAACAAAGGCAGATGCTTAACCTACTAGCCACCCAGGCACCCCCACTTCTTTGTATCTTTTAACCATATCAAAATTTATTTGCTATTTTACATATTTTCCCTATGACATGGAAAATTAAAATTATACAAAAGGGAAGAAGTTTTAACAATATTAAACATTTTATATATTGTTGCAACAGTAAAATATGAATATATGGATGAATACTAGATCATATCAATTAATCATATCAACAGCCAAACCAAAAGATATTTAATGTACAAAGTCAGTGTTTATTTTGTTCAATTATCCATATAATTGGAGTTTTTATTAAAAATTATGCTCACTTTCCTAATTTTAAAAGTAGTACAAATGCATTGCCAAAAAACACCCTGACTCTAAAAGATATCAATTACATGAAAAAATAATAGTAATTAACTAAAAAGTAAAACTTGTTACATATTGAAATTTAATTAACCAATTCATAAAAGTAAGCCATCTTGGTCACCATTCAAGTTCAATTTCATGATGGTGTTCAAGGAGATATTAATAAGGAAAAAATGATCTGTAAGCCTAATGTCTTATAGAAATGATGTTATATTTAGAAAAAATCTATGTCAGTGTGAAAATTATTATCACGTTATAAATTTAAAGACATTATACATAAGGGAATCATGCATGAAATCAAATAATTTCTACTGAATTATCCAATCAATAAAGGTCTGACTTTACTGTTTTAGAATACACTATTTTTTATGCTTGATCAATTACTTTAAATCATGCCACATTTCAAATCGCTTTCTATTTGAAATATGATTTTCTTGCATAACATTTTTTGTTGTCTCAGAACATCTACTCTTCACTTTCTCAATTCCAGCTGCAGAAATAGATACTTACATTCATTTTTAAGCTCTTTTACATTCTTAATCATATAATGTATTTAAGTTAGTATCTGTATCTTCCTGAAGACAATTTACTAATGTGTTGTTCTCATTTTCTCTTCTATGTTATCCTAAGTACTTTATAAGTTTCCTGTTCCAGCTGTCATACTGGAATAGAGTTCAGTTACCACTGGGTTGGTATGTTGTTTTAACCCATGTGTACTTCTTTCCTGGATGAATATAGTAAGTAAAGCTTCCAAGTCCTAGAAGTTTGCAAAAGTGTTTTCATTCTTTTCTAACGTTTGTATAATTTATTAGAAATAAAAAAATTGATTGGCTATCAAAAATTGCTAATACATGTCTAAGTGTGTGCCTTTTCCCTTTCATTCTTGACATTTTGGGGTCCCTGCCAAATCTGAAGATTCAAGTCTCAGTCTCTTCCTTGAAAGAAAATTTATTTCTTTTATTGCTTTGATTATTTATGCACCTACTTACGAATTTTATTTTATATCAGCATTTTATCATCTGTATCTATATGAGTGATCCCTACTGTGTAACAAATTAGGTCAAAATTTACTTTAGAACAACAAACATTATCTCAGTTTCTATGGGTCAGAATTCTAGACCAGGGTTTTCTTGATGCCCTTAAGTTTTTGCCATATTCTACTCTTTAGAACTGAGTCATTATGTCTAACTCACACTCTAGGGGTGGGGAACACACAAAGGCATGGGGAGCAGAAAGTGAGGAATGCTGGGAGTCATCTGAGGATTGTCAATCACAGTGTCTCCTCTGGCACTCAAGGATTTAAGCATTCCTTCAATATCCAGAATCTCATTTCCTAAATCAGGTCTAAGTATAGATGAAGCTTTTTGCGTATAGTTCGTCTTGATCTGTTCTCTTATAGAATCAAAGAGAGAAGTTATCTGTTCCCACACATCCAATGTACAATGGTGGGACAAACATAAATAGTGATAAGAGATGATGCTATTTTAAAAATGGGGAAAATGAGAGGAAGTTACTGATTCATACTAATTCTGAAATCCTGCTATGAAAATGCCACAATTATCTTGATTAAGTCATAAGGTCAATGAAAAATCTTTCCAATTTCTTGGCTCTGTGCTCAGGTCCTTGTTTCCACCTTCTGCCACATTTGTCCTTTTTCATGAGAGGTGGTAACATGTTGAAACTGGGTGGTTTCTGTCTGCTTCCTGCAAGCAGAATTTTGGAGATCCAATGCCTGTTTTCATTTGGAACTGTCTCCAACCATTTGGTCCAAGCTTAGGGTTTCTGCAAATATAATCTCTCAAAATCTTTGTGGATTTTCTGTGAATCTCAGTGGATCTTACTCTTTTAAACAAAAGCCTTTAAAAAATATTTTAGATAACCTGTTAAATTTCTTGAAGGTCTTGTCCTTTGATTGAGAGGTTCTGTGAGTGACTCCATTTAAACTCTTATTTAAAAGTCCATTTGTGTGAATGAATAGTCACACTCTGAGGAACCGTGTTAGAGCTCTCTGAGGCCTTAACAAAACAATTTGCAGTTTTACCGTCAGCTTCTTCTCTACACCACATTTTTCTGGCAGTTTTTGAATTAAATATTCTCTTAGAAGTGCTCTAAATGTTGACATGGTTTTCAATCTGGAAGGCTTACAGTTTTCAAAACCGTTAAGTCCTGCTTCCTTTTTTTAACTGTCCTTCCTACAATTGATCTCTGTCCTCTGACATTTTATTATAAGTGGCAAGATATAACCAGATGGAACTTTTAACACTTTGATTGAAAATTTACTTAGATATGTCATCCAGTTCATTAGACACATTTTCTAATTTCTGTATTTCTGCAGGTATATTTTTGCTACATTTTCTTCTACTATTTACAAAGGATTCTCCCTTTCTCCAGTGTTCAATAGCATGTTCCTTATTTCCTTTTGAGTCATCACAGGCAGCATCACTGAAGTCCAGATTTTTACTAATGGTCTATTAGAGACAATTTTGGTTTTCTATAATATGCTTTTCAGAGTCCTTCTTCTATCCACTCACTGCCCAGGTTCCAAGCCAATCCCACATCTTTACGTATTTAAGAAAGCACCTATCTTCTGGTATCAAAATCTATACCATTATCTATACTGTGCAACAAATAGCCCCCAAATTTGGCAGCTTAAAAAGACAAATATTTATTATCTCACAGTTTCTATGGGTCAAGAAACTAGGATCGGCTTAGATTAGTGTGTGTGGCTCAAGGTTGCAAGTAAGTTTTAGTAAGTTTTCAGCCAAGGCTGCAGCAGGAGAGGGGGATCTGCTTCCAAGAGCAGCTTCATTATTGTTAGCAGGATTTGGTTCCTCACTATACTGAGGTCTTGGTTCCTTGCTACATGACCTCTTTACAGAGCAGCACAAAACATACCACTATGCTTCCCTCAGAGAGACAGTGCAAGAGACAGGGGCAGCACCCAAGAGAGAAGCCAGACTTTGTGATCTAATCTGGGAAATGACATCTTATCATGTTCTGTGCATTCTGTATTTAGAAGAGTATAACTAGCAGGAAGCAAGGATAAGAATTATTTGGGATCAGCTTAGAGGTTACCTGCAGCAGAACTCAATTTCCCTGTTTATTAACTGTTATCTTTATTTTCCATCTCTATGTATGCCTTTCTATTTGCATGCTTTTCTGTGAAAAGAAAAAATCTGCAAGTGAACGTCTCCTATAGAGCTGTAAAATAGCCAAGAAAAGAGAAAATCATACCCAACCTTGATCAGAAATAATTCTTGGTAACGTCTTTTGCCTTTTTAGATATTTTGGATAATTTTTCTGATAGGTTTAAAGTGACATTCAAATGATTCAGCAAAAGAATATACACAAAAGTACTTAGAAAAACATACATTTACACACATGTATCAAGACAGAAAGAAAAAGTAAATGTGGCAATATATTAACAGTTGATTCTAGGTGAAGGTGATGATCATATGGATTTTATTGTATTAATTAGTCTTTTCACTTTTCTGTAAGCTTGACATTTTTCAAAATGAAAACCTGGGGGGAAAAAAGCAAAAACCCTACTTAAGGTTTAAAATAACATATGAAAAATTTTTCAAATCTGTGGACCATTTCATAGGAAAAAAGACATTAGGACAGGCTAGAAGTTAAACTTCCATAATTTTATTTCAGTAAGAATAGGACATATAAGACATAGTTTTTATTACAGATTATTTTAACATAGTTATTGTGATTTACTAATTAGAATGACTAATATTCAAACCGGGGAGGTACTGTATGGTGACTAACATAATATAATAAAAAATCATTTAAAAAATAGAATGACTAATATTCAGATTTAAAATATTTTATGTTAAATGCCTTGATAGTGTTACATATACAGAGTAAGTTCAGGTTTATTATTATTTTATCATTGTAAAATAATAACTATATTAACAAAGCTATTTTATTTTATGAAGTGAAAGCCCTGAGCTTATCCATTTTACCAGCCAAAGCTATCTTCAACTTCATCTTCTGCTTCTCTGCCAAGGTCAATCACCAGTCTTATTTTTTATATCTTCCTTTTATCTCTCAAATGCTGCCATTAGTCATCTTTACCCCTACATCATTCTAGGTTACCATCATCTATCCCAGGGTTTAACATAAGAGCTCTTAACTACTCTCTGGGCCTGAGGACTTGTTCTTTCAGGTCCAATTTCAAGAAGAAAATCCAAATTATCTTTATATGTAAATTTAATTATGTTCAACAGTCTAATACAACAGTTTGGATGCCTTTACGGAGATCCTGTGATTGATTCAAAATACTTTAAAAAGCTTTTGAGGTCCTTTTTGATATAACCTCTGATTTTCTTTTTAGCTTCACCTCTGGCTACTTTCTCCCTTATAATCATTAAACTTCTTCAGTTTCTTGAATATTATGTGTTCTTTCATCACACAGCCTTTGCATTTACTATGCCGTCTGTGTTAAACAGTCCTCTTATTCTTCCCCCATGAATTTCTGCTCATCTTGCAGGTATCAATATAGACAGGAATATTTCTGAGGTCAAGATTTTGTCTACATCCTGTATGTTCCTAAAACATCCTTTAATTCCTTTACTATAACATTTATTAAGTCCTATAATTTGTTAAATTTCTGTGTTTCTCTTAGTAGATAAGAACAAGTCTTGCAATGAAGTAAGATCTTTTAACTGATCATAGTGTCACTAGTGTTATCACAGAGAACGTATCTGATAATTATATTTATTTATCCTATTAATATAATAGTTAATAAATAAAAACTACCATGTGTAATAATTATGCAAGTCAGAAAGCCCAATATTGTAAAGAACACATGTGACACCATCAACCCATCCCCAGGACTAGAACTCTGTCATCAACTTGTACCCTCTTAGGTACCCATCCTCACCATCTTCCTCTTGCCTTTCCCCCACCAGAGGTCACCACTAGCCTGAATATGCCTTTATCATAGTGGACTTTTATAAAACATATTCATTTCTTGTAAGTGTATTCCTAAGCAAAGTATTGTTGATACTGTTTATATTTGAGCTTTGTAGAAATGGCATTACACTAACAGAATCTGATGGACCTATTCTTGTTCTCTCTCATCTTTATAGTTTAAAAAATCATCTACGTTGCTGTGTGTGGCTATAGTTTATTCACGTTTGCTTGTGTATAATAGTCCATTCAGAAACTATATTAAAAATGTATATATGTTCATCCTAAATTATGCATTTGGATTTCTAATTTTTTTTTATATTGTAAACAGAGATGCTGTAAGCATTTTGTACATATTGCCTGGAGCATGTGTGTATGAGTTTCTCTAAGAGCATAATTCGATGTTAGAATGCTGGGTCACAGAGAATGCGTATGTTTAACATTAAAAGATAATGATAATATTTTGTTCCCTAAATGAATTTTATATCAATTTAGTTTATTTAACATATATATATGAGATATATCATATATATATATATATATATATATATATATATATCATGTTCACTATTTCATGCCTGCTCATTTCCATTCACTTCTCTCATTAGGGTAACCACTATGATTAATTTGTTTTGTAATTTCTCATCTGATTTTTACAATTTTAACTCATAATTAAGTAATGATCATATCTAACATAGTTGTACATGTATTAATCCTTAAGTCAAATTGTTATCTCTAGTCCAATAGAATTTGTCAATTGAATTAAACACCACGATTCTGAAAGTGGTGAGTGCTGTATGTAGATTTGGTTCATTCATTTAAACTACTATCCATATACTATCATATGAATAATGTAGACTTTACTTATCTTTACCTTATATTTGTGATCATTTTATTTTCTATTTGGTGTTTACAGAAAATGATACCCCTAATATCTTTAATACTTTTTGCAAAAATCTTGAAGTATTACTTTAAAGGTAAATACCTAAAAGAATAAGTTTTAAAGTGTAGGTTATCAATATTTTCAACTTTATGAGATATTATCAAATTGGTCTTCAATTTGTTAGAACCAATGTATAATTCTCCTCACCATTAATGTTATCAAACTTAATTTTCTTTTGCCATTCTACTAGGTGTAGTAAACTCACTGTTGTTACACTATTCAATTCTTTGCTTATGACTGACACTAAGCATCTTTTTTTTTACTTTTTCAAATGTATATTGATCTTTCAGGGCTCTGCTCTATAAATTATTTTTCAGATGGTTTTTCAAGTTTTTCTACTGGCTTATATGGTTTTTAGCTTAATTATTCTAGGCTTTATTTATTTATTTTATTTTTAAAGATTTTATTTATTTATTTGAGAGAGAGACAGAGAGAAAGCAGGAGGAGGAACACAGGGAGAGGGACAAGCAGACTCCCCAGTGAATGCATGGGCCAAACTGGGGCTCCATCTCAAGACCCTGAGATCATGACTTGAACCGAAATCAAGCCTCAGATGCTTAAACAATTGAACCACCAAGACGCCCCCATTCTAGGCTTCAAATATCTGAATAGTTTTGTCAGTTGTGTACATCATGAATATTTCTCCCTATCTGCTGTTCTTCTTTTTAACTTCATTCCTTGGGAATTTTCTTGTTTAGTTTTGTATTTTTGTACAGAATATTTTTTTTGGCAAATTATACATATTTTCATATGCATATGTATGATTTTTCCCCTTTATTTTCTGTGCTTTTGGATTTTGTTTAACAAATAATTCAGTAGATAAGCTTCTTCATTTTCATTAATGGTTTAAAGATTTTAATACATTTTGTTTTAATTCATAGCAAATATATTGTTAGTATTGTTCCCAGATTCACTACTGATTTTAATATTTCTAAAAGTCTTTTCTTTCAGTTTTACCTTCTATTGGATATTACTAATGTTTTAGTATATGATTGATTGTATTTATTGATATACCAACTTTGAACCTCTATCACCTTATTTTGGCTAAACAACAGAATTACCTTCATTTAACAAAAACTGATATCAAGGTTGGTTGGTTAGTTTTTTCCAAAAACCTTTGGATTGGCCTTTGTGTTGTAACACATTATAATTTATTGAAAAAGTATGGATTTCCTTAGGCTCCTTCCTACCAACTCCTATCCAGGAATTTAAAATCTAGACTCTTTCTGATCACTGTTAGGTGATTTATTCACACAATATCCTGTGTCTTCAATCTAATGTTGTATAAAGGACTAGATGCTGATTGGACTAAGGGGATATAGATAGATGTCATGGCAATACTTTTATTAAAATATCCTTCAGTTATATCCTTATAAAATTATAAGAGAGTACTAGGGTTGAATTTCAACACACACACACACACACACACACACACACACACACAAACATATATTTGGTGATAGAATAGTAAGATATATTGTAACAGAAGAAATTGTAAAAAGAAGGTAAAACACAATGTAAGATGCTGGTGTCTTCCTATATCACAGTGAATTAGCTTCTTTGACAAAATGATATTGAACTCTGAACAAACACCTCTATGAGAGACTTCAGGGTTCATGGACATAGTTTTTAATGTCTTCTATTACAAGCCATTAATTCAGAAATCTCTACAGGTTAAAATTTTATGCAGCTGCACACTTTTTATTAAGAAAAATAAATCTTGTGCATGGGAGTTCTTGATGTTCTGCAACAGGGACTTTTTCTATAGAGACAAGTAATGGCTAAAATATATATAATTAATTGCTGGGAAATTGCATGAAAAGCAATTTTATCCTAGACAATACTTTTATGTAAAAAAATATATTTATTCAGACTGGTTTCCTGAAAATTATAATAAAGATTAAAATATTTCAAGCTTCATTACATGATGGAAAAAGATATTATAGCTGGCCCTTGAACAAAATGGGTTTGAATTGCACGGGTCCACTTACATGCAGATTTTTTTTCAATAAATACAGTACAGTACTATAAGTATACCTTCTCTTTGTTATGACTTTCTTAATAACATTTTCTTTTCTCTACCTTACTTTATTGTAAGAATACAAAATACAATACACATAACATACAAAATATGTGTTAACTGACTGCATATGTTATTGGTAACGCATCAACAGTAGGTTATTAGTAGTTAAGATTTTTTTGGAATCAAAAGTTATATGTAGATTTCACTGCATGAAAGATTTGTGCCCCTAACCTCCTATTCAAAGGTCAACTATTTATTTGAGATCATGAGAACTGTCATCAACTTTGGTGCCTAACTGATCCCTGGTCCTCTTAACACTGCTGACTTTCAGTTTTCTATACTCTCTAGCAGAAATGATGGCTTACTTATTTAATTTATGTAAAAGATCTGCACTGAAGAGCAAATGAGCTATTGTATATTAGCATATTAAACAGTACTTTATTTAGTATTGCAATATGTATTATTATCATTCAAACTTATTTATTTTTTTTTAATTTATTATCTAATGTGCAGAATATGTCTTTCTCAATATGACAAAGTTATGCTAGTTTGATCTAAACATAGTTAAGAGAGAACAGGTAGCTTCTAGATGAAGATGATAGGTTGAACACATGCATCTAATTTTGTTCCCCTAAACCCTAAAAAGGGATTGTAAAAAAGCCACTAGGAAGAATGAATGAGGAATACAATAACAAGCAAGTTTTGGAAGATGAAAAGCAGATAGATTTGCGTGACTGAACTACTAAGTCCCTAGAAATCAAATCCTTAGTTGTCAAGAAAGCCAAGACCCACATGATGTATACTGCAGAGTCCTCAACAACTCAAAGAACTGTGAATGAAGGTGTGCTAAAATAAAGAACATAGGTTGAAAGATGGACTTGGTAGTTAGACAGCTAGATGTGCTGGCACTCTAGTGGATGGGAGGAGGCTTATTCTCTATAAAGGGCAGTACAGTCTCTGAACTCAGAGGCACCACTAAGAGTTGAGACCAGGATACCAGTCTTTTATCTGTAGTATCATTTGCAAATATATTCTCCCATTCCGTGGGCTGCCTCTTAGTTTTTTTGACTGTTTCCTTGGCTGTGCAAAAGCTTTTTATCTTGATGAAGTCCCACAAGTTCATTTTATCTTTTGTTTCTCTTGCCTTTGGAGATGTGTCATGAAAAAGATTGCTTTGGCTGATGTCGTAGAGGTTGCTGCCTATGTTTTCCTCTATGATTTTGATGGATTTCTGTCTTACACTGAGGTCTTTCATCCATTTGGAGTTTATCTTTGTGTATGGTGTGACAGAGTGGTCAAATTTCATTCTTTTGCATGTAGCTGTCCAATTTTCCCAGCACCATTTATTGAAGAGACTGTCTTTTTTCCAGACACATGAAAAAATGTTCAAAATCATTAGCCATCAGGGAAATTCAAATCAAAACCACACTAAGATACCACCTTACGCCAGTCAGAATGGCAAAAATTGACAAGGCAGGAAACAGTTGTTGGAGAGGATGTGGAGAAAGGGGATCCCTCCTACATTGTTGGTGGGAATGCAAGTTGGTACAGCCACTTTGGAAAACAGTGAGGAGGTCCCTGAAAAAGTTAAAAATTCTGCTACCCTATGACCCAGCCATTGCACTACTGGGTATTTACCCCAAAGATACAGATGTAGTGAAGAGAAGGGCCATATGCACCCCAATGTTCATAGCAGCATTGTCCAGAATAGCTAAATTGTGGAAGGAACCGAGATGCCCTTCAACAGATGACTGGATTAAGAAGTTGTGTGTATATATTCCATATATACAATGGAATATTACTCAGCTATCAGAAAGAACAAGTTCTCAACATTTGCTGCGACATGGACGGCACTGGAGGAAATAATGCTAAGTGAAATAAGTCAAGCAGAGAAAGACAATTATCATATGATTTCTCTAATCTATGGAACATAAGAACTAGGAAGATCGGTAGGGGAAGAAAGGGATAAAGAAAGGGGGGTAATCAGAAGGGGGAATGAAGCATGAGAGACTATGAACTCTGAGAAACAAACTGAGGGCTTCAGAGGGGAGGGAGGTGGGGGAATGGGATAGGCTGGTGCTGGGTAGTAAGGAGTGCACGTATTGCATAGTGCACTGGGTGTTATACGCAACTAATGAATCATTGAACTTTACATCAAAAACCAGGGATGTACTGTATGGTGACTAACATAATATAATAAAAAAAATTAAAAAGAAAGAGTTGAGACCAGGAGTCCTGAATGGAAATAATTAGTCTTACAAATATTGAATTCTGAGACTTTCAGGCCTCTTCTCTTACTTACCTGCCAGATCTCTGACCCCCAGGCAGGAGCTTGAGGGGTACTTTCTGAAGAAACTGATTAGCTCAAAAGACCTAAAGACACAAATATCAGGATTCCCCCTAAAAGTCTATAGGGAAACCAGAAGTTGACACTATTCAATTAAAGTACTCAGAAGATTGCAGTCGGCAACTTCTCCACTCTAAATACAGACAGACATCCAGAGGCAAAAACAAACAAACAAACAACAACAACAACAAAACACCTAAATGAAGGCACACTAAAGGAAATAAAAATATAGAATAAAAAGAAAATATCAACAAATTTATCAATTTCTCACAGAGATGAGATAGTATACTTCCTCCTTGAAACAAGAAAAGGATTTTTAAAAAGGAATATTTAGAGAAACAAAAATTTGAAAACCGAAGTGAAAACATCAGTCAAAGAAAGATGGGGCTGAAGAAATTATCTTGAGAGAAAAAAATAACTAGAAAAGAAAAGTAGAAAACAAAAGATAAAAGGACCTGACAGGAGGTCCAATATCTGTAATAGAGAACACAGACAGATAGAAGGAAATACTTACCTGAATTATTCTATCATTCTAGAATATTTGCCAGTACCAAGGACAAGTATCCAGCACAGAAAATAAAAACAAACTTAAATTCATTTATTTATTCATTTAGTGTGCCATTCAATGACTATATCAGATTCCTCAAATTTAGGGACACTTCAGAACACTAGAAACACAGAATTGAAAACAAAGCAATAAATAAAATCCTGCCTTCATGGATCTTAATATTTAGTGAAGTGAAACAATAGATAAATAAGTAAAATACATAATATGTTAATTAAATAAGGAGGCATTAGACTGATGTGACTCTAATGCCATGATAGCCAAAGTTAGCAAACCAAAATCTAAGCCTGTAAATGCCTCAAAGTTATGAAACAGACTAGGGTTTTAGTACAGCCAATCAAGAATTCCCTTTCTTTGCTTCTATATTTCCTCTAGATAAACCTCTTCCCTGTCTCCTGTCAGGAAGTGCTCCTACCCACTTCCAGTATGGTGTTGTCTAATTCAAATACATTTTTGCTCAAATAAACTCATAAAATTGTTAATATGTCTGAGTTTATCTTTTAACACTTACATGGTTTTATATTTTAAAAGGAAAAAAGAAATGAGTAAACAGGGTAAAGAATGTCGGGTGGTTGTGGTTAAAATATTCCATAGTGTGGCCAGTTGAGCTTTATCTTACTGAGGTAATCCCTGATGAGGGTATGAAGAAGGTAAGAGGGCAAGCTATGTCTTTTTAGGATAAAAAGTATTCCAGGAGAAAGGAACGGCCAGTGCAAAAGTGCTTTGGCAGAAATGTTTGTAAAGCATCTTTGAGTTTCCTCAATAATGTAATGGATAAACAGGGCTCAAAGAAGGCAAGTTTTCAGATTTGTAATGTCTCAACAACTATACTTTTTACCCTTTCTCAGGATGTTTCTGAAAGTTCTGCTCCATAAACATGAAGGGCTACATCAAGAAAAAGGCAAATATAAAAAACCAATAGAACTAAAAAGAATCTTCAAAAAAATGGTGCAGACTGAATTGTGTCCCTAAATCCAATGATTGCTGTATTTATAAGACGACCATATGAAGAGGGACACAGATGCACAAGCATAAAGTCATGTGATGACTGAGGCAGAGACTGGACCACTGTGTCGATAAGCTGTGGAACACAAAGGATTACCCCAACCACTAGAAGGTAGGAAGAAGCAAAGAAGGATTCTTCCCTAGAACTTTCAGAGGTAGTATGTCCCTACTGACACTTTGATTTTAGACTTCTAGCCATCAAAGTGTGAAGGCTTCACATTATCATCATAGGAAGTAAATAGATATATTTATAGTTGATTAATTAAAGAACAGTAGTACACATGTTTTGCTAACATTTAAAAATATATGTAAATATTAAAAAAAACCCAAAAGAGTCAAAATAATTGCTTCTTGAGAGAGAGACAGAGAAGGAAGAGAGGGTTGTGGTAAAGAATATACTATAAAATTTCTTAGGTTCCATGAATGAGTGAAATCATATGATTATTGTCTTTCTCTGCTTGACTTATTTCACTTAGTAATCTCCTCCAGTCCTGTCCATGTTGCTGCAAATGTTCGGTAATCGTTCTTTCTGATGGCTGAGTAGTATTCCATTGTATATATGGACCACATCTTCTTAATCCAGTCATCTGTTGAAAGGCATCTTGGCTCCTTCCACAATTTAGCTATTGTGGACAATGCTGCTATGAACATTGGGGTGCATACGGAACATAAGAAATAGCAGGAAGATCGGTAGGAGAAGGAAGGGAAGAATGAAGGGGGGGTAAACAGAAGGGGGAATGAACCATGAGAGACTCTGGACTCTGGGAAACAAACTGAGGGCTTCAGTGGGGAGGGAGGTGGGGGATTGGGATAGGCTGGTGATGGGTATTAAGGAGGGCACATATTGCATGGACCACTGGGTGTTATATGCAAATAATGAATCATGGAACACTACATCAAAAACTAAGGATGTACTGTATGGTGACTAACATGACATAATAAAAAAATATTAAAAATAAAGAATATACTACAAAATTTAATGTTTGAATTGTAAATTCATGTCCATTGTTTAAGAAAGTAAAAGTTAATTTAAAGAACTTCATACAACACTTATAGCACCAGTTAATTGATGAGACACAGTAGTAAAAAAAAACAAAAACAAAAACAAAAAAACAGAAATGTTTAAACAAGAAGTGTTTCACTAAGATAAACATTTACAACTGTATTCCAACTATATTGCAAAGACTGGCTCAATAATAGCTTAGGGTATTAAGGCATACACAAACACTCAGGATTATGGATTTCATT
Organism: Ursus arctos; assembly: GCF_023065955.2. Lineage (NCBI taxonomy): Eukaryota > Metazoa > Chordata > Mammalia > Carnivora > Ursidae > Ursus > Ursus arctos. The sequence goes on along the minus strand of NW_026623111.1, from coordinate 36,314,558 downwards.
TGTTAAGGAATATATCGTGTGAAATCTCAATGCCTTTTCTACACTCATAAAACACACAAAATAGTTTATATTTTTCCCATTATTCTGATCAAACTAAACTTCTTGAATTTTTAAACCTGTACTCTTCGGGGAAAAAAAGTAAAATCAGGATTTTTACTACAAGAAACATGAAATATTCTAAAAACGCTGAGCTAGCAAATATTAGATGAAGGTACTAGGCCAATCTCCATATCATGGCATCAAAAATGTACTGAGAAGTGAAAAAGCAAGCCAGTGTTATATTAATTGCCTCATCCCTAACATGTGGAGAAATAAAGACATTTTGCTATAATTCAAACTATTTCAGAAATCTTGGCTCCAAATCAGAAGTTCTTTACTTTGAATGCAGACTTCTGTTTTGTTAGATGCTGTATAACAGGCCTTACATGGAAATATTTTTCTTTAGGATGTTGCCTGCAGCAGACTTTGTGAAAGTTGAGTTGCCATGGTGATATACTGTTTTAGTTTTTTAGATTTGGTGGTAAAACTATACATGATTATACATAGATTTTTAATCTAAAATACCATTTCCATTTATGATCATTCAACAAAGTTATGAATTAAATGATGGCAACAGTCAAATATAAATCTTAGACTTTTGTCCATTCAAAAAATGTTTAATAAATTCATATAGCCTATGACTCCATCCATTCAAATATGAACCCGTATTGACAAGGAATACAGGAAGGAATCTCAGTATTGATTAATTTTAGACAAAAGAAAAGCAAAATCAGGAAATTTGTTAACTAATAAATGGCTATTAGTGGAAATAGAAGTTACCACAAAACGTTAAGTAAGAGTAGGACAAAGAAAATAGGTTGTGATTAATAGTAATAATTATGTATATATATTTGTTATTAGAGAGGGAGAGCGAGAGGCAGGAGAGGGAGGGGAGGGGGAGAGGGAGAGGGAGAGGGAAAGAGAGAATATTAATCAGGCTCCAAGCCCAGCACGGAGCCCAATGAGGGGCTCAATATAATAAACCTGAGGTCATGACCTGAGCTGAAATCAAGAGTCGGACTCTAAACTGACTGAGCCACCCAGGTGCCACTTTTACATCAATAATATTTGATTCAATTATAGAATAGAAGATTTAATGCCATGGACTACTTTAGTATTAGGATTTGATTTTGAGGATAAATAAATGAGAAGAAAGTGCCAACAAAGGAAATCTCTTCTAACCAACGTCCTCCAAATCTTTTGTGTTCAATTCTTTTATCTTTGCACATACTGTACTTTATTGTAGACGTCCTGCTTGTATCTCCCATAAACATGTAAATTCCTTGGGGACCCAAAACAATAACATCTGTTTATTCTTAAACAGCATATCCAATCTTCTTCAAATTTCCTGGCATATGTAAGGCACAAAATAAGTGTTTTCTTCAATGAACAAATGAGTGACTGCATCTGTGGCTGCTGTCACTGAAAATTTTTGTCCCACAACCTCAAAATTCTGAAAAAAATCATCATCCAGAGACAAAAATCTTGCTTGCATTCCAGTTTTTACAATTTATTAGTTACTGTAGTAGAAGAATTTGAAAATTCATAAAAATTTAGATAATTCAGGCAACATTAAATTAAAAATAAATCAATTATTATAATATAATTTCAAAATTTATGGCAATTAAGAATATTTTAATCTTATTACATATCTTAACTTTTTCCCCATATTAATCTTTTAATCTTCAAAATAATCTCATTAATTATGTTCTATTCCTGATCCCATTTTACAGACATGGAAACTAGAATAAAGTGGTTAAGTGACTTGCTCAAGATCACACAATTACTAAGTGGTAAAGCCCATACTTAAAAACACATCCTCTAGTTTGCTCACAGGAATACTGGTCATAAAGCCAGAGTTAACAAGAAAATGCTATAAGAAAACTTTCATAAAGGCACACATTCACAGGAAGGCAAAATTTGGGAGCCAGATATCAAATGCAGATTAAATAGGATTAAAAAAAAACAGGGCTTACTAAATCATGAAACAAGCCTATTTGAGGTCATGAGAATTTGTTATGACATAAAAAGATATGAACAATTTATAGTTGTGGCTTAATGCCTTTGAAAACTTGCTCAGTTTCCGAACCATATTTTTTTTTTTAACTTGAAGAATAGTGTTTGTGAACCACGGTCCTCTGTGGATTTTGTTCAGTGGGACCTCTGGCAAAGAACATTATCAATCAGTGTGGTAGACTATTACTGTTGATCAAATACAATGGTTCACTTCTTTTAAGGCCCCTTTTCATGGGGAAATTACAGACGTACACCATGTTGAACTCAGACACTGCCGTGTGTTTTACTATGACCGATCAAATGTGGTGGAAGCTTCTGGGCAGATATTTAAGAATGAACTCATAGTTTGCTGCATCACTTTTCCCTCTATCACAAAATTGACAATTTTCCAGATAGAGGCTTCTCCCACATCTGAGGTTCCAAAGAAAGAACGGCATGGACCAGACAGACAGCTGCCTAGAATGAACACATCGCATGGGTGAGAACTGAGTATTTTATAAGCTAGTGAGATTTCCTGGGATTGTGCCTTACTATCATAATATAGGTTATCTGACTGCTACAATTAAGATAACAATAAATATGATTTTTCACCTTGGTGCTTAGTAACCCTGTGGTGAACAACAACAGAAAAGCCCCATAGTCTCTCTCCTCAAAATGCTCTCATTTCATCAGTGTTACAGAAGTCATTAAAGCAATGAATTTCCTCATTGAATTAGGGTACTAACATCTACTGTTGATAATATCTAAAAAAAAAAAAAAGGAAGGTTTTAAACAAAAAAATAAACAGAAAAAGATGGGCAGATACCAGAGAGTTGCATTTAGTCTTTCTTAAACAGGTCAGGTGGTAATGAAGTACATGCACCAATACTGAATTAATCCTAATGTTGAACATTTAAGGCAGGTCATTCGAGGTATCAAATGCAATGCAGATGTTATCCTTTTAAAAGTATTTGATATCTGGGGCACCTGGGTGGCTGTCAGTTAAGGGTCCGACTCTTCATTTCAGCTCTGGTCATGACCTCAAGGTCCTGAGATGGTGCCCTGCCCGAGTTGGGCTCTGTACTGGGCATGGAGCCTGCTTGGGATTTGGGATTCCCTCTCCCTCTCCCTCTGCCAATCCTCCCCCACCTCCACCCCACCCTCATGCACTCTCTCTCCCGCCCACAAAAAAAGTATTTGACAATCACACATTAATTCAAGATTTAACATATTTTTCTTTCTTCTCCCAGTCCATCTTATTTACTATGCTTCCCAATCCATCATTTACAATCCATCAGAGAATATTGCTGACATCTTTTCAATGTGGGTAAATACAAAGTGGCTTATGTGGTATGCTTCCTATGCTGACACAATTATACAGTAATTATTTAATAAGGTGGACTGATCTTCTGTATTCTTTCTATTTTTTAGGGATTTCCCTCTCAAGCTTAAGAAATGTTTATAATTCAACCAAGTAACAATGATTAAGAAAATTAATCATTTTCCCATATTACTTTGTGTTTTGATCATATTTGTAGGGCACTGTTAAAGTTTTAATCATTTTATAGGACCATGAAATTGTAGACTACTATTTATATAGCATTATTTTTTTTTGAATTTACAAAAAAGTATATATTTTGAAATGAAATTAGATTTAATAAAGTATTATTACCACCAACCAGTAAAGTCCTTGATGGAGCATAGAACTCTACTTCAAAATCAACTTATTATTTATTTATTTTACAGACAGCATAACATTAGTTTGAGGTGCAGATTTTAGTGATTCAACACTTACATACAACTCCTGGTGCTCATCATGACACATGAACTCCTTAATCCCCATCACCTATTTAATCCATCCCCCAACCCACCTCCTCTCTGATAACCATCAGTTTGTTATCTATAGTTAAGAGTCTGTTTCTTGGTTTGCCTCTCTTTTTTTCTGCCTGTCTATGTTAGTTTGTTTTCTTTCTTAAATTCCACATACGAATGAAATCATATGGTATTTTATACAGCATTTTTTGTGGCAACTACATGATGAGTTAGTGCTTAGAATTTGGTCTACCTTTAGCAAAGATACGTGTCCCCAATCTTTTTTATTTGTTCATTGTTATATGGGCACTATTTCTATTATAAATGGCACATATTGGTTATTTGGTAGAAAAGCAATGAATTGTTCATCTGAATCACATCAAATATAGCTTACTTGAAAGTCATCTATGTACTGTAATGATATTTTAGAGCTCCTGACATTTACAGCAAATCATAACACCATATATCTGCTTCACGAATTATTATTCAAGAGGTGTTTGACATTGTCATTTCAAGTGTGTCTAGTGTAAGATGTTGTTCAGCATGCTACCATAGATGTGTAAATGGAATTTGGTTTCTGTTAAAATTTCATGTGGATTTATATTAAATATACCTAGAAAAATTGATTCAATATAAAGGCATATAACTGGGATGTATTGTTTTGTGTTTTATATTTAAGTAACAAAAATCTGTAAGACACAGCTTCGTTGACAATTATTCCCTCCCTTTCTCCTAATCATTTTCATGACAGTGACGTGTAAGTTTGCAATTGCAGCCATTTTATCCTGATCACATCTGAATTTCCAACAAGCTGGACATCCTTTAGCATATCCTATCAAATGCAAAAACTCACATGGGCCTGGTTCATGTCTGTTTTGTTCCTTGTGGTGACTCTAGTGCCAGGGACACCACTTAAGAGATGATTAATAAATTAATAATTTCATTCATTTAATTAATGATTTATTAATTTTATGTTTAATAGTCCAGGGGACAAAATAAATTGTAGATAAATTTCACATGGAAGCTGGAACAATCTTTTGCAAATACAAATTGAATATAATTATTTCATTTCTTAATCCATCAGTGGCAGACCACTGCACTCAAGGTAAAATGCAAATGACTTTATGGAGCCAATAGAGCTCCTTGGAAATGTTAGCCTGATACTTTGCTTATCGAGTTCCAGCAGGCTTACCAAGTGAGTAAAGAATGTCACTTCCTGGCCAGTACAGGAAACCTCCGAATATTTTGGGGACCTCGAGAAGAGGAATTCACCTAGATCTACAGGTATTTCGGACAAGTTTGACAGTAAGTACTTGGCTTGGCTTCTAGCAAAGCAGATTTTTAAAGGATCTGTACGATCCACCACTATTGTTATTGAGTTTATGTAAACAATTAGGCCAAATTTGTTAGAACTGGACTTGTTTCACAAATGAAATAGTCCTGATTTGGCTATCTCTGGAAAAGGGTGAATTTAGAGAGAAAAATTATGTTTTGATAACACATACTTATGGATGTTAGATTCCAGTTTTGATTAATTGTCTTTAAATGATTATTGTTTGCCCAAGCTGGATGTGAGCTAAACTTCAGAGAAATTGCCATAATAGCTCATATATAAACAGTCTTCTGGCTTTTATATTCTGGGGATAATAAAAGGGACCCAATGGGCATACAATTACTAAACAGGTGGACAATGAGATAGACTCCTTAACAATTGTGTAAGTCAGCTATAGCCTTGATCAATTCTATATGGCTAGAATAACAAAACTGCTCCTAAAAAGTCAGAGTGTACCTCACTCCAGGGGGTTAACTATGAAATCATGGAGATCATGGATGGTCCCACCTTCCTAAAAATTGGATTGGAGAATGAACTTGGGGATGCCCTTATCTCTTGAGACAAGTCATTTCCCACTTGCCAGGGATTCCTCATAATTAGTATATTATTCAAGCTAGACGTCAGGCAAAGGGGGCTTCTTGATGGTTTTGCCCCTTATCTGCATCTGTCCCAGGAGCTACGTTAATGATGCGAAGTTACAAATAGAGGCTTGAGTCAATCATGTAGTGGCCATCTTTAACCAAACCCAACATGAGGTCACCCACAAATCTAAAAAGTGGTCCTTCAAAACCTATTGGCCATTGATATCCTGATTGCAAGTCAAAGAGGAAATTATTATGCTAATATCAAGACTAAATGGTATGTATAATTCCAGATGACTCCCCTTATGTATCCAAAGTTTTAGCAGATATGCACACCCAAATTAAGGCAATGTCTGATTCCTCTAGTTCTTTCAATGATCGGACTTCTTCCTGGTTTAGTGGGTATGGATGTCCTTGATGAAAAACAAGTTATGCTTAGGTCTTCTTTGCTGTGGGGGCTACTGTCATTACATGTTTTGCATAAATATGCTGAACAAATTATCTCAATGGAAAGGCCACAGGAAGCATCCTATTCTGATGATGGGGACTCATGTGTACCTCCAAATCAAACAATCTGCAACTAGGGGCCCTTCATTTAACAAGAGAGCTTGGGATGTTTATGCCTCCCAATGAGTAGGGTCAAAAATCTCTTTTAGCCTGAAGAATCTTCAGAAGATGAGACCTTTTCCCTTCAACACCACTTAAGAATAAGGAGGATAAAAATCGCACAGTGGGGAATGAGACAGGGAAACTGAAGGGACCCCATGAAAATGCCATTTTTTCTCTTTGTTCTGGCTTCTATTCTTGCTAGGGCCTGCACCCCCACTCCACTGTACACATGCCTTGTGATGCAAATAGCATACGGAACAAAGCAATAATGATGTCTTTGGAGCCTTTCAGCACAAAAGATAACATCTAAGGAGTAACGGAGCATGGTCAGCATAAACGTTTTCCAAGACCACTGACTCCAAACACCTTGACCCCAAGACCCCTGACTTCAGGGAATGAATGACTTATGAAGGACACCTGGACACTGTCCTTGTTCTGACCGGTTCCTGGATGCTTAAGAGGGCACCTACACCAGACCACAATCACCAGTAAAAACCCCAGACGCCAAACAAAGACAAGACTCATGCTGTTTTCCTTTCTGAGTCTCCTTGATGTTCAGTCTGTATCTTTCTCTCTCTCCCTCTCCCCCCCCATATATATCTTTAATAAACTCTGCTTTCACTTCAAAAAATAAAATAAAGTAAAATAAAATAGCTTGGTAGCCCTTACTCATAGTCCTCCTGCTTACTATTTACTTCAATCTCTTGGAGGTCTTTGTCTGCTAGGCTCCATCCATGTTCAGATATTTAATTCTTCTCTCTAGTCAGGACACTTTCCTTCTTACTATACCCCTCCTATTTCCTCTCATCTTTAGTATATTAACTAATTTATTTTTTCAGACTGCAATTTGAAAGCCGTTTCCTCCTGAAAGCTTCAATTGCCTCTGCTGTATGGTGATAGACTATCAGTTTTTATAATACAGATCAATTTGGAGCTGTAATTGCTTCCTACTCGGGCCCAAATATCACAGAAAACCTATAGTCCTTGCAGGTTTTTAGCACATTCATATTATTATTGGAAACACATTGCCTAGTAAGGTGCCTGACTATAGTATCACATGTTCTTAATAAATGAATGTCAAAAAAGAATGTTTGTCCCACATTATACTTAATTAGTGACTGAATTCTCAGTCTCTCGCTCTGTTGCATTACTTAACTATTTTACAATGAAAATCAGTTTTTTTCAATAAGATCACCATGAAAGGAAGAGTCGTTTACCTAATGGTATAGCTAAACAGATGCTCTCAGTTCTTATATGTATATGTATTTATAGTTTCAAATATTTTTGTAAGGAATCATTAATAACCATAAGTATCCATAAATGCACCAGTTAGAGCAGCAAACACACAATTCCAACTATTAATGTTTCTTTTACACCCTGGTATGTCTTTGAGTTGAAAATTTCCTTCATCTTCCATAGGTATGGTTTTTATTTTATAACTAAAATTCATGGAAATCCCATGAACAAGATTCCATATGAATGATAATACTTGACATTTCATATGTTAATGTTCTGTATGTTTCAAGTTGCATGTCAGCCTCACTGCCTTCACACTGAGCCTTAAATACATTAATTTATTTTCTTTTTACCTATGCCACATATTTTTATAAACTGTCATCAGAATACTTTTCTGAGGGGCACCTGGGTGGCTGGGGCGCCTGGGTGGCTCAGTCGTTAAGCGTCTGCCTTAGGCTCAGGTCATGATCCCAGCGTTCCACCCCAGTATCCGGCTCCCACTCCCACTCCCCCTGCTTGTGTTCCCTCTCTCGCTACCTCTCTCTCTGTCAAATAAATAAATAAAATCTTTAAAAAAAAGAATATTTTTCTGAACCATAAACTGAGTTGCTTTGCCTCCATTTGCAAAATCTTAGTGGCTTTCCACTTAGCATGTAGGATCAGGAATTCAATTTCATCTCTGAGATATGAGCACAATTCTCCAGTGAGGTTTAGATAATACTGACACCTTTAATTTCACTTGTGGTTACCTATCACCTGTCTCTAACAAATAAACATTTCTTAAAAATGAAATCAAAAGCTAAGAATCATATAATTCTGAAATTAAACGTGTAAACTACTATTTCAGAGTGCCCACTATGTGTCAGGAAGTTGGTAAAGATAAATAAAAATGTGAAAAAAGTCTGTTTTGGGACAATTTCATTCTAATAAAGGGAAAGAACATTTTAAAAAAATAAGCTTCTGCACAGTAAACAATCAACAAAACTAAAATATAACCTTTGGAATGGGAGAAGATATTTGCAACTGACATATTTGATAAAGGGTTAGTATCCAAAGTATATAAAGGACTTATCAAACATAAAACCCAAAAAACAAATAATCCAGTTAAAAAATGAGTAGCAGACATAAACAGAAATTTTTCCAAAAAAGGCATCCAGATGGCCAACAGACACATAAAAAGATGCTCAATATCACTCATTATCAGGGAAACACAAATCAAAAGTAGACTGAGATATCATCTCATACCCGTCAGAATGGCTAAAATAAGCAACACAGGAAACAACATGTGTTGGCGAGGTTATGGAGAAAAGGGAACCCTCTTACACTATTGGTAGGAATGAAAACTGGTGCAGCCATTCTGGAGAACAGTATGGAGGTTCTTCAAAAAGTTAAATATAATATAACTACCTTATGACCCACCAATTGCACTACTAGGTATTTACCCAAAAGATACAAAAATATTAATCTGAAGGGATACATGCACGCTGATGTTTATAGCAGCATTATGAACAACAGTCAACTTATGGAAAGAATCTAAATGTCCATCAATTGACAAATGAATAAAGAAGAGGTGGCATGTGAATATATATATATATATATATATATATATATATATATATATATACATATATACACACACACATATATTACCCAGCCATAAAAAAGAATGAAGTCTTGGCATTTGCAACAATGTGGTTGGAGCTAAAGAGTATTAAGCTAAGCAAAATAAGTCAGTCAGAGAAATATAAATACCATGTGATTTCACTCATATGTGGAATTTACTAAAACAAATGATCATAAGGGGAAAAAGAGAGAGGCAAACCAAGAAACAGACTCTTAACTGTACAGAACAAATTAATCATTACCAGAAGGGAGACAGGTGGGGGATGGATTAAATAGGTAATGGGGATTAAGAAGGGCACTTGTGATGAGCAATGGGTGTCATATGTAAGTGTTGAATCACTAAATTGTACACCTGAAACTAATACTCTATGTAAACTAACTGGAATTTAAATAAAAACTAATTTTTTTAAAATTTAAAAACATGCTAAATTTAAAAAGGTAACTTTTTTTTTTTTTTTACTGAATAGAATGTCTTTGGCTCTTTCATATATATTTTTTCAGTGAATATCTACCAAATAGATATTATGTCAGACAATGTTCTACATACTAAGGAATGCAAACTGTTTTTTTTTTTGAAGCAAAAAAAAGATGCCTAGTTTTGTGGAGCTTAAATTTATATTAAGAAGTAGCAATAAAAAATACGTATAAGGTGTAAATAAAGGAGAGGTTGATAAATGCTGTGGAGATTGCTTTGAAATAAAGCAAGAAAGGGCACAGAGAGTGCCAAATACAGGAGACATTATGATTTTAATTGTGCAGTCAGAAATATCCACTGAAAGACTGAAAGGTAACTTGTAGCAAGTGACAGAACCAGGGCATCTCGGGAACTATCTTAGTTCCAAGCAAACCAGGACACTCACTGGTCAGTCTAGATGGAGAAATAGGTAGGACCTTCCATGCTGCTGTAAGGACTTCCACTTTTAACATGAGTGAGATAGAAAACCACTTTAAGATTTTCCATAGAGAATTGGCATGGCTGGTCTTATAACTTAAAGGTTTTATATTATCTGTTTTTTTAAAAATAAATAATAAGATCAAGGATAGAAGCAAATAGACTATTTAGGAGTTGCTGCCATAATCCAAGCAAGAGATGTTCATGGATGGAAAGTGAGAAATAATCAAGATTGGATGTATTCTGAAGGGAAAAATAAAGGGATATGCTGACAGTTGGATGGCAACTAGAAAGACTTGCCACTTATATAAAAAGTCAAGGGGAAGAGCAGGTTTTCATTTTGCATAGGTGCTTAATATGTGTACTAAATATCCAAGTTGATGTAGTATGTAGTTAAATATTTGAGCTTGGAGCTCAAAGATAGAAGTCTGGGTTTGGGATCTAAATCTGGATATTGTCAGTGTATGGATAATATTTAAAATGCTTTTATCTGGGTGGCATTGTAATGTGTGGTAAGTGCAGATAGGTATGGGAAAAAATCCCAGGACTAAGTCCTAGGGCATTCCAACTGTTAGAGGTCAACAACCAGTCCCTGAAACTGAGAAAAGTAAGTAAAACCAGTAGAGTGCAGTATCCAGGAAGTCAATGCAAAAATACTACTGCTGCTGCTACTACTACTACTACTACTACTACTACTACTACTACTACTAATGTGCATCAAGAAGCGGGGAAGTGGCCAGCTGCACCTAATTGTTAAGAATGACCCTTTGAATTTACCATTGTATTTATCAACTGGCCATTTTTATTCTTGAAGAGAGTTCTTTTGCAAAGTGATAGGATTCAGAAAGGAAGCAAGAGAGAATTTGGCATGAGCAACCATAGACATGCTTTGAAAGAATTTTGCTATACGGAAAACAGAATAGGGCAGTAGTTGGATGAGAATATGGAATAAACTGAGGTTCGTGTTTTTGAAAAAAGGAGAACTTTCAGAATGCTTTTATGTTGATGAGAATAATTTAGTAGATACTGAAAATTCAATTATGGGAATCAGGAGTGAATTGTTAGAGCCATCACCCTAAGTAGGTATCAGGAAATGGGATCTAGTGCCCAATTAGAGAGGTTGTGGATAAAGGGCATAATATTTCATCCACAGAAGCAATAATGAAGGCAGAATACAGGGATGCTGATGCAAACAAGTAGTGTGAGTTGCTCTGGTAGGTTATATTCTAATTCTGTATATAATCTTTAAAGTAACAGAGGGGCATCTGGGTGGCACAGTCGGTTAAGCGCCGACTCTTGGTATTGGCTCAGGTCATGATCTTAGGGTTGTGAGATTGAGCCCCAAGTCAGGCTCCTTGCTCAGTGGGGAGTCTGCTTGAGATTCTCTCTCTCCTTCTCCCTCCCCCTGCTCACTCTCTCTTTCTTTATCAAAGAAATAAATCTTTAATTTTTAAAGTAACAGAACTATAATCATCTGAATGTAACACTAATAAGACAGTAAAAAAAAAATTCAAGAGAAGAGAGTGAAAAAGTATGAATAGTTAGCAACATTAGGGTCTATGTGTTTATCGTCCTGATTCTAAAATAAGACCCATCAGCGTAATTGTGGATTTTTCTCCAACCACTATTAGTTGTGGTGTGGCCTCAGGCACAGATAGAAGCAGAATATATGTTTTGTTTTCTTTTTTTCAGATAATATCCATGAAGCAAGAGAACAGAAGTGTTCTATTCATCCTCATGAACCAGGGGATCTTAATTTTATAAGTAGGAAGAGAAGATGTGGGTATGGGAAAGAGAGAGATAATATAACATGTTTTGTATTGTAAGTCTCAAAGGGGTTTATATATTGTAAGAATGGATGCACTAAGATAGTGAGATGGAATATTAGGGGGATGGGGACACAGAATGGGATATTTGAAATTTGGTTTATGGAGAGGTTGCAGTAACTTATAATAACCAAGATGGAAGAATGACTATGTTTGGCTGAAGACAGGGAGAGAAAATTATCTTGGAACAAGGCACTAAGAGGCCAAGGTATTAGAAACATTATCTTTATGAATGTAGAATTCATAAAACTTGTCCCAGTGATTTATAGATTGCTCAAAAAGTAGGCATAGAAAGCTTTATGTACACCATCGATGAAATTCAGTGTGTATTTTTATAGAAAAAGGGAGCAAGAACAACTTGGAAGCAAGATTGAAGAGTAAGGAGGATGCTGACCCCAAATACAGGCCCAGTGGTATGAAGGGTATAGAAAAAATTAATGCCTTGGGACATTTTCATGACAAGCAGTATCCTCAGAGGATTGCAAAATTTTAATATAATAATGATCAATGTTAATCTTTAAGAGGATGATACGGTAGTAAGTATTTCCAAATAAGATCTTTTAACTCCATTAATTTTTGTGCCTCTCATGAAAATAATGTTACACACAATAAACTCAAGGCAGCCTAGTATAATGGTAAGACTTAGGCTTTGGAGGAAGAACAGGCTGAATATGATTTTCAGTATTTCATATGACAAATATGTGACCTTGGGCAAACTGCTTAATGTCATTGTGACATTGTGCTTTGGAGAATGATGCTTTTAGAATCTGAAGTTCCTAAGGTACATCTGTATATCTCCTCAAATCAAATTCTTTCATAGCTCCTTAGTCACCTTGATACATGGGAGTCCTAAAGGGAGGATTTCCTTATTTAGGAGATGGAAGGGGAGGACTAAAGTATCTTATGAAAATAACTTTTGAATTCTAAGGCTACCACATATCCTAACAATGGCAGTGAGATCTGGTGCTCCTAAGGACATTCTCTTACAGGGACAGAACTGAATATTTTGAGAACACAAAGAGTCTGCATTCCCTGGTGAGATTACTTCAGAATACTTAACACATTTGATAAGAAAATCCTCATATTCAAAGCTTCTGTAGCGTAAGCTTGTGGCAGGGACTTCAAGTCTCTTCTTCCCAGCAGTGCTAGGGGTCAAGACCAAGTGCCACATTCTATACATGAGTAAAATATCCAATGCAGAAAAAGAACTGAGCCATTAATTAGACAAAATTCTTGATCAGAACAGGAAAATCAGAATGTGGGGAACAAAGAAATACTGAAATACAATTCCACTAATTTTCTCCAAATGTTTTTCTGCTTTATTTACTTTTCTGCTTTTCATGGCTTATTCTCTGCTATTATTTAATAATTTCACTGGGTGCATCTATTATTGTGATCTATATCAAAATCTCAGATTAAGACAGAACAAACTAATACATGTCATATATTGTACCCAATCTTAATTGAAAGGGAAAGTACAGTGTTATAAGCAAATGCAATACACTTAAAAGAGTAACGGTATGAAAGAAATTTGTGGTTGTTCTGAGGTATATTTTTTATGTTTGTTTTTGTTCATTGTGGAATATGGCTATTCAAAATATTTTTACCCAGACTGCCTATAGAAGTATAAGTCTGAGTCTATAAGCCAATGAAGACATGCCTTCTTTATTTTGTATGTATCTCTAAATTTTAATAAACAATTACAATTTCTCCTAGAAGGAAACAACCGTATTCCTACTCTTTCACCTGTATTTAAATGCCACCATCCACTTAATTACCACATATTGAGTGTCATTCTTTTTCTGAAATATGACGAGGTAAAAATAATCCACAACCACTACTGAGTTTTCATCCTAAAAAAGCTTCTGTCTCCTTCCAACCCTTCTCTAACTGCTTTATTTTGAATTCTCACCTGGATCGTTAAAAGTATCCCTTTGCTGGTTTTCCTGTCTCCAGACCTGCTCTCAGACTTGCAACAGCTATCCTACTCATAGAATGTTATAAAATACAAGTTAATCCTCTGTTTAAAATATGTTCACTGTTTTTAAAATAAGTTATGCAAGATGCTGTGTGATTTGGCCACTATTATGCTTTACACTTTTTATCTAAGGATGTCATTTGTCTTTTTCTCCACATCTTACTGGTCTCACATACTGTATTCCTGGGATGCTCTCGCTGTGTCTTCTTCATCCCCTAACACATCCCAGCAGTCTAGTTCACCATTCAGGCTCAACTCGACATCATTTTCTCCAGAAAGCTTTCTTTCTTTGAGTAAATAAGTCAGGAAATACATGTTCTTTGGCACCACGCCTTGAACAAACCAAAAGGAAGTTATCAGTCTATCTTCATCACAGAAATCTACTTAAATTCCAGTCCTGTTATAGAATGCTGTCAAGCAGAAAGAAAAAAATAGATAAAGTAGGAAGCAGTACGTATATACAGGATCTGAACTTTAAAGCTGCAGATGGACTGTGGGAATATGAACAAAGCACTCACATCATATACTAAGAAGTTTTTTTTGTATCTTTAAATAATGACTTTTTGTATAAAGGTGACATCAGTGACAGATTTACAATCACAATAATTTTGAGCAACTACAAAATGTAATCAGTGAGTTGTGTCACTTTATGTCTATAGTTGTCCTATTTTATCTGTTAATATACCATTTGAATATATAAAAAAGCAAAATGTTAACTCTTTCTCTGTGTGAATGTGGAAATAGTCCTTCAATACTATTTTTAAATTACTTTACTGATTTCAGCCAACTGTGGCTTCCTTTCCCCTCTTCTGTTCTTTTAAAATGACAATAATCAAATGTATGTTTTTAAGACAGTTTTCATTCTATTTCTTAGTTTGAGCTAATAATAGAAACCAGTTGCTGTGTTTACAATTAAGAGCTTCAGTCTGCTGTTGAGTATTGCTCATTCTAAAATAATTGATTGGAGACTTCATTTCTGAAAAGGGGGCATCTAATCAGAGTATTTCATTACTGGTGCCTGATTTCTAGTTCTCTTCATAGACTTGCTAAGAATTTTTGTTATAAAAATCAGCTTTTTAATAGTTTATTTTAAGTAATTTCAAAATAAATATTTGACCTTTTTACATGACCAGGGTTACTTTGTTGATTGACATGTCAACTGAACTAAAAAAAAAAAAAAATAATTGTTCTTTCTTTTTCCCTGGTTTCAACCCACCCCAAGAAAATCAGAGAGAAAAAAGAGGGTCTTTTTTTTCTAATATGGAAAAAACAATAAATCTTACTCCAGAGTAACCTAAGTAGCTCTTCAATATCAATTAGTACTTGTGTTCCTGTGCCCTATACTTCAAAAGACTAATTACTGATACAGAGAATAAGCTGGCTGATATTAAAAAAATATATTTTAAAAAAAGAACACATGAAAACCTCAGTAGACGGGGTTACTAGATTCAGTCATAATTTTGTAGCCACTCATCCATTCACAGAGAATTCATATAAAATATAAATACTGTATACTTAGTATGTCCAGTAAATGAGATTAGCATTGGACAACTAGAATGATTGTAGAGAGGCAAAGCCTCTGCCTCTAACTAAATTACATTCTAGTGTGAATGATATTTATTAACCAAATATTAATGTAAAACAAAACTATTTAAAAACTTATTAAATGCCATGTAGGAAAGGAATATCATGAATGTAAATATCACAGGGACTTGACTTAAGGCAATCAGAGAAAGTTTACCTGAAGAAATTATATTTAAGCTACAATCTAAAAGAGAAGGGGGCAAAAAACCAGAAAATGGGTAGGGGCACATTAAGCAGGTGAAAGAATATATAGTGTTCTGTAAACTAAAGGAAAGTTCAGTACAGGTAGAGCAGGGGAGTAAGGATGGTGAGTAAACTATGGGCTGGGTCACAGATATTCTTATGGGTCATAGTGAAAATTTTTTTTTTCTGAAAGCAACAATAAAATATGATCTGATATTTATTGATTTTTTTCTCCCCAGGATCCTTTTTCCACAATTCTGGCAACTGTCCCAGTTTTCATTTATGAATCTCCCTTCACAAGGCTCACCAGGCTCCATTTTCTTGACCTAGGCATAAGCTATCTCCCTGGTTCAGTAATATCTATCAAAGCTCAACCTTTTGCTTGAATGACTGGAAAGAAGAATTTTCTCATTTCTTCTGATTTGAACACAGAGAAATATAAATTTGAGCTGCCACAGCCATCTTATGCATGTAAATATGAGAATGAAGCCTGCAGAAAAAGAAGAGAGCAAAGAGTTGGAGAATAGGTAGGTCCTGAAAGCATTGTTAGATCTCAGTTCAAGCTCCATCTTGAATTTTTAAATATATTAGCTAAAATTCCTCTTTTGATTGGGGCATTTCGTTCATTTCTTTTTCACTCATAAAAAGATATGATGCAAAAAATGTATTGGAAGATTTCAAGCAGAAGAGTGGAATGACCAATTTTAATTTTTAGTTTTTATTTTAATTAAAAATGAGGTACAGCTTGAAGAAGATATTAGAGAGAAAAAAACTACATTTAGGAATGGTTTTGGTAGTGGTACAAATAAGATATGTTGCACAAATAAACCAGGGAGATGATGGTGGAGTTGGGGGAATATCAATATGTTTAGGAAACAAAATATATAGGGCATTGAAATACACTGGTCAAGGATTAGGATGAAGATGAATAACTCCTAGGTTTCAAGCCTATGCAACTTTATGGATACTTATCATTTAAATAATTGTGGAATGATAGACAAATTATATGGGATAGGTTTTGAGTTGAGTTTTAGATGTGTTGAATATACCCTTAATATACTAAGAGTAGTTGCTGGGTAAAACCTGATATATATAAATACATTTTGAAGCCACTGGAATGCAAAAGAAATAAAGTGAGGTAAGGGGTATCAAAAAAAAAAAAAAAATCAAGGCAATGCTCCTAAAGTTAAGAAGGTAGTAGTTTGCAAAGAAATGTGGGGAGAAGAGGAAGAGGAAATGTGGTGACTTGGAAGATGCTAACTGTCAAACATTAAAACATTGTACTCTTCTTTTAAATTAAATAAATTACTCAGTTTAACAATGAAATATAAATATCAAGAGAGAAATTATTCACTTCATATCTAGATTATCTAATGACATTTGAATTTTGCCAATTGTAATATAATAGAATTTTTTTTAAAACATTGGACTCTTAACACTATCAAATGCAATGACTAAATTATTTTCTACTCTACCTCCAGATCTCTATTTAAAGGTAGGAAACATGAATAGTCCTTCTGACACTAAGCTTGGGAATGGACTTGCTCATTTAGTGATGGGAATCCATTGCAGAGGAGGTTCCTAACAACTCTAAAGGGAGACTGTTAGTAATTTTCAAGGCATTGTTTTGGCAAATGGGAATGAGAGAATTATAATTATGCTCTGAAAATTTGTGTTCTCCCCCAATTCATATGTTAAAGCATTCATCCCCAGTGTGATGGAATTTGGCGGTGGGGTCTTTGGAGAAATATGTCATGAGGACGGAGCCCTCATGAATGGTATTTATGCTTTTATTAGAAGACAGGAGAGAGCCAAAGCAAACTTGAGCGAAAGAGCAAAGCTAAAGATATCATATTTCCTGATTTCAAAACATATTATAAAACTACAGTGATCAAAACATGTATTTTAATGATAATTTTTAAAGAACATTATATAAAGGACATATTTAGAAAAAAAAGTATAGTACTGGCATAAAGACAGATATATATAAAAAAAATAGAACAAAATAGAGGGCCTAGAAATAAATCTGCACATCTACAGTTAATTGATCTTCAACAAATGTGCCAAGAACACACAATGAAGAAAGGATAGTCTTTTCAATAAATAGTATTGAAAAACACACACATGCAGAAGAATAAAATTGAAACCTATTTGACACCACACAAAAATCATTCAAAATGGTTTAAAGACATAAATGTAAAATCTGGAACTGTAAAACTACTAGAAGAAAATATAGGGGGAAATCTTGAAATTGGTCTTGGCAAAGTTTTTTTTTTTTTTTTTTTTTTTTTTTGGAATTTGACACCGAAAGCACAGGAACATGGGTGCCGGGATGGTTTAGTCAGTTAAGTGTCTGCCTTCAGCCCAGGTCATGATCCTAGGATACTGAGTCCGAGCCCCGAGTCAGGCTCCCTGATCAGCCAAGATTCTGCTTCTCTCTCTCCCTTTGCTCTTCTCGCCGCTCATGCTCTTTCTCTCTCTCTCTCAAATAAATAAAATCTTATTAGAAAAAAAAAAAAAGAGGGGGCGCCTGGGTAGCGCAGTCGTTAAAGCATCTGCCTTCGGCTCAGGGTGTACCGGGATCGAGTACCGAGATCCTGGTGTACCGGGATCGAGTACCACATCAGGCTCCTCTGCTATGAGCCTGCTTCTTCCTCTCCCACTCCCCCTGCTGTGTTCCCTCTCTCGCTGGCTGTCTCTCTCTGTCAAATAAATAAATAAAATCTTTAAAAAAAAAAAAAAAAAGGAACAAAAGCCAAAATAGATCATTGACATTGCATCAAACTAAAAGAACTTCTGAGCAGCTAAAGAAACAATTAACAGAGTGAAAAGGAAACTTACGAAATGGGAGAAAAGAGTTGCAAACTAAATAACTGATAAGAGATTAACATTCAAAATATATAAGGAACTCCTACAACTCAGAATGAATCAATGAATGAATGAATGAATACCCCTATTAAAAAATATATAAAGGACCTGTATAGATATCTCTCAAAAAAAGACATACAAATCACCAACATGTACATGAAAAGGTGCTCAACATCACTAATCACCATAGAAATGCAAATCAAAACCATAAGCTATCACCACACACCTGTTGGAATGAATATTATAAGAAAGACAAAAGATAACAAGTGTTGGCAATGGTGTGAAGAAGAGGGAATCCTTGCACTCTGTTGGTGGGAATGTAAATTGGCACAACCATTATGGAAACAGAATGAAGATTCCTCCAAAAATTAAAATAGAACTACCATTTGATCTAGCAATCCTACTTCTGAGTATATATCCAAAGAAAATGAAGTCAATGAGATACCTGCCCTTCCATGTTCATTATAACATTATCCATAATAGCCAAGATGTGGAAACAACCTACATGTCTGTCCACAAATGAATGAACTACAAAATGTGGTATGTGTCTATAATGATTGAACATAGATATAAAGATTTACATACAGATATGTGGCTGAGTCACCATTCCCCAATCCACAAGTAGTGCCAAAGAAATGGTGTACAATGAAGGAAAAACTGAGGTTAATAAGAGTCAAGTGTTTTAGTAACCTAATTCCATATGCATTTTGTACATATGGAATTATGTACAAAAAACTATCATTGGTACAATTCCAGAAATGCTCACTTTTGTGAAGAACATATTTACACCCGCCCCATAAGGAGATAACCTAAGATTTCAACCAGCTTCTGCATTCGGCACCAAATCCAAGAGGACTGCATGATATATGGTAGTGCCCCAGAGTCTGTGACTAAACATTAGTTATCAATCACACAAAACACCAAATGTTTAATGATGGAGAGAGGATAACAATTTTAATGAAATTAATACCCGCTAGAAAACAATAATGTAATACATTCACTGCTACTCCATGCTATTATTACATTCTCTGATAAGTAATAGCAAGTAATTCTTACACAATCAGGGATATGAGAGCCTCTGTAGACAATGTGCAATCCCTGTTTCTGCCTTCTGGAAGGATATCTATTTTCCCAATATACTTTGGGACTAGGGTAAACATAATAGGTATCATTGTCCTGGAATTTTTTTGAGAGTGAAAGGAGAATTATTTAAATGTCCTTGGGGGGTGCCTGGGTGGCTAACTCAGTTAAGTGTCTGCCCACAGCTCAGGTCATGATTTCAGGGTCCTGGGATCAAGCCCCATGTCTGCTTCTCCTTCTCCCTCTCCCTCTGTTCTTCATGCCCCCCTGCTCTTGCACACACACACTCTCTCTCTCAAATAAGTAAAATATTTTAAAATTTTTTAAAAAATATAATGTCCTTCAGAAAACAGGCATAAGTGTGCTTGTCTCTAGCCAACCACAATATATAGTAACCTTATTTATAGTCCTGATTCTAGATTCTGAGAAAAATCTTCCTTTATTGGTGAAACTAAATAAGATATTTGATGATTTCATATATTCTTGCATTATTTAATTTCCTGCAAGTTAGTGTCATTTTCCTCTTTCAGGTGCTTTAATTACTCTTAATTACCAACATCTCAGTATTACATTCTTTCCTGATAGGATTTTGTTTCCCTTATTGGTATCTAGAATATTGGTATCTTTATTTATCAATTAAAATTTTTTTCCAATCTCTACTTTTTATTTCAGGTTTTTTAAATTTCAATTATATTTTCTTCCATATGGTCTGTTTTTACTTTGTTTTGCTTTTCCATGCTTGTGCTTTTTTCCTTCAAATACTGTGGATAGTTTGCAGGCTGCTTATAGATCTAATGGATACTACTGTTAACACGATTTTTTAATTTATCAAATTGAAACTATCTTTTGACACTTTACTATAAATATTGAGGAACCCAACACCTTTGAATTCATTCCATCTTTTACCATACTCTTTCTCATAATCTTGGATTAATAATTTAATATTTTAATTTCTTTTTTTAGTTACACTCTTAAATGTAATACACTTCTTTTAAGATTCACTGTTTTGAGAAGACAAAGGCATATCTTATCCTCTTTTGTAAGGAACTTTCTTTTATATTCCTGAGTGGCAATTTCCTTTCCTTTCCTTTCCTTTCCTTTCCTTTCCTTTCCTTTCCTTTCCTTTCCTTTCCTTTCCTTTCCTTTCCTTTTTCTTTTCTTTCATCTATTATCTCACTAGGATACATCTCAGGTTGACATTTAAATGCTCTAAGAATTAATTATTTTAGCAATTACTTGCTCAATCGCTGTTCCTCAAAACATGAAACATGCCTAGGTGGTTTGGTATCAAGAAATTTCAACTGCATCCAGATCCTCTGCCAATTCTCTTCTTTCAGCTACTGGCCCACTTCCAATAACACTTGTAGGACACATGTTTTAATACAGGTAACCATCTCAGACATATATTTTCTCTTTCAGTGTTTAATATCATCAGGGTTGATCAGGGACGCCTTAATCCAACTAAAATAGTTCTTATTCTGAATTTGAAATATTAGAGATTATTTGAATCTTATTTTCTGGTCTTCAAAAGGCTCTGAGTTTCATAGGCAAATTTATCAATATCAATTTTAGGTTTTAGGGAAGAACATTCTAAAAAGCAAATCACACCCTTTATCCAGGATTGTGGTGACTCATCTGAGTGTTGTTCTGATAATAACTATATTTTTTTAAATTCAAGTGTAAAATAACATACAGTGTTATATTATTTTCAAGTGTACAATATAAAGATGCAGTATTTCTTTACATTACTTCGTGCTCATCACGATGAATGTACTCTTAATCCCCTTCACGTTTTTCACTCCTCCCTCCACCTACCTCCTCACTGGGCAACCACCAGTTTGTTCTCTTTATTTAATAGTCTGTTTTTTTGTTCGTTTGTCTCTTTTTTCTTGTTCATTTGTTTTGTTTCTTAAATTCCACATACGAGTGAAATCATGTAGTATTTGTCTTTCTCTGACTGATTTATTTCACTTAGCATTATGACTTCTAGATTCCTCCATGTTGTTGGCATGAAATGGCAAGATTTTATTCTTTTCTATGGGTGAATAATATCCCATTGTGTGTGTGTGTACCACATCTTCTTTATCCATTTATCAAGGAATGGGCACTTGGCTATTGCAAATAATGCTGCAATAAGCATAGGTGTGCATATACCTTCACATACTCCTCAAATTAGTGTTTTTGTTTTCTTTGGGTACATACCCAGTAGTGAAATTACTGGATCACATGGTAATTCTATTTTTAGTTTTTTGAGGAAACTTCATACTATTTTCCAGTGACTGCACCAGTTTTCATTCCCATTAACAGTGCAAAGGGGTTCCTTTTTCTCCACATCCTTGCCAACACTTGTCATTTGTGTGTGTGTGTGTGTGTGTGTGTGTTTAAATTTTAGCCTTTCTGACATGCATGAAGTGAGATCTCATTATTTTGATTTGCATTCCTCTGATGATTTGTGATATTGGGCATCTCTTCATATGTCTATTGGCCATCTGTATGTCTTCTTTGGAAAAATGTCTTTTCATGTCTTCTGCCCAGTTTTAATTGGATTATTTGGGGTATTTTGATGTTGTAGAAGTTCTTTATATAGTCTAGATATTAACCCCAATCAGAGATATCATTTGCAAATATCTCCTCCCATTCAGTTGGTTGCCTTTTTGTTTTGCTGATGATTCCCTTCACTGTGCAAAAGGTTTTCATTTTGGTGTATTCCCAATGGTTTAATTTTGCTTTTGTTTCCCATGTGAGAGGAGACATATTTAGAAAAATGTTGCTACAGCTGATGTCAAAGAAATACTGCCTATATTTTCTTCTAGGAATGTTATGGCTTCAGGTCTCTCTTAATCCATTTTGTATTTACTTTTGTCTATTGTGTAAGAAGGTGGTTCAATTTCATTCTTTTGCATGTAGTTGTCCAGTTTTCCCAATACCATTTGTAGAAGAGACTATCTTTTTCCCATATATTTTTGCCTCCTTTGTCAAAGATTAAGTGACCATGAAAATGTGTTTTTTTATCTGGACTCTCTATTCTGTTCCACCGATCTATGCATCTATTTTTGCTTAGTACCCTAACATTTTGTTTACTATAGCTTTGTAATATATCTTGAAATCTGGAATTGTGATACCTCCAGTTTTGTTCTTCTTTTCCAAGATTGCTTTGGCTATTTGGGGTCTTCTATGGTTCCATACAAATTTTAGGATTATTTGTTATAATTCTGTGAAAAATACTGTTCGTATTTGATGGGCATTGCATTAAATTTGTAGATTGCCTTGGGAATTATGGACATTTTCACAATATTGGTTCTCCCAAACCATGAGCATGGAATATCTCTCCATTTGTTTGTATGATCTTCAATTTCTTTCATCAATGTTTTATAGTTTTCAGTGTACAGGTCTTTCAACTCTTAAGTTTATTCCTAGGTATTTTATTTCTTTGGTGCAACTGTGAGTGGTACTGTTTTCTTAATTTCTCTTTCTCCTACTTCATTATTAGTGTATAGAAATGCAACAGATTTCTGTATATTAATTTTGTATTCTGTGACTTTACTGAATTCATTTATCAGTTCTAGTAGTTTTCAGTTAAGTCTTCAGTATTTTCAATAACTAACATACAATTTGAGGTCACCAAAAAAAGATACCAATGGCTTGCATTATTTCTCAAATTGCACATGCAGTGTCACTTTGTTACTAAAATTTAAGAGATTTTGGGAATGGTACTAGAAATGTGTGTAATGCTTATCTTAAATGAGTATCCAGACATTTGCTTTAATTATTATACAGACAAATATCTTTGGGGAATTTCTCTAAAGAAGTATCTTTGTTTTTATAAAGATGGATATGACAAATTGGGAATTTGGGGAATTCAAATAGCCATTGTTGCAAATGTCCCAATCTCTCAGTAAATCTTTTTCTCTTTGACTTACTTCATGTATGTGCTCTCATCTATCATTCTATCGTTCTATCTGCCATCTATCTTTCTACTCATTTATTTTCTTTGCTCCTTAATTTCTCTACTATCATTACTTCCCAACTCTGTAGTCACTCTATTGACATAAGGTCTCTTCATATTTTATTTTATTTTATTTTTATTTTATATTTTATTTTATTATTTTATTTTATTTATTTTATTGTATTTATTGGGAGTGGGGAGAGGCAGAGTGAGAAGGAGAGAGGGAGAATCCTAACCATGCTCCACTTCCAGCACTGAGCCTGATGTGGGGCTCAATCTCACAACCCTGATATTATGACCTGGGCTGAAATCAAGTCAGACACTTAAATGACTGTGCCACCCGGGTACCCCAATGTCTATCCATAATTAAATGAACAGCCTAAAATTGTTTGTTTTGATTCCTGATAAATCAAAAGCATTGACCCTTGTATGTAAATAAAATTGCTTTTTTGAAGAAAAGAAAAAAAATAATTGGGAATGTGCTTAAAGATTTTTAAAGAAGCAAAATACAATTCATTGTGTAAAATATTCTTTTTTTGAATATGCACTTTTGACATAGCCCTTTGTTTTAAAGTTCCATTTGTAGAGACATAACAATTTGTGCTCTTTCAAGTGCTTAACCATGTGCATTGTTTACTGCCCAGGAAGAGCTCCTTGCTCAATATTTAGTTATGACTCATGACTTATTTATAGTACTTAGCAATCCATTTAACATGAATCCCTGGAATTTTGCCAGGATGGGGTCTAGCCTGGATTACTATTTTTCTTGTGAAATTTTCAGATACTTAAGAATGGCCTGTCAAGGGAGATCATTACAAACACTCTCTCCCCCATTGGTTTTTGGCAAGGTTTCCTGCCTTACAGCATCTGGCAAACACTATTATTTTTATTGAAATTAAACACAGAATAATGTATCCACAACTCCATGAATCAATAGTTTATCTCTGGATTATTAAGTTGCCAACAGTATGCACCATAGGGAATCATTCTAAATTATTAATTGTAAACTTAAGGGAGGGAAGGAACTGAAGCTATTTTCTTTTCTTTTCTTTTTTTTTTTCCGTTACCTGCCAGCAGAAAACAAGATCTTGAAAAATAAAACAGAGAGCTGTTGACAACACTTAACCTTTAGGCACGACAAGAAGTAATCATTTTCCACAGTGCATTTTCAATGTTAGTGTACATTCTGTTAAAATAAATAAGCCAATTGTAACCATTGATTTTACTAAAAGAGTCTATTCTGTAGGAAGACATGATTTCACTTTAATTTTTTCTTCAATGCATTTATTTCTTTGTTGTCAAAAATGCAGTTTATTCTTAATGTTAAATGTTTTTTGAGTGAGCCTTGTGCACATGATACAAAACTACTTACACAGAAATAACTTACAGATATATACAGTTACATCATAGAAGGCAAACAAAATATCTCCTAGTCTTAATTATTGGGAGATCTTCATATTTATATTCTATTATATGGTCTTTGAATCCCATAGCACTGAAATTGAAGAGCTATTTCATTTTATCACTTGGTCCTTAAGACATATAATCAATCATTTTAAACCTCAGTTTTATTACATATAAATAGAGATAATCGTATTTATCTTTTAGGGCTGTTGCAGGAATTAAATTATACACACACACCCCTTCCTCAACACACAGAGTACTATCGTGTTTCTCACATGAAAGGTACTATAATAGAGGCTATTAATTTTAATATTATTATTAACTATTCCAACTAATTAATAAATCATATCTACCCAAGTATGAAAATATTAAAATATCCTGTTACTTATAATGTAAATTGGACATATAATATTAATATATGCTGCTGATTGTTAATAATAGTAAATACATGACATTATCACCACAGATAGATTTGAAATTAGATTATATTCACTTCAATATTGATCCTAAATGTGAAAACTAAGTTGTCAGAATATATATATATATATATATATATATATATATATATATATATATATATATAAAATGAGAGATATATATATCTCATGCATAATATGGCTTACTTCTTTTGTGCCTTTTGAAGATTTTGCTGGTTAATTATCATATTGAAAGTTCTGAGATACCTTCCATATACAGACCAGAATAATCATTTTAGCAACTTCTTTTTAATTAGTTGTGAATTTTTACCAATTGTACCAATGTAACGTTAAGTGCAAATATGCTGTGGAAAGCTTGGGAAATATTTTGCTTTCCTTTTTCTAGGAAATTCCCTACTGCCATGGAGCTATGTAAGTGGTCTTGTACCAACAAAAACCCATGCTGATAAGAGTTTCTACTACCACTCTACTTTGTTATTTGTGAACTTCTAATTGGTTAAACCAATTGATGTTTTCTGCCATTTGGCTCTGAAAGTACTACTAATTAACGCATTGTGTAAGGGTTACCTCACCATTCAATGATCCATGGAATCATAGATTTTTATAGCCATATAGGAACTTAAAGCTCACCAAGTCAAAAATTTAAGCTCTTTGTCCTGGTATATTGGGGAAATAATAAAAGTCAAGGTACTTGGTTGAGCTTAATCACGTCATTAGTATTGAACTAACATAATTTTTTGGATGTTAAATTTCTGCAAAAGATGTCTTTGATTCATCCAGTAATATCAGATCTCCTTCCTTATAATATGTTACACTATGGTGATTAATTTGCATATTGATAGGATAGCTACTTTATGTAGATAATTTGGAAAGGATACTCTAGCCAAAAAAATACTTTTTCTAAAACATAAATAACAAATTCAAATAATTCCTATATTATTCAGTATTTCTAGATATGACAATGAGATACATTAGTAATATAAATGTCATTAGATTTAATTGTCAGAGATGAAGTAATCAATCTCCAGAAACTAGAAATATGATTATACTCTGAGAGGAGTAATAATAACAAATAACGTGTAATGGATGAGATAAACAGTTCAAAAATTAATTCAGTTTTAGTAATGGTTTGTAAATGCATGGATAACAAATTGGAAATATGCAAGTTCAATCAAAATTATGGGTAAAATTTTAGGAAATAAAATTGAAGCAACTATGTAGCTGAAATAAGAGTAGACCTGAAGTTTTCTTTTCTTTTCTTTTCTTTTCTTTTCTTTCTTCTTTTTTTTTTTTTTTGATAAACATATTACCTAGGAACAGTTTTAGATTTACAGAAAAATATGAAAGTTGTACTGAAAATTCCCCTATATTCTATACTATTTCATTAGTATGCAACATTTTTTATAAAGAATGAACTGATATTGATACATCATTATTAACTAAAGTCCACAATTTATTCATCTCTCTTAGGTATTTATGAATATCATTTTTCTGTTCCATAATTTCATCCACATTAAATTTAGGCTCCTCTTGCCTGTGATGGTTTTAAGATTTACTTTGTTTTTGATGACCTTGACAGTTTTGAGGAGTCCTGGTTAGACATTTATGGAATGTCCCTCTATTGGGAGTGTGTGATGTTTTTCTCATAATGTGACTGAGCTATGCATTTTTGGGAGGGAGACCACAGAAATAAAGTGATATTTTCACCATAAGAGTACATATATCCACATGACTTGTCACTGTTTATATGGACCTTTGTCACCTAGCTGATGTAGTGTTTGTTCAGTGTAAAGTCCCCACCCTCCTTTCCATACTGTACTCTTTGGAATAAAGTCATTAGGTACAGTCCTCACTTAAGGAGTGGGGAGTTTTGTGTTTCACCTTCTTGAAAGCTATTTACATGAATTATTGGAATTCTGTGTAGGAGATTATCCCCTTCTCCTACATTTATTTGTATTCAATCATTTATTTTTATCTGTATAAATTAATGGGTATTTAATTCTTATTTGGGTTCTAAAGCAACATTACTGAATGTTGTTGACCAAATTGTTCTACCTTTGGCCATTCAGAGCTCTCTCAGTTGGCCCCTGTGTCAAACACTTTTTAAAGCACTTTCTTTTTTTTTTTTTTTTTTTTTTTTTTTTTTTTTTTTAAAGATTTTATTTATTTATTTGACAGAGATAGAGACAGCCAAAGAGAGAGGGAACACAAGCAGGGGGAGCAGGAGAGGAAGAAGCAGGCTCATAGCTGAAGAGCCTGATGTGGGGCTCGATCCCATAACGCCGGGATCACGCCCTGAGCCGAAGGCAGGCGCTTAACCACTGTGCCACCCAGGCGCCCCTAAAGCACTTTCTTATTTTCTGGGTCTATAAGATGCTCCAGGCTATTTTTATATATTTCCTTCTCCAGTCCTAGAATCAGCTATTTCTCCAAAGAACTCTGATTCCTTTAATTGTAGAATGGTAATAGATACAAAGATCTGGATGCTAGATGTGTTCACTGTTGTTGGAGTAAGTGTTTTAGGTTCTCTAAGCTTACATATCAAAGAAATATACCCACATATATTAACTTGTATACATTCACATATTTTAAAATATTTCTATATATAAAAACCTGTATTAAACATGAATTCATACTGATATATCCA
Source organism: Ursus arctos (assembly GCF_023065955.2). Classification (NCBI taxonomy): domain Eukaryota; kingdom Metazoa; phylum Chordata; class Mammalia; order Carnivora; family Ursidae; genus Ursus; species Ursus arctos. Next base: position 36,286,485 of record NW_026623111.1, on the reverse strand, counting down.
ACTTTAATTCATTTAATTCAATTTAAATCACTCTAACCTCCTCCCTTGCTTTTCCATAACCTCCTACTCTAACAATGAGGAACCTGGCTCTTATCATTTAATATTTACATAATTGTTCAAATTCAGTACACATGTATAGTGGAATTACAATGGGTAACCCATATCCTGACTGGAAACAACTTTATCAAATAGAGTACAGTGCTTATATAAAAATTATTGTGCATTTAAATGTCCATTTCCAAAGTTACTGTCTATACATTTCTTTCCACCCTCTTCATTGAGGTTGTTTCATACACTTGTAATCATTCCTTCATGTAATCAATCTTTATTCCTTTCCAGGATTCCTTAAACCCTTGAATAATTTTTTTTAAAAATGTCTATTCATAAAGGTCCTCTCTTTGTGCTGTAAAATTCTGTGGCTCTTGTGAAATGCAGAGTGTCATGTATCCAACCTTACAGTATCATAAAAAAGTTTTACTGCTCTAAAAAATTCCCTGTGCTTCACTTATTCAATATTTTCTTCTCTCTTCTGTCTCCTTATAACCACTGATTTTTTTAGTCACTATAGTCCTGTCTTTTCCAGCATATTATATAATATGAATTATGAAGTATGGAGCCTGAATTAATCACTGAGAGATAGGCATTTAAGATTTATCCATGGGTTTTCATGATCTGATATTCTATTTCTGTCCATTGTTCAATAATATTCCAGTGTATGGATCTATCAGTTTATCAGTTTGCTTACTGAAGGACATCTTGGTTGATACCATCTTTTGACAATTATTAATAAAACTGCCATAAACATGTGCATGTAGGTTTTGATGTGGATCTGAGTTTTTAAATCAGTTGAATAAATATCTAGGAGTACAGGTGGTAGAAATATACTAAGACTATATTTAGTCTTTGGAAGATAATTCCCAATTGTCTACTAAAGTGTCTGTATCATTTTGTATTTGCACTAGCAAGGAATAAGAGTCCTGTGGCATCATATCCTTGCCAGAAATTGGTATTGTCATTTTCTTTTGAATTTTAGCCATTGTAATAGTTGCATCATAGTATATTTTTGTTGTTTTAATTTGCAATTTTCTAATGGCAAATCATGCTGAGCATCTTTCAATATTATTTGCCATCGATATATATCTTTTTCGCTGAGGTGTCTGTTCAGATTTTTTTCCCATCTATTAATCAGATTGTTTCTTTTCTTATAGTTGAGATTTAAGAATTCCTTGTATATTTTGGAAACAAGACCTTTATCGGTTATTTGTCTTGCAAATATTTACCCCAGATTTTGGCTTTCTCTTCTGATTTTCTTAACAGTCTCTTGCTTTAATAATATCCAATTTATTAATATTTTTCATACATTATGCCTTCAGTGTTGTATCTAAAAGCTCTTAACCAAATCTCAGATCATATAGATTACATCTGTTATCTTCTAAAAGTTTTACAGTTTTCTTTTTTACATTTAGATCTATGATTCATCATGAGTAACTTGAGTAACATGTTAAGTTACTCAACCAGCACTTGAAAAAACTACTGTTTCTTCATTGAATTTCTTTGCTCCTCCAGGTGAAAAGTGAATTTAATATTTGTGAGATCTATTTCTGGCTTTATAGTCTATTCCATTTATAAATGTGCCTTCTTTTGACTAATACCAACTGAGTAGATTATAGTTTTATAGTAATTTTATGGTAAGTCTTAAAATTGGGTCATGTGGGAGTTCTAACTTTGTTTTTCAGCACTATGTTAGCTTTTCTAAGTCTCTTGAATTTCCACATAAATTTTAGAATATATTTTTCTATATTTACAGTTTCTCCATATCTAAAATAAAGCTTGCTGGATTTTTATTTGGATTGCTTTCAATCCATAAATCATGTGGGGAAGAATTGACATCTTAATATTCAGTCTTCCAATCCATGAACATAGAACTTCTTTTAATTTAGATATTTTTTCATTGATTTTATAGTTTTCTATATGTACGACCTGTGTATATTTTGTTAGTTATACACCCACATACTTATTTTATTTGGTGGTATTATAAATTGTATTCTTTTAATTTTAAATTTTAATTGTTCATTGCTGATATAAAGGGCAGAAATTCACTTTTGTATTTTAACTTTTCATTTTGTGGCCTTCCTCTATTCTTATTAATATAAGCATATTCTTGGATATTACTACATAGACCTCCAAATAAATACACTTAATTTATTTCCCTGTCATGTCCTCTGTGAAGAAATACACTTAATTTATTTCCCAGCATGTATATCTTTTTTTCGTCTTATCTGGTTGCATTGCCTTCTTGCTAGGACTTCTAGTACAATGTAGAAGAGTAAAAGAGGACCTATTTTCCCAATCGTCCCTTATTCTCAATTGTAGGGTGAAAGTGTCCAGTTTCCCACCATGAATACAATGTTAGCTGTAGGTTTTGTGTAAATGTTCTTTTTAAGATTTATTTATTTATTTTGAGAGAGAGAGAGCAGGGGGAAGGGCAGAGAGAGAGAGAATCTCAAGCTGACCCCACAGAGCGTGGAGCCTCTGACCCAGGGCTTGATCCCACGACTCTGAGATCATGACCTGAGCTGAAACCAAGAATCTGAAGCTCAACCCAACTGAGCCACCCAGGCACCCCATGTGTAGATGTTCTTTATCAAGTTGAAAAAGTTCCTCTTTATTCTTAGTCTGAGCAATGTTGTTTTTACTTTATTTTCATGAATGAGTGTTAGATTTTGTCAACTGTTTTTTGCATAAAAATTGTATGATCGTGTTTTTCTTCCTCATCCTTTTAAAATTTCCGTACGTTAAAGGCCTGTGTTGTAAAGTTCTACAGCTTTTGCCAAATGCAGAGCATCATATAGAATAGTTTCACTGCCCTTTTTTAAAAAATTCTGTGATTTACTTATTCAAACTGTGGTGGATTACACTGGTTGATTTTTTTTTTTAAGATTTTATTTCTTTATTTGACAGAGAGAGAAAGAGCCAGCAAGAGAGAGGGAACACAAGCAGGGGCAGTGGGAGAGGAAGAAGCAGGCTACCAGCGGAGCAGGGAGCCTGATTCAGGGCTCGATCCCAGAACCCTGGGATTACGCCCTGGGCCAAAGGCAGAAGCTTAACGACTGAGCCACCCAGGCACCCCAACACTGATTGATTTTTTGATGTTGAAACAGCACCAGCTTTACATAGTATATAAATACATAAACATATACATAATATCAGCTACATTATTATTTTCAGTTCTAAGCTTTCTATTTGGTCCTTTTTCATTTTGGCTCACTCCTGAAATTTGCAATATTATTTTATTAAGATACTTTGTCTGAGATGGTAGTTTATCTCAGAGTTTCTATCTGTTGACAATCTTTTCTCTTACAAAGAGTATTAGTTTTGGCTCTTCTATTATCTTACAAATCATTTAAAACCCTGACTCTACCTTTAAAATAGACACAATATGAGAATTACTGTAAGCCAATAGAGTTATTCTGGGAGAAGACAATTTTTGCATTGAATATCAAAGAGCAAGTAGGATTTCAACAGAAGACAGGAGATAAATGGTATTCATCTCAAGAAAGAAAAAATAACATGCAAAAAATAATAGAAGTGGAACAAAAAGTACTGAAACAAAATTTATGGGTGCATATAGTTTAAAGAGGTTCTTGAGTATTGCAGTGAGATAAACCTGGGCCCAAATTCTGGCTCAGTAATTGCTTAGAATGTAACAAAGCATCTGACAAAACACCCCTAATCTTTCCCTTCTGAATGTTTCAGCTTATAGGTTATATCATTAAACAATCAAAATCTAAATTGCAATCTGATTCTTAAAGGTAAGTACCATTAAAAATGTTCCAAAATTCGAATTGGGTTTATGAACTCATTGTTAATCTTGAAGTATAACAATGAGTGTATAAAATTTAATGTTTTGCATTTCATTAACATTTTCAGATTAGGTTGTACAAACATGCTATATTTTTATTATCCTGCAAAAATCTCTCACACAGAAAAACTGCCTGTGGTTTTCCCTCTAAGTGGTTACCAACTTTGCTTGTGATTAAATGACAAACATTCTGAGTCATGGCATCAAGGTTATCTTTAGAGTGACAACTGCCATTATAAAAATGATAGGGCTCGTTGTCCCTCTTGTAACCAAGTAAGTGGTAGATGCCTTCTCCCACTCTCTATATTCTGCTGACAGAGGGAGGGTGTAAGCTTCCCACACAGCCAGACTATGTAGGTCATGGTTTTGAGGCAGTCTGCTCTCTTTCCACTTCCCCAACCACTTGATGGATCCCAAGAGCCATGATACCTAAACCAGAACAATAAGAACACAATGAACACATAAGAAGTGCTGTGTCACTATGTCGTGGATAGCTGTGTACTATTTCAAGAATCTTCCTATCACATAGGTTCTTTTTTTGTTTGTTTACTTTTTGGATTTAGATTTTTTTTTTTTCTTTTTCAAGCTGTTGCCTCCCAGGTCTGTTCTGAGCATAATAAGAAAAAAATTCCTTTAGTGACATGCTTTAATACTTTAGTCATTGTTTTGGTTTTTTTTTTTTTTTTAATCTTACAATGACTCTAAGTTGCCTCTAGCATCAAATTAAATGTATTACTATGGATTTAAAGGGTAGATGTTTACAATAATTCTCCCCAAACATACTGCATTTAATGTTAATTCATTAAAATTCTTAACCATTTTCTGAAACCTTACTAAATTACTTCTAATCTATAATACTCCACTCTTCTAATCATTCCAGTGAACACTGTATCATCCATTTAACCTGATAGCATTGTGGGGTTTTTTTTTTGCTGATTCATGTCACTATTGAATTAAAATTATCTTTTAAAAATAGTCTTTAATAAGACTTAATAATTATTGCCTATAAACCTAAGTAAACTCTGTAATACAGGCTTCTTATCAGGAGGGATAATACTTTCGAATATCAGATCTTATCATTTGTCTTTATTTCTCTTTTTCTTCCTCAAGATTTTATCAGGAAACTAGCTCTGTGTTCTTGCCTTAAGGAAGTCACACAAAAATAGTTCTTAATAAAACACTTCTATTTATAGACTTTATTTCCAGAATTCTAATTCATTTGGGAGGGAAGTAGAAGTAGAGGTAGGGGAGAGAAAAAGAAAAAGTGGAGGGACATAACTAGTAAATGAAAATATCCTAATATTCATAGCAAACCATATGTGTTTCTTGCTTTCTCTCATCACTGAATTCAAGTTAAGGCTTCATCTTCAGCTGCCCTGCTACCCCCAAGGTTTTGTAGTAAGTGCTCACAGGGAATCAGTCCTCACTTGCTCTCCATAAGCATCACCTAACACACCTCTTTTGCTGCCTTGATTATAATCCAGCCTTCTGAATCTGACTGTGATCACACTTTTCAAAGTCTGCTCTTTTCAAGGGTAACATATGCCAGAACACTGTGGTGCAAAATTTAAAGGATCAAAAAAACATCAATGAGACTAGAGTTTTATATTCAATCAAAGTTTTGTCCAAGTGTACTCTCTAATAAAATAAAATTCTCTAGATTATGACAAGTATATTCAAAAATTATTGAAGTTACAACTTGGGTCAAGTTCATGAACTTCTAATGTTGAGGTGTTTCCCTTAATAACCCAGCAGTTCTCAGTAGTTTTAGTGCTTCTAATTCCCTGTAGAATATCATTGCTTCACCTTGGCCACTGGTTTCTACTTTCTTTCTTCAAGGCCCATCTCACATGTCACTGCATTCTGGGAGTTTGGTCTAATCCACTTTGTCTCTTCCTTTGTGTTTCCAAAGTGGTACTTCTTTTACGACATAATTTTCTAACTTGAATTATAAATTTGCCTACACATACAGACTTTTGTATGATTTTATGCTTTTATGAATAGGAGTCTTTTTCTCTCCCCCCCCCCCCCCGACTTGACCCCATGGTAGAAAGCTAGTAGAGTATCTTACATTTAGTGATTGAGCAAAAAAAAAAAAAAAATTGCTAAATGGTTGAATGAGCGTAAACAGTAATTTTTATACTGCATATATTTTGACTTCACTATCTTCCTGGGTTTTCTCCTCTCTATTCTCTCCTATTTTTATGCCATAGATGTGGAAAAGAAAACAAACAATCTAATTATGACCAATAACTGTACAAACTATGCCAGTAAAGTCTTAAAATAGATTTTGATAATCAATTACATAATTAAAATATTCAGAATTATTTTTTAGAAACTTCTCAAAAGCCTCTATCTACTATTTTATACTGAATAGTTTTTCCTAACGCTGAGAGATAAGATGCTGAATAAATTCTTTTTTTAAAGTTTTTACTTAAATTCTAGGTAGTTAACATATAGTGCAATATTAGTTTCAGGTGTACAATACAGTGACTCAACACTTCCATACATCACCATATGCTCATCACAACAAGTGCACTTTTTAATCCCTATCACCTATTTAACCCATCTCCCACCTACCTCCCCTCTGGCAACCATCAATTTGTCTTCTATAATTAAAAGTATGTTTCTTGGTTTGCCTCTCTCTTTTTTTTTCCTTTGCTCATTTGCTTTGTTTCTGAAATTCCACATATGAGTGAACTCATATGGTATTTGTCTTTCTCAGACTTATTTTGCTTAGCATAATACTCTGTAGTTCCATCCAGTTTGTTGCAAATGGCAAGATTTCATTCTTTTTTTGTGGCTGAGTAATTTTCCATAGCATATCACATTCATTATTCTATATGTGCATTTTGTTAAATGGCTATGATTAAAAGTATGCAGTTTATGAGAGTATCAAAAGTTTCAGTTTACTGGAGTATCATGTTTTGAATAAGTATTTTATTTTGCTACATTATTGATTTCATCACATTTCTGTGAGTTTGAATATTGAATATTTAAAGCATTTGTACTGAATGAGGTATTCTGACCCCAATCCATTTATTAGTGTGCTGGATACTGTATGATTATTCACAAAATATATTTTTGTCTATTTGTACTAATAACTTATGTAACTTAAGCAGATGACTAGAGTAAGTGCTTAAATATATAAGCATTTAATATAAGGAAACACACATATGTATTTAAATATATTTTATAGATTTTTTTATTTTATAGCATTTAATACCACATTAAGGTCTACAGAAATGAGGTGGGTCTTTTTTGCTGCTTAATTCTATAGTTGTCTTCAGAGCTCAACAAATATCTTTCAATGTCTTTGAAAGTTTTTTAATGTAAGAACAATGATTAATTCAAGTGAAATATTGAAGTAATTATTCCTTTCATAGTTGCTACCTAGGTCATTAGGCTATTCCTATAGTTTCAAAATGCCTTCATGCTTAATTCTTTATGCTTTATTACGATAAACCTGAAATGCAAACATTATTATCCAATTGTTACAGATGAGGAAATGAGGCTTAGATGAGTGAATAAACGTTTCTAACTTCATTCAGTTAATAGTCTCCAAATGTAGAACTGACCTAAGAATTTCTCCAATCTCATTCATTTTCTGAAACATCAGAGCCATCTGTTGATGAGGGTTTCAACTGGGAACTGCCACCAAAGCCTCCAGTCTCTGTGGCCCTTTTTCTTTTGCCTGGACAAAAGTTTTATCAGGAGTGTTCTGATCATCTGACGGTGATTTACCTCTCATCTAATGGGGAACACATCTTCAAATAATACCTTTATGAAATAAATTTTTTTCTCTTCTTTTCCTTTAGCTCTTAGTCATTAAAGATAGAATTACAAATTCTGAAAACATAAATTTGTCTGTAATTTGTGTTGGCAGCAAAACCTGACCTGATCTGACATGAGGCTATTTAGATTCCTTATTTATTTCACTAGAGTGAATGTTCAATATGTTTCTCTAAAGAAAAACTGTTCTATTTGATTACAGGGGACTGCCACAGGCCCTACTAAGGTGTGATGTGACATTTGGTATATGTTTGCTTTTACATATCTAAAATCAAAGTTATTTGGAATTCTGAACATATGTGGTCCTCAGGGCTTTGGATAAGGAATTATGCAGGTGTATCTAAAATTTATTGAGTACTTTTTTTGTGCCAGACTGGAAATATAATGGGATAGGTAGAATTACAGTGTACTAATAGAAAAAAATTATAAAATTTAATTTAATTCAGTTTAATTTAAAAAAATATTTGCAGGTTGTGAAAACTGCCAGAGAGAGAGAGAGAGAAAATAGATACTTTAGGGATGTCAGGGAAGGCCTCACAGTAAATGAGAACTACTTATATTACACCAATAGAACATATTTTCTCTCTTCAACTTCTTTAACCAGTAACAAAACTGATTACAAATTCGGTGAATGATGAATGAAAAAAAATGTATACAGTATAATTGCAAAGTGATCACATATCAATTTTGTCTTCCATGGTAAGCATCCCAAGTATATTCATAACGGTCATTCAGAGCTACTTATACTGATGTTACAGAGTCACAAATATTCATCAGTGTATAAAAATGTATAAGCTGAACTTTTAAGGTAATTTCTAAGTTCAGTAAAACTCATTAAAACTAGCAGTTATTTAAATATAAAGAGTAATCGTTATTAGGTGTAGATAAATAGATAGGGTCTATTATGTAATAGGATAATGCCATTTCAAGGCCAAAAGACATTCCTATTTATTACTGCAGAGTCCAATGTAAGAATCATTATTCAGATCATTGCATCTATTTAAAACAATTCGAATGCTGTTCCATCTGATTAGCCCAATGGGTTCGAATAAGATGTTATTAACTGTAGTCATAGGTTTGGTCTCAGATTAATGTGGAAGCCTGCATTGTGATCTCCCATAAAAAATTACTGCACTGCAAGAGGTTGCTAGTAGAATGAGGCAAACCTGATAAATATCTCAATACAAGTCTATTACATTTTCATAAAAAAACAAATGTTTTTCTGCTAGTTGTACACAAGGTTGTTATTTTGCTTTCATAATTCTGAATATTTCAAGATAAAGTGAGGAAATAAAGCTCCGTCTCAGATTACTAGATAATCCAATTATTTTCATTTCATATACACACATATACATGCACGTACACACACAGATAGAATAACTGAACCTCAATTACTTTAGCTCTAGAGCTTAACATTCACTATATGAACTTCAGAGGTTTTGTTTGTTTGCTTGTTTTCCTTACATAATGCATTTATAATGATAGCCAATTAACTGCAATACATAAAAATAACTTAGATTTACTTAATATTTGTCATACATCTTTCTAAGTATTTGAATTGTATTAATTATTAAAACCTCATACTATCTCTATGAGGTACATCCTCATAACCTTGTTTCAACATTAGCTCTGTTTTATGGATGAGAAATGAAGAAACTGATATACAGAGAGATTTTAAGCAACTTGCCCCAGGTCACATCACACGTAAAAGGTGGAGCTGTGATTGAATCCAGGTAATCTAGTCATAGACTTGCAGTTTTAATTATGATGGTATGCTATGCACAGGAAATTTCAGCCTCTGATTCTTATTAGAAGTACAGACATCAGATATTCCCTTGTGTGTTAAAACAGAGAAAATTGATTGAATTGCATATAACAAATTAGTGGATTTGCTTAGGTCATCTGATTTTTAATGTTGTGAGGAACTATTTTCCTGGTGTGCCATTCAAACGTAATAGTGAATCTTTCAGTTGCCTTTCCAGCATTCTTTAGCCCTCTCCATTTTATAGAAGCTGTCCATTTGGATAGATTAACCTGTTCCAAAGAGGGGAGCTCTGGTTGATCTAAATTTATCAAGGTACTATCTTCTCTATTATTATATAGAGAGTTTTGGTCTAAAGCTTTCAACATCACAGCATATCTCTTCCTCTGACATCATATGGTATTGTTTTTTTTTTTTAATCAACTTACAACAGTGTTTGCCTAGAAAATATCAAAACTGACTGTTGCATGTCATCACAACCAGGTTTAACAGCTGGTACATAAACTTTGAGTGATCATCTGAAGTGACAGATCCATGTGGACTTATGGACTTGATCTCCTTTCTCTCCCTAGATATGAATGAGGAGTTATTTTCCACCGATTGCAGCTGGTGGCCATCTAGAACCTTGAGGGAAAGAACCTTTAGAATAATGTGGTTGCCAGGCCAGTGACAGAATGTAGACTTAGATGACTGAGCCTAAGGCCCAACGAGCCCTGCCTCAATCCTACCTCTGGATTTTCTGCCTATAAACCATAACATCCTTACTGTAAAAACCATTAGAGTTACCAGAAATAGCATCATAACTGATCTAGATGTCAATGAATCTGCTTAATTTGAAGGACTTCATATTATTTTAGCCAGATTGAAATTTAGTATTATTTTTTTTTTTTTGGTTAGATAAACGATGTCTCTCCTTCAGTAATAGCAAATTTTCAATCAGATCATTTAAATTTTGAAAGGTCATTTAAGGTCATTTAAGCTACTTTTATTTTCCTTAGAATATAAAACTTAAGAACAGACATAACTTTGCATATGATAAAAGAATAAAATTAATGGTAATATTCAATTTAAAGCTTGCAGACAAATTTGTCCTCTTCTTGAAATTCATTTGTCTGGAGGAGGTGAACAGTGATGTTCATACAAAAGTGCCAAATGTGCTGATAATAGTTCTGAAATACGCAGAATAAAAAGCAGCTCATGTAAAAACAAACCAGAAATCCACATTCCAAAGCTATTTATGAATAGGTCTATAACATAAATTGTAATAATATTATAATAATACTATTATTTTCCTTCATTAAATGGAATAATCCAGACTTATTGATCCTTAAATACTAATCAATACGATTAGTATTTGAGCATCATTTTTGTATCCTAAAATTGCATATTTTAAAAATTAACTTTTTAGTTTTAAATCTTCCTAACGCCTTGTTTTGCATACTATCTATTTTCTGCACACCCAGAAATACTAAGAGATGGAGAAAGAGTAATATGCTGGAAAATACTTTAATAAGAAGCATAAGGGTTGGAGTCCTGCAATTGTCCTGTTGCTCATTACTTGTATGGCATTGACAAAGAGATGTAATGTCTACAATTTCCTCTGCTATAAATTAGTGCTATAACAAAATCTTCCCTATTCATGGTTTAGTGTTACCATGGTCAAATGACAGCATCAGTTAAGTGCGTGGTAAATTATAAAGTGTTAAGCACAGATAAGGTGGAGTTTAATCAACTGCTGGCTTCAAAAATTGCACCCCTCATTTATTATCAAGTGCTTAGCTAACTCCATAAATAAAATTAGTTTAATTTTAAATGCATTTGGTGGCATTAGGCAAGATGTGATGTCATTTTGATTGTATATTATTTATTCTTTCTTTCCAACTAAAATCAAGTGTTGCTTTTTTTTTTTTTTAATCTTCGCCAAGCATTTCATTTAGGTCATTTGGGAAAACAAAGCATATCAATTCACATCTCTTACAGACAAATAACTCTATACTCCACTTATTTTGCTGTAAGCAATCAAGTCAATGACTAGATGCTCTAGACATAATCAGCATTGCATAATGGGTATACTTGAGCTGTTCAGAGGAAATTAAATAATTATGTTGCTTAAAGTCTTTCATTTGTCCATCTTACAAAGTTCTATGGGTTACATTTGAGCCAATCAACTTCACCTTTAAATCTTAATTAGTAAAGAAGAAGAAGGAGGAGAAGAAGAGGAAGAGGGGTTGGGGGAGGGGGGAAGAGGAAGTGTTTGATAGCAAAATACAACAAAGCAGTGTGATTTCAGGAATCGGCAGAATAGCAATATTTCTATCTTAAAAACAGTACTTAAGGAGAGACTGTATCAGTGTCTTTTGAATGCATCCACATAACATTTCTATCCAGTATCAACAAATGGTTTCTAAATTTTGCTTGCAATCATAAATGATGTATCGATTTGACTGAAGTGAAGTTATATAATTGCTCTAACAAACCAATATTACTTATTTCTTTTCTGTGAGGCTACTATGGTAGTAAAATGAGCCAAAGTGAACACAAAAAGGTCCGTTTATCCTGGGTTTTGCTTCAGACAATAGATACTGATTTTCTCTCTAACATCCTATTGTCTAATGGAAAATATTAGCTTCCTATTTAGCTTAGTTGTGAAGGTTTATTTTCCTGTGCTTGTCTAGGAACTCAACTTCAAAAATGGACATCAGTCAAGAAATTCTGTAAAATATATGGCAGATCACAAATCTCACTATATTTCGACATAAGGCAACATAATCTATTTCCTTTCCTCCTTCTCCCCTCCTCCCTCCCTCCACATCTCTCTCTCTCTGCCTTCCCTCCCTCCCTCCCCCTCCATCTCTCTCTCCTCCTCCCTTCTCCTCCCCTCCCTTCTCCACTCTTCTCCTCTCCCCTCCTCTCCTTTCCTTTCCTTCCTCCTTTGTTTTAATTCTAATGTTTATTTTTAAGCCTGGCTTCAGGAGTCACCCAGGATCAGCAGACTTTAGTGGTTAGCCAATTATTAGGTAGACATTTTGTTTAAACACCTTGAGCAAGGAAGGTTTCATAATTCATTAATAAATATGAGTGTGGTTTAGGGGATTCAGCCAAATTCCAGGTAATTTTCAAGGCTTCTCTAGCTTTTATTTTCTGTGTTTGCTGGCCTCATTTTTATGTAGATACAAGTAAGACCCTCTCAAGTCTCTCTTGAACATGTTTGCAGCTTTGCACATGTAGCCTCTCAGACCACCAGTTCTAAGTGGGTTTTATAAAGGCTTGCTTTAGCTATCATTTTTTTTTTTTTGAGATCTTCTTTTTAAAATTCTTTTGTGATCTGCTCTTGTGTTGTATACCCAAATATTGAGTGTCAGGCTATCTGCACTGTTGGCCTTCTCTGATTGTTTGCCACTGATAGTGCTATTGTTTGTGACAACAACTGGACTGAACTTTCTATGCTCTACTACAAATAACACCAGCTTCCTCTAGAATGACTTACTCTGGTAGGACTTCTATACCACAAAGCTAGGGATGTTTGGGGGTATAAGAATAGGCCTGGATCAAAATACAATACATTTCCACAGTTCTTACCAAAATTCAGTAAACTTTCTTGAATAAATACTTCTCAATTTGTTGCATGGTTTTAGTTATTTTCCAAAGTCCTTGAATGATTGCTTTTAGCCAAACTTGTCCAGCTTTATCACTGATCTTATGTGAAGGATTTGCTGAGCTCCTCACCAGCTTTTCTGGAAGTTTTGCCCCTACTCTTGGTTTTATCTTAAGCTGATTTATAAATTTTTGAAAGGAAAATCTAACATACTTTAATTCTTAAAATTTTGGCTTTACTTTTTGCTCTGTTGTTATATGTTCTCTTTTCCTTATATACACAATTTTTTTTTACTTTTTTTAATCTGAGTTCCAACGGAAAGCAAATATTTATGTGTTTTTTTTTCCATTTACTTGTGGCATCTGCAACCTTACAATATATTCTTATATTTATATTTCTGTAGTTATTAAGAAAACACGATATCCTTGGCTGCCTTTTGTATATTAAAATTTCAATAGTTTATCTCATCAATTTATAAATATTTGTAAGTGATATATTATTATTTTATTAACAAGGCTATTAAATGTTGCCCAAATTTATAGTCATAATGTGAATTTGAAAAGAAAACTAATACTGGAGCATGGTATATGGTTCATAATTGAGAAGATACTCATTACAAATTAATTTCTTCAAATCAAAGTATATGTCCTTGTGAAATCCAATTAAGAGTAGATATTTGAAACCACTCTTTGTCTATTTAGCCTTTCTATATTTGGCCTCTGTGTAGTAATGCAGATATTATATTGTTCTCCCTACTGAGTACATTTTCAAGATTCTGCCATTTCTTTTGAGATTTCTGTCACTTCCTCTCAAAAGTGAATTTTGTGACTGCCACATAACTTATACTCAGGGGTGGTATTCAAAATATTCAACAATTATTTTTTTTTAAGATTTATTTATTTGAGAGAGAGCATGGTGGGGAGGAGCAAAAGGAGAGGGAAACAGAATCTTAGCAGACTCCCCACTTAGTGCAGAGTCTGAGGTGGGGCTGGATCTCACGACCCTGAGATTTCAACCTTAGCTGAAACCAAGAGTTGGATGATTAACCGACTGTGTCACTCAGGTGCCCCTCAACAATTATTTCTAAATATTAGCCCTTTTTTTAAAAGAAAGATTTTTTTTTTTTATTTTAGAGAGAGAGAAAGAGTGCATGGGTGTGAGAAGGGGGAGGGGAAGAGGAAGAGAGAATCCCAAGCAGACACAAGGCTTGACTTGAGCTGAATCCAATTCCTTCTAACTTTATTTGTATTTTATCATAGCATTTTCTTTATCATTGTTACATGAAAAATGAGATGTTTCATCAATATGAGGAGGAACTCATGGAATTCTTGGTTTTGGGGGCACAAAGAGAAGATATATCTGTCTTTTCTTTCTTTCCTTTTTTTTAGTTTCTAGTAAAAAACACACTCCATTTACTTATTTCATAAAATTTGTTAGTACCTCTCAAGAAACAGGTACTCTGTTAGAGATGGATCTAACTGTACTAAATCTTTTCTTTTTTATAATTTATATTCTATTTTCAGAATTTATTTTTTTCTGAAATACATACATATAGACCAAATATTTATTAAAGAGAGGCAGAGTGTGATATGGTTAACATGTTTTGTAGAAGTAAAATTCATCAAATGGAAAAGAAAAGTTGAGTAACAAATTCTAACATATTACTTGACTAAATAAATAAGTTATGGGTTTAGAAATTGCATTAACAATGCATTTTGGTATACAAATCAATCATGATTATAAGGCATGTCTTTTACTTTATGTAACAAAAGTATGCTGGAATTATGATTATGAATTCCATATTACAGATAAGAAATGGAAGATGAGAAAGACTTAGTTTACCTGCCTAATATCCTGGAGATACGGAAATGAAAAAACATCAGATAATCTTCTGAAAAAATAATAAAGTTCTCTTAATACAAAAATACTATCCTTTTGTTGAACTCTTTGTATTTCTAATTTTCACACTTGATTTGAAATAATTTGAACCTTCTACTCTACTTCATGCCAAGGCAACTAATATATTAAAGTCTGTAATTATAAACTAAATGTATGAATTGAAACAAAAATTACTAAAGTCAATTATGGCCATCAGTAAAAAGGGATATTTAGACAAAACATAATATTTAAGAATAGAAAATTTTAACCTCAATTTTCTGCTTCCTTTTTATATACATAGAAATAGCCAGAGCCTAAATTACTTTGCTAAAAATGTTAATTTGAATTTGACTAAAAGTTTTTTTAAAGTATAAATTATTGCTGGATTTAAAAATTATTATATGGAAATAAGTATTAAATATAAATAATTTATAATAAATTATTATATGAGAAATAAATTATTGTATGAGAAATAATTTAAAATTTATTTTATGAGAAATAAAGAACAAATTATTATATGAGAAATAAATAAATAAAAATTCCATTTTGGGTATGTGGCAGTATGGAGGTGGAAAAAAAAAGTATATTTAAACTCATATCCCTTATCTTAGCCAGAAAGCAAATTTAAGTTACAATGAAATAAATTTTAATTTAAGGAAATATTGCTGTATTAATTTGGTATTGTAAATAAATAATAAATAAATAGATATGTTCCTATATCTTTGATACTTTTATGGGAATATTTCAAAATGCATCACACTTTATTGTAATTGACTTTTACCAAACATCTCCCTACTACCATTAATAAAAACACCATTGACTGCATCATATCATAAAAGAGAGCTATCACCCTGCACTTATGTCCAGGATTTTTCATGTAGAGGCTAAATGTGCTCCTTGTATTTCTGCTTGCCCAGTTCTTCTGCCTTCTCACAGTCTTTTTTGCTATTTGTCAATTTTTCTGTTGTGTCTCTAGGTACATCCTCAGTCTATTGGTTCCATTTGAAATGTGCTGCTAACAAAATGAGCACACAAACCCCAACCAAAAGGCCTCTAAATAAGTTTGAATTACTAAGAATTATGACAAAGAGAAATTTTTCTGGAAGCTATATTCTTGTCTTTTTTACTTACTTCTTGTTTCCCATGTATGTTTTAAATTTTGAGGTTCCTGACAACTTGACTACTAGGAAAGTGATACTGTGTAAATTTTATGATTCCATTTGTACTAACCAATTGTATAGTTCTTAAAAAGATTTTCTTTGAATTCAAAATCTCAACTGGAGAACACAATAAGAATTTCCCTGTAAAGCACCCCAAAAACATCTTAAACACACAAATATGGGGACCTGATAAAGAAATCAAAGAGGAATTTTCTAGGTACCAAAAAAGTAGATGGCATCTATTAATGAAGACAGTAGTAGTGAGACCAGAGAGATGAGCAATGTTAGGCAACAGAGAACACCTAGGCTGCTTGCTTCAAATGGGATAATTCCAAAGGGTCATCCCAGCTCCAGAGCTTCACACTGATCTGGCTGAGCCTTCTGCTGCAATTGCAAAGCAGTTCAAACTACACATCTTTAAAATATTGAAAGGAAAAGAAAGACTGTCAACCCAGAATTCTATATGCAGTTTGTGTGTTTTCCAAAAAGGAAAGTGAAAAAGAGAGAACCTACAAATTTTCTCTACTTACTTTTCTGACAGGCCACAGAACTCTGCATATGCGGAAAAATCTCAAAAAGACCCAACTACAGACAGAAGATCTGAACTAAGAAGGTGCTGCACGTGGCATGCTAGACAGTGAGCAAAGGCAAATAGACTTTGGTGCTGAGTACACACTTGCTTGAAAGAGGTGAGACAGGGAACTATAAATAAGTCCCTGAGCCCACAACTTTCAGCCTATGGTTAAGTGAAGATTGCATGGCATGCACCATGACCTGAGCATGAAGGTGGGAAAACTTACAAATATCCTGGTCTGGGGAATCAGAAAACTATAGCCAGTACACCATGGATGCTGAAGAAAACGGGGGTGCCCTGGAAGGGTAGGAGCTGGAAAAGGAATCCTTCCTATCTGTTTTCCAGTATCTTGACAGATTCCCAAACCATGAATATGCAGATTAGACTCAAGGTTAACTCCACTAAAAGAGAAAAAAATATGAACTGAGGTAGAGTTGCTGCCCCAAAACAGTTTCCAGTTCGAATTTCACCACGGAAATTATCTGTTAAAACAAATAACACTCACTATATGAACATAACAGGATTCAGAATCTCCACAATTTGACATTGTATGTCTAGAATATAATCCAAAAGTATCAAACATACAGATGGAATATAGTAAATGACACCAGACTAATAATGTTAAATGAACCAAGTAGTAGCCTCAAATCAATGGCTTTGCTAAATTTAGTCTTTTACTAAAATAGATCAACATAGTTTTAATACTTGAGATGTGCAGTTTTGCTTTGTTTTGTTAATTCTGATCAGGAAAGAAGATCAGGGCAGTTCACATTCACTATATTTACAGAGCTATGTTAACATTCATGCTTTCACATTCTAGCCCTAAGTCCTATGAATCCAGCCTGATCTTCCTAAATACTTCACAGCATATTCAGGTGATCCATTACACTGAAAATATAATGCTAAGCTGGAGCAGCAAACTCTCCTTGTGACCTAGTTAGACACATGCATATAAGAGAGTGAGAAACCCTACAAATCTGAAGTTCAACAGCATAACACGTCAGTGTAGGTTTTAGGGTTAACATTTAGGGTAAGACAAGAAATCCGGATAAGGTTAAAGTAAAGGACAGCACTAAAATGTGGCACAGAACCCACTCACTTTTTTCTTTCTTCCTTTACTTTCTTTCCTTTTTTTTTTTTTTTTTTAGGAGAAAACATGTATTTGGGAATATTTCTCTGATCCATTGTTGCCAGATTGAGGGAAGAAAATAAGAGAAGACTCTGCCACAGGTCCAGGAATTGGTTAAGCTGCCCTGTCACAGGCTCTATGAGCTATTAAATTCAGTGGTGTTAGAGACATCCATTGAACTAAATGTAGTGTGCTCCTAGGAAGCCATAAAGGAGAGTTCAGGGTTCTGGAGGAATGCCGTGTTTTCTGGATGAAAATTACTCACTATTTGAAAGGCAGCTCCTGGCATGACACTCAACACCTAGTAGAGACTAAATGCCTGACCATGGGAGATAAGTGACTGTGTAATTAGAATTGTCCATCAAGAGGCTTGGTATTGTCAGAGCAACCAAGCCTTAAGGTCAGGAGAATGCAGTAGCAATCTATTGTTCTATGAAAATGATGTATGTGGGCCTGGGCAGATCCACAGACACACTAAATGTTTCACAAAAGGTGACTCAGAATCCCAGTAACACATACCTTTGATGCAACATTGTCTCTCACAGCTCACATCTTTGGCCTCACACCTACTGTGACAAGCTGATGAAAGAAAGAAAAAAATGGGGTCTGGTTCACACATGGGTCTGCTCAATATTTTGTGCAAGGCATTATACCATATTATAGCCTCACTCAGTGTGGTCCTAAAGGATAGTGGTGAGCAAACGTTCCCTCAAAGCACTATAATTGGTTTTCTCCTTTGTATGAAGAGATCTGGGGTAAAGAATACATAAAATTTGGGGCATTGTCAGATGGTTTGACAGGTGGTTAGTGCCTGGAAGGAACAAAATTAGACAAACAGAGACAGGGAGATATGGGAAAATGCATATAGACAGACTTGTAGAATTGAATTCAAAGTGTGCAGATATTTATGTCTTATACCAATGTATATCAGAAAGCATCTGCTACAGGAAAGTCACTAAAACTAACCACTTTTGTAGCTAAAATAAGACATTTTTTTAGAAAATTATAAATTGCTAAAGTAGTCTGATAAAAAATAGAAAATGTAAATACATTAATAATAATATAATTTGAAACTTTATTTGATAATCTAGTTTACTCTTCTCTCTACAGACCAAGCTTAGGCAGTTTAATGAATAATTTATTTTAAAACTTTAAAATACTGATTGTTCTAATCCTATACAAACTGTGAATTATATGGTTTTGCAGGCATATCTAAGATCCTGAAAATAAGTGGACAGTGTTCTCAGTGAATGACCTTATTTTAAGCCAAACAAACTGCTTTTTTGTGGTCATTAAGTTTTGACATAAGGTTATTCAGCTTATATCTAAACTTGTTACCTTGTAAATCCCAAGACACAGTTTTCAAAACATGATGGGTCAATTCCTGCAGGAAATAATAAGATAAGGTTGCCAGAACCCATCTCTCAGGAGTAAAAATATGGGGGATTTTCACCTTATTTTTTTGTTATATTTTATTGATTTTTAAAAAAATCATGGTCACATTTTGCAATTGGGAAAAAAAGGACTTCTATTTAAAAAAAGGAAAAATGGAGGGGAGAATCAATACTTAAAATTCTGAGCAATGTTTTAGAAAAAAAGAAAGTGTGAAATATTCAAATTTATGTTTTCCTTCCAGGCCCTACTTATACTCTGTTTTTCTGGAATCACAGTATCAGCCGTCTTTATTTCCTTTGCCCTTGAATTGAAGGGTCAACATTTAAATTATTGCTTTCGAGCTATAAATCAATGATCGGTAATGACAGGCATTACCAATTTACAATAGAGTTTGAGGCAGTCAGATGAGTTAAACAGCCTCATAACTTGTTCACTGAATCACAAAATACTTAAACCAATTAAAATTATCATTTCTGGGGGTTTGTAGATGTTATAAGGAGCATTGTTTTTGTATCTTATTAAGTAAAGCAGAGAGTCAACCATCATATAATTAAATTAACTAAAAAGTCAATCCAAAATATTCAATGAAAATAATAAAATGTTAACAAACCTTCCAGTATGTTACTTGAAGCCTTTGAGTTTTTCAGAATATATGCAAATGATGAATACATTAATTGACTAAAGTGTTCTCTATTCATAGTTTTCTTTATTTCTATCCAAATATAGTTTGAAATGAAAACACTAAATTTTCCTAAAATTTTATTATGAAAAGTTTAAATATACTATATAGAATAAAATAACCACTCATACCCTTCATCTAACCTGAAAAAAATTACTATATTTCACTCCATTTCGCTGTCTATCTCTATTATCTATCTATCTATCTATCTATCTATCTATCTATCTATCTATCTATCTATCATCTCCTTGCCTACTACTTGACTTTTTGTTAAATCAATGGAGCATAAGTCATGGACATCAGGATACTTCATCCCTGCATATCCAGCACATATCCCTAAGAATAAAAACATCCTTATACAAAGTCAGGTTACCAGTATTATACCTAAGCCAACACTAATACTGTTCGTTCAATACAGATTTTCTTCAGTTGTCCCATTAATAGCTTCTATTGCTGTGTGTGTGTGAGCTAATCTCAAATTAAGATCTAGTCAAGATTCATTCATTTTGTTGCTATGATTTCATAAGTCTCATTCTAGAAGAGCCCATTGACTTTATTTTTTAATATTGTCATTATGAAGATTCAAGTTCACTTTTATTGTGGAAAATTGTACCTTCTAGCTTTGTCTTCATTATGTTAGCTAGAATGTTCACTCTTCTTTAAACACATTTTATAAAATAGGCTCTATAAAACTCACTTTTAAAAAATTTAAAAATTCTATGCATCGTCTAAGCAATGGTTTTAATATATATTGATTAGTTCAGATTTGTCTGATATTTTTTAAAGGTTTTATTTGCTTTATTTGAGAGAGAGAAAAAGAAAGAGACAGAGCATGAGTGAAGGAAAAGGGAGGGGGAGAAGCAGACTTCCCACTGAGCAGGAAGCCCAACAGAAGGCTAGATCCCAGGACCAGGGGATCATGACCCGAGCTGAAAGCAGATGCTTAACAGACTGCGCCACTGAGGTGCCCTATCTGATATTTTTTATCCAAGTTATGGAAAACTTTATTTTTCCCTGACAGTAATCCATTTCCTCTACACTTTCAGATATACTAAGTATAATTATACTTTTATGTATTTCAAATGTCTTATTTTAATGTAAGGCATTTTACCCTATTAGTCTTATTTGAGATTTTACTATTTCATTGTTCTTTTACATTTAATTATAATTTTATCCCCAATTACCTGTTTTGTTTTGTTTTAATTTCAATTCTGCTATTCCTTTGATAGAAGTGGTCCTTTATTTTTTACCCATTGAATTAGAATTGTTAGATAACTAAAAAAAAAGCTTTTAAAATTATATTTTTAAAGAATTTATAAATACACATTTTTCTCAGAATATCTTTTATCTATATCCTATGAGTTTTTATATGTATTGTTTTTTCTCCCCTATGATGTGTTTCTTTTAACTTATGTATTGTAGCCCATCATTCTGAAGATTCCAATCAAAGGTGATTTCTTGAAAACTTGATTATTGGTGTTTAATTTGATCATAATGGGAGCAGAGAATACTCATTAAATTCTCATTCTTCACATCTGTGAAGAAATCTTTCAGACCTAGTGTGCAAATGAAATTCTGTAAATGTCATATGGTAGTTTATATTTCTTAGATCAAGACAGGCATTTTATTCTTTCAAAATTTCCATGTAATTATTAATTGAACTGCTGGTTTATCATTTCCTGAAAAGGGATGTGTATTAAAATGACCTAGTATGATTATTATGCATTTCTGTCATTGTTGTTCAAAATGTTTCATTTTCATGTATTTTGGGTGTATTAACTCATGATTACATATCAGCAAAATTTTCAAACTATAAGGTACTGTTCATTTTGTATCCATTAATAATCTTCCTTATAATAAAAGATGTTATCCTGCCCAGTTATTTTAGCCTATGTTTATACTATTTTCATATTATTGACTTTTTGCCAATATATTATTAAAATGTTTCTTTTTAAATTTCAGGTATCTCTTTTAAACATATATATATATATATATATATATATATATATATATATATATGCTTCTATAGTTGCTTTAAAATTTCAAACTTAAATTATGTGTTTCTAGTTGCATTTATTATGATTATGTAAATATTTGAAAGTATTCTCAGGACCTTATTTCATATTTTCTATGTAGCAACTTTTTTTTACTCACCTTACCCTTATCTGTCTTTTTTGACTAATACTTATGTTTCTTGATTTTATTCCTCTGTTGAATTGCAAACAATAAATTTCTGTTTGATTGTTGGTTATCTTTAAATTTTTAGGATCATATTGGCTTATACAAAGTTATTCTTCATCTGTCTGCATTTTTTAAATGAAAGCCTAGAGTGCTTTACCTATTAAAAACTACCCCACTTATTTATTATTTTTAAATTTTAATTTTACTCCTATTCTTCAAGAAATTCTCCTTGTTTTCTTTTAGTCAAGAGTTACTCACACTCACCACCACATTTTATCAATGTTAGTACTTTCCATTGCATCTTGGATCCCAAACTTTACCTGAGTGTATTTTTTAATTCTTTTCTTTTCTTTTTAGTAATTTAAGTGGACTTGTCTCACAACCCTGAGATTATGACCTCAACCGAAATCAAGAGTCAGATGCTCAATCAACTGAGCCACCCAGGCACCCCATGGTTTGAAGATATTTTTATTAATAAAAATTCCTAATAATTATTCCTTTGACTATTGTTACTTGATCATTCATATTTTCTTCTTCCATAACTCCTGTTTGATAATCATCCAATCTTTTCTTTTTTTTTTTATAATGATTTTTTATTATATTATGTTAGTCACCATATAGTACATCCCCGGTTTCCGATGTAAGGCTCGATGATTCATTAGTTGTGTATAACACCCAGTGCACTATGCAATACGTGCCCTCCTTACTACCCATCACCGGCCTATCCCATTCCCCCACCCCCCTCCCCTCTGAGGCCCTCAGTTTGTTTCTCATAGTCCATAGTCTCTCATGTTTCATTCCCCCTTCTGATTACCCCCCCTTTCTTTATCCCTTTCTTCCCCTACTGATCATCCTAGTTCTTATGTTCCATAGATGAGAGAAATCATATGATAGTTGTCTTTCTCTGCTTGACTTATTTCACTTAGCATTATCTCCTCCAGTGCCGTCCATGTTGTAGCAAATGTTGAGAACTCGTTCTTTCTGATGGCTGAGTAATATTCCATTGTATATATGGACCACAACTTCTTAATCCAGTCATCTGCTGAAGGGCATCTCGGCTCCTTCCACGATTTAGCTATTGTGGACATTGCTGCTATGAACATTCATCCAATCTTTTCAATCCAACTTTTAAATATCTCAGCTATTCTACTTTTTAAATTTGTTTTCTTTTGTTACTTATTCTGAGGAAATTCTCTATTTTCTTGACATTCACAGATTCACTATTTCACTGTACTAATGATTATGAATATTTTATTTGTATTTCAATGATTTTATTTTTCATTTCATGTTTCATAATTATTTTTCTATATACATCTGCTATATTTTCATTTGTAAAAGAAGTCTAGTTTTTTTTAAAGGCAAGTTATTCTTTGCTTAATCATTTTATATCTCCTAAACATGTTCACTTTAAATATTTGAAAGCTTTTCTACAAAATGAATTACTTCTGGAATAAAATCCTAATGACATTATTGACTTTTTAGTTAATTTCCAGTTCTTTTTTTATTGACTTATTTATTTATTTATTTATTTATTTATTTATTTATTTATTTGAGAGAGAGAGAGACAGCGCTAGCAGGGGAAAGGGCAGAGGGAGAGGGAGAGAATCCTCAAGCAGACTTCCCACTTAGCAGGGAGCCCAATGCAGGGTTTGATCCCAGGACACTGAGATCATAACCTGATCAAAATCAAGAGTTGGTCACTTAAATGACTGAGCCAGTCAGGTGCCCCACATTTCCAGTTCTTGATTTATTTTTTAAATTACAGTTTTTAAGCTCTTTCTGAGTAGAATTATCTCCCACTCTCTTTCTTTTTATCTCTCCATCTGTGTTAGCTACATTATATATAATGATTCCATAGTTTCATCCTACGTTTTCTGGGCATATAGGGGTAGTGGCTAATCTAATTTGGGAAACTCACTTCTCATGTATGATGAATATGTGATTTTTTAAATTTTGTCTTTTTAATTCACAACTTATAAAAAAGGATAGTTTTCATCAGCTAGGAGATAGCCATTTTTAAAATTCTCTTTTTAGAAGTGGGGGCCAAGTACTACTCCTACCTTCAGTCCCATGGGAAGCCCTGTTAAGAACTGTAATGTAGGGGGGCGCCTGGGTAGTGCAGTGGTTAAGCATCTGCCTTCGGCTCAGGGAGTGATCCCAGTGTTCTGGGTTCGAGCCCCACATCAGGCTCCTCCACTAAGAGCCTGCTTCTTCCTCTCCCACTCCCCCTGCTTGTGTTCCCTCTCTCGCTGGCTGTCTCTCTCTGTCAAAAAAAAAAAAAAAAAAAAACTGTAATGTAGGAGCCTAACTTTCAGCTTCACCTGATTGTTCTGCCTTTTCTGGGCCATGGGGCTCAGAAAGCCTAGGACTTTGTCTCCCATTTCTTGGTTTTTGTTCCTCTTCTATATCTGGTTCAAAGATAATTCTAATTCAGAGACAAGGAGAGGGAAAAATCCCATAGGTTATTTCTATGGGTGAACATCTTATGAAGGTCTTTCTTCCTTTCTCTGTCTCTCTCTGTCTCTGTCTCTATGTCTCTGTCTCTCTGTCTTTCCATCATACCCATATTTTTGAAGCAGAGGAAAATTTTCAAGACAGAATGTTGACCAGAAAATTTATACATCATTGGGCTTAGTAGGATTTCTGAGTAAAAGACAGTTAAGAAGTATTGTAAAATGCATAGAATTTGGACTGATGTATTCTTGGCCTTTTGTCTGCCAATTACTAACTTATTGTGGGGCACCCTGATTAGTATCTTTGTAAGTTACCTCATTTGTAATGTTAACAAAATTGTTCTTACTTGATACTTTTGCAGAGTATTCACATACGAGAACCTATTATAAAATGTATTACATCGAGAAAGTGCTCAATAGATATTGCTATTTTCCTTCTGTAAATTCAAGATATTTTTTTTGTTATAAATATGGTGCACTGGGTGTTATACTCAAGTAATGAATCATGGAACTTTACATCAAAAACTAGGGAGGTACTGTATGGTGACTAACATAATAAAAAATTATTATAAAAAATAAAAAATAAATAAATCTATTTTTAGCTACAGTGTATATTTGATAACTCTTAACACAGGACTGTGAACAAATCTAAATATACATCATTCAATAATTGGTAAGGACTCAAAACTGGGAAAGCATGTGAACAAGAGCATTTGTTTATGCTGTCCAATTTAGTCACCCTTTTAGTTTTATGGAAAATGAGAACATAGCAAATGGTTGGCCTAGTCTGTTTATTGGAGTCATGTGTAGATTCATCTGACTTGTTGAATTCTTACCAAAAATGTTATCAACAAAGTGGGCATAATTTACCACGTATATGGAGTCTGATTAAGCATGAAAATTCTCAAAAAAGGTATAAAAACAAATGTATAATATGACAAATGTCACGAAGGTAAAGGACATTGTTCAGTAATAGGAAGTAGCGGGGGGCATCTATAAATAAGTGAGAAGTAACCTCATTGTGAAAGTAACATTTAACTTGAAATCTGATGAAATAACACAATACGCAAAAGGAGGCACTGTTCCAGGCAAAAGAAGGTCCTGAAACAGGGAAGAGTTAAGTATCATAAAGTTACACAGAGAAGACTCAGATCAACTGATTCATTTTGGTATTCCTGTTACTTGCTCCAGCGTATGGTACATAGTATACATATTCAGTAAATGTTCATTGAATGAATGAATGACATAAAGAAATATGAAAATAATAGCACCTGTTTCACTTTCCTCTCTCTCTCATCTCTACCTCTCTCTCTATCTCTTGGTTGCTAAATAATATGATCCCTTTTATTTCATTTTTTAAATGAACTATTTTAGAATGGTTTTAGATTAACAGAAAAATGCCAAAGATAGCATAGAGAGTTCCCACATACTATGTACCTGGTTTCCCCTATTACATCTTACATTAATATGGTACACGTTTGTTATGACTAATGAACAAATATTGAGATGTTATTATTAATTAAAGTCCATAGTTTATTAAGATTCCTTAGTTTTTTTCCTAGTGGACTTTTCCTGTTCCAAATCTCCCATTACATTCACTCTTCATGTGGTCTTTGTGGCAGTTTCTTAGAGTTTCTTTTTTTTAATGATCTTGATAGTTTTGAGGCACACTGGTCAAATATTTTGTACAAAGTTCCTCA
This sequence comes from Ursus arctos, assembly GCF_023065955.2. Taxonomy (NCBI): domain Eukaryota; kingdom Metazoa; phylum Chordata; class Mammalia; order Carnivora; family Ursidae; genus Ursus; species Ursus arctos. Next base: position 36,260,325 of record NW_026623111.1, on the reverse strand, counting down.
GTTAGGATTTGTCAGATGTTTTAAAAATGACTGGACTGGGGTATATATTTTTGGAAGAAAAACAACAAAGGTAAAGTGTCATTTTCATCATATCAAGTGTACATACTGTCAACATGAATTATCACTGTTGATGTTAACCTTGATCACTAGGCTAAGGTAGTTTTTGCCAGATTTCTCCATTGTATAGTTCCTTGTTTTCTACTTTTTCATAGTTTACTCTTTGGAAAATGTCGCTATGGGACTCATACTTAAGATATAAAGAATTATACACCACTTCATTAAGAGCAAAGTATCTATATACGTTATTCAGAATTCATCTACATAAATTTGGCACTAATAAATCTCCAGGTTAATCTTGTATATTTCCTTCCCAGTCCTAGAACTAGCCATTCTGCCAAGGAGTCCTGTCCTTTTATTGAAGAGTAGTATAATAAACAAGATCCTGGATGCTAGGTGCTATTTCTTTTCTTGAGAAACTTATTGGATCATTGTGCAACTGACTGACAGGTAATAATTCCACTATATATAAAATCAGTAATGGTTAGGGATGAGGTTAGAAGTTCAAAAGAAATATCAGAAGTTGTAAGTCTAATGTTTGTAGTTAAATCTGAGTACATAACAGAAAATTGTCTAATTATGCCTCTCTCTAATCTGTCTGAGTAGGAGAAGCATCTTATAATTTCAAAATGGATTGGTGAAATGGATGTAAAAGGAAATTTGTTATATGAAATCCTTTACAATTCTAGGAAACTCTTACCTGGAAAAAAATCACGATGACAAATCAAGAATTTTCCTTTATAATATAATAGTTTGAAGGGACTTACTAAAACTTCTGAATTTTAACAAAAGATAGTTAATATTATTAACAACATAAAGGGAAAAAGTGTTCTAAATTAATTCTTTAAATATCTTCATCAATATTATTTTATAATACAAAATATGTGCATTTTAAAGATAAATAATGTCATTTCTTGTAGTTTTGAGGTTAGTGCTAAAAAGATGTTATTTCGTAATTATTTAAATAACTAATTTGTTTGAGACATATGACGATCTTAAAAATTATTTGTAGTCAGCCTGTAAAATTGTTTTAAATATTCATCAACCATTGTACATCGTTATTTCTGTTACATAGATAAAATTGACTCTTCAGATTGAAGCATTTGTGTCATTTCTTTCTAGACATTGGACAGCTTACTTTATTTTAATGAAAGAAACAATTCTAAGTGAATTATGATCTGATATTTTTGTTATACTAAGCATACTTTTAGAACTGGATAAAAGAGGCCTAAATTTCTGCCCGTTTTTTACAAAACCACTATATCCAGCACATAATTTACAAGTTTCTTTTTTCTTTATGTATAAACCTAAAATCATAATAACTATTTATCAGCACTCCAACAAGTGTTGAAATATATATAAAGGCTTTAGCACAGTGGATGGCACATAATAAAGGTTCAGGAAATGCAAATTCCTGTTTTTCTTCTTATTATTAGAAATGAAGTGATCAACACATACAGATTGGTTATCGTGTTCTGTTCTACTACTCTCCTAGAAAAGTTGTATTGACAGCAACTGAAATTTAGCTTAAAAAATGGTCATGATAAATCTGGACAGTGATTAACTGTATATTACCTTTTTACAATGGAGCCAACTTCAATCTTTTTGCAAATGGTTCTCATTTGACTAAACTAACAATAAGAAGTCGAAGCCACCCATCAACTATATTTCAGGTTGAATTTCTTCAGAATGAAAGAAAGAAGAAGACATAAAAAAGTTACCTACTCTACCAAATTATATAAACTTAACCATACATGAGAAGACAATATTTTGGTTAAACAACAATATTTAATTCAATATACTAGAAAGTGTCGTAACAGGAAACATTCTGAATATTGGTAAAACTGTTCATTGAGGTTTGGCCATGTTAATTCCCCAGTGCAGTTTAATGACATAGACATAAGTTCTAAAAATAACACAAAATTGAATTTAGAAATTATACAATTAAATGAATAAGGACAAAGTTATATAACAATTTCTAACTGTATGTAGATTATTTTTACTTGAAAGCTAAAGAGAGCTGATGATTACACATATTAAATACCAAGGCAAAAGTTAAATGAAATAGCATTATGTAAATTTTAAGTTTTTATGAAATTTCTGTTGTTTAAACAAAACCCTAGGGCTTTATGTCCCTGATGTCTATCATCACATAGTTCTATCATGTGTAATTATCAGCGTAACTACTTACATTTTAATCATAAATGTACATATAGGAATAATGTTCTTGGAATATGAATTATGTTGATGAATTATTTAGAATACTGAAGAATGAATTTACTTGAATGGCATGCTAAACTTATAATATTTTTCAAATTATATGCTAGACTATTGAGTTTCACTATAGGATACTGTACTAAGATTAAATCATATAGTAATGTAGATAATGAGGTATTCAAATTATTTTCCTGCTTTCAAATGGCCTGAAATATTATTACATATTGGTTAAATCAAGTCACTGAATTTCTTCATACTCTGACTATATTAATTTGATTACTTCTTGTATAATATGTTATTACATAAATGATAGAAGAATGTTGTATATTATAAAATAGACTGAATTCATGTATAAGCATTATTATAATTAATTTACAGATATATCATTGCCTAAACAAAAAATAAAATATCTTAGTCCACTATTAACCAAAATCTTGGACATTTAACTGATGGCAAAGTATGGAAGTTAATAATACATGTGATTTGATAATTGCTAAAGTACTTGCAATATATAATACTAAATGCAAAAACAGACTGATTCTTAAAGATATATTTTTATATATTAATATCAGATACGAGGAACAGTACTGCTAGTCTATCAATGTAATTGTGATTCATACTTCACTTTTGCTTAAAGAAAAACTCACTAAGCAGATATTTAAGTAACATGAAGCCAACTGCCTACAACAAAGCTAGTGTAAATAAATTCCTATGCTATCTGATCATTTTTATTTTTTTTTTTTATATGGACATTACTTAGCATTTGAATTTTTAAATTAGTATGCAACAGTACTGCTATAGACTGAATGTTTGTGTCTCTCCAAATTCATATGCTGAAAACTAATCTTCAATGTGATGATATCTGGAGGGGAGGCCTTTGGGAGATTAGTACTTTTATAAAAGAGACCCCAGAGAGCTTCCATGTCCCTTATAACCACCTATGAAGACACAGTGAAAAGATAGTTGACCAGGGACCAGGATGTGGGTTTTCACAGACACTGAATCTACTGGCACCTTGATCTTGGCCGTGAGAAATAAATTTCTACTGTTTATAAACCATGAGTTTATATCAGTTTGAAATAGCAGCCTGAGGAGACTAAGACAATCACTTTCTACGTTTATGTTCCAAAATAAAGAAAAAAGGGATAAAAATTTTTCTATGAATTTATGAGAAATTTCCTCTAATCTTATGATCTGTTCAGAATATGTGAATAAAGTTTGCTAAATCTATTAAAGAATAAAAAGTAATTGTATAAAATAAATTGCATTTATTTTGCTTAGCAATGACACGGATGGAGCTAGAGTATTATTCTAATGAAATAACTTAGTCAAAGAAAGACAAATAACATTATTTCACTCATATGTGGAATTTAAGAAACAAAATTTAAGAAGCAAAGGGAAAAAAACAAAAACAAAAAACAGAAGTAGGCAAACCAAGAAACAGACTTGTAACTATAGAGAAGAAACTGATGGTTACTGAAGGGAAGTGGGTGGAGGGGATGGGTGGAATAGGTGATAGGAATTAAGGAATCCACTTGCTGTGATGAGCACTGGGTGTTGTATGGAAATGTTGAATCACCATATTGTACACCTGAAACTAATATTACAATGTATGTTAACTAACTGGAATTTAAATAAAAAGTTAAAAAAAATAAATTGCATTATATAAACATATGTTGTATCAATATCTTCCTGGAGGAAAACAGAGAAGTTAGAAGAGTAGGATTTATTTTGAGCATAAAGCCTATACTTTTAAAAGATAAGAGGGTGCGGGAAGGATGGTTAGCAAATGAAAGTATTCGGGTTGCCATGTGAACCTGATGCCTTTAAAAGGGAAGAGGGAGAAAGCAGGATTGGGCAGAGAAAAGTTCCATGCATGGGGCAATTTTGCCATAATCCCAGATAAACTGGTAGGGATGACTGGAGCAGATTGCCCATTAGAAGAGACCTACATTGGACAGAAATGGCCAGGTCCATGCTCAATCATTGGGTTGGGGCTGCCTGGAGAGAGTACAGCCTCAGCTTGAAAGCAGAAAAGGAAAAGCATCCTGAATCCACTAACGGATGGAGTCTGTCAGCTAATTACACCGTTTGTACTTTAATGGCAGGCTTTTCCTTGAAGGAAAAGCAAGCAAGCAGTGCACCTCTTTGCTGCCATATACACTAAATTCATTTTCATTGAGAGAGAACTTGAAATTTTTTCAAACTGTTAAAACATTATGTGAAATAAAATTATAGAACAGTACTTAAGCATTAGTGTATTAATTATTAATTACAGAAAAATGATTGAATAATGAACATTTTAGAATCTTTTAAGTTGTTTATGTTAATCATTCAAACTTCAGCTTTAAAAATATTATGCAATCTCTTCTGGTCTTTTGGCTAAGATCAAGTGTAGTATCTGTTCTCATCAGTTTAAAAATATTATTCCCAAAGCTGAACATTAAAATAGCAACATCTGAGATCTTTAAGCATAGACTAAACTGTAATTTTTTAATGGAAGCCTCCCTGAAATGCAATTACCGGGGAAGGATACTTGTTATTATTGAACATCTGGCAATATTATTTTGTCTATAATGCATGTGCTGCCATTATCTTACCCATTCCTTTTTCTTGACCAAAGTTTTGACTTCCCATTTCTTAAAAATTTAAATTAATGATAATGGAGCTACACCTCTTGACCCACATGAAGACATACATCATCATTTTCTCAACAAAATGTAATTAATTGGTGATGGCAGTATTTAAAGAATAGAATACAAAAATTCACCCCATAATTATAACAAAAAATGTAAATCCATTGATGTTTGATAATTGTAGTATTTCCCCATGCTGACATCAATCTGAATGTTGACTGACACAAGCCACTTGTAAGTTATTTACAGGCAATTATTGTATCATTTTTAGATCGATTGACATGTTACTGCTATGACCACCTAATGCACAGTGCATATCAAGAGCTGTCAAACTTGACACTTGCTATTAATAAGCATTTTATAACAGGCATCATAAGCAAAACAAATATCTTTGTGACACTGAGTAAAAGGAAACTAAATAATTTTTAAAGTCACAAGTACACAATACATTCATACACATAATGCCGATACTAAAGTTATAAAGTCGCACAATGCTTACTAATATTGAAAATATGAAAACCATCAATGTACTTCTTTTTTCACAGTAAAGCATTTTGTGACAAGGTTTAATTTTTAATTCTTTATTTTTTCAAGTTATAAAAATTTTTAAATGTGCATATTTGATTATAATGTTTTATGATGGTGATATAAACATTAATGTAAATAATAATAACTACATATTAGGCACATTTACTGTGGTTAAGCATTTACATACACTACCTATATTATTCTTAGTAATCCTAAAGGTAATTATTATCATTCCTCTTTTTCAGATGGTATAATTATGACTCAGTAAGAAAATTTTTTGCCCATTAGTCTAATAAAAAGTAGAGTTGCTATAGGTGAATGGGATTAAGAGCTACAGATTTCCAGTTATAAAATAAATAAGTCATGGGGATGAAAGGTATAGAATAGAATTAGTCAATAATATTGTAATATGTTGTATGGTAATAGATGGTAACTACATTTAACATGGTATTTTGTAATATATGTAATTGTCAAATCACTATGCTGTGTACGTGAAACTAATAATATTGTATATCAACTATACTTCAATTAAAAAAAGATTTATTTTGGGGCACCTGGGTGGCACAGCGGTTAAGCGTCTTCCTTCAGCTCAGGGCGTGATCCCAGCGTTATGGGATCGAGCCCCACATCAGGCTCCTCCGCTATGAGCCTGCTTCTTCCTCTCCCACTCCCCCTGCTTGTGTTCCCTCTCTCGCTGGCTGTCTCTATCCTGTCGAATAAATAAATAAAATCTTTTAAAAAAAAAAGATTTATTTTTTTCTGATTACAAAACAAGTGTAAAAATCAGAATGCAAGACAGCATATATAGTATCCTAGCCTATTTTTTTTTTTTTAGGTTTTATTTATTTATTCGACAGAGATAGAGACAGCCAGCGAGAGAGGGAACACAAGCGGGGGAGTGGGAGAGGAAGAAGCAGGCTCATAGCAGAGGAGCCTGATGTGGGGCTCGATCCCACAACACCGGGATCACGCCCTGAGCCAAAGGCAGACGCTTAACCGCTGTGCCACCCAGGCGCCCCTCCTAGCCTATTTTTAAATGAGCATTTACACATAGAAATCTACAGAGGAAAATAAAAACTAAATGTCAGCGCGCGCGCGCGCACACACACACACACACACACACACACACACACACACAAACAGTAGAGCTACGTTTGTAGTAGGGATGTAACTCACTATATACACTATCTTTCCAACAAACTACAATAAGGCCTTCCTAAAAAATGAATACCAGAACCAAGTCAGTTACCCAGGATTAGACCTTATCAATGAGCTAAATTGGGATTTTTGAATGATGAAATATATAGTAGTGATATTTGTACACAAGGAATTAAAACAATGTAAAGGGGTATCATTTAAAGTCTCCACATCATCAGAGATATGTATTTCTGTTACTGTCCCTGTATTTTCTATCCTTCTAAATGTGAGATCCAGAAAAGCTATGCATATTTCAGCTCCTGGAGTTTCTCAAGTGGGGATGCAAATTACAATTTCTCTTATTCCTATTATTTATCTGGTAGGAAGGGATCACTTGCTTTATGAATGAGAGCTCCATATCACTGAAGAGGAATCCTACTCAAAGGATATTATTCTTGGTATGAGAGTTTAAAAAGTAAAAGAAATTGAATCTGTTGCAGATAATCTGCAGTGGCAGAGATTTTGCTAATGAGACCAAATTAATAGCTGCACTTCCTACAAGAGTAATGGATACATTATTCACAAGTATAAGTTTGAACGCCCTTTAATAAAAATATTTAATTATATAACTCGAAAACTGTCCGATTTCTTGACATGTTAGAGATAATCCCTCTGAAAAAAATATTTGTAAAAAAAATTGCATAGTGTGACTGATTTGTTTTCTTTTCTTTTTGGGAGGTAGGGGCGGAGGGAGAGGGAGAATCTTAAGCAGGCTCCACGCCACCGTGGAGCCAGACGTAGGGTTATATCTCAAAACCCTGAGATCATGACCTGAACCAAAATCGAAAGTTGGATGCTTAACCGACTGAGCCACCCAGGAGCCCTGTTTTCCTTTCCTAGTCACAAGTCTTCCAATAATTAATTGAAATTTTCACACTTGTTTACATCATAAGAAAAAGTAGCATTAAAGATTTAATGAATTCAGTTATGGATTTTTAGAAAAGCCCTAAAATAAGCTTTTTTCAACGTGTGCGTGCCAGAAATCCTTCATCAGAATTAACAGGGTGCTTGTTTAAAATATAAATTTCTGACTCTATTGAGGTCTACTGAATCTGAATCTCTGGGTATATACCTAACAGATTCCCAAGAGAATCCGAAACACACTGATTTCCCTAATAGACTACATTTAGAGCAGCTTTAGGTTCATAGCAATACAGGTAGGAGCACAGAAAGTTCCTATACACTCCCTGCCCCCCTACACTCACAGCTTCCCTTCCATCAACATCTCACAGCAGAGTGGTACATTCGTTACAACTGATGAACTTATACTGACACATTATTTCACACAAAGTCCACAGTTTATATTAGGGGTCATGCATGATATTGTATGCTCTATGGGTTTGGACACATGTAGAATGACATATGTCTACCATTATAATAACATACAGAGTAGTTTCACTGTTCTAACAATTTTCTGTGCTCTGGCTATTCATCCCTCCCTCCCCTCCAGCCTCAAATAGCAATGCTTTTATTTCTCTATTGATTGCCTTTTGGAATCATATAGTATGGAATCATACAATATGTAGGCTTTTCAGACTGGCTTCTTTCACTTAGTAATATGCATTTAAGTTTCCTCCATGTGTTTTCATGGGTTGACAGCTCATTTCTTTCTAGTGCTGAATAATATTCCATTGTCTGGATGTACCAGTTTATCCATTCATCTAATGAAAAGCATTTTGGTCACTTCAAAGTTTTGGCAGTTACGAACAAAGCTGCTGTAAATATTCATGTGGGTCTTTTTTGTGTGTATAGATATAAGTTTTCAATACCAAAGAGTAAACACTAAATAAATACCAAGGAGCATAATTGCCGGAACACACTGTAAGAGCATGTTTAATTTTGTAAGAAACCACCAAACTGTCTTACAAAGTGTCTCTACTGTTTCGCATTCTCATCAGCAATAAGTAAGAACTCCTGTTGCTCCACAACCTGATAAGCATTTGGTATTGTCAGTATTTGGATGTTGGCCATTCCAACCGGTGGATAGGAGCAACTCGTTGTTTTCATTTTACTTCCCTGATGACATAGGATAGTGAGTTACTTTCAATGCTTATTTTCTACCCATATATCTTTGGTGAGTTGTCTGTTAAGGTTTTTGACCTGATTAGATTTTTCATTTTCTTTTTATTGAGTTTTAAGTGTTCTTAATATATTTTAGATAAGAGTCCTTTATCAGATTTTTCGTTTGCAAAATTTTCTCCCAGTCTGCTGTTTATCTTTCCATTCTATTGACAGTGTCTTTCACATAGCAGATTTTTTTTTTTTTAATTCTTAAAGAAGTGAAGCTTTTCAAGTCTTTCTTTCCTGGATGGTGCTTTTGGTGCAGCATCTAAAAAGTCATCATCAAACCTAAGGTATTCTAAACTTTCTTCTATGTAATTGAAGCCTTATAGTATTATAATTTACATTGGGACCTACGATCCACTTTGAGTTAATTTTTGTGACAGGTGTAATTTCTGTGTCTAGATTCATTTTATTTTTGGCATTCATTTTATTTTTTGCATGTCTAGATTCATTTTATTTTTTGCATCCTATTGTTGCACCATTTGTTGAAAGACTATCTTTGCTCTATTGTATTGCCTTTGCTCTTTTGTCAATCAGTTTATGTGGGTTTATTTCTGGGTTGTCTTCTGTTCTAGAGATCTATTTTCTATTCTTTCATCAATACCATACTGTCCTGATTGCTGTAGCTTTAAAGTAAATGTTGAGATCATGTACTGTCAGTCCTCCAACTTTATTCTTCTTTAATATTGTGTTGGCTATTCTGGGTCTTTTGTTTTTTTTCATATAAAGTTTAGAATCAGTTTGTTGATATTCACATTAATCTTGCTAGGATTTTTATTGGGATTGTACAGAATCTACAGATCATTTTGGGAAAAACTGACATCCTGACAATACTGAATTTTCATATCTATAAACATGGACTATCTTTCCATTTATTTAATTTTTCTTTAATTTCATTCATCAAAGTTTTACAGTTTTCATCATGTAGATCTTGCACTTATTTTGTTGGATTTGTATCTAAGTTTTCATATTTAGGGTGCTATTATAAATGGTATTGTGTTTTTAATTTCCGTTTGTTCATTGCTGGTATATGGGAAAGCAACTGATTTTTATATCACTTCTGTATACTGCAAATTTTCTATAATCCCTTATAAGTTCCAGGAGGTTTTGTTGATTTTTTTTGGATTTTTTATATAGATAATCATGTAATCTGTGAAAAAGGACAGCTTGATTTCTTTCTTCCAATCAGTAATTTTCATTCCTTTCATTTTATGTCCTTTTCTATGTAGTCTTACGCATTATCTAGGAATTATAGTACAATGTTGAAAAGGAGTGGTGAGGGGGGATATGTTCCTGGTCTTAGTGGACAAACAGGGGAAAGCTTAGTGGGAAATCTTCTAGTTTCTCATCATTAAGTATGTGTTGTTAACTGTAGGTTTTTGTAAACATTCTTTATCAAGTTGGGGATTTCCCTTTATGTTTAGTTTATTGAGTTTTTACTATGAGTGAGTGTTGTAGGTTTTTAAATGCTTTTTCTGCATCTATTGATATGATCATATCTTTTTTTTCCTTAGATAGTTGATGTGATGGATTGATTACTTTAATTGATTTTCACATCTTGAATCAGCCTCACATATCTTGGACAAATTTCCCTTGGTCATGGTGTGTAATTATTTTTATACTATGTTTGATTCTATCTGCTAATATTTTGTTGAAATTTTTTGTATCCATGTTCATGAGAGATATTGGTCTGTAATTTTCTTTCCTTGTAATATCTTTGTCTGGTTGGTATTAGGGTATTGCTGGTCTCATAAAATATATTAGGAAGTACTCCCTCGACTTCAATCTTCTGAAAGAGATTGTAGGGAATCGGTATAAATTCTTCCTTAAATACTTGGTAGAATTCACCAGTAAAACCACCTGGACCTCATGATGTACATTTTGGAGAGTTATTGATTCAATATATTTAGTAGAAATAATATTTTGCTTATTGTCTATTTATTCATTTGAGTTTTAACAGATCGTGTCTTTCAAGGAACTGGTCCATTTCAACTAGACTGTCAAATTTGTGGGCATTGAGTTGGCCATAGTATTCCTTTATTTTGCTTTTAATATTCATGGGTTCTGTAATGATGCCTCTTTCATTTCTAATATTAGTAGTTTGTGTCCTCTCTCTTTTTTTCTTAGTTAACATGATGAGAAGCTTATTGATTTTACTGATCTTTTCAAAGACCAGTTTTTGGTTTCATTGATTTTCTCTCCTGATTTGCTCTTTTCAAGTTCATCAATTTCTGCTCTAATTTTTATTATTTCTTCTCTCTTGCTTATTTTGGATTTAATTTGCTATTCTTTTTCTAGTTTTGTAAGGTAGAGGCTTAAATATTTGATTTTTGATTCTTCTCCTTTTCTAATATGAATTCAATGCTATGAATTTCCATTTATAGACTACTTTACTATATCCCACAGGTATTAATGAGTTGTGTTTCCATTTTCATTTAGCTTAAAACATTTTAAAATTTATCTTGAGATTTCTTCTTTGACCCGTATGTTATTTAGAAGTGTGTTGTTTAATCTCCAAGTATTTGGGGATTTTCCAGGTATCTTCTTTTACTGATTTCTAGTATAATTCCATTATGATCCAAGACAGATATTGTTTGACTTCTATTCTTTTAAATTTATTAAGGTATGTTTTATGGCTCAGAATGTGTTTTAGCTTGATGAATGTTCCATGAAAGCTTGAGAAGAATGTATATTCTGCTACTGTTGGATAAAGTAGTCTATAGATGTCAATTACATCCAGTTCATCATTGTGTTGATTTATTATGTTCTTACTGATTTTCTGCTTGTTGGATCTGTCCATTTCTGACAGAATGCTGTTGAAGTCTCCAACGTAATAGTGGATTTATTTATTTCTCCTTACAATTCTATCAGTTTTTGGATCGTGTGTTAGGTACATACATGCTAAGAATTGTCATGTCTTCTTTATCATTACATATCATATGCCCCTCTTTATCATTGATACCGCCTTCTACTTTGAAGTCTTTTTTATCTGACATGTATATAGCTATTTCTGTTTTCTTTTTATTAGTGGTAGCATGAGACATTTTCTCTATTCATTTAATTTTAATTTATATCATGTTTATATTTAAAGTGGGTTTCTCATGTATGATAAATATTTGGGTCTTGCTTTTGATACATCTGACAATCTCTGTGTTTTATTTGGTGCATTTGGACCACTGACATTCAAAGTGATTATTGATATATTTGGATTAATGCTACCTATTTGTTAACATTTTCTATTTTTTGCACACATTCATTGTTTCTATTTCTTGTTATTGTTTCTATTATATAGTTTTCCACTATTTTTCTGAAAGTTTGGCCTTAATAGATTATTTTATATGATTCTATATTTTTAGCATAATAGTAATACTCCTTTTTTAAAGCTGTTTTTAGTGATGGCCCTAGAGTTTGCAATATACACTTATAAATAATCCAAGTACACTTTCAAATAACACTATATTATTTTACAGGTAGTGTGAGTATCTCATAATAACAAAATAATCCTAATTTTTCCCTATAGGCCTTTGGATCATTGCTGTCATTCATTTCTATCACACATAAGCATATATAATTGAATTCATTACTACTGTTCTGTTTGATCAATTAAGAATAAGAAACAAAGGCACCTGGATGGCTCAGTCAGTTAAGTGTCTGCCTTTGGCTCAGGTCATGATCCCAGAGTCCTGGGATCTAGCCACGTGTCAGGCTCCCTGCCCAGTAGGGAGTCTGCTTGTACATCTCCATCCACCCCTCCCCCTCGCTTGTGCTCTCTCTCCCTCTCAAATAAATAAAATCTTTTTTAAAAAAAGGACCCTCTTTTAATAATTCTTGCAAAGCAAGTCTATTGGCAGCACATTCTCTCAACTTTTGTTTGTTTGAGAAAGTCTTTGTTTATCCTTCACTTTTGAAGGATAATTTCACAGGGCACAGAATTCTAGATTGGTGTTATTTTTTTTCTGTCAATACTCATTATTTCATTCTATTCTCTATTTTTTTTTTCATGGCTTTGGAGAGACTGGATAGAATTCTTATTCTTTTTCCTCTATAATTAAGATGTTTACTCTGACTTCTTTCAAACTATTTTTTTTTACACTTTGCAGTTTAAATATGATATGTCTGCATACAGATTATTATGGCATTTATCCTTCTTGGTGCTCACTAAGCATCTCAGATTTGTCATTTGGTGTCTGGCATTAATTTAGGGAAATTCTCAGTCATTATTGTTTCAAATATTTCTTCTGTTCTCTTCTCTTCTCTCCTCCTCTTATTTCCATTACACATATGTTACATCTTTTATAGTTGTCCCACAGTTCTTATATATTCTGTTCTGTTTTTGTTTGTTTAATTATTTTTCTCTTTGCTTTACAGTTTTGGAGATTTCTATTGAAATATCCTCAAACTCAGCAATTCTTTCTTCAGCCAAGTTGAGTCTACTGATTAACCCATTAAAGCACTCATCAATTTTATTACAGTGTTTTTGACCTCTGGCATTTCTTTTTGTTTTCTCAAAATTTTGAAATCTGTTTACATTGCCCATCTGCTCTTGCATACTGTCTACTCTATCCATTAGATTGCTTAAAATATTAATCATAGTCTGATAATTGCAGTATCCCTGCCATGCCTGGTTTTAATGCTTTCTCTGTCTCTTAAATTGTGTTTTTTTGCCTTTAATGTGCCTTGTAATTTATTTCTTAATAGTTAGACATGATGTACTGGGTATAATGAACTACTGTAAATAGGCCTTTAGTAATGTGATGGTAAGTTGTTGGGGGTAGGGGGAGGTGAGACATTCTATAGTCCTATGATTCAGTCTTAGTCTTTCAGTGAGCCTATGCCTCTGTACTGTAAATTTTGCAATCATTTCTCAGTTCTCCTATCCCCTCTTAGATGGAAGAGGATGGTTAAAGGGGGCTGGAAGTGGGTATTTTCCTTCTCTCAGTTGGAAGGCTACATCTGGCTTGAGTTGGATACTTCTCTTTCCTACATGGGAAAAGAGAATCCCCTCTGGCACAATGGGATTTTCTCCAATACTTAATGTGAGAATTTGTTTCTGAAATTAAAAGCCACAAAAGTATGGAGGCCACTATTATTGAGTCCCCTTGAATTTTTTAACTCTCAGATCTTTCCACACCTAGCCTCTAGCAATTTGTGAATTATGGTATAGTTTTTCCTACCCTGCCACTGGTTCCTGCAGAGGTTTCTGCTCTAGTAAGAAGTGACTCCTTTTATTCACCTGATTGTCTCAATTTTGGGGCAACCAGTTTGCCCTTTGACCTCACTACTATTTCAAATCTAAGATGAGTTGATGATTTTTCAATTTGATCAGCTTTTTTATCTCTTGTTAGGATAGGGTAGCAACTTTAAAGCTCCTTACACACAAGACAAAAAACTGAAAGACAAACACTAGATTTGACAATTACTATTTGAGGGAACAACATCTAACTGGAACATGAGGAAAAATCTGAATCCCCATTCTTTTCAGGTAAACACTGAATATAAGATTAGTTTGATGACTGGAGGCTTTAATAGATATATGTAAATTAATGAAAGACTTCAGAGTACTGGGGCCCCGTATATTTCTTTTTTTCAGATTTTAATTTAAATTCTAGTCAATTAACATACAGTGTAATATTGGTTTTAGGAAAATTTAGCGATTCGTCATTTGGGTAATTCATAACACCCAGTGCTCAACCCAACAAGTGCCCTCCTTAATACCTATCACCCATTTAGCCCATCCCCCACCCACTACCCTCCATCAAACCCATTTGTTTTCTATCATTAAGAGTCTCTTAAGGTTTGCTTTCCTCGCTCTCTCTTTTTTTTTCCCTTCCCATATGTTCATCTGTTTTGTTTTTAAATTCCCCATATGAGTGAAATCATAGGATATTTGTCTTTCTTTGGCTTATTTAGCTTAGCATAATACACTCTAGCTCCACCCACATTATTGTAAATGGCAAGATTTCATTCTTTTTGATGGCTGAGTAATGCTCCACTGTGTACATACACCACATCTTTATTATCCATTCATCAGTCAATGGACATTTGGGCTCTTTCCACAGTTTGGCTATTGTTTATTATGCTGCTAGAAAATCAGGGTGCAGTGCTCTTTCAAATCTAATCAGTATTTCACTTATTTCTGATATACTACTCCATCCATAATGAATAATAGGAAAAAAATGGAATCATTTGGTTCTATGCCATAAAGCAAAGAATGTTGTTCTTAAGGAAAAGACTATAGAGTGTGAAAATAGAACATGCCACAATCAATCAATTTTTACATAAAAATATTTTAGTATTAACTTTTCCTACATGTTAATACTGTGTTTGAATGAAAAGTTATCCCATCATTTGATAAAAATCAATTATCAATATTTGCTCTATATTATCTCTACCTAAACAGGCATTTAAAATCACTTTACAGATCAGTTGCAATTTTTAAAAGTAATTTGTTTCTACTGTAACAGTGAGATTTTGCCATTTTTCCCAAAGTATATTCTCAAGCAATTTGAAATGTGTAAATACTGAAAATATCCAGTTGAAATATCACCAGTTGAAGAAATTTGAAGAAAGCCACAAGAACATGTTAGTAATAATAATTATCTACTTATAAAAAAATATCAGCAATGCAGCAATGTCCACAATAGAAAAACTATGGAAAGAGCCCAGATGTCCATTGACACATGAATGGATAAAGAAGAGTGGTACATATATACAATGGAATATTACTCACCCATCAAAAAATGAAATTTTACCATTTGTAACCATGTAGATGGAACTACAGGGTATTATGCTAAGTGAAATAAGTCAATCAGAGAAAGACAATTATATGATCTCACTCATATGTGGAATTTAAGAAACAAAACAGAGGATCATAGGGGAAGGGAGGGAAAAATAAAATAAGATGAAATCAGAGAGAAAGATAAAACATAAGAGACTCTTAACTATAGGAAACAAACTAAGGGCTGCTGGAGGGGAGGTGGATTGGGGGATGGTGTAACCGGGTGATGGGCATTAAGGAGGGCACGTGATGTAATGAGCACCGGATGTTATATGAAACTGATGAATGACTGAACTCTACCTCTGAAACTAATAACACACTATATGTTAATTAATTGAATTAAAATTAAATTAAATTTAAAAAAATAAAGTGTTTTTTAAAAAAAGAAAATATCAACAACAGGGAAGGATGAAGATCTTAGGTATAACGTAGCAAATACTACTCAATTTGAAAAACTTCCCACACTACCATACACAATAACAATTCGGATTCATGTCCAAGGCAAATACTATCAAAATTCTATTCTGTGCCAGACACTATGTTAGGTACTAGAGGTAGAGTATGAAAGAAGTCACATTGTCTAATCTAAAAGAGATGTTATAATTAAATAGGTGTTTTCACAAATAATTGTATTGTTATGAAATTTTTTTAGCCTGACCTGTTTGTCTAAAAAGGTGGAGAAGGTGGAGAAAAAATAGAAATTAGCAAAGAAAAGAACAAAACAAGGAAATTACTTATACCCCCAAAGACTCATAAAAAGTAAAAGCTCGGAAGTTCAAACAAACAAACAAAAACCTCTTCAATCTTTTGGCTCTTGTAGCCATCATAGTCCCCTCCATCTGTCCTTGCTGAGAGGAGAAAGGATTCCAGCGATACCACTGGAGCTTTACTTGGAAGGTTGTGTCACTTGCTGTGTACTTGCTTCTACTTTCTCCACTCCACCTTCCAGACCATAATTGAAGTAATAATTGTTTGTTTTTCTTTCACGATGGCAAATTTGTCTTGTCTGACTTTGTACTAAGCATCTCCCTGCTGTGTAGTCTGACAGATCTTTTCTTATCTCCTTATTCCTTACTCAAGAAAATAAGCCAAATATTTTCACTTTCAAGCTTATGTAGGGCTGCCATGTTAACTTTTGCTCTGTGTGGTTTTTAAAAACTGTTAATGCTGCAGAATTCCAATGGTCTTGAACATAGCAAGGAATCATGACAAAATGAAAGAAAATAAAATAAGAGGGTAAATGTGAATTTGGCTTGAAATTTCCTGAACATTTCTTTAATGTTATCCTTTAGGTTTGATATTTTTTGAACTGTTTGAAATTTTTGTATTAAATGCAGCTCCAAAGTCTTTTCTTAACTGCTGTTATAAAACCATTTTTAGGATAAAGTTATATTTTTGCTTATTTTATAGTGTTTTATTAAATTTGTTCGCAGTTCTACATTTAAAAAAAGGATCAATGTGTCTCTCTGAATTTTAAAATCTCTTTCAAATTAATAAAAAAACTTGTTCAAATATAAAAAGGTGTAGAATATGTAAAGCAATATTCATTGCTTGCTAAGTGCCAAGTGAAACAATATGATATATCTTATAGTTCAAAACAAGTAACAGTGATGGCTTTAATGATAATCAATTCCTGTGAATTTGGGTCATTGCCAAAACTTAACATATCTCCAGACGGAATATAATTTTGTCCAATTTTTCTGAGAGCAATTTTAGAACAGCATCTTAATAAGGTCCATAAAGTTTTGTTACTTCTTTTTCAAAGAAGTTAACCAATGACATATTCAAAGCTGTTCACAAATAAAATGCATGTAAATATTTTAAAAATATTTTGCTATCATGTTAGAATACCAGAAGAATATAAAAGAATATTAAATTCAATAAAATAATTATTAAAATATTGTTTATATTTTATTGTATAGTGTTTCCACATCCATGTTTTTTAAACTTTAAAATTAGAATTATTTAAAAATCTGAATTTTCTAAATTTTAATAAGAATATATAATCCTTTGATGATGTAAAATATTTTATCTAGGTTGGTAAATTGTGCTTTTCTATTACTTAGTTTTTTATAATGCTTTGGTTTTACTTGCAAAAAATAGAACCCATTTCAATGTTTCAGGGCAAGGTATTAAAATATGTCTAATTTGTCTAATTTATGCTCATGTATTCTTTTAAATATCACTCATTCTATGAAGCTAGCTTTTTCTCCCTTAGGTGGTATCGGTGGTTTCTATATCAATGTTCCTAATGCACATTGTTCAGTAACTAACATGTACAGTTGTGAATCTTTCTTTTTGTGCATGTTTTTACACCAGACCCTAAGTTCTTCATGGTAAGGACCATGACTTTTGCTTTTGATATTCCAGTGCCTCAAGCTGAAGCACTTTGTACACAGCACACATGAGCATTTGTTTAATAAATGTTCTAAGTCAGGATATCAATATGTAGCATTCACACCATGCTTCTTCATAAAGACTCCACTCCATGCTGTATTACCCATTATTAATCAGCCATGGCAATCATTTCTTCTTCATGCATATTTGGCTTCAGATCTTTCTTGATATAATAATTCTCCATGAGACCACTACCAACCAATTATTTTAGACAGGTATGCTGAGACCTAATCTTTCTTTGTATCTATTTTAAACCTAAGTGATCTAAGGCTCTTGGCATACTTGCCTCCACCAATCTGCAACTTTTCTACCTAACTTTTAGTGCGCTTTTCTATTCAAGTAAGTAAACTTGTAGCTTGGCTCGATTGTGTCCAAGGCATATGGGCAACTGTTATAAACCTCCTCTTCTATCACCCCAGGAGTCAAGTCTTGCTTTTGTACATGCCATCTGTGACCAGGATCTCACTCCTCACACCATGACTCTGCAATCCACCTGGTTCCATGTGATGCAATGGCTAAAGAAGGTTACATTTCCCTATGCATAAAAGATTGGTCGTGCCAGCATTTGGGACTAATATATATTTGTAACTAATTTTGACAAATTCTGCACAGAAGGATGCTCTAACCCTAAGCATGTTCCAAGTTGAGAAGAGTAATATAGGACCTTGAGGTGGTCCCTCAGGGAACTGTC
Organism: Ursus arctos; assembly: GCF_023065955.2. NCBI lineage: Eukaryota > Metazoa > Chordata > Mammalia > Carnivora > Ursidae > Ursus > Ursus arctos. Next base: position 36,241,760 of record NW_026623111.1, on the reverse strand, counting down.
AGACATTCAAAACACAAAAGCATAATTAAGTGAGAACAAGGTCCATATTTTCCCCTCTGGCACCAACATGACATACTAGGAAAATGGGCTGTCATCCATATAGCCCCCTCTGAGATGGGAGATAGGGGATGGTAGGCATGCAAATCAAAATACCAATATGATCTTATCAAAATGTATCACTCTCTACCTTTAATAAGCATTCCCTGGGTTTTATCAATATTTTACTAGATTCCAGATTTTTTATAAAATTGATTCTGACAGTAATTGCCAGCTTAATTGTTGCTTCAGTGGAGGAATGGGTCCTTGGCATTCCTACTTCCCCATTTTTATCTCTAGATCAGTTTTTATCTTCTAGTACGATACCTACAAATTATTCTCTTGCCTCTGTCCTAACAGCCCACATCTGGGGTACAATGACACTTTTATAACAGATAAAAGTGGAGAGCCTTGGATGTATGGTGAGAAATTCAAAAGTAATTACACATTAATTTGATAAAATATTTTAGAAAATAATTACAAAGAGAGCTATAAGATGTTTTCCTGTTGAATTATCTGCTCTGAAATCTACAATAATATTCTTTACCTTTTTCCATCACAATCACACATTAATCCTTTTCTACTTTCTAGCTTAACTTTTGGTTCTTTATTTATTACATTTAATACTATAATTCTCTGGCAGGGTTTTCATCTCCAATAACTAGGTTACATAGATGGTACCAAAAGAAAAAAATAAAGTACTGACACATTTAAAAGGAGATACTTGTAAGTGAACGTTTTTTTGTGTGCTTTGGGGTTTAGTAGTAACAATCATATTACCACATCTTAAGTAATTAGTTTCACTGTTTAAATAAGAAATTCTATTTCTGATGATAACCATTTGACAATTTCAATTTATTTATTTTATTTTTTATTTATTTATTTTAGAGAAAGAGAGCAGGGGGAGGGACAGAGGGAGAGAATCTCAAGTAGACTCCCCACTGAATGCAGAGCCCAATGAGGGGCTTGATCCCAGGACCCTGAGATCATGACCTGAGCCAAAATCAAAAGCCAGAAACTTAACTGACTGAGCCCCCAGGAGCCCTGACAATTGTGATTTAGATCAACAGCTTCTATATTTGAGGATGTGATTTTATAAAACGAAAGTGACGAAAGATTTAAACAAACAAAATTAAACTATTCATTCCCAGAAATACATTTCTATGAGTATGGGCATATTCCTCATATTGTTCTTTATAGTTTGTTTTTTCTTTTAAATCAGATTTGAGTGGATTAGGCTTAGGGTCAATTCTTGTACCATAGTACACAATGCCTGCTTTCTTTGACTTGCCTTATATATTTTTTTGACTGTTTTAAAAAGTCTAATGTTCATGTTCTAAATAAAACATTTCTAATGTGTGAATCATGAAAGTGTTTGTTTCATAGCTATTAATTTGCTCTGCTCAAATATGTAAATGTCTAAATGCTCTTTATTATTGCTCCAGACAATTCACTAATTAAATATAAGTATTACTGATTTAATGTCTATGTTTAAAACAGATATCTGGGAATTGAATTAACTGTAAATTCTTCTCTTCAAGTAGGAAGGGCTTTTCCCAACTCCTGTCTTCAAAATAGGGCTATGAAATCTAAGGTCAAAGAGAATGTTGTTTAAAACTATCACCTTCAGGCAGCTCTTAACATCACGATTTCTTCACTTTTTCTTATATCATTCCCCACTATTAAAATAGAACTAGAAACAATGAGATGTATCTTTACAATGATGACAAGTAAAGGTCACTTATATTCTGTAAAGATATGTCTGCAATTTCAATAAAATTCATTTATAGAAGTTACTGTCACAAAGACAATTGATGGTAAATTTGTTTTAAATTATTTTAAAAGCTTTATTTTATATGGTAGAACAAATGCGAGGGAATCTTAAGACAAGACAAATAGTATCACTAGTACTACTGAAAATGCACAACCTGATTTATTTGCCAGAAAGAGTAGATAAATACAGTTAAATAACTTTTAATTTTCCAGGTGATTGGAGAGCTAGAATCATCATATATAAAAACTTCTAAAACTTACCAAAAATAAAACAACAATGATAATGCTATTGACTGAATGTTTATATATCCTCAATATCATGTGTTAAAGCCTAATCACCAATGTGATATTATTTGGAGGTAAGGCCGAGGAAAAGTAATTAGGTCATGCGGCTGAAGCCCTCATGAATAGGATTAACTCCCATGTAAGAAGAGATAATCGCTCTCTCGGCCACGGCCATGTGAGAAAGCTACTGTCTATAACCCAAGAAGAGGGCCCTGACTAAGAATCCAACCAAGCTAGCACTCCAATTTCTGATTTCCAGTCTCCAGAACTGTGGAAAATAAATGTTTGCTTTGTTAAGCCCTCTAGTCTATGCTATCTTTTTAGCAACCAGAAGTGACTAATCAAATAAGAATTTTATAGACTTTCAATTTTATTATTATCTAATATACATAGTAACTAGAACTGAACTAGTAAAACATTTTCTCTAGAAGTTCTAGATGATTTGATTTAATAATCAAATAAAAGTGGCATATATTTATTATAAACATGTCCAGAGGGGCTTAGGAAGGTGACACTTTAGAAGACTGGCTTTTAATACAGTTACCCTCCTTAACAGTGGGTTGGTAATGGTGGTTTGGATTAATGTATTAAATGTGTTTTGAAGGGCACCTGGGTCACTCAGTTGGTTAAGCATCTGACTGTTGACTTTGGCTCAGGTCATGATCTCAGGGTTGTGAGATCGACCCCCCTGTCAGGCTCCACACTGAGCGTGGAGCCTGCTTAAGATTCTTTCTCTTCCTCTGCCTCTGCCCTTCCCACTCAAAAAAAAAAAGTGTCTTTTTAGACATTCTTTGACGGAATATTAACTACCATAAATTGCAAGGAATCTAAGTTCTGTCTGAGCTTCCAAATGTTCACTATGACCAACTTTAGGGATCAAATTCTCTAATTCTCAAGGAGATATCTATAGAGGAAATCAATTGGATTAATATGGCTCACACAAAGACTTAAGAGTTAGTCCTTCCTGGGGTCTCACATTGGCTCTAGAGTAGATGTGAAGTTACTTAGGTCAAAGCAATTCCACAGGCAAAAGATGTAGAAATATCCACTGAATCACAGGTGTGAAATTATATGAGTATGGGTGCCCCTGAAAGATCTTATAGTTAGTTCAGTATTGGAATGATAGAAATATGGGGTCTAGTGGAGAAATAAAATGAGTTTGTTTTTTTCCCCCTAGTGAAAGCCCCTCAAATAAAGTATTAAATTTGAAATTACTACTTCTAAAACTTAATAAACTTTGAAAGAAGGTAAAAATTTGTCATTTGACACTTTATATTACCAAAGACTTTGTGAAATGAGGATTTTTTTTTTCTCCAGATACAACAGATCCATGGGCTATATGTCAAATGTTGAGAGATTAACACATCATAGAGGGCAATAATTCATGTAGACTTACTGTCAATAGTTTATTAAAAACCATAAACTCATAGATGCAAGCTCAATTATGCCAAACACAAGAAGCACAAAGAACACTCCATCAAGGCCCATCATAATCAAATTATGTTGCAGTATAATCAAATTACTGAGATATTTCTTATCAGAAACAATGGAAGTGAAAAGACAACAGAGAACATCTTTAACGTATTAAAAATCTGTCAACCTAGAATTTTATCCCTAATGAAATATTATTCAAAATATGAAGACAAAATAAACCTTTTTGAGATGCACAAAAGCTGAAAGAATTCATCACCAGCAGAAGTATAAAAAACACAAAAAGAAGAGTCCTTTAGGCAGGAGGAACATGAAAGCAGAAGAAAATTTGAACCTACAGAAATGAATGAAGAGTATCAGGGTAGTAACTATAAGGGTAAATTAATTGAATTTTTTAAAAAATTAAATATCTTTAAAACATAATCGACTAAAAAATAAGAATGCAGTGTAGCATTCATAATATATGTAAAAGTAAAAAAGTATGACAATAATAGTATAAATGCCAGGTGGAGAAAAATGGAAGAATACTTTGGCAAATATCTTATTTATATGTGAAATTGTGTGATATCACTTGAGAGTATAGTGTGACAAATTAGAGATATTTGCTATGAATTCTAAGTTCTAACTAGACAAAGGAATATAGTTAATAAACTGACAAGAAAGAGAAAATAGACACATAAAATATAGTCAATTAAATTGAAAGAGGCAAAAAAAGAGAAAATGACAGTGGACATAGAACAGATGAGATGAATTGAAAACACTGCAATATGATAGATTTAAACATAACCCTAGCAGGGGTGCATGGGTGGCACAGTTGGTTAAGAGACCAACTTTTGGTTTCCTGCTCAGGTGGTGATCTCAGGGTTGTGAGATCAAGCCCCGTGTAGGAATCCCTGCTAAGCTCAGAGTCTGCTTGGAATTCTCTCTCCCTCTCCCTCTCCCTCTGCCCCTCCTGCTCATGCTCTCTCTCTCTCTCTCTTTCTCTCTCAGTAAATACATAAATCTTAAAAAAAAACAAAATAAATATAACCCTAACAATTATCACATTAAATATATATCCCAATTAAAAGGCAGATTGTCAGGATAAAAAAGCATCTATTTGTTTCCTATAGTATATAGTATATAAAGCAGATTTTCCATAAAGAGACAAATAAATTAAAAGTAAAAAGATGAAAAACACAACATTCTATGGTGCATCAAAAGAAAGCTGGAGAGGTTATATTGATGTATCAGACAAAGTAGATTGTGGAGGAAAAAAGACCAGTTTACAATGATAATGATCAATTCATCAAAGGGACATAAATCCTCATCATTTATGCATTTAATAATGGAATTTTAAAATATATGAAGCAAAACCTGATAGACTATCAAAGACAAAGAGGCAAATATACAGTTACAGCAGGAGATTTCAATTTCTCCCTCTCGATAGCTGGTAGAACAAGTAGAATGGAAATCATCAGTAAAAAACTCTTGACCTACTTGAGATTTAAAGAATGCTCCATACAGCAACAGCAGAAGACAAATGTTCTTTTTCAATTGTATACAGAATTTCTTCCCAAAATATAACATCTTACAGATCATAAAAAATCTCAATAAATATTAATGGATTCAAGTTCTATGAAGTATGTTCTCTGAACAAAGTAGAATTAAATTATAAATCACAGAATGATCTCTAGAAATATCTGCAAATATTTGGACACTAAATAATATACTTCTGTACAATATGTGTGTCAAAGAATAAAAATGGAAATTAGAAAGTATTTTGAATTGAAAATACCATATGTCAAAATCTATGGTGTGCCACCTAAGGGGTACTTATAAGGAAATACTTAGTCTGAAACAGTTTTAACTATCTCACTTTTGATCTCAGTCTCTATCATTTATTATTTTTGAATCTTATCTTTTATTTATTGAGAATATTACATAGACAAAGTAGAGTTATTTTTTTCTAAAACTGGATTCCCTTTCCTTCATTTAATTCTTTTAAGTGTCAACGGTATAATTGTTCACTTCATCTTCAAGGTCATGCTTCCTTTTTTTTTTTTTTTTTAGCTGTAGAAATTTTGCAAAGACCTCTAGTTTGTATTAGCAATCTAATAATAATCTATTAGTCTAATCATATGATGTAATATAAATCTATTAATAATCTGGTCATCTAAGGAAGAGAGATCTCTCTATGCAGTGTTTACAAAAAATTGTTCATGTAGGATGTGTTTGACCCCCTTAGTGTCTGTACTTTGGATCTTCTCATTCCTTCTTCCAAACTTCCACATGAAATATGCCTGAAACACTTTTCGTCTAGTAGAGATGATCTCTACTTGAGATCTTTTCCTGCTCTTAGAACTTTAGATGTCATACCTAAAAAGAATTTATGAAACATATGACAGCTTATATAATAAACACCTGTGCATTCACTACTTAGTTGAAGAAAGAGAACATTACATACATAACCCCTGTATTCCTGCCCGTACACAATCATATTTTCCTTCTTTATTCAGAGTTAACTATTACCATGAAAAATTTGTTGATTATTTCTTTGTGTATTTTTCTGTTTTAATCACATATTTACCCATTTTTAAGCAAACAATAGTTTTTATATTTTTAAACTTTATTTCAATAGAATCATATGTATCCTTTTTTGACGTCCTTCTTACAAACACCATATAAATTTAAGACGTGTGTTATGGGGTGCCTGGGTGGCTCACTCAGTTAAGCATCTGCCTACAGCTCAGGTCATGATCTCAGGGTCCTGGGATTAAGCCCCAGGTCAGGCTCTCTGCTCAGCTGGGAGTCTGCTTCTCCCTCTCACTCTCCTTCTCTCTCCCTTTCAAACAAACAAATAAATAAAATCTTAAAAAAAAAATATGATGTGTGTTTCTGTTAATGCATGCAGTCAAAAGTTTTTGATTCTTAGTCGGGGGGGGGGGGGGGTCACCACCTAGGGAGCACTTTGGACTTCTATGATGCTTTTGTTTCTCACTATGATAGAAAAATACTACTAGCATTTAGTGGGACATGTGTCAGGTATATTAAAAATCATTGGTGTAGTTTATTGGTGTTTGTTATTATATTTAATCATTGGTGTTTGTTATTATAAAAATTATATAAAAATATTATAAAAATCATTGGTGTTTGTTATTATATTTAATTTGATCAGCTACCACAAAGTATTTATTCTTTTGAATAGTACTGACATTTGAGTTAGTTCTAGGCTTCTTTTTTTTTTTTTCAATTTCTTTAAAGATTTTATTTATTTGAGAGACAGAGAGAGGGAGAGATAAAGAGAGAAAAGAGCATAAACAGGGGGAGGAACAGAGGGAGAAGGAGAATCAGGCTCCCCATGGAGCAGAGAGCCCAATGTGGGGCTCAATCCCAGAACCCCAGGATCACAACCTGAGCCGAAGGCAGATGCTTAACTGATTGAGCCACCCAGGAGTCCCCTAAGCTTCTTTATTTAGACTTGACTGTTATCTCTTTCTTTCTGCAATAATTCTGCTATTATTGTACATGTCTCCTGGAGCAGATAGTTTCTTTCTTCTATTGAACTTAACTATATTTGGTATAATAACTAGTATCACAAATAAGTTAGAGAATATTTATGCCGTTTCCTTTTATTTTCTGGAAGACTTTAAATAAGATTAGAAGTATTTTTTTTAACTTTTTAAAAAAGATTTTATTTATTTATTTGAGAGAGAGAAAGACAGAGAAAGCAGGAGTGCAGAGGGGAGGGATAAACAGACTCCCCACTGAGCAGGGAGCCAGATGCAGGACTCAATCCCAGGACCCTGGGATCACCCTTCCACCTGAGCCGAAGGTAGACTCTTGACTGACTGAGCCACCCAGGTTCCCCGGATTAGAAATATTTGTTCCTGAATATTTTATTAGACTTGGCATAAATCCACTTTTGCCTCTGTTTATTTTTAGTGGCCAGATTTTTAAACTATTAATTTAGTATTACTGATAAAAGTACTATTCATGTTTCCTATTTTTATGAGTCTTTTTGATTAAATGGTATATTTCTACATATGCATCTTTCTGTTAATATTTTCAAGTTACTTTCATAATATCCTATTATAATCTATAGTTTATTTTTTACTTAAATCCAGTATTTTCCTCTAAATATTTAATGCTTTATTCTCTTTTTAAAATCCAATATTGGGGAGCCTGGGTGGTTCAGTTGGTTAAGCATCTACCTTTGGCTCAGGTCATGATCTCAGGGTCCTTGGATTGAGACCCACATTGGGCTCCCTGCTTAACAGGGAGCCTATCTCCCCTTCTCCCTTTACCCCTCCCCCTGCTCGTGCTCACTCTCTCTCTCTCTCAAAATAAATTAATAAAATCTTTTTTTTTAAAATTCAATCTGCCTTTTTTTGTCTATTTAACTTATTCTTCAAAAAACTAACATGAATTTGCCAATACTCTCTATTAACTGTTGCTTTTCTATTTCTTTGTTTTATAATTTATACATTTATTCATTTCTTTTTCTCTTTACTTTGGTTTGTTAATCCAGTCTTCCAAGGTTTTAGCTTAGATGGTGGGCATGTCAGTAATATGGAGTCATTTTATTTTATAATATAAATATTTAAAGATATTAATTTCTAAGCATTGTATAAAATTTGATTTTTTAAATTACTTTCCCTTGGTTCTAAATATTGTTTTCGTTGTTTAGATAATTTAAAAATTTTTCCATATTTAAAGGATTATTCTAATTTTCTTCTGCTATTATTTTCTAGCTTAGGTTCATATACTCTGCCAAGGCAATATTTTATTATGAAAGCAATTATTTCAAATCTATTATGTCACATTTTATAACCATGAATGTAGTCAGTTTTGGTAAATGTCCTCTACAATAAAAAAAAAAGTACTAATTCTTGGCAGCCTTGTTTGATGTCATTTGATGTCAATTCATCAAATTTGTTATTGGTGCAATTCAATTGTGCTTTATCCCTATTGATTTTATGTCATCTTAATATATCAATCACTGAGAGATGTGTGTTAAAATATTCCACTAAGATGACAGATATTTCAATTTCTTTTATACTTCAATTTTGGTTTTCACATATTCCATGTAATTAAGTACATGCACGCACTCAAAGTTATATCATCTAGTGATGACCTTTTTTGTCATTATGTAGTACCATTCTTTATTTCTAATTACTGCTTTTATCAGAAAGTATCAATATAGCCAAAATCAGCTATCTTTATTTACTTATTTTTCATATACCCTTTTATAAAATGACTTTAGTGTAAACCTATTATTGTCATTATTATAATTCTTATGGCCATAATTTTTTTCTAGTTCCATTCAAGAAAAGCTCAGAGCTTGCATCTGTACAATGAATTTGTTCCAATGAATGATGCAAGTATTGAAAATTTCCCTAAAATTTGTAATATGCGTTTCACTGATCTTCAGACTTGAATGTTTTACCATTGTTTTCTTTGTATAATGTGGCAGAGCTTGGAACTTATATTTGCCAAGTTTTATTGTGGTAGAAATTTTAATTGAGCACATGACCAGCCAGGTAATAATTACATTTTTTAATCTTCTCCTAGGTATGTCTGACCATGTAACCAAGTTCTGGCAATGAGATGTGAGCAAAAGTGATCATGGCAACCTCTGTGAAATGTCCTGAGTAGAAATACACATGCTCTTTCTTTTGCCCACTTTTTTCCCCTTCCTCCTTGATTAGAATAAAGATAAATAAATTTTAGATAAGGAGACAAGGAGAATGCTTAATAATACACAAAACTGAAGATCCTATACTCTATGCAGCCACCATCTGAAGCCAGTCTTACTTGTACTTGGACCACTACATTATAGAGAAACAAAACCTTTTTCCTGATAAAGCCACTGTATTTAAAGAATATTGTTATAGCACCCTATACTGTATCTTAATAATGTGACTACCTATGGATGCTTTAATTTAATATGGGTAAAAATGAATATGGAAAAACTAGTGAACCAATTTGAAATTTGATAAAATATTATATGTGTTTATCTTTTGCATATTATTAGTTTTATTCAAATACAAGGGGAATAAAAAATAAATGAATTGTAAAAAGTGGGCCACTTTGAAAATTATAAATGTTTTCTCTTTTTTTCTTTCTGAGTACAGGACCACCCCTAATTATCCCCAGGCATCCATATGAATTCTTATAGAAGAAATACAAAAAGAAGGGGAATAATGATATACAGCTTCTTACATCCAAACAGGATCATGAAGACAAGTTTCAGTAATTTTCATGATTGTATATTTGCTAAATCTGCTAAATATCCAAAATCTCTTCATCATTCTTGACATCCTATAATTTTGCATGTCAGCAACTGAATTTGGAGCCCTATGAGCATATAGTTGTTCCAGAATGCAGAGAAAACATCTCTGTAAATGATTAAGGTTCAGTTAAAGGCAGGAAAAAGGAGGATTAGGTAAGGGGAGAAAAATTAAATTTCATTCCATTGGTGACCAAAAGTTTTTGAGAATGAGACAGAGAATATGTAGAGCTGGTTAACCTCTCTATATGACTTTTTTTTTTCATTGTAAAAAGGTGAAAATGATAATTTAAGACTTCCTTCACATACTTGCTAGAACACTTAGCATGATCTTAACTATACATAAAACATAACCATTGAGTTAATGTTAGTTTATTTACTGGTATCATAACACCTATCCATCATTTTCTGTGTTGTATATAGGTGTGTGTAGACATCCGTTCATTCAACATTATATGCTGGGGTGTATGCATACAAATACTGGCTCTTTAAGAATTGATGTCATATAACTAATGAGCTATTGAATTCTGTTATGGTACTGTAGGACAGATAAAATGATAAAGCACTATTTTATCCCAAGTTCCTTATAAATGATAGAGCTTGAGGTATAAAATGAAGTGCTTATACTTTCCTAGAGAATGAAGTCCTAGGGGACCAGAGTGAGGGAAATAGGAATGTCGGGCATGTAAAGAAACAGCACGAATATAATGAAGTATGTTACTGAACTGGCCACAGTTTTATAACAAGAATGGTTGATCACCAAAATTTAATGGACATCTTTAGGGATACTGTATGAAAGAAAAGAGAATTTACCAATTCTCTTCTATCTCAGATACACTGGTCAAAATCTGCCCCACATTGAGTTGATTCTCTTGTGGAATTTTCAGGTTGCATTCCAGGGCCCTTCAGCAGCCACTTGGAAAGGTGAATGCATTGTGATGATTCCCTACAGATGTTTGTGATCCTAGACCTTTACTCCAGAGGAATCCATACAAAAGAAGCAGTCTAGTATCATTCTGAAGTGTAAATATTTTGTACTTAGACATATATGGATTTAGAAGTTGTGCAGCCCCTTAAATCTGATTACCTTTAGACAATTTACCAAAATCCCCTATTTCCTAGTATACATATTTTTAAAATATAGATAATAACTGTGTTTAATGTAGACATTGTGCTGAGAATTAAAAGCACACAATGCTATCCCTCGACCTGCTGAATGGTAAATCCTCAAAAATATTCTCTCTTATTACAGTGTATTACTATAATGCGCTATTGTTATAATGTATTGGACATATGTTACTCTAGAATGGATAGAAGGAATTTATAATGTCACTAATAAATGTATCTCATATCTGGGCATATTTGGAGCTTTAGGTTTTTTTAAGGGCTAATGATAACACTTGCCAAAATTTCATATTCTGAGGACAACATTCAAACTGCCAATAACTCTATAGTCTTGGCTACCCTAATTAAAACCTCACCTTCTGTATTTTTGAAGCCTCTTTGAAAAGTCAAGTAGAGGATGGTTTCATGGAGTCTTTAATATTTACAGAATTTTTAATCTCATTTTATTCAAATTGGCAAAGAAGAAGTCAAACTCTCTCTCTTTGCAGGTGACATGATACTTTATATGGAAAACCCAAAAGACTCCACCCCCAAATTACTAGAACTCATAGAACAATTCAGCAATGTGGCAGGATACAAAAATCAATGCTCAGAAATCAGTTGCGTTTCTATACACGAACAATGAGACTAAAGAAAGAGAAATTAGGGAATCCATCCCATTTACAAGAGCACCAAAAATCATACGATATCTCAGAATAAACTTAACCAGAGAGGTAAAGGATCTATACTCTAGGAACTACAGAACACTGATGAAAGACATTGAAGAAGACACAAAAAGATGGGAAAACATTCCATGTTCATGGATCAGAAGAATAAACATAGTTAAAATGTCTACGCTACCCAGAGCAATCTACATGTTCAAAGCCATCCCATTCAAAATACCAATGACATTTTTCAAAGAGCTGGAACAAACAGCCCTTAAATTTGTGTGGAACCAGAAAAGACCCCGAATCGCCAAGGGAATGATGAAAAAGAAAAACAAAGCTGGGGGCATCACATTGCCTGATTTCAAGCTACACTACATAGCTGTGATCAACAGGGCAGCATGGTACTGGCGCAAAAACAGACACATAGACCAGTGGAACAAAATAGAGACTCCAGAAATGGACCCTCGGCTCTATGGTCAACTAATCTTTGACAAAACAGGAAACAACATCCACTGGAAAAAGCCAGTCTCTTCAATAAATGGTGCTGGGAAAATTGGATAGCTATATACAAAAGAATGAAACTTGAACACTCTCTCACACCATACACAAAGATAAACTCTAAATGGATGAAAGACCTCAATGTAAGTCAGAAATCCATCAAAATCATAGAGGAGAACATAGGCTGTAACCTCTTCGACATCAGCCACAGCAACTTCTTTCATGACACGTCTCCAAAGGCAAGAGAAACAAAAGATAAAATGAACTTGTGCGACTTCATCAAGATAAAAAGTTTCTGTACAGCAAAGGAAACAGTCATCAAAACAAAGAGGCAACCCACAGAATGGGAGAAGATATTTGCAAATGAAACTACAGATAAAAGGCTGGTATTCAAGATCTATAAAGAACTTCTCAAACTCAATACATGAGAAACAAATAATCAAATCAAAAAATGGGCAGAACATAAGAAATAGCAGGGAGGTCGGTAGGAGAAGGAAGGAAAGAATGAAGGGGGGGTAAACAGAAGGGGGAATGAACCACGAGAGACTATGGACTCTGGGAAATAAACTGAGGGCTTCAGAGGAGAGGAGGGGTGGGGGACTGGGAAAGGCCGGTGATGGGTATTAAGGAAGGCACATATTAATGGAGCACTGGGTGTTATACGCAAACAATGAATCATGGAACACTACATCAAAAATTAAGGATGTACCTTATGGTGACTAACATAACATAATAAAATTTTTTAAAATGGGCAGAAGACATGAACAGACACTTTTCCAATGAAGACATACAAATGGCTAACAGACACATGAAAAAATGGTCAAAATAATTAGCCATCAAGGAAATTCAAATCAAAACCACATTGAGATACCACCTTATGCCAGTTAAAATGGCAAACATTGACAAGGCAAGAAACAACAAATGTTGGAGAGGATGTGGAGAAAGGGGATCCCTCTTACACTGTTGGTGGGAATGCAAGTTGGCACAGCTACTCTGGAAAACAGTGTGGAGGTCCCTCAAAAGGTTAAAAATAGAGCTACCCTATGATCCAGCAATTGCACTACTGGGTATTTATCCCAAAGATACAGACATAGAGATGAAGAGAAGGGCCATATACACCCCAATGTTCATAGCAGCATTGTCCACAATAGCTAAATTGTGGAAGGAGCCAAGATGCCCTTCAACGGAGGAATGGATAAAGAAGATGTGGTCCATATATACAATGGAATATTACTCAGCCATCAGAAAGAACGATTACTCAACATTTGCAGCAACATGGACGGGACTGGAGGAGATTATGCTAAGTGAAGTAAGTCAAGCAGAGAAAAACAATTATCATATGGTTTCACTCATTTACGGAACATAAGAAATAGCAGGGAGATCGGTAGGAGAAGGCAGGGAAGAATGAAGGGGGGATAAACAGAAGGGGGAATGAACCACCAGAGACTATAGACTCTGGGAAACAAACTGAGGGTTTCAGAGGAGAGAGGGGTGGGAGATTGGGACAGGCCGGTGATGGGTATTAAGGAGGGCACGTATTGCATGGATAACTGGGTGTTATACACAAACAACGAATCATGGAACACATCAAAAACTATATGGTGACTAACATAATAAAAAATTTAAAAATAAAATAAAAAATGAATTTTTAATCTCATTTTATTTCCAAAAGAGACATTCTTTAAATTAATTATTTCTTAAGGATATGATTTTAATACACACTGAATTTAATTTAGCTTCCTGAAGAAATACTAAGGCAATTAATTCTGAGACTTACAACAATATAATTGAATGAGAACACTGTAGCAGTTACCCTGTTATTTTTTTTATGGGAAGTAATATTTTATGCATAGATTATTAAAAACTGCTTGAGACTCTGAGGGGCTTACCAAATATGATTAACAGCTCCCCTGTCAGAATTTTGAATGAATAAAGAATGAATCAAGAAGTATTAGATGAAGGCCAGAATAATCCCTTTATGTCTATTATTAAGACTCAGAAGAAAGGCTCATGTGTGAGTTAGTTGTTTTCCACATGGTAAGGCATAGCATACGCCTGGAAGAGTAGTGTTACCTATGAGCAGCTGGCTCCCAAGGGGAATGTGAGAACCAAACATAACCAGTTACTTTTGTCCAAACTTTAGAGTCAGAAATGTCACTTCTTCATGGGCATGGGTATGGAGAAGAGAGAGCTGTAATGTTCTAGGGAAAATGTGTCTTCAAGGAAGTTAGGAGTAGGAAACAAGGATTTCACCCCACTGTGAATGATCCATAACTGCATAAGCTTTCATGTTGAAAGTATATTTTAAGTAAAATCTCTATGGTTACAAAGCAATAATAACTTCCTCACAATTTGGATGTTATAAGAAAACAAAATACTAGACCTAAGAATGATGGTAACTGCATGACAGTAAATTTATTTTAAAAGAGACTTTGACAGATTAAGTAAGTGTAAGCACTGAAAAATGAATTCTAGAAAGAGATTATTAATCTAGATATAAAACTGATTAATTGGATTATAAGACAATGAAACAGTAACCTTTGGGGTTATTTGAAATAATTTTTCATAAATAACTTTTATTTCTACCAGACAAAAATCTTCAAGGTATCATGTTATTTTGGAGAGTCTGATTCAAAATCAATGGTAAATATTAAATGAATCAAAGTCATTTTACTCTACAAAATCAAATAATTCTTAGATGGGTCTGTTAAACAATACTTTGAGTATGAAAAGACATGCATTCTTTTGTTTAATTTTTACTTTCTATACTTTCTTTAAAAAAAATTTCTTCAATGTATTAATTCTTTAAAGTGTGTAATCAAAAATAACTTACCCGTTGTAGAAGAACTCGTTTGTGCTAGAAGAAGGAGACAATGATGGTCTCTGAATTATGAGGCCAGTATGTACCTTCTCCACCAAACTACAAGCCTTACAATTAACTTTCCAACAGTATCATTCTCAAAAATAAAACTATCTAAAAATTAGTATTCAGTTCACAATTGCCAGTTTTTAAATATTAAAAAGCTGAAGCAAGAACTGTATTCTTAGTGTAGCCAGAACTGAAATCAACTTCTTGGAATCCTAAAACACCTGTTAACCAACCATTCATTTTTCCATTTTTGTCTAAGTAAATAGAAATCTGATTTTATTTTTAATGTAAAAATTAAAAAACAAGTTTCTAACTTATTCCAATTAGAATAGCAGAAACAGACCCATAAATACAGAGAGCAAACTTACAGTTTCATGAGGGGAAGTGGTGGGGATATGGGCAAAATGGGTAAAGGGGAGTGGGACTTACAGGTCCACAGTTATGGAGTGAGAAAGTCACAGGAATGAAAGGTACAGCGCAAGGAACACAGTCAATGATACTGTAATAGCCATGTGCGGTGACAGATGGTAGCTACATTTGTAGTGAGCACAGCACGGTATATAGACTTGTCTAATCACTTTGTTGTACACCTGAAATGAATCTAATACTGTCTGTTGACTATACTTCAATACAAAATAAAATAAAATGAATACACCACAAAAAATAGAATAGTGTTATTGTTATGGGATGGAGTAAAAAGAATACATCCAATATTAATGTGGTGGGGGGGGGACAGACTAATAAATTAATGGACATTAACCTTCTGTGTTTATATTCATTGATACATGAGAATTGCATATGTAAAGATTTATTCTAGAAATTATTTATTTAAAAAATGTATTTTTATAGTTGTATTTATAAGTATAAGCTGGGTGTTTTTGAACAGAAAGATCTATGCACAATATTCTGTATAAACTTCTAATATGCCAGAAAGAACATTTCAAGAATCTAATCCCTGAAGTACTAATAGTAAACACCTATTCAACATGGCATGTATTTTTTAAACTTTTACTGAGATGATTTTTTAAAAACTGCTTAGCATACTCTAGTTTATGATGTGACAGGATTTATGAATAATCGGAAACAGGATGTCATATCACATTGCATCCACTCAAACCTTGGAGACATAACTCTTGAAAAGGTCTCAAGTCCCCTTAGAGACATCTGCCTCTTCAAGGCATTTTCACAGTATCCTGGAAGATTAACAGACACATCCCCAGATATTCAGATAGGAATATAAAAAGCTCATCTTGGAAGAAATTTTATAATTTCAACTCTATTAATATTTCAAGGACAGTAGGTTGCATTCAAGAGGCTGTGGAGTTCAGTCTTAAGTGCTACAATTTTATATTGTAAGCACAATAATCAACTCTGTTAGCTTACTGCATACTCCTATTGCACGTGAGAATGAAGTACCTCAACATTATTTTAGTGACCTGAAACATTCACACAAATATTGAGCAATTTAAGTCATAGCTGACTTATTCCTAAATATTTTGTGATAGACTATTGAAATTTAGCTTCCAATATATTATAATTGGCACTAAAGTTGAGGGTGATAAATAATATAGATTGAACTGTGTGGCTTTTGAAAAAAAAAGTATTCTGAAAGGAAGTTAACATACACTAGTAATTTTTAAAATGTCAGAGAACCTCTAGTATTTTTCACTGATGCATCAGGATTCTTTCATTGTTTGATTCAAATTTAAATGTAAAAATGTAATATAATTTTTCTTAAACACTAGTAAGGTGAGTCAAAATTTAAATTTATTTATATTAAACTCTGAAAAAGACAATGAATGTGTTGACTTCAGCTACCAGGTCAACTCAGAATAAAGCTTTTTTAGTTATTTCTGAGCATGCATTCAAACTTCTTAGAAATGTATCATTGATTTGGAATGTTACAGCTCTGCAAATATCTATTTTTAAAAATGAGGTCCTGGATATGTCCATTCATATAAAGTTTTACAAAGAACACCCTGGTGTAGCACAAATCTATTTATTCAAATAGCTGGAAAAATTCAGATACATGTTCTTAAGTCATGCATTGATCATGGCTGCATCAAAACACATGTAATGATAAGAACATACACTTGTCATTTGGCTTCCATATTTATAAAACTTTTGGGCAAGTTTTAAATTATGTATTCTCCTCAATCTAAAATATCTTACTACTGATATAAGAGTCTGGGTAGCTTAACTACAAATTAACCTGAAATTGCCAGGTGAAAAATTAAATTGGAGGGTTTTCATATTTATTTCATGTGATTTTTAAAACATTAACAAAATACAGACAACAGTATAATCTCTTGGCTTTCTGCCAGTAATAGCCCACGCACTTACTTAGTTCTGCACTTCTACCATGGGTTTCGGTATTCCTAAATTATCCACACTTAAATCTCCAGCTCAAATAGCACTTTCTCAGAGTGCCTCACATCACTCTATTTAAAGATTTATTTTGTTTCCTATTTTAAAAATTTATTCTTTCCAGCTCTATTGAGGTATAATTGACAAATAAATATTGTATATATTTAAAGTGTACAGCATGATGATTTGATACATTGTAAAATGATAACCCCAATCAAACTAGTTAACAAATCCATCACCTCACAGGTACCATTGTGTGTGTGTGTGTGTGTGTGCACATGTATGTGTGTGTATGGTGAGAACCCAAGATCTATGCTCCAAGCAAATTTCAAGTACAATACAGTATTGTTAACTATAGCCTTAACAGATACATTATATAAAATTATTTCAGTATTTATTTGTTTCAGTGATTTTTCTCTGCCTAAATTTGCTATACTATAAGTTCCACGAGGATACAGATTTTGTCTTTTCTATTCAAGAGTGTCTGGAATCAAGTATACTAAAGAGAGAAGATCAGAAGGTAAGGACAATAAAGGTTGGCAAATGAGATGTTAATCATTTGTATCATCTTACAGAAAATGGGAAGAATTTGGCTTTTACTCAGAAAGCGGTCAAAAGCCACTGGAGAAGATAATGCTAAGTGAAATAAGTCAAGCAGAGAAAGACAATTATCATATGGTTTCACTCATTTATGGAACATAAGAAGTAGGAAGATGGGTAGGAGAAGAAAGGGAAGAAGAAAGGGGGGGGTAAACAGAAGGGGGAATGAACCATGAGAGACTATGGACTCTGGGAAACAAACTGAGGGCTTCAGAGGGGAGAGGGGTGGGAGAACGGGATAGGCCGGTGATGGGTATTAAAGAGGGCACGTATTTTATGGTGCACTGGCTGTTATACGTAAGTAATGAATCATGGAACTTTACATCAAAAACTAGGGATGTACTGTATGGTGACTAATATAATATAATAAAAAAATACTATAAAAAAAAAGCCACTGGAGAGCATGCTGTGATTCACATTTCCAAAAGTTTACTTGGTCTTTTTTTTTTTTTTTTAAGCAAGTTCACGGCCAAAGATTGAGAGAGAGAGGAAAGGCAGCTAGAAAGATTAAAACATAATAATTATAATTTTATTAACATTAGTTGTATTTAGTTTGTGTCTTCACCAAGATAATCATTATATGTAGGGGTATAATAGCATGAAACCTCAGAAAGTTATTAAAATGTCCCTGAAAACTTAGTAGGCTTTAATATAATGATATTTTTAACCAAAATATAATGCACATATTCTGTTTTACAGTTTAAGTTTATACTATAGATATAGTATATGCTGAAGATATTATTTTTATAAATGACGAGTGTGCAAAACTTAACACATCAATATCTCACAATAAGTTCCCCAAATCATTGACTGTAGAGTACTACGTACTTAATGCCGTGGTCCCTAAAGACAGACTTTCCTTAGACACATATCCATTCTGTCCTTATCTGCTTAATGCCATGGCCTCTTATCTATAACTTACCTTACTATATTTTCATTTATGAACAAGATAGATTATAAATTAAAATGTTCATCTGTGAAGTACATAGCATAATAATTTGTTGAATTCTGCATTTTTTCAGACAATTCCAGTTATTTCACAACCCTACAAGAGGAGTTCATTGTACAAATGATGAAATTTAGATCTGCAGGAACTAGAACATATCTGCATGGCCATTCAACTAGCAACATTTTAAGGACTTTAACTATAATCTCTCTGACCCAAAATCTAGAGTGAATGCTGCAAGAATAAGTACTAAAAGGAAGAGAGTAAAGAATTGTGGAATTTGAAATATTATAAGGAAGTCAAATATCACAAATAACTCTAAAATAAAATGAATATTAGCTTTTTTGAAGAGACAGCAGAGCATCGTACAGGAGAAAAGAATTTGAAAATATGACTGAGTTCTCCCCCACAAAAGAAGTTATCGAGACAGGAAACAATAACTGTTGAGGAGGATGTGGAAAAAGGGGAACCTTCTTACACTGTTGGTGGGAATGCAAGGTGGTACTTAAAAACAGTATGTAGGTTCCTCAAGAAGTTAAAATTAGAGCTACCCTATGACCCAGCAATGCACTACTGGGTGTTTACCCCAAAGATACAGATGTAGTGAAAAGAAGGGGCACATGCACCCCAATGTTCATAACAGCAATGTCCACAATAGCCAAACTCTGGAAAGAGCCACAATGTCCATCGACAGATGAATGGATAAAGAAGTTGTGGTTCATATATACAATGGAATATTACTCGTCCATCAGAATGGATGAATACCTACCATTTGCAACGACGTGGATGGAACTGGAAGGTTATTATGCTGAGTGAAATAGTCAATCAGAGAAAGAAAATTATCATATGGTTTCACTCATATGTGGAGTATAAGAAACAGCTCAAAGGATCATAGGGGAAGGGAGGGAAAACTGAGAAGTCATCAGAGAGGGAAAAAAAACCATGAGAGACTCAACTATAGGAAACAAACTGAGGGTTCCTGGAGGGGAGGTCAGTGGGGGAATGGGGTAATTGGGTGGTGAGCTTTAAGCAGGGCATATGATGTGATGAGCACTGGGTGTTATAAGCTACTGATAAACTACTGAACACTACATCTGAAACTAACTATGTACTACATGTTGGCTAATTGAATTTAAATTAAAAAAGGAAACTGAGTGAACACTATAAAATTTGATTATATAGATTATATAAAGATAAATAATGTGTGCATATATATGTGTATATATACATATGTACATATCAAGATTTATAAACACTAGAGTTGTATCCAGTACAAAAATAGTAATAGGTGAGAAGTTTATGAAAAATCACAATGTTTAAACATGGTGAGGTGGTATTTTGAAATATGATTTCAGAGATGTACTTACCAAAAATGAATCTCCTAACAAACATTTGTTCATAACAAAACATATTTCTTCCTAAACCTTTATAATTTATTTTATTTATAATCATTTATCATGCAATACTCTGAGTATTTTGAAATGATCACTGTTGGAAAAGTGTGACCACTGAGCACTATAAACATATATGAAATTGATTTTAGTATGTATGTTACAGGTCATTAAACACTAATATTTTGTTCTACGTGCTGTACTCCACATATATACTAGGCAAGTTTTCTTTCCTGGGTTCAAATTTAAAGAAAAGTAGCATACTACCCCTGCTACCTGAAAGCAGACATTCTAACCCAGCCTTTTCCCTTACAGATGAAAAACAGCAAGTACTTCACCTACTTTACATTTAATAATATTTGTTTTTTATAAAGCTTCTATTTAGATTTCAAGTCAAGCAAAACAGCCCATCTACGTAGAAGAGGTCCATGATAGGCGATTATCTGAGCACGACTGGGCTACTTGCAGAAAGGAAGGAAGACATTAGGAAGAAAAGGAATTAAGCAGCGTGTTCAAGTAAATGAGAATACTTTCATTAACTTTTAGAATGTACCCTTTGACTTTAAAATTAAAAAAATAATTCAACTGCAAGCTTTAAGAACAGATAAAAAAGCTGTTGCTGGGAAATACAAAACAGCTGGCAATCTTGTATATTAGAAAACAAAGTCAATCAGTTGAAAGCACTAATTTCAAAAAGGGTGAATTGCCACAATTCCAAAAATAGTTTATTTTACATCAAGGTTATTCATCTTAATCCTTAATGCAGTTTCGGGAAAAAAATTTTAAAAAGTTCTTCAGAATAATTAACCTATCAGTAAACTGACAGCAATTTTAGGTCTGGAAGACTATTTACAGGCCACTAACTCATAAAGTTTTAGTGTTCAAAGAACATTTTGTTGTGCTTATTTTTTTTAAGATCAGAAATTCTACCATCTGAGCAAGTGCTTAATGTTTGATGTGAATTTTTAAAAAGTGACTGTTGAAAGTACAATTTTCCAAATGCCTGCGAAAAATTTCCTTGTCTTCCTAACTACTAAATATCAATTTGCCTAGGAAATTTGTGATCTGTATTGATCAAGATCTATCTCTAGACCGATAATTCACCTCAATACTTGGATATTAGCATATCTATTTTTGAAATAGCAAATTATTTTATTGTCTGTCTGCTACTTTGTCACATCCAGCCCTCCATTTTCCTAGCTATCCTGACCATTTTGAGGATCTCCTCAAACAGAACTTTCAAAGGATGCAGAGCCTCTAGGGTTAATACCTGTCAAAATAAGGGATTCCAGTGATAGACATATAAAGCATTCACTACGATTTGTCTGCACTATTATACAGGTTTTTAAATGTTTTTAAAACATTTCCCTACTAGGGGAACTGCACAGTAAACAACGTATATAACACGTGGTGAAAGCGCTACAGAGAAAGCGCAAGGGAGGGATGGGGTAAGATGCACAGATTTTCCTCAACTTATGATGGGGTTTGTCCCAATAAACTCATTGTATATTGAAAATATCGGGCTGAAAATGCATTTTAATACGCCTAACATACTGAACATCATAGCTTAGCCTAGCCCACCTTAAACAAGAATACTTACATTAGCCTACAGCTGGGTAAAATCATCTAACACAAAGCCTATTTTATAATAAAATGTTGAATACCTCATTTAATTTATTGAATACCACACTGAAAGTGGAAAGCAGACTGGTTGTATGGATACAGAATGGTTGTAAATGTATCAGATATTCACTCTTATGATCGTGTGGCTGACTGGGGGCTGCGGCTTGCTGCCCCTGCCCTGCATTGGCAGAGTATCCTACCACATGTTGCTAGGCCAGGAAAAGATCAAAATTCAAAGTCTCAAGTACAGCTTCTACTGAACACGTATCATTGTCCCACCACTGTAAAGCTGAAAAATTCTGCGTTGAACTATCATAAGTTGAAGACTGTCTATACTTGGTTTGTGAGAGGAAGACACTGAAAGTAGAACTATCAGCTGCAAATGTACCATAGAACAGCAAGGAGACCAATTTTTGGAACACAAAAGTACAGGAAAGGGAGGATATAAGATGAAAAAGGTAACTGGTATTGGGAAGGGCAGGCTCCATACAGATTCCTGTTCTTCACTGTTTGATACTGTAAAGAATTAGAGGGTAAGTATTTGAAAGAGTAATAGCATAAAATGAATTTGTAAAAGATCATTCTATCTGCTATGTTTCAAAGATAAATACAAGGGAACAGTTAGAGGAAAAATTAGAAGGTAACAATAATAATCTAGATGAGAAATGATGGCAGACTATCAAGAAGTAGACATGAAGCTGTTGCAAATTGGTAGAATTTTGAATTCATTTTGAAAGTAGAGCAAATAGGCTGCTGAGGGATTGAGTTTGGAGTGTGAAAAAAAGGGAAGACTCAGGAGTGAACCTAAGTTTTGGCCCGAGTAACTAACATTATGGAGTAGTATATAATTAAAATAGGAAGGACTAAATGAAGAAGGCCCAGTTTGAGAGAAATGAAAAAGAATTTGCTTTCTGACATGGTGAGATTACAATATCTATTAGACACCTTTAGCAGATGCCAAGGGAATAGTTGAATATATCAGTTCAAGGAATAGTTCTAGGTTGGTGATATAAATTATAGGAACATCAGCTCAGATATGATATTTAAAGCAATGCAATTTCATGAGATAACCAAGACAGTACGTGTAGATGGTTAAGAGAGGTCTAATCATCAAGCCTTGGAACCATCCCACACTAAGTCACAGAGAAGCAAAGGAGACTTAGAAGGAGAATGGAGTAATATAGATGACCTGAAAGCCAAGTAAAAAAAATGATACCTACCAGAGAGGAACAGGTGCTTAACTATGTCCAATTTTCTGTCAACTGTAATAAAGATAGAGTGTTTGCCAATATGAAGGCCACTGATGTTTTTACAAAGCAATTTAATGGCATAGTAGTGGAAAACAGTTTATTAAAATAGCTGCAATAAAGAATGGCAAGAGAGGAATTGAGGAAATAGAGTACAGGTGATTATTTTAAGGATTTTAAGATAAAGGGAATAGAAATGTGGTAGCAAATTACAGAGAAAATTAGGACGTGTAAGAGTTTTGAAACTTTTTGAAAAATTAAAGCAGGTTTAGGTGCTGTTAGGAAAGTTCCAGTAGGCCCGGGGTGGGGGGGGGGATGATGATGATGTAGGAGAGAGAGAATCGCAAGATATGTGTCCTTGAGAAGGAAGGAAAGGACAGAATAAGGGGCACAAGTGGAGAAGTTTGTCTTAGATAGGAGCCCAGATGAATTAACCTCATTAACAGCAGGGAATACAGAGGATCTGTGCACAGCTTCAGGGAAACAGATACTGCGCTGGTGGCACTGCGTTAAATTTCTCTTCTACTGGCTCCCAACTTTTTAGTCAGAAAGACTGAATATAATCAAATGACAATGGGAGTGGACTTTGGAGATTTGATGAGAGAAAAAGATGTGAAATTTATTCTTGGAAGTGTGTGAGAGTCAGTGCAGCAGAAAGCTAAAATATCACCTGGCATCACACAGGGCATGGCTTTAACTAGTGGTCATGAATTTAAAGTAAGCCCTGGCAGCATGGCTGTGCTTTTCTCTCACCACTCAACTTTGCTAGGGTGTGTTCAGAGCAAAGAAAGAGTTGAATTCACCTGAAGTTTGCATTTTACCAGTAGTAAAAAGAGAAAGGGGGGCCAAGGGACTGAAAGTAAACACAACAGAGTGATATGATACTGTGAGAACAGGAAGAGAGGTGATGACATAAGGGGGTAGAAGGGAATGACTAAGGGGTATGGTCAAATTGGACTGGTACAGCCTAAGGACTGTTGACATAAGATAAAAGAAACATTCATATATAAAAACAGAAGTTCTGATGGAAAATGGTCTAACAGTTAAAACTGAGTTTTGTTATCAAAGAAAATTTGGTAAATTACTTAAATTCTAATATCCTCGATTTTCTCATCTGTATACTAGGGAAAATAAATTTATCCTGAAGAGATTTTAGAAGAGTAAATAAGATAATCCAGGTAACATATGTAGGCCTGTGTCTCCATATGACAATCACTCTACAAATGTTAGTAATATAATTAGCACTGTATTTGACTGCATTGCTATTGGTCAGGCCATAAAACAGCCTTGATCTGTGTTTTAATGATGATAACTCAGATTCATGGACTGAATTATGTAAAGGAAAAAATGTTAACTTAGTTTTAAATTTTGTTTTTCTTTTTTATTTTTAATATTTTCAAGCACAGAGAATATTAATCATAAAATATTTTAAATAATTATGTAGAAATATATGATGTTATAAGTAAAAATATCAATGAACTATTGTGATAGTTTTTTTTTCATTCAAAAGAAGAAATTCCACAAAAAAATTAAAAGCTCTTAAAATGATTTAATATTGTAAGAGATCAATAAATGACAACATGTAGGGCCATTCCAATAAAATACATTAAAATTTTTTAAAGATTTTATTTATTCATTTGAGAGAGAGACAGAGAGAGAGAGAGCATGCATGAGCAGGGAGGAGAGGCAGAGGGAGAAGCAGACTCCCCACTGAGCAAGAAGCCCAATGCAGGGCTTAATTCCAGGACCCTGAGATCATGACCTAAGCCAAAGGCAGACAATTAACTGACTGAGCCACTCAGGTGCCCCATAGAAAATTTTTTAGAACCCACAGCAAAATAGGGTTATCTAGATATATCCTTGAAATTATTTCAAAAATATATCTCAGTATAAAAAATAATATTTTGACTAATGGAAATAGAGTCAAAGCATTTCCATTGAAATCAGGAATAAAACCAATAATTTACTGTTTAACTGTTACTTAACATTAATGTGGAAGCACTCACTAACACAATAAGATGAAATACTATCATACAAGAATGGTCAAAATTATTATGTGTGGATATTATTTTTGTGTGATTGTGAAAAATACAAAATAAAGCAATAGCTATATGAGAAATAAGTCACCTAACTAGTTAGAACTTACACGAAAATCAAAAGAAATGCTTTGATATGTTTAACCTAGTTTATATATAGGAAGTTAAAAAACTTTACTAATTTACATAAGAGCCCATTTTTAATAGTTGAGAATCATATTTTATTCCTGGTCAGAAAATATAGATGTCCTAAAAATAGTCACTCTTTATAAATCAACAAATATATTCACTACAATTCTATTCAAGTTCCTAATATACTACTTAAAATATTTTTATGACTTAAAAGAAATACTCTAAAGTCCTTCTTTAAA
The DNA here is from genome assembly GCF_023065955.2 of Ursus arctos. Lineage (NCBI taxonomy): Eukaryota > Metazoa > Chordata > Mammalia > Carnivora > Ursidae > Ursus > Ursus arctos. The sequence continues at coordinate 36,216,244 of NW_026623111.1, read as the reverse complement.
AATACTCATGTGAGATGTAAGAACAACAAAATTAAGAGGCATAAATTGTAGAAAGTTATTCATATCTGATACTGAATCACACTGAGGTCTTAATAATCAAAACAGTGTGATATCAGCATAGGAATAAAACAACTGTATTGTTTGGCAGCAAGCAACAGAATGCTTGACAGTGATTTAAGTGATGATGATTTCTATTATTTACTTAAGACTCCCAGAAGTGAGCAGTTTTAAGATTTTTTTTTTCTTCATCAGCCATGCAACTGTGTCTCAATAAGTCTGGCCTTTTCCTCATCACTATAAATATGCCTACCAAGACACCAAATATATCATTATACAACAGCAAAACGTGAAGAAAAAGTGTGAAAAGAAAGAAAAAATTCTTCTTGTAATAGTTCCTAGTAATAGAAAAGACAAAGGCTTTCTTCAACATGTCATTTACCAGGAGTGGGTTACATGCTTAATTTTTGTCTAAACACTAGCAAAACAATGGCATGATAGTTACTGATATGGGGCTATTATGACTCATATCCTGATCTTTCCTCACAGTGATCTTTCCTTGTGAACATAACTGGGATAATGTTAACAATACCAAAAGGCAGTGATGGATGTTGAATAGCAAAGTCATGTTCCCTGCCGTACATTTCAATCACTGCAACTGAACAGAGAGTACAGATATAATGCCAGAGCAGAAAGATACTTACTGTAATATATGATTACAACATAACTCCTATTCAGTGGAATAAAGAATAAATTATTCTATAATTGGTGTTAGGATAACTTTTCTGTCATCTGGGATAATAAGTAAAATAAACTTTTACCACTCATTATATTTCATAGTAAAAGTAATAATAATCTGAATAATTCCAAAGTAGAATTTAAGATCATAAAATTAGTAAAACAAAATAGTGGTAAAGATATTTTTAACCTTAAACAGGGAAAGGCTATTTTTAATTGACCTTAAAACCTTAAAGGAAAATAAAAATACCTGTAAATATTTAGGAACATAAAATCATAAAGTTAAAAAAACAAAATCACAAAAATGTCATTTAAAATTTTGAAAGACAAATAAAATGATGTTAAAAATAATAGTTATGTCAATGAAGACTGAAAGATATTAAAGCATTCATATATTAATAAGGAACAGAACTGAAAATATAGAAAAAATGGACAAAACTATTAAATAGCTTACTAAAGAAGAAGCATGGGTAAATCTCATTGCCAGAAAGAATATGGGAAAGAAAACACACTATCAAATTAGTTGAATATGCAAACTTTCTGGAACACCATTTGACAAAATTATTATTATTACTATTATTATTATTATTATATAACCAATTACTACTGCATCAGTAGTAACAGATTTTAAAAAAATAATTACTCCTTGTGAGGAAAAAAATGTATATTATCCCCAAAACCAACATCAACACCCCAATAACATAACGCTATTGTAGTAGCTTTTTTATGCATGTAAGAAAAAATACTCAGAGTTCAGAAATTTGCTCAAGGACATAGTGCAAGTAAATGGAAGAGTCAGTATGAGTCCAGATAGAAAACGTGTACTCTCTTCCATTAGAAATTTATTTTTAAGGAATCTATCCTAGTGAGATTATCAGACTGAAAATGATATATATGCACAAGAGTATTTATTCATCACACCACTTTAAAAATAGCATTATTTAGAAGCCACAAAAATGCATCATAGAGATTGGTTAAGTTAATGACAGTACGTGCATTATGAAATTTTAAGCAGCCATTAAAATGATAATGTAGCTCATTCATTTACATGAGCAAATGCATGCAACAGACAGTTGAATATTAATGAATTACAATTAAACAGAGAAGACTGACAGAAAACATTAATTTCTTTTCCCTCGAAAAACACAACTAAAATAAAGGTAATTGAATCATTTGTGACCATATGTGCCTCTGTGTGTTTGTGTATCCTTAAAGGAAAAGACAAAACAAAACAAAAACAAAAAACAAGAGTAGAAAGAAACAACAGACTGGATGAATGATGTCAACACATATTTGGTTGTGCAACTGGATTTAAAAGAACAGTGAGAGTTCCTGTTCTGGTAGGGCACAGATCTTGAAGAAAGGAGTAACCTGATAGATCCCAAACCCTGAGAGGCACAGAACTTAGCATTTTAGAGAAATTATTTTGGAAAAAGTAACAAGAAAAGTAAATATATTCTACTGATTGAGCTGTAAAAAATTTATGTGGTAATAATGTAGTCAGGTTTTCTTAACATTTGCATGGCATGGACATTTTTGGCAGTCTAGTGAAGCCTATGGACCCTTTCTCAGAATAATGTTTTCAAATGCAGAAAATAGCATAGATAGGGTTGCAACAGGAAAGTAGTTATATTTAAATATAGTTTATGAATTATTTAAATATGATAGAGTTATATATGTGCTTCTTCATTCCACAAATGAGATTTAGCATAGACCTAATAACTACTGGTGAACATAGTTGATACACTGAAATTTTTACAACTGGAATGTGATTTTTAAAGTATTTATGATTCCTATTGGTGAAAATCACAATTCTCCTAGGACATTTGGGTTCTTTGTCTACATTCATATTTTTAGATAGAAATTAGAAATGAAGATAGAAGTATTTTCCTCATCCAAGTTCACAGATTTACTGAATTCAATTCATGGGTATATTTGGACACCAAGTTAAGAATGTCTAAAATACTTACTACTAATTTAAATAAATTATAATTTAAATAAAAATGTGATATATCTATAGTGGGAAATGGAGAGAATAGAACACAACTAAAATAGTTGAATGCAGATACCTCTGGGGATGACAGCTAGGAAATAGGAAAAAATGAGGCAAGGATTTGTTTTGTTCTTAATTTTTTTCTTCTTTAATTTTTATTTTTTTCTAAAAGCTATGTATTGTCAATTGATCTTAACTACCATATGTTTTACCTTATTATAAATTAAGAAATATATTTATTAAAAGTCATTGAATTGCACTAGTAATCTTATCCTATTTATGTAAATAATATGCAGATGTAGAATGATATCTACAAGGAAAATTATAAAGAATGTTAGCAATATCTATCTGTGGATAAAATTTCAGTTGGCTTCTATTTCTTTATGTTTTCCACATTAATTGAATTGTTTTTTACTGATTTGTGTAAGTATTGATGAATATGTATGCATTTTCATTTAAAACACAGACCATTGACCTACTGTTCCAGAACATAAGAGATGAGTATGTGCTATATCACATTCATGAAATTCAATAGAAAAATGCACTGAGAAGTTGAGTTTAAATAAGCTTACCACACGGTGTTATTAGATTAAAATAATGTGATATCCACAGGGTAGTGCATAAAAAGCACTATGAAAAGGCACACGTATAAAAGACATTTCTAAGAATGCTACTTGTATATGTGAATAAGTACAGTGTTATTTCTTTGAAAGGATGTGTTCGTTATTCTGGTACATGGATGGAATAATGTCCATTTAGTCACATAAAAAGATGATGTTACTGAAAGTAATAGATGTTATTTAATGAAAGAATGTGTTCAACATAAGAGCTGTATTTCATATACTCTGTAAAGATTCAACTACAGAAGCTGTTTATAGTAAACCTAGTTTTATATGTGGATAAGTACAGTGCTATAAATGAATTAGTGTAGAATGCTGTAGTGAATTTCAGATACTCCATAAAGACATAGGTGGAAAGAAACAATGGAAGGAAGGAAGGAAGGAAGGAAGGAAGGAAGGAAGGAAGGAAGGAAGGAAGGAAGGAAGGAAAGGAGGGAGGGAAGGAGGGAGGGAGGGAGGGAGGGAGGGAGGGAGGGAGGGAGGGTAGGAGACAGGGAGTAAAACAGAGAGGGAGGGAGTGAGAAAGGAAGGGAAGAAGAAAAAAAGAAAGAAAATGAAAAAAAAGCTTATCATTAGCTTAAGGCAATGTTTATAAGTTAATGTATGCAATTTACTGAAAAAAATTTTTACGGTAGTAGTCATAAGGGAATACACAGAAGAAACAAAAACATTTTAAAGGAGATCTAATAAAAACTGAGGAGCTCCTATATTAAAGTAAATAATTATGCATTTATTGATTTGGCATTTAAGTTATAGTTTGAAATACTAAGCCATAATTTATACTGCCTCTGATATAATCTTGAGTACCATTTAACATAAATTAAAATACTGGCACACAAGATTTTGAGTTTTCATTCTATTATTTACTGTGAGAACAGTGATCAAATGTGAGACTTTATATGTTTCTTGTTTCTATTCACATTGATCAAATATACCAATAGATGTATAATTAAAAATTGAGATGGTAATTCTGAAGGAAAGAAATGAAAACACGGTGAGAGCACATAATAAAGAACCTGATTTAGACTGGGTCATCACAAAGACCACTCTGAAAGAGTTACTGTTAAGCTGCATTACAAGGCTAAAGGGAAGAGGAGGGCAAAGGTGTTGCCCCTAGAGGAAAGACTATACTTTTCTATATATTCTTATAGTCTTGGTAGGAATATGGTATAATAAAAGATTAAATGTAAGCTCCAAGTTCCAAGAGGCTGAAGTGAACAGCAAGGGAGAAGGTGAGGGTGTTTTAAGTTAAAAATGAGAAATGCGGGGAACTCTCCAAAATGGCAACATCTTATAGGCCGCATTAAGGAAAGCACTTAATAGTTTTAAATGAAGATATTGAGAGTTGAACAGAGTAAATTGAAAATTTTTGTAATTTTAAAAATTACTCTGCTTACACTGTGGGAAACAAATGGATCAAAACATAGGAACAGCTTTTTGTACTAGAGAATAATCCTTGGCAATTACTTTGATCAAAATGGGAAGAACACTTCAAAAGAGCATTTTAAATTGATACTTAGGCAAAATGATAGACTCACACAGCATTATTTAATTATCTAAGAGCATGTATTTAGGTTGACTTTATATTCACTATTAAGAGCTCAGAGTCAATAGAATTATATGCTAACTTCTAAATTTGTGTTTAGTGGAGAAAAGAACTCCAAACTTTATAGTTTTATAGGTTTGTAGGAGTTCTATTTCTAACTCAGCAAATCTGCTTTATAAAGTTTTTTTTTTGGTGGATTCTAAATATCTCATTCCTCAAAATGTTCTCTGAACCAGTTTTTCCTTCAAATAATGAGTCATTTACATTTGACGTGTGTTTACTTTATATTTACAGAAGAGCCATGTTTTAATTTTTTGGAAAATTATATTATGATAAATTGGTGTGGTGTCCTGGAGATAGGGAAAAGCAGACAGATACAAGAACAATTAAGAAGGTGGAATTATGAAAAACTGGTGTTCTATTTGATATGGGATCTCAAGGTAAAGGAGATGCCAAGTGTGATTCTTAAGTTTGCATTCATGAATAGATATAAATATCATTCGATGAGGTAGGGACCATTGGAAAATAGGAACATGATAAATTTGCAGTTGGCTATTCATGGTTGTAGCTCAGAATAGATATTTGGGATGCAGTTATAAATTAAGTAGTCATAAATAGCTCTCTTAATTGCAATTGTGGATATGGCCCATGGAAGAAGGATAAATCTAGAATATTTCAGGCATGACCTCTGTCTATGAAGATATTCTGGTTAAAAGTGAATTAAGAGGGGATGGCTGCGTGGCTCAGTCTGTTAAGCATCTGCCTTTGGTTCAGGTCATGATCCCTGGGTCCTGGGATCAAGTCCCACAGCAGGTTCCTTGATCAACAGAGAGCCTGCTTCTCCCTCTGCCTGCCACTCCCCCTGCTTGTGAGCACTCTCTCTTTGATAAATAAATATTTTTTAAAAGTGAATAAAGACAACTAACTTAAGAAAAAAAATTTTTTTTGGCTAATATATATTAAATATTCAAAATATTTCCTTTTAGGAGTCTGGATTAATGCACATAGTCACACAATATCACAAATCTGTCTTTTCAGCTCTGGCTTAAATTTTGCTAGCTTTAATTTTAGGCAGGCATTATGTGTGTGTTATGAAGATGTCCTCAGGAGTTCTGGTATTATCTGTGAAAATAAGAGTTTTCTCTTCAAGCAAACTTTGTGTTAGTAAAAAAAAAAAAAAAAAAAAAAAAAAAAAAAAAAAAACCGTGGCAGAAGTTATAGGGTAATCAACCTGTCACTTGTCCACCCTAGTGGCAATCATCACCTCACTGATTGAAATCTCTACCAGGTAAAAGATGAGAAGTTCCTTAAGAATAATTGGTTTGTCTTTTCAGAAGACAGAGGTGTGCTGCTCAGGGAAAAGCAGACATTGACCAAGATTAATTCAGAATGTGGAATTCCATGGAATTATATGTTTAGGAGAACAAATTGGAAGGAATTAGATTAATAGGGCAGAGGACAAAAAACAAAAAGGCCTGAGAAATTGCAAACAGCAAACACAATTATTTATAACAAATTGGTATAAATTTTGTATAAAGATCTCTGAATCAATAATTTCGCTGAACAAAAAGAAAACTAACCCGATATGTTTTAGGCAGATTATTTAAAAGGTAGTCTTAATGAATAAACATTTTCAATACTTTTAACAAAAATCAGGAGCTACTACTTTAATCAAACTAAATTTTGACAATGTTATACTAAAATGATTAATAACAAATTCTGGCTAAAAAATGAGGCCAAACTTTTTTTTTTTTTTAATATTAGCACTATCAAGGGAGTCCAGACGGAAGAAAAAAATAAAAACCTGGATAAATATAATAACTGTCCTTTCAGTTTATTGTTGAGCTAAAAAGAAAGAAATTCTTCAGGTGCAAAATTTAGAGGTCATTTAAAATCAGAGTGGTGAAACTTAAATTTGAGTTGCCCTATTAATGGTTGAAGATCTGGAGGTTACACAGGAACCATCCAGAAGAGACAAGTCATTTGGCCCATGCAAAGATGTGGTGAGAGGAATTGAGACTGAGACCGCCCACTTAATGCAAAGACTCTTCTAAAGTGCTTCATCTTTAGTTAGCTCACAGGCAAAGAGAGATGACAAGCTATATATATATCTATATATATCTATATATAGATATATATAGATATATCTATATATATCTATATATAGATATATATATTTTTTTTTTTTTACTAAGTTCCAGGGAGTAAAACACAAATAACAATCAAACAGATTATCACGTGAAGACTTCAAACCACAGGCTTGTCTTCATGGACAGTTGAGCAATGTGCTTACACTACCTAGAAAGTCTACAAAATCTTAATCTGAGCAATTTAATTCTAAGAGGCCTGTGTTTGGGAGCCTCAGAACTCCTAACGGGAATAAAGGAAGATAATAGAGGAATTCATTCTCAGTTCAGGCTCTCAGGACTTCCCAAGATTTCCTTACCCAAGGAAATTCTTTAAAGCATCCCCAGCTGTTTTAGACATTTAAGTGATCTCTTGCTAAATCTCTCTACCCATTTGTTTGTGTATGACCTTCATCATTTACATGCAAGCAGAAAAAACTAGGTACTTACCCATGACCTAAGACAACAACTGAATAGTCTATAGAAAAGAAGCATTCTTCAAACAGTCCCTCATAACCAAGGCATTCATGATACTCAGAGACATGGCTATACTTGATTTCCTTTCTTATAAACTGTGTTTAAAGAAAAGTCTTATCCAATTAGTATACTCAATAATGGCTTAAAGCAGTACACTGCATTTCTTCTAACTCAAAAGCTAGTCTTTATGATGAATATAAAACACAATAGAGAAAGTTATAATTCCTAGCTCAACTGACAATATTTTTTTAAAAAGAAGCCCCAGAGTTATTTAATGAAAATTGGTATATTATAAAATTTAATGTAATACCCAACTATTGTAAGTACTTTAGCACTAACTCAAGTGAAACCATATTGCTTTTTTTAGCTCAAAATGGTAGATAAGAAAAATAACATCATTCAAATTCATAATAATAGCTGTAATTATAACAGCATGCTCTTCCCTAATACATGAAATGAAATGAAATAAAAGATTTACGTGACAATAGAAATGAAGGCATATTTATGACATGAATTTTTCTAAACTAATTTCACTGAAGATAATTTTAGAAGTCATAATTTTTATTCAACAAGTAGTGCTTTAATGTCTAATATGTGCCAGCCATTGTGTTAATAAGCCTGAAATATTCTTAAATAAGCCATTACTTGCTTCTTTGCACTTTTTGCAATAAGTATATGGTTCTGAAATGCCACTGATGTAATTTTTAGGTATTATCTCAGACCTTTTCAAGTGCGGGGCAGTTTGATGATGGATTCATCTTCATGCCTTAGCATATATTCAATTATCAGTAGAAAAGTTGCAATCTGGAAAGCAAGTAGTTCATGCTGCCTGGGTACATGTTAAAGAGGGATATTTTAATTTCTATGCCATAGTGTGATGTAGTTTCATGGGTTAGGGACTTCTACTGGCTATTACAAAGATCAAATTAAGTTGAGTCATTAGGAGATTTTGGAGGACTTCATTTGAAAAATATATTCACAATAATTCTGTAGCGTGCCACCTAAGAATCTTCCAAATTACTGAGCTGAGGTAGGTATGGTTGGAGAATATTACAAAAGACTGAACTGTGCATTTGACACTAGCTGGTTCTGTTAGTTTCCCATTGCTGCAACAAATTATTACAAAAATAGTGATTTAACATAACACAAGCTTATTTTCTTAAGTTTCTGCAGACTGGAAATCAAAAATAGGTCTATCATCTATTTCTCTGCCTTTCCCAGCTTCTAGAAGATGCCTGCATTCTTAGGCTTGCAGCCCCTTCCTTCATCTTAGAGTAGTAACACAAAATCTCTCTAACTTCTGCTCTTCTATAATCACATCTTCCTCCCTCACAGAGCTGCTTTCTCTGCTTGTGACCCTCCTGCCTCACTCATGAGGACCCTTGTGACCACATTGGGTCCAATGAGATGATCCAGGATAATCAGCCCATCTCAAGATCCTTAACTTCATCACATTTTTTGCCATTAGATAGTTACCCCTTTGCCCTCTAAGGCAATATTCATAGATTCCAGAAATTAGGACGTGGACATCTTTATGGGCATTATTTAGACTACCACACTGTGTAAATATGAACAAGTAATTTAAGTTCTCATGACCTTAATTTCCTTATCATAAAAATGAAGATATTAATAGCACTAATGTTCTGAGTAAAAATGAGTGTATGTGTGTGTGTTCATATTGATCACAGAATCACAGTATCATGTGTGTGTGTGTGTGTATCTCACTATATTCTATCATCTATTTATCATCTATCATAAAACTGTGTCTGACTCATAGTGTGACCCATGGCCTATATAAGTGTTAACTACTTTTAATATAAGTTTGAGTACATGCTGAATTCTATTTTATATAACTGAGGGTTTCTCAAAATCAGAAAAAAAATAGGTTACTGATACATATTTCAGACTCTGAAAAATAAATATTAACTACTATTAATAAATACACAATAGCATCTTGAGCACTTCTGCTTGTATTATTTTATTTGAACATTTTTATGCCTTGTCTCCCATCCCCACTCCCATCCATCTCCATTACTCCTTGTGAATCTAATATTCCTGTATTTATACGTATCCTTGAGAAATATATAGTACTGGTTTGAGTATATATTTGTTTTTAATTTATACAAATGGAGTTTTTCTGTATTTTTCATCATCTTGTTTACATTTTTCACACAACACTATTTTTTTCTAGAACTCTATTAAAAAATACAACCTCTGAAATGATATTATAAGACTTTATAATGGCTTCACTGCTTAATAATCATGTAATGCTGGGAAAACTGCATACCCTCTCTGTTGCTTGGTACTTCTAAATAATTTCACCTGACTGGATTCTTAACATTTAACATTTTTTTTTTCTCGCAGTGATGGACTCCTAAGACTCCTCTAATTCCCTTTTACCACAAATATTATAATGAATTTACTTGTTTATGTTTCATTACGAACCTGTGCTTGAAATATTATGAGATACGTGCAAAAGAGTAGAACATCTTGATTCTTAATTTATGCACATACTTAATTTTAATAACTAATATCAACTTATCTTCATAATGTTTTCACAGATAACACATGAATTTCACATCCTTTTATGTCCTCAACACTTGATTTTATAACACTTTTATCCTATGCCAAAGTGATAGGTGTAAATTGGTGTCATACCATGATTTCAAAATTTGCTTTACTTACTCCTAGGCAGTTTAAGTATTTGGTTAAGCATATGTTAGCAATTCAGGTGTTTATTTCTGAGATTTGATTGTTCTTTGCTCATTTTTCTTATGGGTGTCTTTTCCTTTCTTTTTTTTTTCACATATTTACTTATTCAAGTTTTTATTTAAATTCCCGTTAGTAACTTACAGTGTTACAATTCAGTGATTCATCCCATACATACAACACCCAGTGCTCATCACAGCAAGTGCCCTCCTTAATCCTCATCACCAATTTAAACCAGCCTCCTGCCTACCTCCCCTCCAGCAATCCTCAGTTTGTTCTCTATATTTGAGGCTGCTTTCTGGTTTGCCTCTTTTTTTTTTCTTTTTTTCCCTATGTTCATCTGTTTTGTTTCTTAAATTCCACATATGAATGAAATCAAGTGGTATTTGTCTTTCGCTAACTCATTTCACTTAGCATAATACACTCTAGCACTATCCACGTCATTGCAAATGTCAGGATTCCATTCTTTTGGTGGCTGAGTAATATTCCATTCTATATATGTATTTGGGCTTTTCATCATTTGGCTTTGGCTATTTTGATAATGCTGCTATAAATGTCAGGATGCATATATCCCTTCAAATTAGTATTTTTGTATCCTTTGGGTAAATACCTAGTAGTTCAATTGCTGGATCATAGGGTATCTCATCTTTTGAGGAAAGAGAAGAGCATATGAGTTTGGTTCAGCTACTTCTGCTCAACCTGCTTAACCTAACATGCTTCACCATATATTAAATAACTAACACTATACTATAAATGTGATGCTGTGAGTCATAAAGAGTTCAATATTATTATCTTCAACTTACTGTGATTAGGCCATCACATACGGCCTGATATACTTATCTTTTTGAAAGAGCTGATAAAAATCTATTTTCTACAGCAATGAGTACTTATAAATCAGATTCTTGATGAAAAGCTGGATTGAGTGTTCTGGATTGCCCCCCACCCAAGATAGCCAGAGAACAAAAAGAACAGAATTAGTTGTGGTTGTTGAGAAAAATAAAAATCCAGAGTCATGTATTACCTCTAAAAAATAGAATCAAGACCCTAAATAGAAATAAAATAAGTTGTTAAACAGAGAAAGTGTTATTATATTCAGAAAGTAAGTAACCTTTGTTAATTTCCTTCATTACAGATGCTACAAATACACTGTCCAGATGGTGTTTGTCACTCTTACTGAAGAAAATTTAATACACACAGTGTCCAAGATGTATAAACTTCTGCATGTTGCAGATTTGTTTCTTTCATAAATTTGGTAAATTATCACTCTGTATCACTACAAATACTGCCAACTTCCAGTGTTGTCACTTTCTTCCTTATTAAATATCTGGGGATTTTACTTCTTTTTTAAATTTTTATCATGTATATCTCCTAATCTCTTTTAAATATATTCTTTCATTTTAGGATCTTTCCAGTCTACAGTAAATTGTAATATCCTTAAATTACATTTAGTAAACAATGTTTCTTTTATCTGCCATCCAGACTTTCATACAGGAGAAATACTTCTCTCAACTGTAACTTTTCTAAAAAATCCATTTTTGCCACACAATTTAGCTTTAACTAAAAGATATGTGAAAAGAATCCCTTATTTTCTCTCATGATTGGCTTTTTTTTTTTTTCTAACTCCCTACCCATATGTGAAAATAACATTCAAGGACATAATTGAAAATAATGAAATAGTGTGTAATAAAAATCAACCAAGATAGAATCCACAAAGTTTAAAGGAAGAACAGACTAACAAATTAAATGTAATTGCACCAAGTTTTATTAGAATTAGATTTAAAATATCATAAGTGCCATCATGAGATGCCCAGCAAACCCTTTAATAAGCGTTTAACCTTCATGTGTAGGAGTTAGTCATTAATTTCAAGGCTCCTCAAGAGTAAAAAAGAAATTCATAATGTCAAGCACCAAGTTTACAGAATCCATATATTCCTTCTATTTAAAAAATAACATATGGCATTCAATCTGATGTTATGACCTATGTTTATGCATATTAGAAGATAATTCATTTAGCTGTATTTATACTAGAATTGTTAGTGGAAAATCACACAGGCATCTGGCAGTGAAGCGAGCTATGGCACGGGCTGCTCTGCTCTCCTATAATTCTTGGGAGACAGAGATCAGATATATTTATTTTCTGCCATTGTATCAGCATATATTGTTCCTGAAAATCCAACTTGTCTAATTTCAACAGTGTCAGAATGATTTTTAAAATGTAATATTTGTTCTTTATAAAAAAAGTGATACAAAATTGATGCAGAATGGGAATAAAATGTCTGTTTTGTAAGTACGATTCTCAAAAGTAGTAATATGCTACCTAAAAGAAAAATCAAGTCATTGCTTGATGTCTATTTATGTTTGTATCCAACTCTAGAAAATACAGATACAAAACATCTAAATTTTCTATGATTTTTGTCTGATTTTATATGTGTTGCCTTAATAGACCATATATTTTCCTAATTTTTCATTCTGGTTTAACATGGCTTAGTATACAAGAAAACCAAAGAGTATTTGGAAATAACCCACTTCTGAGTGCTTTATCCAGAACTTCTCAGAAGCTTTGTGTATGTTTAGGAGGTAGAAATTATAGTTCTGCACTCATGACCACTTGACAGCAGCAAGGCCTTTAAAGATACCATCCACTCTATTTTACCATTGCATGCTTTCCCATTCCTTCAAGAGTAACTCAGTATTAATATTCTTCTTTTTAATCCCTATTTGAATGTTACTAACTTATGTCTGACGTATCTAGGAGATAAAACCTGGTTTGTTTTTTCATAAATATTTTACTCATTTTTTTTTCATTCTTTCAGTCAGCTGTTAATTAATTTGAAATTCATACAGGCTCTGGTATATTTCTTCTTAAAGAAGAGATGTAATTACTTGGACTCTATGTAGTTCTTTCCAGAAAATGAGATAATTTCAGTTTTTAGACATAATGAAATATAATGAATCTTCCTTTAAAGGACAAGAAAAGGGCTGTCAGTTTAGGCCATATTCATGGAGAATACAGAGCTATTAGTAACATTTCTCTTTTGGTGCTAATAGCACACAGTCCTCATGATGTTTTAGGTGGGCCTGCACTTAACTAATGGCACTTTTATAATTAATATCCCAACGTAACTGAAATAATAGAATTCGCAGTTAGGGAAAGGGAAAAAGAAAGTAGGAAAAAAGGGGAGAGGGGCGGCAAAAGCAGAAAGCAAGGATGCTGGACAGAGAATGTAGTAGGCAATTATTATTTTTTTTTTAAAGGAAGAAATTTTCTGAAAATCAATCTAAGGTATTACAGGTAGGGGGTCTCCATCTCTGTCTGAACTGACCATTGCTCCCTGCTGTTTCTGTCAAGAAAAGAGACATTGTGATTTCCAGTGTAATTTCAAACCTTGTGATATAAGGTTGGCAGCCTGCCCCTCCAGCATGCTGGAAGATCTCACACATGAGTGAAAAGCAATTTCACCTCTGTCATGGGTGATGGTATAAGATGTGCTCTTCTCAAGGAAAGATAATACAAAATCGTATCTTACAAAACATTGCAATATGCTGATTGAATCTTAACCTCAAATTATGTTATTATGTCATATCTACCATGTTTAACAGACCACCTAGAAAAAGGAATAAATTAGGAAAATTGTCAGGAAAGTTGACAAACTTAGTAAAATTAAATGCCAAAAAATTTTAAATAGCTGTCCACATAATGGGTATATATTGTTTGATTATTTTTAAATTGGTAGTAGAGAGAAAAGTTAATAATTAGATTCAGAACTTATGAAAATGATGCCTTTAGTTATCAACACAAAAATTAGGAGTCAAGCAATTAAGTAAGTCACTGTTAGGAGACAGCCTTTAAGAATCTGTTTTAAATATAACAATAAGGATTAGCTGTGTCTATTTGTGAATTTCTTCAGACAACATTGACTGGTAGACTTTTGACACATTGATTTTAAAATAAGAGGTTATAGACAGATTATTTTAATAATTCAGATTTCCTACTCTCTACAGCTCCTCCATCAAAGTATGCCTGAACAAATCATTTATATTTTAAGGGGTTTACATTTCTTTAGAATGCAGCAGTGTCTCCAAGTTTTTCTTTTATTGTGGTAACATAGAAAACCATACCAGCATTATGGGAAATGGATGTTTATAAAGGAATCAGTTCTTCAACATATCTTTAGCATTGCTTCAATTAATTCACTCAAGTACTTAATGAGTTACAGGGAACTTCATTTGATAGATGAGAACACAGAGTCTCAAAGAGAATACAGACTTTTTCAAGCTTAAAGAACAGATAGACAAAACTTTAGCAAATACCCACAGAGGCTGATCCCAATGACTTCCTAGGTTAGCATTTCCCAACAAACCATGGTAACTCAAAATCTGCTGGGGTTTTAAGAATAAAATAGGCTCTGGAATCTTTATGAAACATTCTGCTAAGGTTAGATAAGGTTTTATTACTTCAAGTTTTCTAAGCATTTTACACACATTCCTGGGTATTGTGACTATCTGGAATATATTATACCATGTAGGCCTTTTCTACTTACCCTTGGAGTATTTTATCAGTATGACATTCTATAAAACACAGTATAGGAAAGACTGGTCTAGGCAATTCACTGATTCATCTAAATTTTATTGAGTGCTTAATATACACCAAATACTTTGCCAGGCACAAGAAAATCAGTTTCATAAGGATAGTCCTGTATTTCAAAGAAATCACAGCCTAGAATCAAACACTACAAACTCTGCACTATAATAAAGGCGGAAATAAATTCAGAGAATTATGGTACTAAAGAAGGGTGGCACCTAAGAAAGTAAAGTTCAGGAAGGAATTTATGCGGGTGATGGTTAAGATAACCTTAAAGAATGATCAAAATGAAGCTTCTTTTTATAATACATAATTGGCATAACCAATTTACGAATATTATTGTTTGCATTTTTCATCTCTCTGATAGTGAATACTATATGTAGGCAATGTCCAAATTTGAACTTGCATTTTTATCCTTTTCTTTTTGCATAAATTAAACTATGAATTTCATATACAAACACTTATATACACAGTATATATATATATATATATATATATATATATATATATACACACACATGTATATACTTTTTTTTTTTTAAGTAAATCATCTATTCCTCATGGTGATATAGGCCAGTGTTCTACACTGAGGCATAGAGTTATCATTATATTATCTGTAGCTAACCTACATTAGTTAAATTATAAAAATTTACCGTAGTTCCTATTTATTGGATTGCCATCTAGAAACTCAACAATAATAAAGCAGTTTAGAAACAAATCTATGAACCAGAGATACAATGAATAGCTTCTTTTTATTTTAATTTATATTAGAATCTACAATTTTGATTAAGATCAACATATGGTAACTATAGTGGGATAAATAGATTTAAATAGTTCATCTCCTAAAAACAACTAAAATATTGGTCAATTTTGTCAAGAACAGATATTAGAGAGCTCTAACCAGAGACAAACAACAAATTCAGAACAGTTTATTCATGAGAAACTCTCAACTTCCAGGAAGAATAATGGTGTTCTTGCCTTGGGTTGCTATAGAAGAAATTCTACATAAATTGTCCAGGCTGAAATGAAAGACACTAGTCAGAAATGTGAAGCCACAGAAAGAAATTAAGAGTACCCATAGATGCAACTACATAGACATATATAAAAGAAAGTATAAATGTATGTTTGTAATTATTTCTGATTTTAAAGTCAACTGCATAAAGCAATAATTATAAAAATGATTTGCTGATATTATCATTCATAAAGATACAATTTGTATGAAAATGGTAGCAAAGAGAAAGGGGAATAATGGAATTACATTTGAGCAACTTCTATATTATTGAAATTTAGTTGCTGTTATCAAACTATAAGTTACAAGTTAATATGTTAATTGTAATCCCCAGGATAACCAGTAAAAATGATAAAATAATTAGCTAAACAACAAAAAGACTATGATTATACAGTATAACATATCTATTTACTATACAAAAAATGTTATAATGGAAGAATAGTGGTACAAAAATGATGGAAGACATATAGAAAGACATATAGTAAAATGTCATCAGTAGTTACATTAATGAAAATGAATGCAACATTTTAATAAAAATGCAGAGGTGGGCAAAATGGATTTTTTAAAATGATCCAACTATATACTACTCAACAGAGGAATTTAGATTCAAAGAAACGAAGTGGTTAAAAGTAAAAGGAAGGAAAGATATATACCACGCCATCAGAACCCAGTAAAGAGATAAAGAGTAAAGAGATTTAAAAAAAATTGTTAATATTAGATAAAATAAATTTTAAAACAAAAACTTTCAGGAGACAAAGGAGGATATATTATAATGATAAAGGATCAATCCATCAGGAAGACATATACTTATAAACATATATACACCTAACAATGGAGCCTCAAAGTATTTGAAGCAAAAGCTGACATAATTAAAAAGTAGGCAATTTAACAATAACATTTAGAGATTTTAACACTTTTCTTACAAAGATGAAAAAAAACCAGAGATCAATAAGGAAGTAAAAGATCTTTTACATTACTATAAATCAACTAAACCTAAAGACATCTATGAAATAATCCCAAAACAGCAGAATATACACTTTTCTATGTACTTGAAATATTATTCAGGTATATGACATGTTAAGCCATAAAACAAACCAAAGTAAGTTTTAAAAGACTGAAATAATTCAAAGTATATTCTCTGGAAACAATGAAATAAAATTAGAAATCAATTAAAAAAAAGAAAATTGGGAAAATTTTCAAATATGTGGAAATTAACATGCTCCTAAATAACTAATAGGTCAAAGAATAAATTATAAAGAAATTTAGAAAATTTGAGATAAAGGAAAAGGATATAAAACATACTAAAATGTACGAGAGGAAAGTAAAGCAATGCATAAGGGCAAATCTAGTGCTGCAAACACATTTATTAAAAAGGAAGAAATATTTCAAATCATTAATCTATCTGTTCACCTTAAGAAACTGGAAAAAGGAAGAGCAAATTAAACTCAAAGCAAGTATAAGGCAGGAATTAATACAGGTTAGAGAGCAGAATAACAAAAGACAAATGAACAAAACGAAAAGTTGGTTATTTGAAAGGATTGAAAATTTTAACAATTAGCAAGCCTAAACAGAACAATGAGAAAGAAGATTCAAATTGGATATAAAAGAGGGGACACCACTACGAACTTTACAGAATTAAAAATGATTATAAAGAATCTATGGATAATTCTTTGCCAACAAACTTTATAATGCACACTAAAAAGGGCAGATTCCTAAAAACACACACACAAAATTAACTCAAGAAGAAATATCAAATATGAATAGACCTATAAAAAATAAATAGATTTGAGTTGAGTTAATAATTTTCATACTTCCTACAAAGAACAGCCTAGGTCCAAATAACTTCAATAGAGTAATTAATGCCAAGAATTAAAAATGATTATAAAGAATCTATGGATAATTCTTTGCCAACAAACTTTATAATGCACATCAAAAAGGGCAGATTCCTAAAAACACACACACAAAATTAACTCAAGAAGAAATATCAAATATGAATAGACCTATAAAAAGTAAATAGGTTTGAGTTGAGTTAATAATTTTCATACTTCCTACAAAGAACAGCCTAGGTCCAAATAACTTCAATAGAGTAATTAATGCCAACCATTCACAAACTCTTCAAATTAAAAAAAAAGGGGGGGGGAACACTTCCTAACTCATTCTATGAGGCCAGTATTATGCTAATATCACAAGAAAAGGAAACTGGAGACGAATATCTGTTATGGATATAGATGCAAAAATAGTCGATAAAATGCTAAAAAACTAAGTAAGCAACCTACATAAGAAGAATATCATATATCATAGCCAAGCACAAGTTTTCCTATCAGTACAAGGTAGGTTCAGCATTCAAAATATTAGTTAAGGTGATACATCTTATTAATAAAATGAAGAGCAAATAAATAAATGACCATGTCAGTAGATGCAAAAAAAGGTACTTGACAAAATCCAATACACTTTCATGTTAAAACACTCAGTAAACTAGAAGGGGACTCCCTCAACCTCCCAAAAAGAACCTACCAAAATTCCACAGTTTTTTACTCTTGATGATGAAAATTTGGATATTTTCCCACACATATCAGGAAGAAGGCAAAAATAACCGCTATCACCATTCTCTTTACACCATTTCCAGGAGGTTCTAGCCATGGAAATTGGTCAGAAATAAAAGAGATTCAGAATGGAAGGGTAAATTTAAGTGATCATTCTTTGCAAATGACATGATAATGCATATAGAAAGTCCTAAAGAATACACACACACACACTCAAAAACTATTAGAATTTATAAATGAGTTCATTATCATTTGCGGGATAGAAGCTTACTATACAAATTTCAACATTTTTACATACTACAATTAAAAATCCAAAAATGAAATTAGGAAAAAATCTGTAATAACACATACTTGCAGAAATTGTTTCTAAAATTAATATGGAAATGCAAGGGGCCCAGAATAGTCAAAAGACTTTTTAAAAAGAAGAACAAATTTGGAGTACCCATACATCCCAATTTCAAACTATACTACAAAGCTATAGCAATCAAAACTAGTTTTTGCTGGCTGTCAATGGAATAGAATTGAAACTCAAGAAATAAATTCTTACATTTACGGTTAATTAAGTTTTAACAAAGCTTTTTAAGACAATTTGGTGTGGTAAAATAATCTTTTCAACAAATGGTGTTATAGTAACTGTATCTACATGTAAAAAAAATAATTCAGACCCCTACCTTCACACAATACACACAAATTTTGATATTATCTCAAAATGGATCAGAGACATAAATGTAAGAATGAAAACAAAAAAACTATTAGAAGAAACCATAAGAGTAAGTTTTTATGACCTTGAATTGAGCAAAGCCCTCCTAGAAAAAACATCAAAAGCACAAGTAACAACAACAACAGAAACAGATAGACTGGACATCACCAAAATTAAAAGCTGTTATGCTTCAAAGACACTCGAGAAAATGAAAGACAATACATAATAAAAGAAAACTTTTATAAATCACATGTCTGACAAGGAATTGAACACCTAAAACATAAAAAAAAAAATTCTTACAACTCTATAATGAAAAAAACAATTAAAATAGAAAAACGACTTGAAAAGATAATTCTCCATAGAAGATATACAGGTGTTCAATAGATACATGCAAAAATGATCAACACTATTAGCCATCAGGGAAATGCATATAAAAACCACAAAGAGAGACCGCTCTACACACAATAGAATTGCTAAAATCAAAAAGAGAAAATCACAAATGCTGGTAAGAATGCAGAGAATTTAGAACCTCTTAAATTTGGGTGGGATTATATAATAGTGCATCCACTTTGGAAAACAGTTTGGCAGTTCCTCAAATTGTTAAACATAGAGTTAGTTACCATATGATCCAGAAATTTCACTTCTAAATATATACCAAAGAGAAATGAAGCCATATGTCTGCAGGAAAACTTGTATGTGAACATTTATAGTAGCATTATTCATAATAACCAAAGTTAAAAACTCATCTGATGAATGGATAAATAAAATATGGTATATCCATACAACGGAATGTTATTTAGCAATAAAAATGAAGTATTATATATGCTACAACATGGACATATCTTGAAAACACTGTGCTCAGTAGAAGAATCCAGTCACATAAAAGCACATATTATTCCATTTATACTGAATGTTCAGAATGAGCAATCCATAGAAACAGAAGTTCCCTGGTGTGGTTAGGTGGAGAGAAGAAGGTGACTGCTAATGGGTAGAGCTTTTTGAATGGTAATAAAATATGTTCCAAAATTTGATAGTGGTGATAGTTGTACAACTCTGTTAATATATGAAAACATATTGAAAGTGTAAATTTTAGGGGTATCTGGCTGACTTAGTGGAGCATGTGCCTCTTTATCTCAGGGTTGTGGTTTTGAGCCCCATGTTGGGTATAGAGATTACTTAAAAATAAAATTTTTAAAAAAGTGTAAATTTTGTAGTATGTGAATTATATCTCAAAAAAGCTGTTATTAAGCTCCCCCTCCCCACACTGAGATACCACTGATTAAAAACTGGAATGGCCACATTTAAAAATAACCCTGACAATAGCAGGTTTGGGGAATTTATAGAGAAACTGGAATCCTTAAATACTGATGGTGGGAATGTAAAAGTTTTAGCTACTTTGAAAACAATTTGGTGCAGTTCCTTATGAAGCAAACTTGATCATAAGAGACTGCAATTGAACTCTTAGATTTCTAATCCAGGGGCCATGAATATATATCCACACAAAGGAGTTTATGTGGATGTTCACAGTGTGATGTTATAATAGCAAAAACTGAGAGAACAGACAAGTGGCTATCAACCGTGAGTGGATAAACAAAATGTCGCATAGCTATGCAAAGGCATACTATTTAGCAGTAAAAAGGAACAAAATACAGCTACATGGTCTAACATGGATAAACCTCAAAAACCTTATGCTGAATTAAATAAACCAAACACAAAAGACTTATTTACATTTATATGGAATTTCCTGGAAAGACTAACCCTATGGAGGCAGAAGGAAATTAGTAGCTGCCTGGAGCTGAAGGTGGAAGTAGATACTGAAAATAGAGACAAGGGATGAAAATGTACTAAATGTTCTAAAACTAGATAATGGTTTTGGTTACATAGCTTTATAAATTTATTAAAGATACTGAATTACATGTTTATGATATGTAAATTATACTTTGATAAAGCTTTAAAAAGAGCAAATCGTTCATACCATTTTTATTTCTTTAAAATTTAGGCACCTAGTGCACATTATATTCCAAACTCTTATAATTTCTTTGCCTATTTCATAAATTGCTGCTTCTAGCTCCAAGTCAGGTACACAGAAAAAAGCTACTGATGTATAAGATTTTTATTCTAACATATGGAACAATTAAATCACAAAAGTAGCCTCTATTTTTCATAGAACTATAATCAAGTATCTGATCTCCTACAATAGCATCAAAAAAGAAAAAAAGTTAACTGGTGCTTTTGTATAATGTACTACTCAAGATTGTTATTCATATGAATAAATGCTTTCTTTGTAATTTGGGTTATTCCAAACCTTATGAAACAGCCCTGAGTTTGTACAGTTATGCTGAAGTTGAGGATGAAGAAAGTTTGTCACGTGAATGTTATTACTCTTGTAAACTTCAAAGGTTTGTTGAAGTCAGTGGGGGAAAACATTCCTCTGTTTCAACATTTTCACAGAGCATAAGAAAATGAATCAGAAAGATCAATCCTGGTCTATTTTTCAAGTGTGTTCTCTATTCTTGCCCTTGAAAGGAGGAGAGGCTAACTAATCACGACTTTGGTGACAGCCTAGCATCTATTAGGAGTTATTTTCCTTGTTTGGCATCATTGCGTCAACATAGCTAACACAGTTCCAACACTCGACACTCATTTAAATCTGCTGCCAAAAAGGAATCACCACATTTCCCTATTTCACTATCCAATCATACTATTTCAGATGCATTTGGATGAGTGCAGGAGACTTTGCCATATATCTGTTTGTCATCAATTTATTGCCTCTCAGCTCTAAATATATAAATATAAATATATATGCTTTCCCATAATTTGCAGAATTACTTTAAGCACAGTATTAAGCTTTCTCAGTAGAGGGCACTAGAGGGGCACTGCAAAAGAAAGGGCAACCCACAGGTTTTTAAGCTGACTGCTGAGTTAATGGTGTGGAGGTAATAACAACAGGGGAGCTCTGCCCAAGTCTTGTGGCCAGAAAGCATGGTTGTTTGGTGACAATGAAGTCCTATGTGGCCTAGTAATCACTTTCATGTGGTCCTCTTGTCTCAGAAACCAATGCCCCAAAGGTCTCCTACCCACACTGGCACCCTAATTCCTTCTCATGTTCCTGAACTGCTTACTGTAGTCCAGAGCTTTCCCTCCAAACACCCACCCCTTCTTGCTGCCTACACCATCAGTAGCACCTCTCCTGCTCTCTGGAGGGTTGCTTGCTTCTTGCTCACTGACTTCAGGACTGACTTCTGGCCTAGGCAAATCAGTAAATATATCTGATATCCAGTGGGTAGAACTATACTTTCTCCAACAAAATTTGGATTGCAGCCTTCTGGAATATGGGGAGGGGGGTCCCCTTTCAAGTCTGTCCATGCATGGGTATTCTCCCTCAGCTCTGAGGTACCAAATACAATGTCCTCACATCAAGTGCCCCCTGCTTAACTATGTGTGTAGTTGCCACATCTTAATTTCCACATCAAACACAGCTTAATTAGTATAGCTGACTGTGTACCTTGAGATCTTTCTTTTCTTTTTCTCTGCTGCTGAGATTAGCACCATTTATCACTTTTCTAATGTTAAAATATGAGAATATTTAAATTATCGCTTAAATAAAAGTGAGAAGAAATTCTGGGGAAAGGTGTAGAAGAAAATGATGAATGGTTATCTGGTTGTGGCATAGAGGGATATTTTTCACTGAACACATTTTTAATTTTTTTGCAGTAAAACATACTTAACACAAAAACTATTTTCAGGTATACAATTCTCAGCATTAAGTACATTTACAACATTGTGTAACCATCACCACTATGTATTTCTAGAAATTTTTCATCATCCTAAATAGAGAATTCTATATTCACTAAGCAATAACTCCTCATTTCCCTTGACTCTCAGCATCTAGTAACTTCTATCCTACTTTCTGTCTCTGTGATTTTGCCTATTCTAGACACACATTATAAATAGTATCAGACAATATTTGTGCTTTTGTGTCTGGTTTATTTCATTTAGTATGTCTTCAGGGTTTTCCCTATTGTAATATATATCAGAACTTCATTTCATTTTAGGGCTGAATAATATTCCATTGTGTGATATATATATATATATATATATATATATATATATATATATATATATATATATATATATATATATAAATTCTGTGTATATTTTTGAGAAGTGGCCAAACTGTTTTCCACAATGGCAGCACTATTTTACAGTCCCACCAGCAATGCATGAGAGTCCCATTTCTTCACATCCTCAACACTTTTATTTTCCAGTTACATTGTTTAATAGCTATTCTAACAGGTGTAAAGTGGTATCAGTATGATTTTGATTTGCATTTCCCTTATTAATGATGTCACTGGAATTTTTATAGGGATTGAATTATAGTTGTAGATTGTTTTGGGTAATAATGAAATCTTTAACAGTATCACGTCTTCCAATCCATGAAAATGGGATGTCCTTCCATCTAATTATGGTGTTTAAAATTTCTATTAGAAATGTCCTAGAGTTTTCAATCTATAAGCCTTTTACCTCCTTGACAAAACTCCAAGATAAGGAAACCAAATCTGGTGTTTACACTCTCTCAGGTAATTTCCAGACTAAACAAAATGCACAACCCTAAATTCTTGGAGGATTGGGTCCTTATGCTCACCCTGGCACCAGCCACCTGCTCCAGGGATGTGGGCTTCTATTGCCACAGGAGGCTAAGGAATGGGTTATGGTAGCTGGTTTATGAACAATACTCTCTTACCAAAGGATATCAGTCTTCCTTTCATCAAGCACTTCCCTGATCATTGTAAGTGTCCAATCAGGTTCTAGAGTTCCAAAGTAGTTTATTTCAATATATCTTTCCAGCTAAATGGTTGCTTCAGTGAGTAGAGACTAACCTTCAGAGCTTCCTATTCTGTCATGTGTTTTGTTTTTTGTTTTGTTTTTGTTTTTGTCTTATCTGTTGGCTTTTTTTTTTTTTTTTAATGCTTCCAATTGGTTAGAACCTGGAGTGAAGGGCTTTTGAGCAGGTGAGGTCAATGTTGTTGTTTTTTTTTTTTTCTTAAAATTAATCTCATTAAAGACTGCAGCCTGGTATCTGAACCATAAAATCAGATAAAGTCAATGTGATTAAGGACTTCAGCGCTGGCTATGCACAGCACAACTCTAGAAGGTGTTCTTTATGTCATAGTCATTGAGACAATCTTGGATATTTATCACATAATTTTTTTTCGGCAGACAGCTACAAAATATCTTGAGGAGTAACTATTTTCCTTTCCTTAATTTGTGTGGAATAAGCAAGATGGTACCCAATGGAAAAGGTTTTGTCTAATGATTTAATTGGTCAGTGACAGGCAATGGCTGGACACCACTCCCAAATGGTGTTTCTTTTCTCTGTGAGCAATTGCATCCCAGACTAAGCATGGAAAAGTGGTAGTAAAACTTGCCTTTAGTCCACAGATTTATAAGACCCACCTGCCAATGTGTCTAGGATTTTAATCACAGAGATGATCAATTTTATCACTGAACCTTTTAAGACAATGAGAGATGAGACCATCTTTAAAGAATACATAACATTTCAGGCATTTCGAAAAGAAGTAAATCCCTAGGGTTTCATTAGAAATGCAAAGGGTAAGGAGGTTATTGAAAAGATGAGTCTGAATGACTGTGAGAATCAAGTTTGTTCTATGATTTTAAAAGGAACATGCATTTCAGAAGATTTTTTTCTTGAATTCAGAATGAAAACAGTAGTGAAAAAGGGAAGTGGAAATTGAACAAACAAACTGATTATGTTAGAAAAGGAAAGGAATCTCCTTAGGGGAAAGATAAAAATCTCAAAGACCAGCTTAGACAAATATAAAAGGGAAAAGAAAATATCCATTATGGCTCTTTTGATGGGTCTTGTGAAGACAGAAGTCATTTTTTTTTTTCAAATTGGTAAATGAAGATGACTGGAGCCTAAAGGAGATTAACAAAAAAAGAAGAAAGGATGAATCTCAAAGGATCGGTGGGAATATATTGCCCGCTAAATTATTTAAAGGTATCCTTTTAACATATTAGAAAGAAAAACAATTTTAGGAAACAATGATTATGCAGTTGGAAAACCATATTGAATACACATAAATGAGAATGGAACCCAAATATGATCTGGGTACAAGCATTATTTTAAAAATAGACTGATGCAGTATCTTTAAGATGCTATGAAGTCATACCCATACATTTATGTAATTAGGTTTCTAAAGGAAACCATAGAGCAGATTCTACACACAAAGCAAGTCGTAAATTGAAGAAATTGAATGTATATTTTGGAAATGTGAGAGAGTAGAACTCCTCTACACAGATAGGTGACAATTGAAAGAATTTGTCTTAAAACGGATGATATGGATAGATGAAGAAATTATTATATTCATAAATATTTATTATTGAAGACCAAACATGACCACGTTTGGAGAATTATTTTAGGAAAGAAAAGGGATTGATGTACTTTGTACTTGCAAACATGTGATGTAGGAGAGAGGTGAAAGAGACTAGGTTAAGAAGTTAAAATTATGTTTTCTTTCCTTCTTCCTTTCTATCCATCTATCTATCCATCCATCTATCCAGACAAAATGGAGTCTCTCATGTCAAGCGGGAACCCGTGTCAAGCAATGACCCAAGTAGTTAAATGTACTGAAGTTACGAGGTATCACCTGGACCAACATCAGCTGACACCCCAGAACTGATAAGGAGCAGAACCAGAAGAGGTCTGCAGGTACCCAAAACTGATTAAATCCCTTTAAAAAGGGAAGGATTTTGGCAGCAAGCTGTCAGACTCTTCAGACCTGACCCCTCTAGGTTTGACCACTTAAAAAAGGCAACTGCCAATGAAAGGCCTGCCCAACAGATCTCCGAACAGAGCCGAGATCTTTCACTGCTTGAACATCAAAAGCAGTCAGTGCTGAGAGCTGACCCGGACTGGACGGAGGCCTTATCTCAACTGTGCGCCCACAGATGACTTTGCGTTTTGTTCATTAACTTCCTGCACCGTTCTGTTACCTTGTTTATTGTGTGGTTTGTCTTATGTTCTGCTCTGTGTGCTGTGTAAGAAGCCACGTTTAATCACATGGTGAAATGTCATGAGTTTGGAATCTTGAACCAACTTTATAATTGTGATTAAGTTTGCTTTATGATTGGATAAAGCTGACATTGTGGAAAGACACACTCATGGGTACACCTTCATGGCATGCTCATGACTCTATCTATTTATCCATCCATCCACCCAACTATCCATCCATCCATCCATCCATCCATCCATCCATCCATCCATCCATCTATAATCTAGCTATGCAACTGGGTATACCTGAGAGGAGAAAAAGAACTGGAGCAGACCAGATTGGGAAAAAGAATACTATGAGTACACCCCATAGATCAGAAGAAAATGAAAATGTTTTTGAAGAAATGGACATTTCTGTTGTCATATTCCAAGTGTTAGAATAGTAAAAAGTTGGAGAAAGACAAGATTTTGAAGAATGCCACTTGAAAGAGGGCACATTAATCCCCACTAGGTCCCTGAATATACACAAAACCATTGATAGTTGCTTCAGCTCAAGAATCTTTGGAATGTCCTTACACAACTGAATTAAACATGGAAGCAAGGGCAAAACCTTCACAAGGTTAGGATTTTTAAAATATAAGGAATTTACAGTCAGAGGCAGCATCAGCCACTGTGACACAAAATTAAATGCTTTGGGATATTTCTAAGAGTAGAAAAATATAGATGAAATAATAGAATGAGATTTTAAAGGAGAAAAATTAAGGAAATGAATTACACTTGAGCAATTGTCTTTAGAGATGCAGTTTCCCTGTTCAAATAAAAGGATAAAAGCTGTTAGACAGGGGTTCTACTCAATTCAGGATCAGGTTGCTTAGAAAAAAAAAAAACAGTTTTAAAAAAGAATACTGGTATCAAATGTGCTGAAATATTCTGAACATATTAATTGAGGAAGGAATAGAATTTTAGCAATGCCTACTTAACATGGGTGACAGAATTGTACTTTTAAAAAGTAGTCTCAGATGCTAATGACTCATCCAAGAATCTGTATGCCTACAGAATGTAAAAACGTATTTCAAATGCTATCCTTTCAGAACATCTATGCCCAGAGGATACTGTTCCTTAGCATTGGGCACTGGAATACATGCTTTCATCCCTTCATAGGAGAGTTGCTTATATTAAGTTCCAAAATGTTCCAAACACTTGACACAACTGACCTTGTGAGCCTTCTGACATTCTTCTTAAAAACAGTTAGACCACAGACTTTGCTTGCATCACAACATGACTAGTTCCTATAAACATAATTTAGTTATGAAAATTTCAGAGGCTGCAGATCAGCTCATCTTTTCAGAATACCATTTTTTGGTTCTGAAGCTGGAGCCATCTGACTGGAGGAAAATAGGGAACTAGAGAAGCCTAGGTGAGATTCAATTTAATGTTGGAGGTGGTTCGCTGGAATAAGCTGAAGGTGCAATTGCTTCTATAAATAAATACATAAATACCCACACATACATACATATACACATACAGAAATTCATATGTACATAGATAAGCAAGCAAATAAATATCTTAGGAATAAGCTGATATCACTGGACCTGAGCAAAAACTGAAGAAAATTATAAACATTGTTTGTTTTAAACTTAAATTTTTAAGGGGGAAAGGGAATATTTTATACTTAAATTATTTCTATAACAAAATAATTGGGTAATTCATATTTCTCAACTTTGAGACTTTGGTTGGGGCATCTGGGTGGCTCAGTCAGTTAAGCGACCGACTCTTGATTTCAGCTCAGGCCCTGGCCTCAGGGTCAGGAAATCCATCAGGACATGGGGCTCCTTGCTGGGCTTAGAGCCTGCTTAAGATTCTCCTTCCATCTCCCTTTGCCCCTACCACTGCTCATGCTCTCAGTTCTCTCTCTCTAAAAAAATTTTAAAACCAGCATTTGAATAAAAATGTCTATTTCTTTTCAATTCATGTAAAAACACATGAAGTAAGGCGTATCCCACCTAACTGTTGATATCAGTGAGAGTCCAAATCCACAGAGCCATGCATGGCATCTGGTTTTTGCATTAAAATCAGGCAATTGTGATCTAATTCTGATTTCTTCTTCTATTCTCTCTTCTTTTCTTAAACTGTTACTTCCAAAGTAGAGTTTTTATCATTTCCAATTTTGGTTTTCTTTGTAGTAAAAACCCCTCTGAATGCTCCCCTCTGCCCACTATGAAAAAGGATAAACATTCTCAAAATGATCTGGCTGTAACTAGGTAAATTCAAATCAAGAGACAGGAGGCTTACTTGCATTTTCCAAGCTTAAATTACCAATACACACACACACACACACACACACACACACACCCTTTATCTGAATCCATTAGTGAATTTTCTTTAATTCAGATGAGAGAAATAGTGAATCTTTGATACAATCAAAACATCAGGTATTGGCTACATTAAAAACAAAAATGCATTAAAATGCATTCTACTAAATCTAATACAGTTCATATGAAATTATTAAAGTAAAAATTAAATTACCCAAAGAATATTAATTTTTTGACTTCTACAAATTAAAATCCCATTTTTAAATAAATTCTCAAAAAATAATATATGTTGTAAGGAAATATGTCTAATAACATTCTTACAATGAGGATATATAATATGCACCAAACTTGAGGATTAATAGTGAGACAGAAACTCCACACAATCCACATTGTCTTTACCACATTTTCTCATAAAATTAGAACTCCTTTCTCAACAAATTCTGCTTTTACCTTGCACCTCCATTAGTGTATGGTTATCACCTACTGATTTCCAGGGGGCTACAATCTGAGCATACAAATATCTCCCCTAAATGCGAACATTTAAAAAAACTTCTTGTCAAAATAAGGCAAAACTCATTTTAGAATAAAATAAATTTCATATAGTCAAGAAAGACTTACTGTTATATGTGTCATCTTTAACTAAGAGGGGGAAAATATCTCTAAACAAACCACAGACTTATGCAAAAACTTTAGTGGCACAAAGCAATGCTTTATTTCCTAATTGCTATTGCTACTGTGATTCTATATTCATTTGCATTAATTGCTAAAGTTTTCCAAATAGAAAAATACACAAGAACTCCATGTTTACTATCTAAAAAATCAAAAAATTAAAATTAAAATATAAACCATTCTCAATCTCACCACCTAGAACTGTTACTATAGTTAACATTTTATATAAATTAGAGATGGGTTTTCTGTTTTGTTTCTGTTATTTTTATTCAAGTATAATTAACATGGGTGTTAAGTTAGTTTTGGGTGCATGATGTAATGATTTAACAATTCTATACATTTCTCAGTGCTCATCAAGATAAGCCTACTGGTAATCTCGCTTACCTATTTTACCCATCCCTCCACCCACTCCCCCTCTTGCAACCATCAGTTTGTTCTCTGTATTTAAGATTCTGTTTTTTGTTTGTCTCTTTTTTCTTTGTTTGTTCATTTCTTTTTTTAGTTTCTACATAGATGGCCAACAGATACCTGAAAAGATGCTCAACATCACTAACCATCAAGAAAATGAAAAATTAAAACCACAATGAGACATCACTTTACACCTGTTAGAATAGCTAAAAGCAAAAACATAAGTATTGGTGAGGATGTGGAGTAAAGGAAAACCCTCATGCAATGTTGGAGTGAATGCAAATTGGTGTAGCCATTACAGGAAAGAGTATGGACATTCGTCAAAAAATTAAAAATAGAACTACCATATGATCCACTAATTCGTCTACTAGGTATTTACCCAAAGAAGATGGAAACACTAATACCAAAAGATACATACACCCCTATGTTTGTTGCAATGTTATTTATGATAGCCAGGATATGAAAGTAACCCAACTGTCCACTGAAAGATAATTGGATAAAGATGTGATACACACACGCACACACACACACACACACACACAGGAATATTACTCAGCCATAAAAATGAAATCTTTCATTTGTGACAACATAGATTGACATACAGGGTATAATGCTAAGTGAAATAGAGAAAGACAAATACTGTAAGATTTCACTCAACTGTGGAGATGGTTTGGTTTTTTGTTTTGTTTTGTTTTTTGAGTCTTGAGATCTAGGTAAGCCAGCTTTGGACCTGTTGACGTCTGTGAGTTGCTCTAAAGCACTGTTGTAATTCTCATGATCATCTTTGTCTTGATTCCATACGCCATATAATACTTTGTTCTAAAATTTCATTTCTATTCTGTAATCTACCAATCCATATTTGAAAGTTAGGTCTCCACATAAAATATAATTCACTAAGAAAAGTTTGAGTTCAGTAGATCTCTCAAAGAATCTGTGCATGCTGCAGAGAGAGGAGTTGTGGAATAGGCAGCTAAAGGTATTTTTTATTTTAGCAATGCAAACTAATTTAATGTCGATATTATGTACTTACTTTTATTAAAGTTCTTTGGGAGACAAAGAATAGTACCAGGCATTTAATAAATGCCAGTTTCATGGTTTAATTTTTATTTTTGTCATGTCACACCTGGGGGTTCTCCTTCCAGGTGATCCCCCCCCTCCCCTAGCCTAAGTGCCTGTCCCATGCTCGTATGTTCCCAAATGTTTGTCTGACTTCATATAATTCCTTTTCCATCCAAAATGAAGACTTTACATTGTGAAGAGTTTGGCTCTTTTCTTTTATCCTCTTTGCTTTTTGTCAATTACAAGTCCTTCACATTTCCTTCTTCTGCAGTATTAGATTCATGCAAAGATCTTTCTCAGTCTTCTTGACTAACAGAAATTTCTTTATCAGCTATTAAAACTTTTTACAGTTGTTATCATGCATTACATGTAAAAACAGGATCTTACTGTATGTTCTTACATGTAATCTAGTTTTTTTTAATTTAACCATATCTTTGAATCTTTTCCCACAACTATATTTCTACAAAATCATAATAGGACTTACAGCCAGCAAGAGGTAAAGACAATCATGAATGTGAAGTTTTCTTGAAATCAAGAGTTTTATTCTGGACATCACTAACAGTTTTATAAAGATAAGAAAACATTCACCCAAGTGTGAATGAGCTTCATATCTATAGATACCTTTATCTAAAAGGTTTACAGTTGTTTTAAAATGTATTTATTATCATAAAACAGTATGTGAAACAGGCCACCACATCTAAAACCAGTGTTTAGTATTGGCTTTGACTTTCACAGGATTGTATGTAGACCCATTTTTTTTCATGCTTGCCCTTTTTATACACAAACAAAGGGGTTTATATGGAAATGACATACCCTTCATAATTCTTTTACATTCAGTAGTATTCATTAATTACAAACAAGTTGTTTGCATGAATGGCATTGAAAAAATACATAAAACACATCAAAACCACAATGAGATACCACCTCACAGCAGTCAGAATGGCTAAAACTAATAAGTCAGCATACAACAAATGTTGGCAAGGATTTGGAGAATGGGACATCCCACTACTGGTGGGAATGCAAGCTGGTACAGCCACTTTGGAAAACAGTATGGAGTTCCTCAAAAAGTTAAAAATAGAGCTACCCTACCACCCAGCAATTGCACTACTAGGTAGTTTGCCCAAAGGATACAAACACAGTGATCCGAAGGGGCACCTGCACCCCAATATTTACTGCAGCAATGTCCACAATAGACAAACTATGGAAAGATCCCAGATGTCCAACCCAGATGAATGGATAAGGAAGATGTGGTAAATATATATACAATGGAACATTACTCTGCCATCAAAAAATGAAATCTTACCATTTGCAACAACGTGGATGGAACTAGAGGGTCTTATGCTAAGCAAAATAAGTCCATCAGAGAAATTATCATATTATTTCACTCATATGTGGAATTTAAGAAACAAACCAGAGGATCATAGGGGAAGAGAAAGAAAAATAAAATAAGATGAAATCAGAGAGGGAGACAAACTATAAGAGGCTCTTAACTATGGGAAACAAACTGAGGGTTGCTGGAGGGGAGGGGAGTGGGGGGATGGGGTAACTGGGTGATGGGCATTAAGGAGGGCACATGATGTAATGAGCACTGGTGTTTTATGCAACTGATGAATCCCTGAACTCTACCTCTAAAACTAATAATACATTATATGTTAATTAATCTAATTTAAATAAAATAAAATTTATAAATAATAAAACACTTCATTTAGGTTAAGTTCCTTCTGACTTATCCTTTGCCAAAGCTGCCATTACTTGGAGAAGAGAACAATAACTGCTATGCAAATCTATTTCCTGTAACAAAATCATGCAGTTTGAAGTATGACAATTTTCAGACCCAGTGGATAATGCCCCGCAGTCTAGATAATCATCATTGTGTACAAGCTGATAAGAGCATGATCTCTGTTCTTAAAAGGCCTGATTAACACAGATAACAATAATACTTAAAAAACTTAAGGCTTATTGGATATAATTTTGTTTGAATTCACCTTTCTTTGGTTCAGAAACTTTCATAATCCATTTTATTCCTGTATCAGTCAGGAATACTACTAGTATGAGTTTACTGTCACTATCTTATACTATTTTTTTTCATGGTTTCTATTTAGATGATAACAGCTCCTTATTAACAAGTGCTTATTTATTTTAATGTTGTTCAGCATTGGTGAGTGACATAAGCAACAAGTCAAGCATGTTCTATATTTACATCATAGAATATAAAGCAAAATGTTTGATTAAATTACTAATACTTCCATACACAATTTAGCCACATAGTAAGAATATACACCCTTAACAAGTGAAGGTAAGTAAATAAAAATATTTTCTCTCTCTTGAATCACTGAAACAGTAAGATTTAGTTCAGACTGATTGTTTTGGCAAAAAGTAAGATGAAAAATACCTACTGGCATCAGAATGTCTGAAGTGAAACAGAGCAGGCTGACTGTATCAAATTGGTATTTGGAAAATTATTTTTTTAATTAAATTGCAATGTTTGACATAAGGTCATTTAGTGTTTCAAAATGTATGAATGGAAAGACCTTTTTATAATCACTGAAAATAAGTTTATCAGGCAGGATAGGCAGTATCAAAACAATCCTGATTATCTCTGTGGTTCGACATAACAAATATTTAATTCTCATTCATATTACATATCAACCATAGACCAATTTTGTTCCTCCTGTTTCCATCTTTACTCTAGGACTGAAGGTGATGATAAGACATTATCAGGAAGATGATCATGACTGTGGAAGAAGGAAAAGAGTTCTGGGGGATCTTGCAAAGACAATTAAATACCCCAGATTGAAAGCAATACATACCACCTCTGGGATCACTCACTGACCAGAAGTAGTCACAAGGCCTCACTTAACCACAAAGGGACAAGAAAGCTCAACTCAGTCTACTATCTAGAAGGGTATGGATAACCAGAATTAATGGGTAGGTAAGTGGATAATTCATTACCGTTAAATTACACCTGTAACCACAGGGTTGCTGAGAATGGTTCATAAATGTTTACAAGAGTTGGTTTTGCATATTTTTTCTCCACTCCTTATTTGGTGATATCACTTTGGAAGCTTGGGTATTTACACCATACATACCAGCAAAAACTATAAATTAGAGCTTTTTTCTCCTACGCCCCCCATAGCCAATAGTTAAACATTTACATCACATCAGTGAGTATAACTTTATGAAGACAAAGAAAAAAATGCTTATTTTCAGAGGTGAGCTAGTAATATTTGTAGCATCTTACAAATTACATTAGAACATGGTAAGTCACAGACAAATCCATTATTCAGTTTCTTAGTTTTAACTATATTCAACTACTTCAAAGTTATTTTCCCTAGAAATATACTTCATTAAGTTAAAACAAATATATATATATAAATTGTTTATAATTTCCTGCTACTGACATTTTATTTTTATTAAATATCCTCTGGCCAAAGAAAATATAGACTAGACAAGTTAAACAGTCATGGAAGACTTTAAAACTACCACCATGGGGGAGAGAAAATGAACTCAGTTTTACAGAAACAAAATGTTGCTGGGTTTTCTAGTGCTGTTGTAAGCCAGTGAAAAAAGCACTGGAGGATGTTGAGTGGGAAGAGGGAAGTTGGTCAATGCAATTGGGCCACCTGTGTTTGCCAATTGGCATTTATCAGGTTAGGTCCCCACTATTCCTCAGAGACAGAGAAATGGGCCTATCTTCTTTGATGATTACAACAAAAAAGATGGCTCCCAAGTCCTTGAGAAAGAACTTCCTGGGCTGTTAAATTCTCAAGAGCTTGGTAGAATGTTTACATATCAAAGGGGCAGAAAAAGAATTCATGATTACAAGTTTTCTAAAGTAAATGCTCTAAGAAAAGGGAGGTTAGGCGCTTAAAGTCAGAGACAACTGCATAAAGTTTAATCAAGCCAAGGGTAATTTTTAAAACCTTCATGGTCATTCCCAGTAATTTAATATGATGTAACCAATGAGTGCAGTGTTAGTCAATAGTCTCATAAATTTCATTTAATTATTTTTTGCATAAGCCACTACTCCATCACTTTTCCATATTCATTTGTCATTCTCATGTATAAGATCACATTTGCAAGTTGGTTCAGTAGGAAGGAAAGTAAATATTGCAGCACTGGAAAACATTAGAATTAAATGTCTCCCAAAAATCACATCTCTAAACAAAGCAGTACTTTAGTTCTGATGTTTCTGTAGACTGAATATTTGTGCATCCTCAAAATTTGTATATTGAAATCCTAATACCCACTGTAATTGTATTTAGAAGTGGAGTCTTTGAGAGGGGATTAGGTAATAAGGGTGGAGCTCTAATAAATGGGTTCATTGCCCTTATAAAAGAGAGTCCAGAGAGATCCCTCGACCTTTCCACCATGCACAGATATCAGCAAAAAGATGGTTGTCTAGGAACCAGGAAGCAGGTTCTCACCAGACACCGTATTGGCTGGCACCTTGATCTTGGTTTTCCCAGCCTCTAGAACTATCAGAAATAAATTTCTGTTCTTTATAAGGTTCCTGGTCTGTGGTATTCATTTATATCAGCTTGAATGAACTAAAACAGAAACTGGTACTGAGTGATGGGGTTGCTGTTAACACAAATACCTAAAAAAAATAAAAGCTGCTTTGGAAATGGGCAATGCGTAGAGACTGGAGGAGTTTTGAGGTACCTGCTAGAAAAAGCTTACATTGCTGTGAATGGACACTTAAAGGTGATTCTGATGAGAACTCAGATAAGAGAAAGCTTCAACTTCATAGAGAACATCTAAGTAATTTTCAACAATCTAAGACTATGAACGGTAAAGATCATTCTGATGAGGTCTCAGAGATGAGGAACATGATATATGTAGATAGATATAAAATGGCAAAGAATTTGGCTCAATTGTGTTTGTGTTCTAGTGTTTTGTAGAAGACAGAACTTGTGAGCAATGCAATTTGATACTTAGCTAAAGCCATTTCTAAGCAAAGTGTTGAAGGTGTGGATTGACTTTGCCTGACTGTTAATAATAAAATGCAAAAAAAAAAAAACAGCAATGATTTACAGATGGAATTGTTCATCAAAAAGGAAGCAGAACTTAAAGATTTGGAAAATTCTCAGCTTATCTATATTGCAAAAAATAACACTAAGGATAATAATGCCAAGGATCCTTTGATGAGATTAGTATGAATTCCCTATTTCAACAGAAACCAGAACCCCTATCTCTCTAAGATGATAGAAAAATGGCCCTGAAAGTCACCAAAGTTGCCACTCTCATCACAGGCCCAGAGTGCAAGCACCAAGGAAGCAAAATGATTTCAAAGGGGGGGGGAGCGCTGCCAGCGCCTATGGAATCTCAGCGAACTTGACCTGGCACTGCCTCACATCACATGCTCCCTATTCTATGGTTCTATGCTCCTTAGCCACTCCAGATGAGGATCTTGCAGGCCCTGGTGTGGCACAGGCCACAGTGGCCACTGACCTGGAGAGTGCAAGCAGTAACCATCATCTGCTTCAAGGTGGCACTATTCCTCCACCAAGCAAAGTACATGAGCCCTGTTGGCATGGCTGCCTCCATCCTGGATTTAAGGATAGAACTTCCTGGAACCATAGGTGTGCAACTCAGGCACAGAGCTGCTGACAAATGGGATCACTTCAGAGAAACATCACAGGGATGGGCCTAGGAATACAGCCACTATGGGGGCAGAGCCACCCAAAGCTATGGGTCAGGGCTGCACTGTATGCTGTGGGATCTGGACTGCCACTACAGTGTGTCCTGAAGGTGAAACCTCTGTCCCAGTGGGCTTGGAAAGCAGAGCATCAAGACAAAGAGAATTATTCTTGAGCCTTAAAGTTCTCCATTAGGTTGTAGACTTAGAGGGAGCTGTCACGCTTTTTTTTTTTTTCCTTATTTGTTTCTTTTCAAATGGGAATGTCTATCCTATGTCTGTCACGTCATTGTATTTTGAAAGCACATTACTTGTTTGGGTGCACAGGCTCACAAATGGAAAGCAATTTGCTTCAGAACAAATTATGCCTTGAATCTCACCCATATCTGATTTAGAGACTATTTAGATCAGACTTTGGACTTAGACTTTAAAGTTAATACTGGAATGAGTTAAGACTTTTCTCTTGGGATAAGATCAATGTATTTTACATGCAAGAAGGACATTAATTTGGAGGACCAGGGGTGGGATGCTACAGATTAAATGTTTGTGTCACTGCAAAATTCATGTATTGGAATCCTAATACCCAATATGATATAGTATTTGCAGGTGGGGCCTTTGGGAAGTGATTAGGTCATGAGTGTGGAGCTCTCATCGACGGGATCGTGCCTTACAAAAGAGAGTTCAGAGAGCTTCTTTGTCCCTTCCGCCATATGACAAGATAGTGAAAAGATGGCCTCTATGAACCAGGAAGCAAATTCTCACCAGAAACCAAATCTGCTAAAAAATTAATGATGGACTTCCCCAACTCCACAACTATGAAAAATAAACTTCTATTGTTCATAAGCCACCCAATTTCTGATATTCTGTTACAGTAGCCCAAATGCCCCAAGACAGATGTTGAGATATGCCTTTACCATGATTATATGTCATGAGTTAGTTAAGAATAATAATTAATGGCACCTATGTTGTACAATGTTTATTTTAAAATATAAATTGGAAAAAGTAGAAAAGTTGAGTTGAAAGTTGAGCTGAAAATTTATTTGCAAGTTAAAAGGGCTGATAAAAGCCAAGGAAACCTTGAAGAATAGGTGCTGATAAAGACAATGACATATGAATAGAAACAGTACCATACACACATGGTCACTTGTTACATGACAGAGGTGGCACTAGAAATCACTGACAAAAAGTATACTTCCAAATAAAAAGCTTCTTAGAATACTGAATATCCATATATAGTATCCTACCTTATACCATATATAAATAACCTGTTCCTTGTGCATCAGAGTTCTAAATGTGAAGGGCAAAATTATGACTATTTTAGAGGATAATAAAGAATATCTTCATAATTTCAGGGTAAGAAATGATTTCTTAAAACAAAATTCATTACTAATTATAAAAGATTAAAGTATTCAATAGTACTACAAAATCATTCTTCTATAAAGACAATGTAGAAAACACTGAGTGTGAACAACTGCTTGCAACACACTTAACAAAAAAACTGATATTTAAAACATATTGAAAACTCCTACATTTAATTAGAAAAGGGAGAGAGAACACACTTAAAAATAGGCAGAAGTATTAAATGACCACTTCACAAAAGAGCAAATCCAATTCGAAAATTAACAAAAGATGTCAACCAGTTAGCAAAAGTTCAAATTAAAATCACAAAGTAAATCTCTTACACACATATCAAGTGCAGAAAAAAATTTAAATTATAATTTTGCTACAACATAGAGCAAGGAGAACACTCATATACTACTGTAAGTATAAAATGTTATTGCCACTTTGGAAACTGTTTGAAGTCATCTAATAAATTTGCATTCTTACATACCTTACAACCTATCAATTTCAGTCATAAATTTATACCTTAGGTAAATTCTTGTACATTTGCACTAGGATATATATACAAAAACATATATAACTGCATTATTTGGGTTTTTTTAAAGATTTTATTTATTTGAGAGAGAGCGAGCCCGTGCTCACATGAGCAGGGGAGAGGGACAGAAGGACAAGCAGACTCTCCACTGACTGGGAAGCCCAATGCGGGGCTCCATCCCGGGACCCTGAGATCATGAGCTGAGCTGAAGTCAGGTACTTAACTGACTGACCCATCCAGGGACCCCTGTAACTGCATTATTTGTTATAGGAGAAGCAGGAAACAATTTATCTCCATCAATAGCAGAATGGGCAAACATGCTATTTTATACTATGAAATAGTCAAATGATGCATATCAATATGATTGAGTACAGTACATGGAGCCAGATTAAATAGATTCATATCTGAGTTCCATCAATAATGAACTCAGACTGATATTATATTTAATAATATCTAAAGACAATATGAGTGATACCATCATTGTTAAAACAATAAAGTTGAATGAAAGACAGTTGTATAACAGCATAAATAGCTCTAATAAATAAGACATAGCAAAGGAAGACAAACATTATTGTATATGGTGTAATTCCATTTGTATAAACTTCAGAGACAGAAAAACTATATAATGGGGATATATACAATAAATATATAATATAAATATACAATAAATCTAAAACAAATTAAAAATAAAATGTAATCCAAATGTCAACATAGTGATTACTTTAAGGCTTGGTAGGCAGATGTGATCATAAAAAACAGCATCAGGGTGGGGTACCTGGGTGGCTCAGTCAGTTAAGTGTCTGATTTTGGCTCAGGTCCTGATCTCTGGGTCCTGGGACTGAGGTCTACAGTGAGGCCCACATGGAGCCCATATGGAGCCCATGTGGAGCCCCACACCAAGCCGCGCCTCGGGCTCCACCTCAGCAGAGAGTCTGCTTGTCCCTCTGCACCAACCCCCATGCTCGTGCGCTCTCTCTCTCATAAATAAAATCTTAAAAAAAAAAAAAAAGCATCAGAGCTATTAGAAAGTTATTAATTTGTGAATTTCATGGTATGTACATGGTTGTTTTTATATTGCACTTTAAGCTGTTCATTTAGATTTTATTCACTATTCTACACATATATCTCACAATTAAAATAAATATATAGATAAAATTAACTAGAACAAATGTGAGGGTTTTTTCTATAATAACAAGATAGAAACTTACCTCTCAAATGGCAGAGGAAAGAAAGGTCAGTCAGAAATTAGGTATATGTGACATGTGATTAGCTGGGTTCAGATAAGGATGGGAAGGAACATTATTTCTGATTTAATTATTGTGTTTTGTAGATGTAGTGAATATAGTTATGGTTGCCTTTAGTGAGATGTTTCAGATTTAGAATTTGTTTTCTTTTGACGGTAATGGTCTTTCCATGAATCCTTTATTCTACTTAGCCTGGAAAGTTTGCTTGTGAAGTACAGGTAACATAAAGTAAATGCTATGCTCATTATAAAAATATCCATTGTGTGAAGACATCATTTTTAAAGAGAAGACAGCTTGTTTCAATGGGAAGTTTATGTGCGTACTAATTATCTAAATGTTACTACCTGAAGCTCGTTTTATAATTGTGAATGTCTTACACAGTAAAACAGTACCCAACTGAGTTGGGAACTGAAATTATTTTGAGCCTATAGTTTGGTCATGAGCCAGGTGAATTTTGGCTAGTATTCAGAGATGCTTCATCCAGCACTATTCTCAAATCATTCGAATTAGGCTTTTCTTACCATCCTTGAGTATATCTGGATGGC
Source organism: Ursus arctos (assembly GCF_023065955.2). NCBI lineage: Eukaryota > Metazoa > Chordata > Mammalia > Carnivora > Ursidae > Ursus > Ursus arctos. The sequence goes on along the minus strand of NW_026623111.1, from coordinate 36,176,435 downwards.
ACCAGACAGATACTTTAAATTTGGCTTTTTGGGGAGCCTGGGTGGCTCAGTCAGTTAAGCATCTGCCTTCAGCTCAGGTCATGATCTCGGGGTCCTGGAATCAAGCCCCGCATTGGGCTCCCTGCTCAGTGGGGAGCCTGCTTCTCCTCCCTCTGCCCCTCACCCTACTGGTGCTCTTTCTCTTGCTCTCTCTCTCTCAAATAAATAGTAAATAAAATCTTTAAATTTGGCTTTTTAATATTTTTATATTATGTATACCAATATTCTGGTGATTTTTAAAATACTGATTTGGATATAAATTCTGAAATAAAAATCCTATTTTTCAGGGGCTGTTACTCCAGAGTTCAGGGTGTTATACAAAAAATACAGTAATAGCTCTTGAATTCTTACAAAAAGGGAAGGAACATTTATATTGCTTTAATGTAAGTAGACTCACAAGTTTAAATTTAGTCTATGTTCATATGACTGTTAAAGATATCACTACCACCACAAATGAATAATTATTTTTTATCTAATATACTCCTAAGTCAATTTATTGTGATAGTTGAAAGTTTTAGAAGCTAAAGACAAGTACCATGATTTCATTCATATGTGGAATTTAAGAATATGGGGGTGGGGAGCAAAGAAAGTTTTAGAAGCCCTGAAACAGTGTCTCTCAATACACAAATTGAAAACTTTTTCCTTGGTGGTAAAAGGAAATAAAAAAAATTAGAAGGTATAAGCTTAGAATTTGTGATTGTGCTGTGAGCCTGAAAATTTCTCTGAACCAAATAGTGATCATGAGTATCAAAGGGAGGAAAGAATGAAATAATTGTTTTCACGGTATTTTGAGGGATACTGAAGATAGTATGGTTCAAAAATCTTCCTCTTAAAAAACTTAAGCCTCCAAAAGGATAAAAATTTGTCCAAGATAGTTATTAATTAATCAGGACCAGAATATGAGTGTGCTAGTTCTGAATTTATAGCTTTCTTTGACAACATATTATTGAAAATTGCATTTATTTTATGAAGATATGTAGTTATTTTCCAGTAGTAACATTTTTTTTTCCTTAGCTTCCTTTGCTCTTTTCTTTAGAAGTATTTTTTTCTGGAATACAATATGAATTGAAATATCATTTTAACATTATATAAAATGTTATATAAATGAGACGTCACAACCAAAGATTCTATTCTAAACCCAGACTTGATAGCCATACGGAAATAGCATGATGACTCATCACCAGTGGCTCTCCAAAAAGACTAGGAACCTATTTAAAAGTTAATAAAAATTCTTCTCCATATTCTCATTAGTCTTGGCTGACAGTCTCAATCACAATTCCATACAGACTAAAATAGAATCATGAAAATTTCAAAGGCTGCACAACCAGAGATAAAATCTACCAATGCTGACAGCCAAGCCTGTGAGCTTGCAACATTTATTGAGTGCCTACTATGGGACAGATGTTGAAACCCCATGACAGTAGTGAATAAAACCAAATCTCCCTCTTACCTCCCCCCAAAAAGAAAACTTTCATAGTCTAGAGAGGGAGAATAATAGCTAACACCTGCTGAATTCTTACAAGTTACCAGTTGGCATCATCTCTATCACCTTATTTCATGCTCACTCGATGGTATATATTTTTCTTCACATTTTACTGATGAAGAAATTGAAGTACAGATCATTTAACTGAATTTTGCTCAAGTCAATATGCCATTCTAATTTTTTTTAGCTTATGTATTTCCCACAGGCTAAAGATAGTTAAATATAAAATTATAATCAGCTCTCGAGATGTTACTTCCTGTATTTTATATTTGGAAATCGTGAGAATTATTTCTCTTTCTCAACAAAAACTATCAACTAACTACACCCAGTTCTGAACTGATTACATATATATTCTCCTGCAAGTCTTTCTCTGGAGCTAGTATCTCTCTCCAACTTTTACCAGACCCTTGGTATCAATAACATATGCCGAGACCTTACTCATCAGAAAATTTATCGTAAATATATTAGACCAAAAGTTAACCTAGAAATCTTTGGAACTAATATTTTTATTTTTGTTTCTTCGGGTGAGGAGACTAAACCTGTAAAAATAAAGCACTTGCAGGAGATGCAGAGCTGGATAGTTAATGCAAAAGCTTGGGGTGGAGGGATGGGATGAGAAATAAAATCTGAGTTCCTGATCTAATCTGGTATGAATTTTCCATATTTTTTTTGATTCTTAGCTTTGAAATGAACTCTTATACTATTTTCTAAAATAAATACTATAGGATGTAGGTGACAGTCTGACTTTTTAGTACTCTGTTCCCACCAGTTTATTCTCAGAACATTTAATTTTGAATAATTATTTTCACTTTAATGCCTCATACCCTACTTGTCAGTTTATTAATTCAACAAATATTATTTATTGGTCATAATGCACATACTGAGTACGTATAGAAATATATTTTTTATGAATAGTTATCTTAAAATATAGGGCCTTAATTATGCAAAGATATTAATTCAACTATCGGTTTAACACAATAGCTCTTATTTTCAAATCCAAGCAAAAAAAGTTTTAAATAATGTAGCCTCTTTAGAAAAAAACAGGTTTAAAATTCTGAATACTTAAAAAGAGAATTCTATGTTAGTAACAATATCTATAATTTATATAGCATATAATAGATGCCAGCAACACAAAGTAGTACACATTTCACAAATATTTTTAAATTTATTCCTCAAATTAAGCTTACGGGATTTGTTTAATAGTATTTTCATTCCATAAGTGCAGAAACTGAAATTCAGGTAGGTAAATAATTTACACAAGGCCACACGTAGCTTACTAAGGTGTAGAAACACAGAAACTCTCATTATCCCTTCGGTTTATTTTCCCACTTTAGTATGTTTACTGACTTAAATATCTGTTGCTAGTAGCTACAACATGGCATACAAACTGCTTTCTCTAAAGATCTATCGTGTGGAAGAACAGAAAAGTTTAAATAATTTAAATAATCTAATTTCATCATATGAAGAACACATATACAAATTCTTTAACAAGCCATTCCAACCAGATGGCTTTTAGATCCAGCCAGAGGGGAGAAGGTGTAAACTAGGCATATGCCACCCATCCTTGCCAATCAATTCTGCAAATATTCAAACACGATCAATAAAAAGTAGAAATGGAAAAGTGAATCATATTTCTTTACTGTGTTTAAAGGAGCCCTCAAGCTATGTCATCCAACTTGTCAATTATAACAATTTCTAAGATGTAACACTATCTGTACAGCCACACTTCTTCAGAGAAGTTTCTATTAAGTTAAAAAAGATGTTTGATATAATATCCAATAGATGAAAGATGTTGGAAAAGCCATGGAAAGAACTCCTCATATTTGGTGGATTTTAGTTTCAGGATTGAGAAACAATTTATATCTTCAGTGTTTACTTGTTCTATTATGGTTGTTAAATGGAGACATGCTAACTTCAATAAAATCTTTGGAATTGCACCCATAGGACCACCAGGTTCTTCTATAGAAAAATAATTACAATGAGAAAAAATGTTTTAAACTCTATTGTTTTCAAATCTATAGCCATGGATTCTGCAAACATTATTCTTCCACTAATGTCCCTAGGTTGGAAGAGACCATGCACAATGGAGAGAATGGGTTCTAGGTAATGGTGTGTAGCACAGTGAAATACGGCGGTCCAGCTGTAAATTATTCTTCACTCTCACACATGTGTTTACTTATTTTGTACAACTGTTCCATTAAGGGCAGGGCTTGTAGGTAGAACTGGAGTTTTGCCATGGGTTGAAAATATTTCCCCAAGGACTACTTTACATACACCTTTTAAGAGCTCCCTCTACTCTGAAATATCAGGGCTAGTAAACCTATAGAAAAAAATGGAATGTGATAAATATTGCTACATTGGCAGTCATATCACAATACATACACTACAAATGTAGCAAAGTAACACACTGTACACCTTAGACTTATACAATGATAAATGTCAAATTTATTCAATTTTTTAAAAAGAAACTAAAAAAATAAGGAAACAGCAAGAGAGAGAAAGATAATTACAAAAAGTATAGTTTTTCTCTGTGATTCTGAGGGGTACTTTACTTTCTCTATAGAACAAGAAAAGAAAAATTAGACTGGTAGGACTTATTATGTGTAGGGAAAATGTGCTACTTGTAAAATCAAATCAGAAGTTGAAGAAGAAACTTAAATAATAGTGCTAAATAATTACAAGTGTCTATTGTAAGGTAGTATGATAAGGTGTGGGAACTTGCCTTTTATTTAATACTCCAGTGAAATGAAAGCTTACATTATCTAACTCAGCAGTTGGCAATGATTCAGCTCTACTTTAATATTTTCATTTTAGGAATCGTAAAAATCATGAAAGTAGTATTCACACAGATACCTGCTGCTAAGATCTTAATAATAGAAAGTGACTCAGAGTTAAACAATAGAATAATGAATATAAAAACAAATAATTCTATAGCTAAACTATTACTGAAATGTCTATATTTAAATAGTGACCATTTGTTTTTCAAGTAACACTTTTTAAAATTAAACTATTTATCTCATATAACTTCACTGAGACATGTACATAAATGTGATAATAAAAAGAACACAGTCTCCAATATACACCTTTACAGAATGTATATTTGATGAATGCTCTGATTTGTGTGGGATGATTCACTATGGATCCAGAAGTTGTACACTGAGCAAGCACAACTCAGGAGTCAGATAATCATGTAGTGTCATCTCTTACTCTCCAATTAAATGCATTTCGGTGATGCGGGTTTACTACTGATTTGAAAGGGATCTCTGGCAGAATCAATGTTTATCGTTCCTCTTACAACAATAATCCAGTTAGACATTAAGTCTCAAATCACAGTTTATTTTCAGAAATAACACAGTTCAGTCTCAATTTTATTTCTATAGAATAGCAACAAAAAATTGGAAAGCAATTAAATGGATCACTTATAACAGGATCAGTAAGCATCAAATAACTACTGAATTCATCAAAATTGTAAATGACATCGATCCTAAACTATTTCACATTACAGAGAGAAATGTGTGCAGTCTATTTAAATCAGACGTATACCACACACTGATGAAGTCAAGGTTAAATAATTATTCTGTATAACTTACTTTTTAGATTCAGTGAAATTTAAAATCCCTGCAAGTGTCATGATTAAAATTGACTATAAAGTCGATAAGGAAATTGATTATAAGGTTCATATGGAAATGGAAAAGGACAAAAAATTAGATAAGCTTGAAGAGGAAAGTTGGAGAATTTTTATTAAAAAATGTCAATAATTAAGGCAATGGGAACAAGTAGAGTGGGGACAAATAGACACAGCGACAAAGAGACAAATGGAATAGACTATAGAATCCAGAAAGAGACCTATACAGGTACAATAGATTTACAATAAAGATACCACTGAAATCCAACAAAGCAACAACGTTCTTTTTCAACAAAAGTTCTGGATCTAGTGGAATGTCAAGGGAAAAAAGTAAATCTTGAATCCTACTCTCCATCATATACAAATATGAATCCTAGGTCTATTACAGACCTTAATAAAGTAAAATCATTAAGCTTCTAAAGATAACAAGAGGAAATGCTTTTTTTTAAACATTATTATTTATTTATTTGACACGGGGGGGGGGGGGAGAGAGAGAGCAAGCAGAAGCACAAGCAGGGGGAATGTCAGAGGTAGAGAAAGAAGGCTCCCAACTGAGCAGGGAGCCCAATGCAGGCTTCATCCCAAGATCCTGGGATCATGACCTGAGCCAAAGGCAGACGCTTAACCGACTGAGCCACCCAGGCACCACAAGTGGAAATGTCTTCATGAACTTGGGGTAGGCAAAGATTTCTTAAACCATACATAAAAATTAAAAAAAAAATTAATATGAAAACTGATGAATTGCACACTATTAAAATTGAAGGATTTTGTGCATTAAAGATTCCCTTAAATAGTGAAGACATTCATAGAATGTGAGATGTTGCAATACATGTACCTGAAGAACTCATATCCAGAATACAGTTTTCTCATAAATCAGTGGAAGAAAGGATAAACTCTCCCATCTTTCCAAGAGAAAATGAGCAAAATATTTGAATAGGCACTTTATAAAAGAAGACCTCCAAATGTCCTTATAAGAATATCAAAAGATGCTCAATCTCTTTAATCAAAAGGGAAATGTAAATTAAAAGGACAATGAGATAACCCTACAACCACAAAAATAAGATAATCTTCATGAGGACAATGAGATTGTTCTGAAACTACAAGAATTCTATCCATTTTGAATTGCTACAAAATGGAAAAAAAAACCCCAAAAAACAAAACCCATAACTGGAAAAAACAAGTGATGGTAGGATGTGCACAACTGCAACTCCCAAGCACAATAGTTGTAATTTTTAATTGTTAAAATCTTTTTGGAAAACTATTTGTTCAGTGTCTACCAAATGTAAATATATACATATCCAATATCCCAGCAATCCCCACCTCTAGCCATTCTACTACTACCCAAAAGTAATATGCACATTTTGTGTCAAAAGACATGCACAAGAATTTTCATATCAATGTTATTTACAGTTGCCAAAGCTGAAAATACGTCACTTAGCCATTAACAACAGAATGATAAATATGTTGTAGGATATTCATATAATGTAATATAATGCATCAATAGAGGAGAAACAACATACAATAAAAATGAACCACTTTGAGGTAACATCAGGTAAAACGATCAGTTACGATTAAGTACAATTTTATTGCATTTAGGTAAGTTTCAAAATTTGGCTTAGATAAATTAATGTGGAAGAAGTTAGACAGTTTCTTTGAGGAGGAAACATGGCAAAGAAGTCAGCACTATCTGCATAGTAACAAGTTTTGTTCTTTTTAATCATCTTTGTTCTTTTTAATCATTTTTTTCTGCTACTTCTACCATCTCTGTCATTTATAGTTATATTTCCCTACTGATTTTTTTTTCCTGGTTTTGAGTCACATTTTCGTCTTCTTGGCCTGCATAAGAGTTTCTGATTGGAATGTTAACATTATAAATGTGATATTTTGAGTGTCTGGATTTATGTCTTCTGTTAAAAAATACAATGCTTTATTCTGCCACAGAAACCAGTTACATGCTGAGTACTTTGATTATTTTGACCTCTGCTTTTAAAATTTGCCCAGGTGAATCTAAAATACCCATCACTTCAGAGCATTCACTCTCTCTACTAAGTCATGACTCATCTGGGCTGTCTAGGAATACTCTAACTCTGAGGATGCTCCATTCTGTCTGGTTAGGGACAGAATATCTTATTTTGTACTGAGCTCCAGAAATTTTCAGTTTATAACTCTGGTTGTTCTTTGCCTGGTCTTTGGCAGTTTCACATTTCTCATGTGCCTTTAGCAGTCAGCAAATACTCTAGTGACCACCACTGCAACTCTCTGGAGGTCTTTTTCTACACAGATCCCTTGTGCTCAGAAAACAATGCTGAAATTTCCAAGCACCTCAGTTCCTCCAACTATTATTACTAATTCCTTCACTCAATGAGGTTTCCCTTGTTTAGCTTGGATTCCTCTCTTTGCACCATGTCCTAGAAAACACCATAAAGAGGAAAGCAGGATGACTGTTGTCCAATGTCTGAAAGAATTACTTCATACAATTGTTTGGTTTGCTAGTTTTATTGCTGGAGGTTAAACTGGGTCCTAGTGAAACCACTAGGGCCATTAGCCAAAGTCCTCATCTTCATTAGATTTTTTAATGTTTAAAAAAGTTTTATAATTGGTTTCGTTCATTTTTTGACGTTTTATTTTGAATATCAGAAATCTATTTTGTATCATTCCTATTTTATATAACTCAAATAATTGGTTTTGAAGTGTACAAAGTACTCAAACTTTGCAACTATCTATCCATTGTTACCTTTCATTTCTTACCAGGATACTAAATTCTTCCTTGATTAATCCTCTTATATATCTCTCACAGAGCAATAAGGGAATCTAAACTCAATTTGTTAAAGATTTAACCTATACTAAGTATAAAGTGATAAATAACAGAATAACATATCAATTTTATTTATAGGCAAGGTGAATAATATTTTCAAAGTCATGTGGCATAATTTAATGCACCCAAACCAGGGTTTGAATCCCGAATCTATTATTATTAGCACTGTATTCATTAGCAGGTTTTAGTCCTCTATGAACCCCAATGTTCTCAGCCCTAAAATGGAAATACTAATCTGCCAATGGTGGCATTAAAAGAGATAAAGCACGCATTTAGTGAATAGTCAATATTGTGATAACACCCTCATTATTTTCTACTTTCTATTTTTATTGCAAGTTTTCTAAAAGCTAAGTTATCTGACTTTTAAGTACAGAAAAATGAAAAAATCCTTTATTTGTTCTTACAAAAGGAATAAATTTTTAAATTGAACTTTTGGTATTAATCAGGGACTCTAAATACATTATCTTGTCTTTTTGTTATTAATACATCTGTAGGCCAACAAATTAAATTCATAGACAGTTACTTGTAACTATGTAGTTTCTGAGCTAATTAATGTGTCTTGTGTCTCCGTTCCAACCACTAATATGTGTCTTGAGCGTAACAAGCAAACCACTGATAATTCAATACTGTATGCCGAGAAATCAAATTCATTGGTAGTGCATATGCTGTTGGAAAGATGAATAGGATGAATTATACTATGAGATGAAGAGCCTTCAATGTTTCTTGTCTTCAAGGTTTCTACAAAAATGCAGAATCAGCTACTTTATTATCCGGACACTTTGTTAACGATAACATGGTTCAATAAATTAAAATGCTTTCTAGTGGATTACACATTCATTATGGTAATGCAATTGTAGAAGCATAATCACAAAAGACATAAACTATGGCAAACTTACCTGATATGTGCAAGGTTGATGTTACAGACTATTTAATTCTAACTGCCATTGCAGTATATGTAAATTGTATGATTCATTTTAATACAGGAAGAAATTAGTGAAGATAAACATAAATTTCCCCAGTGATCTGCTGAAATAAAGGAAAAATTTCAAAATATTTAGCAGTCATAGAGGGTTATTTAATATTAAGTTTTCATTGTGATTTTTTCATTGACTCATACAGAAGAGCATTTCTCAATTTACGAATGTAAAAGAACATTTTAATATTCTTTGTGTTTTTTTTTAAAGATTTTATTTATTTATTTGACAGAGAGAGAGACAGCCAGCGAGAGAGGGAACACAAGCAGGGGGAGTGGGAGAGAAAGAAGCAGGCTCCCAGCACAGGAGCCTGAAGTGGGGCTCGATCCCAGAACACCGGGATCACGCCCTGAGTCGAAGGCAGAAGCTTAACGACTGAGCCACCCAGGCGCCCCCATTTTAATATTCTTTTAACTATTAGCTTCTAATATAATTACAATGTGGTAAGATAATATACTTATACTTATGAACTAAATACTGAAATTTGTTGAGGCTTTATATAGTTTTATCATTCTCTGTATTCAATTATCCTTTTTCCTCTGCATCTTTTAAGTACTTATTTGTTCTTTATCTTTGATTTTCAAGAATTCAATTATAAGTGTGAATTTATTTGTATTTATCTTTCTTGGGGTTCATTGAACTTGAAACTGTGAAATCATTTTCCACCAGATTTGAGAAAATGTCAGCCATTATTTCTTCAAATTTGTTTTCACTATTTTCTCTCTCCTCTAGTCCTGAGTCTATCATTACTGATTTGTTAGACCACTTTATATTGTGTCCCACAGTTTACTCATACTCTGTTTATTTTTATTCAATTTCTTTATCTCTGCTGTGAAAATTGGATAATTTCTATTAATTTAGCTTACTCAGTACTTTTTTAAAAAAGATTTTATTTATTTATTTATTTGAGAGAGAGAGAGAGTGACACAGCCAGCGAGAGAGGGAACACAAGCAGTGGGAGTGGGAGAGGAAGAAGCAGGCTCCCAGGGGAGAAGCCTGATGTGGGGCTCGATCCCAGAGCGCCAGGATCACGCCCTGAGCCGAAGGCAGATGCTTAACAACTGAGCCACCCAGGTGCCCCTACTCAGTACTTTTTTAATAGGCTTTATTTTTAGAGCAGTTTTAGGTTTATAGAAAATCAAGCAGGAGAAAGATTTCCCATAGAACTCCTGTCCCCACATGTGCATAGCCACCCCCTTTTCGACATCCCCCATCACAGTGCTACATTTGTTACACCTGATTAAACCTACATTGTCACATCATTATCACTCAGAGTCCAAAGTTTACATAGAGTTCATTACTGGTATTATACATTCAATAGGTTTTCACAAATGTGTAAGTATTATGTTCGCCATTATACTATCATACAAAATAGTTTCACTGCCCTAAAAATCCTCCTATTCATGCTCCACCTATTCATCCCTCCCTACCCCCAAACCCTTAGCAACAACCGACATTTTACTGTCTCCATGGTTTTTTCTTTTTCCATGATGGCAAAGATTTAGAATCAACCAGAATTCAGCCTTCTCGGACTGGTTTCATTCACTTGGTAATATGCAGTTAAATTTCCTCCATGTCTTTTCAAGGTGTGATAGCTCACTTCTTTTTGGTGCTAAATAACATTCCATTATCTGGATGTACCACAGTTTATTTACCCACTCACCCCCTGAAGGACATCTTGGTTGCTTTTGTTTGGGCAATTATGAAAACAGCTGCTATAATCATTCATGTGCAGATTTATGTTTGGACGTAAGTTTTCCATTCCTTTGAGTAGATACCAAGGAGCACATCACTGGATTTTATGGTAAGAATATGTTTAATTTTGTCTTCCAAAACAGCTATACCATTGTGTATTCTCACCAGCAATGAATGAGAGTTTCTACAGCTCCACAATCTTACTCACATTCGGTGTTGTCAGAGTTCCAAATTTAGGCCATTCTAATAGGTGTGCAGTGGCACGTAATTGTTGTTTTAATTTGCATCTCCCTGATAAAATATGATATGGAACATCTTTCCATATGCTTTTTGCTATCTGTATACCTTCTTTCTGAAATATTTAAGGTTTTTGCCTATTTGTTTAAAATTGGGTTATTCTCTTATTATAGAGTTCTAAGAGTTCTTTATATATTTTGGGCAACAGTATTTTGTCAAATATGTCTTTTGCAAATATTTTCTCCTTATCTGTGACTTGTTTTGTTTTGTTTTTTTCATTCTCCTGACAGTATCCTTGCAGAGTAGAAATTTTTATTTTTTAATGAAGTCCAGCTTATCAATTATTCCTTTTATGGATCATGCCTTTAGCTTTTCACCTAAAAAGTCATCACCATTCCTAGAACTAGAAAAAAATAACTGTAAAAATTTTATGGAACTACAAAAAACCCAGAAGAGCCAAATCAATCTTGAGAAAGAAAAATGAAGCTGTGGCTATTACAATTCCAGACTTCAAGATATATTACAAAGCCATGCTAATCAAAACAGTCATGGTACTGGCAAAAAAAAAAAAAAAAAAAAAAGAAAGAAAAGAAAAAGACATATAGATCAATGGAACAGAATAGAGCCAGAAATAAACCTACTTTTATATGGTCAATTATTCTATAACAAAGGAAGAAAGCATATACAATGGGAAAAAGTCTCTTCAATAAATGGTGCTGGGAAAACTGGACAGCTACATACAAAAGAATGAAACTAGGTCACTTCTGAACACCAGAAAGAAAAAATAAACTTAAAATGGATTAAAGATGTAAGTGTGAGGCCTGAAACCATAAAAATCCTAGAAGAAAACACAGGCAGTGATTTCTTGGACATTGGCTGTAGTAACATGTACCCTAAGGCAAGGTAACCAAAGTGAAAATAAAGTATTGGGACTATATAAAAATAAAAAAGCTTTTGCAGGGGCGCCTGGGTGGCTCAGTCGTTAAGCATCTGCCTTTGGCTCAGGGCGTGATCCCAGCATTCTGGGATCAAGCCCCATGTCGGGCTCCTCCACTGGAAGCCTGCTTCTTCCTCTCCCACTCCCCCTGCTTGTGTTCCCTCTCTCACTGGCTGTCTCTATCTCTGTCAAATAAATAAATAAAATCTTAAAAAAAAAAAAAAAGCTTTTGCACAACAAAGGAAACCATCAACAACATAAGAAGTCAACCTACTAAATGGAAGAAGATATTTGAAAATAATATATCCAATAATGGTTAATATTCAAAATATAGAAAGAACTTATACAACTAAACACAAATAATCTGATTAAAATATTGGCAGAGGACCGAATAGGCATTTTTCCAAAGAAGACATACAGATGGCCTACAGACACATGAAAAGATGCTCAATATCACTAATCACAAGGAAATGAAAATCAAACCATAATGAGATATCACCTCATACCTGTTAGAATGGCTAAAATCAAGAAGACAAAAAAACAGCAATTGATGGCAAGGAAGTGGAGAAAAAGGAACCTTTATGTATTGTTGGTGGAATGAAAATTCATTCAGCCACTGTGGAAAACAATATGGAGTTTTCTCAAAAAATTAAAAATAGAAGTACCATTACCATATGATCCAATAATTCAATTACTAGGTGTTTAGTAAAAAAAAAAAAATGAAAACACTAATTCGAAAAAATACATACAACCCTATGTTTACTGCAACATTATTTACAATAGCTAACATATGGCAACAACCTAAATATCCATCAATAGATGAATAGATAAGATGTGGTTCATATATATAATGGAATATGACACAGCCTTAAGAAAGGCTGAGATCATGTCATTTGTGACAACATGAATAAACCCTGAAGGTATTATGTGAAGTGAAATTAGTCAGACTGAGGAAGACAAATACCATATGATTTCACTCATATGTGGAATCTAAAAAAGCAAATGAATAAACAAACAAACAAACAAGAAGCAGAATCAGAGAACTGATGGTTGCCAGAGGGGAGGTGGGTAGGAAGATGGGAAAAATGGGTGAAGGGGAGTGGGAGATGCAGGCTGCCAGTTATGAATGAATAAATCATATTAATAAAAGGCACAGCATAGGGAATACAGTCAGTCACATCACAGTAGCATTATATAGTGACAGAAAGTAGCTACAATTGTGGTGAGCAGAGCACAACATACAGAGAAGTTGAATCACTATGTTGTACACCTGAAACTAAGGTAACACTGTGTATCAACTATACTCAAATAAAAAATTATTTTAAAAATAAATTAAATAAATAAAAAGTCATCTCTAAACCCAAAGCCATCTAGATTCTCTCCTGTTATCTTCTAGGAGTTTTACAACTTTGCATTTTTAGGTCTGTGATTCATTTGTGTGTGTGTTTCAAAATTTTCTTTAAATTTTAGTTGTCATATAGTATAATATTAGTTTTAGGAGTAGAATTTAGTGATTCATCACTTACATATATCACTCAGTGCTCATCACAGCAAGTGCCCTCCTTAATACCCATCACCCATTTAACCCATCCTCCTACCCACTTTCTCTCCAGCAACCCTGTTTGTTCTATATAGTTAAGAGTCTCTTATGTTTCTCTCTTTTTCTTTTGTTTTCTCTATGTTCATCTGTTTTGTTTCTTAAATTCCACATATGAGTAAAATTATGTGGTTATTTGTCTTTGTCCTACTGACTTATTTTGCTTAGCATAATACACTCTAGCTCCATCCATGTCATTGCAAGTGGCAAGATTTCATTCTTTTTGATGGTTGGGTAATATTCCAGTGTGTGTGGCAGGGGTGGCGGGTACATGCACTACCTCTTCTTTATCCATTCATCAGTCAATGGACATTTGGGCTCTTTCTGTAATTTGGCTATTGTTGAAAATGATGCTCTAAACATCGAATACCTCATAGTTCAATCCCTGGGTCATAGGGTAGTTCTATTCTTAACTTCCTTAGGAGTCTCCATACTATTTTCCAGAGCATCTGCACCAGTTTATAATTCCACCAACAGTGTAAGAGTGTTCCCCTTTCTCCATATCCTTACCAACATCTGTTGTTTCCAAAAATGTTGAATGCTTCACAAATTTGCATGTCATTCTTACACAGGAATCATGCTAATCATCTCTGTACTCTTCCAATTTTAGTATATGTGCTGACAAAGTGAGCACTATGATTTGAGTTAATTTTTGTGAAGGGTGCAAGGTTTGTGTTCAGATTCATCCTTCTGCATGTAGATGTCCTATTTTTCCAGCACCACGTGTTGCAGAGACGATCTTTGCTCCATTATGTTGCCTTTGCTCTTTTGTCACATATGGGTTAACTATATTTATGTGGGTCTATTCTCCCCATTCTATTCCAGTGATTTGTCTAGTCTTTTACCAACATACTGTCCTGATTACTGTAAATTTATAGTAAACGTTAAGGTCAGGTAATGCCAGTTCTCCAACATTGCTCTCCTCAGACACAAAGAGGAATGAAGGAAGTAGTCTAAGATGGATCCAACCTATTGCAAATACATGCACATGGATTCTGCAATTAATCATTAAAAAGCAACTGATTGATAAAGTCATGCTTAAAAGGAAAATGGCCTCTGCTCTTTAGGACACATGTGCTACTAGCATGGATTAGACCCAAAAGTGAATTGAAGCGATGGTTTTTAACTTTGAATAGAGGCAATATAAACACGCATTTTACATATTTTAATATTGATGAAATCCAAATGTGTCTTACATTTAATGCCAGAAGAAATGTTCCAGGTAGAGGTGTAAGATGTGAATTTTCTGTGTTTTCTAATTTATTAATTCATAGAATTTATATGCTAATCCATCTGTCATCTGAATTCATTTCTTTGTTTTGATGTTATCACATATTTGCTTTTTAATTAAATATGAATGTTTAATGAGGCTTAATATGTCTCCCAAAATTTTAAATTCTGAAACACCATTGAAATAAGCTTGCCAAGCATTTAGATATTACCACTTGGACACATGGTATTAACATCAAAAACAGCAAAAATTGCCAAGCATCTCAGAATTAGAGCTTTACAAATGTAGAAGTTTGGAAAAATTCAGTTTAATGAAGAGACCTACAGATAACAGCTAAACAAGAAATACAGAATATCTGTGTTTTTCATCATACATCAAATTTAACCATTGATTTTAAAAAGCCCTGCATCATTATAATGTCATGAACAAACAAAAGTAATTTTGAGAGTCTTTAAGATGCGAATATATAGAAAGCATAGACATACTGGATTAGTGAACCTGTGTACTTCTGCCTAGACTATCGCTCCTTTCCCTTTATATCACCAGCAACATCATGGCTACTATTTTATTTGTGATCATCATTACTAATATCATTGTGCCTTTTATCTTTGTTTACATCAATTCTAAAACATAACTGCATAACTCTCAAGTTATCTCTGAGCCTCTGAATTCACTTCCTATGACCTTATGGAGAATAAGAAAACACTCTGGACCCACTCAAATCTCTACCTTTATTTTTCTCCATATTACCTAAAAGCATCTAAATAGAATATATTTTATTTATTTTTAAATTTATTTACAGTTTCCACTCAGTAGAATATAATAAACTCAATAAAAGCAAAGTTTCTGTCTGTAGTGCCCATTGCTATATCCCAGCTCTAGAAGAGACTACAACCTATAACAGGCCCTCAGTAAGCATGGGTTAAATGAATACATAAATTATGAAGAAAAAAATATTTACACAGATTAATGCTAATCATTACATGCATACTTTTAACTCATCTCCCTCCCCCCACCAAAAAAATAAATAAATCCTGAAATACGCCTCTGTTTTAGTTCAGGCAAAATACCATACACTGGGTGGCTTATATACAACAGATATGGAGGGTAGGAAGTATAAGATCAAGTGCTAGCACATTCTGTTTCTGGTAAGTGCTCACTTTCTGGTTCACAGTACCCTCTCGCTGTGTTGTCACATGGTATAAGAGGTAAGGGAGCTTTGTGGGCCTTTTTTATGAGGGCTCTAATCATCTCTAACCTCCTAATACCATCGACTTGAGGATTAGATTTTAGTATATGAATTTTGAAGGGACACAGGCCATAGCAGTATCTTATAAATGATCAAATTAAGCCACATAAAAACGAGAAAAAATTAGTCCAAGAAAAGCACATATCTTCAAAGTCACAGAAAACCATCCAGAGGAAAAGAAAATTAAAGAAAATTAATAAATTAATCTTATGTGTTAGATAGATTCCCTGGGCGGCAGATACTAAGGTGGAATTAGAAATACAGATTTACTGAGGGATAATGCCTATGAAAGTTAAAAGGGAGAGGGAAAAAGAATAGGCCAGAAAAGCCTTCAGACTGTAATGCAGGTCCTATATCTCTGAAAGAAGAGCAATGGGGGAAAGAATATGGGGTAAAAAGAGCCTCAAAGCATAGTACAACTCCAGAGTGGAGTCCTAAACTGACCACAACAGCAAGTTCTTGTACCTCCATGGTGCTCAGTCATTGATGAGGACTTTCTAGAAGGCCACAGCTGGCAAGCTGAAGCACAGTCTAAAGGCAGCCACAGCTAGAGACTGAGCAGTTTCACAATGCACAGCTGGTTCTCTTTTGACCAGTTATCTAAAAGGCACACTTCTATGGCTGCCACATGATATGAACCTACATTGAGGGGCTACAGCTTTGGATGGAAGATGAGCAATAATTTTCTTCTTCTAGGGCAAAGTAACATAATAAGCTTTGCATGGCCAGACTAGTATCCTAACAGATATGTGTATCAAATGACCAGATCTGAACAGAGAAATGAGAAACAAATTCTGGGGCCTAGAAATCCTATCATATGTAGAAATCACATGTCCCAAAACAAGGTCTGGCTTCAACACACACATTCTCAAAAAGATTAAAAGAACTAAGCCTGGAAGCTCTATTAATAGAATAATTGGAACAGTCTGCATTTGAACTGTCATTGAGGTAAAATGTAAAAATGCATGCACTTCTTTATTCTTGCTTATGTTTATTTCTGTGTCATTGTTACTGGTGGGAAGGGGAGAAGATGGGAGGGTTAGTCTTCAACTCATCCTGAAAAAAATATATGGATTTTCCAGAGCATTTTCAAGATGGTTAGGCAAGGGGCCACAGAGATGCAGCCATCTGTAATGGTCCAGTACAGGAGATACCACGGGGGAACTAGTAAAGGTAAAAACAGTAGTGACTATGGATGGTTTTCCATTTGGGCCATGTTCCTACAGGTAAGTATTATCATATGAAATATACTATCACAGTGATGAATTCCTAATATAAAAAATAGCTAAATAAAAGAGGCTAGTATAAAATTATAGCTCTGTCCAACTGTCTGGTTAAAACATAGTATATTAGATTTTTATTGCTGCAGTAACAAATGACCACAAATTTAGTGGCATAAAACACAGATTTATTATCTCACATATTTTGTAGGTCAGAAGTTAGGGTAAACGAGGGTTTCCTAAAGCTGAAATCAAGGTGTTGACAGGGCTGCCTTTTTTTTTTTTTTTTTTTTGATAGATTGATTGATGTGAGAGAGAGTGTGAGACAGAGAGAGAAGCAGGCTCCCTGCTCAGGGAGCCCAATGTGGGACTGATTCCAGGGCTCTGGGATCATGACCTGAGCCGAAGGCAGACACTCAACAGACTGAGCCACCGAGGTGCCCCAACAGGGCTGCCTTCTTTATGGAGGCTCTGGTTGTTGGCTTTCAAGGTGCTGGCTGATTCCATTTACCTGTTATTGTAGAACTGAGGTCCCTATTTTCTCACTGGCCGTCAGTCTCACTTCCTTTGCTCCTAGATGTTGTCTGCATTCTTTGTCATGCTTTCCGTGTTGCCCCTTCAACAACAGTGCATCAAGCCCCTCTTGTGCTTTAAATATCTCTGACTTCTCTTGCTACGTCATCTCTCTCACCTCACTTTGGAAAGTCCTCTGCCTTTAGAGACTGTGTGATTAGATTGGACCCCCATGAGATAATCTGAGGTAATCTCCCTATTTTAAGGTCCATAACCTTAATGACAACTGTAAAATCCTTTGTCAGATAACATATTCACAAATTCTAGGGATTTTGGCCTGGGTGTCTTTGTGGGTCCATTCTGATGACAAATAGTGAAGTTCCTAATTGTACTTTTAAAAACAAAATGAAATTCCAAATTACTCAAATCAAATTTGAATATATGTAAAATATTACATATGTATATACACATATATGAATATAAATGCATGTGAACATGTATTTCCCTCAAATGTCTAAATCATTAATGCCAAGATACATTTTCCCATCTATTTCCAAAATGTTTCAACCTTATATTCCATTTAAATGTGTAGAAAAAAATCAAATCAAAATATCTTATAAGAATCCAAACATTTTTGAATAAGTAATTTTGATTTAGAAAATCATCAAAGCAATCTTATTAACAAAATATTGAGGGACACTCATGATGTCTACTTAATGTTGTTCCTGTTCCTCAACATGGACAGCAATTGTCCCTTTTTCTATTGAAGGATACATGAGCCATTCCTGAATTATGGTTACATTTTACTGCTTAAATTCAGGGAAACAATATTGTTTTAAAATAGGCTGCATTATCTTGCATTTCCCTGTGGGATATTCTGGGAAAAAGTGAAAAATATTTTAGCTACTGTAGCACTGCCTACATCAAAATAGAATTATAATTATGTTGCAGGTGGGAAACTACTCAAGGTACCTGCAGAGTACAGATAAAGTGGTTCATTGGCCATCCATTTCCCAGGTTGTTTAGCTTAATCCGAAAAATATGTATAATGCATATTAATCCAAATAGCCCTGAACTCCAGCCATTTAGAGAAAGCACATCTGAATCTTCCTTAAAAATAGGTTTAGTAATACAATTTTTTCTGGTTCTAATAATTATACTGGGTATTTTAAAACCTAACAGGAAGCCCATATTGTTATTCTAAAATATTTATCCAGAATTTTCACCCTTCTGAGATTACCCTACAGTAAAGGGAGTAATGATGCCCTGCATGTGTACCATGTCAGAAGACATTCAAAATATCACATCATATGGGGCACCTGGGTGGCTCAGTCGTTAAGCGTCTGCCTTCGGCTCAGGGCGTGATCCTGGCGTTATGGGATCGAGCCCCACATCAGGCTCCTCTGCTAGGAGCCTGCTGCTTCCTCTCCCACTCCCCCTGCTTGTGTTCCCTCTCTCGCTGGCTGTCTATCAAATAAAATCTTTAAAAAAAAAATCACATCATAGCTAAAAATATGTAAACTCCTAGTTGGCATAATTATAGCACGTAGATAGTTAAGTTTAGTGGAAAATTCCCAAAGAATGAAATATTACATCTTTCTTAAAAAAAAAAAAAGTGTCAAAAATGAAAGCATAACTTGCTCATTCCTACAAAAACATTTATGGCCTATATATTAAACATTCACATATATTTTAAGATACTGTGACATTATGTCACATAGGTCTGTTCATTTGCTCTGTTAATTACACATCATATATGATGGTTGACAAGTAACTTGTGGCTTGGAACACAAAACAATCTACCAAGCAAATATGATGCCAAATACCATTTATAAATCAATGTTAGCTCTAATTCATTGATGTTCACAGGCTGGCAAAATCTTTTTCACCATTCTGCTGATTATCCCTATGCATTTAAGGTATAACATCTATGAAAGTTACATAATGACCAACATCACTTTTAATAATTAATATTTCTTGAATTAAACCATATAATTAAAATAAAGTCAGTATTAAATTAAATGTATTTTATCTGGAAGATAAGTGTGTATTTATCTGGAAGATAAATCTATATAAAAGTAATAACTTAAACAGAGTTATCTGTAAATTGCACATACTATTTTATGGTCAAAGTAAGACCAAGTGATTTCAGTTAGAGATGGGAGAAATAAATTTCCTTACAACAGCCTTGAAAATAATATTCAAAATTATAGAAAATGTTTGTATAACTCAAAAAGTATCCATGCATCCTACCAATCCATACAAATGACACCTTTGGCTAAGACAAGCCATTCTCATTCCCTAATCAAGGATCTTACATTAGGAGGAAAACAAAATGCATTAATTGGTTTTTAATAAATATATCTGACATTAATAAATGAATGGAAATTGCAAACAGGTTAAGTATTCAAAGCAAATCAAGGGAAATTATTTCTTCTTTTCATTTGACTTGAGGCAATACTCTTATTAAACTCATCTTACTACTTTTAGTTCGTACCCTTACAACTTTTTTCTTGGCTGGTATAAATTTTTTTTTTTTTTAAAGATTTTTTATTTATTTATGTGACAGAGAGACAGCCGGCGAGAGGGAACACAAGCAGGGGGAGTGGGAGAGGAAGAAGCGGGCTCCCAGCGGAGGAGCCCGATGTGGGACTCAATCCAGAATGCCGGGATCACGCCTTGAGCTGGAGGCAGCCACCTAACGACTGCGCTACCCAGGCGCCCCATTGGCTGGTATAAATCTTTACCCAGAAAATTAATAAAACATGAAAATGTAATTCTTAATCTAAGCTCTTTATTCTCTCTTCTTAAGTTAAAAAAAGAATAACTAGAGCAATCTTACTCATTCAATCAAGTTTAAAAAGAGGAAATTTCTATAAATAATCTAAATATATTCTCCAATACAAAAGAAGATATATTTTTTTTAAGTTTTAACTTAAATCTGTTTTTTGGCGTAACCTAACTTGACAACTGGAACAAAACAAAAATTAATCTTATGGATAGTCGCAGGAAGACAAAGTTACACACGAATTAAGTAAGCAAGCATCTGATCTGAGATCTGATGTACAATTTTTTACTTTTGTACTTCTCAAATAATGTGAAGGAAATCTCTACAAAGTAGTCAGTGAGAATTTTTATAGCTTGCATTCTATGCTGCATAATTTGAAAGTTATTTAAATTTTTGAATAACAGTGAATGGGCTCCCTATATCTCCATCTACAAGGTAACATTCTAATTAAAAATTAAATGCTTTTAACTCTCGTTATAGCGTATCCACCATTTAAAACTTAATTGACTCAAATTTCTAGAATAGATATTCTCAATGGATTTTGTTCAAGGACAAAATTCTAAATGATAAAAAATTTTGTGAACAAAATGGAAGGGCTTAAATATCAGAAAAACACTAAACAAGTCAGTAGTAATTGTATTGAGATTATTATTTTCCAGTATGTTTCAGTTTCCATAAACAGTGACGATGCTTTTTCTGTTCATTTGGCCATTCGTTAACACTGTCACTTAGTTTTTAGGTTTTATTCCTGATCTCTTTATATTAAATCCCACAGAGTAAGTTTTTAAAGATTTATTTATTTATTTATTTATTTGAGAGACAGCACGAGCACACAAGTGGGAGGGGTAGAGGGAGAGGAAAAGAGAAATCTCAGGCAGACTCCACGCTGAGCACAGAGCCCAGTGTGGAGCTTGATCAGGATCTGAGCCAAAACCAAGAGTTGGACACTTAACCAATTCTGCCACCCAGGAACCCCTCATGGAGTAAGTTTCTAAATTCATTTTTAAACTCTTGCCTCTTACTACTAATAAGGTAATTCCAAACTACACAAATCCTTGGCAGATATCTATATAACATCAGATATAATTGAGACAAAAATATATTTTGAATACTTATTAATATTTAGCATCTGTGGAAGATTTCAATATAACATTATCCAGGACACAGTACCTGAAATAGTTGCTCTCAAACCACCAATGATAGCACAGCCATGGGAAAGGTAAATTTTAATACTATTCTATTTGTTCTACAGGTATGACCCTTATCGCTAAACATCTTAGCATGCATAATGAAGGATATTATCTTTCCTATACCTTTCATTACTTGAAAAATAATGTCCAAACTGTTTATGCTATTATTCTGTGATTACTTTTTCTAAATAATCAGAAGTGTTTTCACATGAGTTTCTAATTTTAAATGTCTGTAATCTTGTATGTGGCTATATCTTTCCTTACTGGACATTTTTAAAATTGGATCTGCATCAATAATAGAAAATATTTGGTTTAAATCTTAGTGTATAACTCACAATTTTGATCCCCAGTTAGAGGCTGCACAATTACCGTATTCGTACATAGTTTTTTCTATATATAGTGATACATGTACATAGTGATGTATACATATGTATTGGTGATCTACAGATACAGATATAAAGATATTGTTATAAGGATTTAACTCACATGGTTGTAAAGACTGAAAAGTTTAAAGATCTGCAGTTACAAGTTGCAGATCCAGAATAGTGAAAAGTATTGTTCCAATTCAAAGCCCTGAGAACCAGAAGAGACAAAGCTATACATTCTAATCTGTAATGAGTCCAAAGGCAAGAAAAGACCAATATCCAGGCTCAGACAGGCAAAGACAGCAAATTATTCTTTACTTCACATTTTTGTTCTATTCAGGCCTTCAATGGATTGGATAAGGCCGACCCACATTGAAGAGAGCAATCCGCTTTATTCAGTCTAATTATTTAAATATTAATTTCATCCAGACCCATGAAGAATAATGTTTAACTAAATATCTGGACATCCTGTAGCCCAGTCAAGTTGACCAAAATTAATTATCATACTTGGAATCATGAGAATTGGAAAATGATTTAACTATGTGGCCAGGAACATGGAAGAAGCAAAATTAAAATGCTGTATTCAAGGATATCTGGGGAAGAAGTATGTCATTGAACCAAAAAGAATTGGCATAAAGTGTAAGGATCTTTGTCTCTCATATTAATGAGAGCATCCTCTATAGAAGATATGATTGGAAAACTCAAGACAAGATACTGAAAATTACTACAAAAAGAGAAAACTCTCAAAGGCAGTATAAAAGGCAATATAAGGTATATTAACATTGGAAATCAACAACTTTCATTTCTACTGGGTAGAAGAGAGCAAAAGAAAACTCCATTAATATAGCAACAAGTTGCAAATGAAAATCCTTTTGGAACTTCCCTTTGTCTTTACTTCCCCCAACCCTAAATTATATTATCAGTTGCTCCTCACAATCCCAGGGCAGCAGCTCTTTCTGTCCTGTCCCTGTGATTTAATAAAACTACCTTTTTGCACCCCCCCAAAAAAAATAGCAACAACTTGAAATATCTAGGGATAAGCCACTCCCCCCAAATGTATAAGGTTTTTAACGTAAAATTATAAAGTACTTATAAAGGACTCAAAATAATTTAAAAAACTGGAAAGTTACTGCATTTTTTTTGATATTTTCATATGTACTTATTGATACCAGTTCTTTAGCTGTTATGACATTCCAATCCATCTCATGGCTTCATCATAAGTGTAAAGTTCTTGACATTATGATTGTCCTAGTGACTTACTTTGATCACTTACCTCTCTACCCCTCTGCCAATACGATGATAGGAGCATACTCTGGGTAGATACTAGCTCAAGAAGAATGAGCTTTTCTTTTATTTTTTTTTTCTTTTTTGAGGGACAATGGGCCTCCCAAGAAAGTCCCAGATCAGCCTAATATTATTACCAACAATTCAGTCCAAAAAGAAAGACATGTTTCAAAAAAATAATTGTGAATATGTTTTTTGGCACAGAATTAGATGTCTTCAGACATAAAATTCAAGAAAGTTTCAGAAAGGGCTATATGAGCAAAACAATGTCATTATAGATCCAAAATAAATGCCTAGCACTGGGCCCCAAAATTACAGCTGGCAGGACGTAGGCTGGCAATGCAGACAGGCCACCAAAAACGGTATGTGTTCCAATGTATTCCTCAGAAGTGGCCGTGTAAGATAGAAATGAATAATCTTTTAAATTATGTGACACAAAAGCTTTGGAAAACTGTGGATATGGGAAACAACGTGACGAATTAGAATTAAATGCCTAATTAAGTACTATCCAGTACCCAAGAGTTTGAGTAACTGTTAACAATTTGCTCAGTGTTTTTAAAATCGATCTAGACTAGTGACTGTTACGAATCTTCGTTCCTTTTTGAAAATGAGAGTGTACCGTGTGTGTATTCTTTCCCAGATAATTTGATTTTTTTTTTTAAAGATTTTATTTGACAGAGAGAGACAGCCAGCGAGAGAGGGAACACAAGCAGGGGGAGTGGGAGAGGAAGAAGCAGGCCCCCAGCGGAGGAGCCTGATGTGGGGCTTGATCCCAGAATGCCGGGATCATGCCCTGAGCCGAAGGCAGACGCTTAACGACTGAGCCACCTAGGTGCCCCCCAGATAATCTGATTTTTATTTCATAGGTCTATGGAGTAAAAGAACTACATTCAGATCTGAACTAAATCACAATACTTTACATTTCAAATCTGATGCCATGACTGCATAAAAAATATGGTTGTCCTGGAATGGAGAGGAGTGTGTTTTACATGTGGGAATGACAAGAATAATCGAAATGAAGAGGGTAGACTGTGGTATATTGAATGTTTGGTCCAATATTCAATTATTCCTGCATTCACACCATTTCCATGGTGTCAAAGTGGTCATAATGTACTTCCCCACCCTTTGCTTTTAGCTTGAATATGATTTGGTTTGACTAATGTCATATATGTGGAAGTGACAGTGTTCTAGTTCTTAAGGCTAGAAAGTGATTTTACATTTCCACTTACTTTGCAGTAGCTCATGCCACTGCCCATGAATGGAACATATCACACTGTGTCATTGTCCATTTAAGCTGCTGTAACAGATTGAGTGGCTTATAAATAAACAATAAAAACTTATTTCTTGCATTTCTGGAGGCTGGAAATCCAAGATCAAGCTACTAGGAGATTCAGTGTACGGTGAGGACTCTCTTACTATTTCAGAGATGGCCATCTTCTCTCTGTAACCTCACATGGCGTAAGGGATAAGGGAGCTCTTTGGGCCTCTTTTATAAGGGCACTAATCTCATGCATCAAAGCTCCCCACTTATAGTCTAATCATGTCCCAAAGTTCCCACTCCTTTTTTTTTAAGGGATGGAAAAATATATACCATTTTTTTAAATTTAATTTTTAAATTTAAGTTTTTATTTAAATTCCAGTTAGTTAATATAAAATGTAATATTAGTTTCAGTTATGCAATTTAGTGATTCAACACTTGTATACGATATCCAGTGCTTAGCAAGTGCACTCCTTAATTTCCATCACATATTTAATCCATTCACCCACTTCCCCTCTGGTAATCATCAGTTTATTCTCTATAATTGAGTTTTATTCTTGGTTTGACTCTGTTTTGTTTTGTTTTTTTCCCTTTGCTTGTTTGTTTTGTTTCTTAAATTCCACATGAGTGATTCATATGGTATATGTCTTTCTCTGACTTATTTGGAATAATACTCTCTAGGTCCATTCAAGTCATTGAAAATGGTAAGATTTCATTCCTTTTTATGACTAATATTCCATTGTATATATGTATGTGTATGTACACACACATACATATATATATCCATATATATATATTAATACATATATATATATTCATACACCACATCTTTATCCACTAATCAGCTGTTGGATACTTGGGCTGTTTTCATAATTTGGCTATTCTAAAATGAATGTAATCCTAAAAAACCCACCAACTTTTAGAAAATGGGGTTAAAGAAGCCCATGCTAACATTCACGTGGGAAAAAAAATGAGCAAGCAACTATCTTGGAGAGTTTTTCAAAAGAAAAGAAAAACAGGTGGACTAGCACATAATACATACAAGTGTAATTAAAGCAGACATTAAAAATGTGAAATAACCACACAAATAGGCAGACAGATCAATGGAACACAATAAAAAATATAGAGATAAATGAAAATATATACAAAAATTCAGTATATAATTAAGACAACATCTCAGATCAGTAGAATAATTATTTTTAGAAAGGAAAACGGGGGCATCTGGGAGGCTCAGTCATTTAAGCATCTGACTCTTGATTTTGACTTAGGTCATGATCTCAAGGTTGTCAGATTGAGCACGTTTTCAGGTTTTGGGTTTTTTTTTTATATTTTATTTATTTATTTGAGAGAGAGAAAGTGAGAGACAGAGCACTAATGGAGGGGAGGGGGAAGGGAAGAGGAAGAGTGAGAAGCAGACTCCCCGCTGAGCCAGATATGGGGCTCAATCCGAGGACCCTGGTATCATGACTGGAGCTGAAGCCAGATGCTTAACTGACTGAACCATCCAGGGGCCCCAAACGCTGTTTTCAGTTCTTTATTGAGCCCATCTTTGTTGCAATGTGTTATTCTTTTAATACACCAAGGGACTGTAGTTACTAATGTTTTATTTTACTAGTTTGGTACTGGTAATTATCATTTTTGTATTATTTGTCAGTTTTTGTTATTAACGATAGCATGGATTTACATAAAAATAATTAAAAACTTTCCGTCTTTCTCTAGTTTCAAGAATTTGAATAGAAACAATTATATGTTTCGTAAAGTTTTGATAGAATTCAATTATGCAAACATGTGAGTCTGGCACTTTTGGGGCAGAGTTTCCTTGATTCCATTTCTTAACTGCTTCTTTCAAATATCTTAACTGTTTATTGCTATTGGTAAGTTCTGATTTCCGTGTATTCAGTATTACTATTCTTAGCATCTATTTTCTATTTCCTTTACTTCTTGTATGAAGGCCAAATATGTCACTGGCTTTTTGAAAAGTCCTTTACTAATAAACCAATGGTCAAACCTGAGTGTAGGAGATAATAATTAAAAACACTTCTTGAGACAATCAATTATACAAGCACCCTTTAGCCTCTTCCCCTCTTCCATTTTCAAGAATGCATAGGATGAGAGCAGATCCACTTGGTTAAGAACTAATGCCACATACTTGTCTTCTGTCTGGCTCTTTACTGATTCCACACTTAGGTAAGATGAATACATTTTTTTGCCATTGTTACAAGTGAGGTACGGAAGTGTTCCACTGTTGTTTTATACTTGTCTATTTTCCCCTTCAGATCTGTTAGTATTTACTTTATACAACATACATACATGATCCTATGAAATATCTAAGGATAAGCCACTCCCCACAAACGTATAAGGTTTTTAATGAACTCTACATCAAAAACTAATGATGTACTATATGTTGGCTAATTGAATTTAAATTAAAAAAGTAAAAAAAAAAGAGAGAGAGAGAGATCTTAGGGATCTTTTGATGATATGCTACTTTTTGCCCCATCCCCTTCTGTTTTTCTCTCTCATTCTCCAATGGCAGTGGTGGGGATGGCAGAGGCAGAAGCAGCCATGATATCCCTGCTTGCGGACAGGTCTCCAAGTGAGCCTCTGCCCTCAAGAGGACTGGAACCTCCAGCTGTCCAGGACCAGCAGTCCCTGCCATGGATCCCGAGAGAAGGAGAGGACAGTTTTGCTGCCTACCCACATCCCATTTTCCTCCTCCGTTATCTTACTGTTGCTATATCTGATTATGGCAGTGTTCCCTCTGCCCCAACATGGAGTAGGTTCCAACACTATCATTCAGCAGGCATGGTTCCCACTGCTGCCCAGGAATTCTATCTAATTCTCCCTCCCTCGCTGGTGAAGCAAGGACCAGAGAGCTATGGAGGCCCAAACCACAGCAATGAGAGACCCACCTCCCAGCATCCCCACCCTAGGAGGCTGCTGGCAGAATGAAGAATAGTGTCTGGGGACTGGGCAGGCCTTATAATCCAGACCTAGAGAGGACAGCAGAGGCTGTGGAGTGGGCTGGGGGCAGGAAGAACAGAACAGACGATGGCCAGTAAACCCAAAGCCAGTGAGGTCCTGAATTTGATAGGCCAGTGCTACCCTCTTAGCCAGAAAGAAGAGGCTGTTTTTCATGAGCAGATCCTCATCACTGATGTGAAACTCAGACAGGTGACCCTGAAAAACCCCATTCTACCATGGGGAAGTCACATGACACTTTTAGCTTTGATACTGTGTATGACACCACTTCCAAGCAGACAGACTTATATGTTGGAACCATGAGGCCCCTGGTAGACGCGACACTTCAGGGTTTTAGTGGCATGGTGTTTGCCTATTGTCAGATGAGCACTGGCAAGAATGACACCAAGCAGGGGACCTGGGTGGAGCCTGAACTATGTAGGGTCATCCCCAATGCTTCTGAGCACATTTTTACCCATACATTATACTCCTAGGACCAATATGCCTGGCCCATGACTCCTACATACAAATCTACCAGAAGTTTCAAGACCTGTACTCCCAGGAGCCCAACAAGAAGCCAGAGGTGAAGGAGAACCCTGATAGGCATCTAAATCAAGGACCTCTTCTTTATCACCAAGAACATCAAGGAGATCTAGCGTGCCATAAATGCAGGGAACCAGACCCAGGTGGTGGGCAGCACACATATGTATGAGGTCAGTTCCCACCCCATGCCACCTTCATCATCACCATGGAGTGTGCATGGCTTTGATAGTCAGGACCACATCCATTTGGGTAATATCAAACTGGTAGACCTGCCTGGCAGTGAGATGCAGAACAAAGCAGGCCCCAATATAGCTGAAGGGACAGCCATGCAGTCCACAAGTAGTGGTGCTAGTAGAGGTAGTGGTAGTGGTGGAGAGAAGCCTAAAGAAGTACCCAAAATCAACCTCTCACTGTCTGCCTTGACAACATAACGACTGGTGAGCACCAGGAGTACCCACATACCCTACCAGGACTCCAAGCTCACTTGGCTTCTCCAGACTCTTTAAAAAGGAACACCCAGACCATAATGGTGACCACATTGGGTGTGGACTTACAGCTACTGTGAGAGCCTCTCTATACTGCACTTTACCATTCAAGCCAAGAATATCAAGAAAAAGCCCCGAGTAAATGAGTACCCCAAGGACACACTGCTGCAGGAATTCCAGGAGGAGACTGCTCACCTGACTACCCAGCTGGAGAAAAAAGGGATGCTGGCAAAGTGACTCTGAAAGAACAGCAGCAAAATGGAAAGCTGTGTCAGCCCAGCAGAGGACCATGAGTGGCCAGTGACTGAAACCTGGATGACCAAAGAGGAGAATGACAACAATCACCACCACCCACCCCAGCCTATCCTGGAGTCAGCCTTGGATAAGAACTTGGAAAATTACCTGCAGGAGCAGAAGGAGTGGCTGGAGGAGGAGAAGGTGGCCATCCAGGATGTCTGCATCTGGGTGAATGAGGAGAAGCAAAAGCTTCTGGCAGAGGAGAAGATGCTGGAAGATCTGCAGCAGCAACAGCAGGCTACAGAGCTACTCAGAGCCAAGTACAAGGCCATGTAGAGCAAGCTGCCCATCGAGGAGAGGAACACCATGGATCACACCAAAAAGCAGAAAACTGCTGTTGGAACTGAAGACTCAGGAGATTGTTGAGCAGAAATGCCATGAGCAGGAAATGTAGCAGGAGATGATGATCTGAGATGAGACCAAGGAGCTCTAGGACACCTCCATGTTCCATCCCTGCAGCAGATGGTGGAAATCATAACCAAGAAACAAGAAGCTCTACGCCAAGCTGCAGGTGAAGGCAGAGATCCAGGACCAGCATGATGAGTACATCTGCACGTGGCAGGATCTGGAGGAGGCACAGAATGAACACATCCAGGAACTGAAGCTCAAGTACATTACAGAACTTCATCTCCCCTAAGAAGAGCATGATTATGAACTGGCTTTGCCAGGCTGTGAGGAGCAGTGAAAGTTTTACCACTTGTGCCAGCTGGAGTCAATAACACCCAAATGAAAAACCAGCCAGCATCTGCAGTGGCAATATAAGAGGTCTATCAGCCAATATGGTCAGCAACAGGGTCCCACCCCACACACAGGACTAAAAACATGCTTTTGGAGTTGGATGTGTCTCCAACCAGCTGTGTTTGACATGGAATTCTCCCATGACAAAGAACAAGAGTACACACGGAGAAGTTCATGCATTTGTACAGCTTTCTGGAAAAAACCTTCCATATCTAAAATCTGGAAGTCCAGATGCTGGTGCCAGAGTCCTCAGCACCACCACCAGCAGCCTCAAAGTCCTCACCAACCACCACTCTCCACCACACATGCCTTGCTGGCCACCACTACTTTGTGCCCCACCATAGTGCTAGACCATGAGTGGCAACCTTCAGTCAGGCTGCCCATCCCACAGGTTCCTGGGATGGGGTAGCCAATCCTGGATTATCTCATCACCCCTCCCGTGTGTGTGTGTGTGTGTGTGTGTGTGTGTACACGCGTATCTCTGAGAAGGTGAGAATCTGATCTAGAGACTATGCCTCTGGCTGCTCTTTTTAGTACTCTTTATTTAATTACTGTTATTTATTCATGGGGATCAGTCGGCATGATAGAGATACTCTCATCTGAGCTGTCTGGCCCTCATAAGGTCACTGCCTAGCCTCCTTTTCTCTTGACTTTAACCTCCGTCCCCAAGTCAGACCTCAAGCTCCTCCCTGTCAACCACTCCCAGAAGGGAAGGTGGACAGTGCCTGGAAAAAAAATACTTTTTTCTGTCTCACTACATCATCTCCATCTCTTTCTATGCTGATAGTGAGCAACTCCTAAGAACTTTCTGGGACTACAAAAATGGTAAGTATCCACTGAGGATATGAGACATCCTAACAGTATTGGTCCTATGTTCCCAGTGAAGAGATCCACCTCTCCACTTTCTGGGCCTCAGACAACCTATTTCAGTGTCTTGGCTCCTTTTCAAGGACTTAAATGACCACACCCACACAACCCATGCTCTTCAGCTTTGGCAAAAATTCATGGCTTCCCAAACTCTATTTCCTGCCCACCTTCCCAACCAGTGGCTGCCTCCTGAAGACTTGTAGGAAATGTAACAGTAATTGAGACACTATGGGTAGGTGTTAAGGGAAGTCCCTCCTTCGAGTCCCTTTGTTTCTTTTCCCCTGAGAAGTAACTCTGATCAACAAGTGATCAAGCCAACTCCCCATTCTTTGAGATGCTGCTCCTTCCTGCTTTGAGCATTTCCCCTGCAGCTGCCTAGATCTTAGTACATAGTGGGAGGGAGGGATGCCATTCTACCACTCGCTAAATACAGGTATTAAAATCCACACCCTCTGGGGCACCTGGGTGGCTCAGTTGTTAAGCATCTGCCTTCAGCTCAGGGCGTGATCCCAGAGTCCTGCGATCGAGCCCCACATCAGGCTCCTCCGATGGGAGCCTGCTTTTTCCTCTCCCACTCCCCCGGCCTGTGTTCCCTCTCTCGCTGGCTGTCTCTCTCTCTGTCAAATAAATAAATAAAATCTTTAAAAAAAAAAGTAAAATCCACGCCCTCAGCCCCATTTATCACAGGAGACAGGGCCAGGCACAATCTGCCAACTTTGCCCTGTTACCCATTTATAAATCACACTTTTTAGGTACTATTTTATTGAAAACTGGCCCTTTCTTCAGCATTGTGCAAACTGATCTCTAGGGAAGTACTCCTTCCCTTCCTTTGTGACATCACAAAATGACTCCAGGTATCTCAAGTGATAACTAAATTCCTAGGACAAAAAAAGGGTGGTGGGGATGGCAGAGAGAAGAGCTAGAGGGACAGGAGTAGGGCTGTGTTCTTGGATTGGGGATGCAAGTTCATACTTCATGCTGATCTGAGGGTGGGTGGTGACCTTGAGGGACCACCCACGTGGTATTTATTATACCACTAGTATAATAGTGAAAGGTCCCCATGTGCTTTCTTCAGGGACACTGAGTAGCAGGCATCTCTGTGAGGGGCACTTACCACTGACAGGCAAAAGGGCCAGGCAGGTGTAGTGTGGGCCTGCTGCATTGGACGTCAAACGGCACGATGGTATGCCCAACCAGGGCTTGAGCTCGGCTTCCAGTTTTCCTAGAGTCTCCTTCCTCGAGGCAGGGAGAGAGAGACAAGCAGGGCCCCCCAGAAGGTCGAATGCCTCTGCAACCCCTTCGGATGGAGGCCTCCTTTTTTTGCATGTTATGGCTTAAAGCATTCATCTCAGAATCTGCGCATTCTGAGACTGGCCAGGCCCACTGTGCCAAGGTTGCAGGCTGCACTGGTGGGCAAGAAGAGGAAGACGTAAGATCCTCTGCTTAACAGTCTGCCCAGGAAGCAGAACTGTTGGTGACCATGTCAACTCCAAGTTGATCCATGGGCTAACCCACAGGCCAGACCCTGAGCTCTACCTGTGATGGTTTGTCCCCAGTGTGCGCTCCAAGGGCACAGAAAATTCCAGAGTACAAATATATAGAGTACGGCTGCAGAAAGAAGGTATCCTCACTGACCCCGTGGAACACGTCCATCTTTGAGAAAGAGGAAACAACGCCGCTGAAACTCACTTTCGTGGGTATGTCCTGGTGCAATTTATGGATGGTTTTCTTAATTTTTTTTCCAAATTTACTTTGATGCCTAGGGTGAAGGAAATGTTGCTGCTGTTGTTGATCTCATAAAGTTCTCTCTTCTTATTACAAAAGGGAAAAACATGGAATCATGAAAGGAAGCGAGAACATCTGCTCAAGGCTGTGGTAAAGAAGGAGGGTCCGCAGGCTGAGGTTCCTCAGGCCTAAGGCCCACAGAACGGGTGGCGGAGGCCTTGGGAGGTCCTGAGAGGCTGCCAGGGGCAGAGCTTCTGTCCATGGGCGACCGCGGCACTGCTGCAGCGTGTGGAGGTGGCAATGGCGGACGCCACGCACATTTCCTCAGTGATTGCTGTCCTCAACGTCTTTTCAAAGGCACGGCAGCTGAACGTGTGCGTGTGCGTGTGCACGCGCATGCGCGTGCCTTTTGCCCCGCCTTTGAGCGCGTAGGAACTTGTTACAGTCCCGCCAGCTGCTAACGAAAGGCCTCTCACCTGTGAGAGTTTTCAGGTGAGCCTTGAGGTGCGAGGATTTTCAGTTAACTTCTCGCAGTAGGTGCAGTGACACTTGTGCTTTCTCTGTGGGAGGGACTCCAGGTCCTTGTGGCTTTGACCCCGCTTTCCCCTTTGTCCGATGCCACTTGCTGCTTCCGGAGGCCCGTCCCGATGGGGCTCCCTCCCCTCCGCTGGAGCTGGGGCTCACTCCAAGAGGGCCTGAGGGGCTGACCAACTCTGTGCCTTCACCATTGGGGGAGGCGGGCTGGTCCGGTAGGGTGCAGGGTGGGGAGCAGGTGGCAAGAGGCCCCAGCTTTCCAGCTAGGAGCCCTCTCTGCTCTCCGACACCTCCGCACTTGCTGACAGAGGTCAGCCAGGATCCAGGTCACCATGAAGAGGAGGTGCTGTCTTGCTTGGGGGCACTTACGCCACCTATGCCCTTGATATGGTGTCTAGCCCCTCCAGGCCCATGCAGGACCCGGGCTGGGCAGGGTCAGGAAACAGAACAAGCTTCCAGGTATAAAATAAATAAGAGATGCAATATACAGCATGGTGGCTATTGTTAATACTATTACATTGTATACTGGAAGCTGGTGAGAGTGGCTCTTAAAAATTCTCATCACAAGAGAAGAAACAACTGTTTTGAATTCATTACTAGGTAAATAACAGCTCATGTTTTGGGGATTGATTACTGGAAGGTTAGTGTGCTTCTTTGTTGCTGTCATGTTTCCTTGATTTTCATGTTTCCTGAAGCCTTGCCCTTGCTTGTCTTCATATTTGAAGTAGCAGTCACTCCCTCCAGTCTTTAAGGACTGACCTCAATAGAGAAATAGCTTATGTCTGCCCTGTCAGGGATTCTGAGGCTTTTTCCAATCTTCTATAGAGATACCTGCTTTACACTTCCTCTTGTGGCAGAATTTGTAAGCTTTTGTGCCTTCCCTCAATCCTGCCAGGCAGGTTGCTGACAGCCTCCCATTTGCTTTCTCAGCGGTGATGCTACAGTTCAGATTTGTGGTCTCTTCTGGCTTGCAAATTCAGACTGATTTTCTACACAGGCTCACTAGCCATCTGCCAAAGTTCATTCTTTACACAGCCAGTGGAGTGTGCACAGTGAACTGGCCACATGGTTTGGGATATGTTGGGTGAGGTGGACAAAGCATTAGGGGTGTCCATGGGTCATTTTGGGAGATCCACAGGTGAGGCATCCCCAGCAGGTCATGGACAGGTCTCCTGATGGAATCCACAATGCAGTTAGCAGGATCTATAACCATATTCCTTTAATGCCTTCTGAGACTCCCTATCAGCTCCCAGCATCTTCAAGCATCCCCCCAGTCATGTAACTCACAACTCAGTACTCTATATAGGTGAGAGACAGATTGGCCTCTTTGGTAGCAGCCTGCACAGCTGGGGAATCTGGACACTCAGTCACATGTGATCACTTCCTCCCAGTAAGAAATCATGGGACAAAGTGGTCTTTTTGGACTAACCTGTGCCCCCTTGGGGAACGTGTTATATAGGTAAAGTCAAGCTATTCCTCTTACCGTCTATAATGCATCCAAACTCAATTTTTTTTTTCTTCCAGCAGTGTGCTGGAACTACTCTACTGGACTACTGGACTTCCACAAAGGCTCTTCCTGTGTTCTCCTGGGGCTCCCATACCACATGGAGAGACAATGGAGCCAGGCGTTCGTGGACCACTGCAGGGTCTACAGTGGAGACCAACATCTGTATGCCTATTACCCAACCCACAGGTACTTAGCAAATTTATGTGCTTGATGTGATCTGGGTCCCTGTGACACTAAAGTTATAAACAAAGAAACAAACAAGATATTCTGGGTTTCCCTATTGATTTTTCATTAATTGAACTCCATTTGTCTGAATTATAGGTGTATGATATAATCATTAAATTAATTCCGTGGAGCCTTCAAAACAAAAATATTGAATTTCGAACAATGTTATTTTTCTGTGCAATAATCTTATTAGTGATTACCAATAGATATAATTAAATTACCTAAAATTTAAAAGTATATTTAAATTGCTTTTGTGCTACCTATCTGTATAACTGTCGGTAACTCCATACAGCCTTGAGTAAAAGTGGTAAATATTTTTATGGACTGCCATCATCATTGATTCAATACATTTAACATCCATATAGTTTTTATTACTTTTAATGAATTATGCAGGTAGAATACCATGTTAGATGTTACTCAGTTTTTTAGAATGATATTCCTTATTTTAGTCTTTGGGGAAATACAAAACATTAGATAATGTTGATATTATACGTTTTCCAGTGTGTTTCTTCTGACCAAACAATTAAGGAACTGTCCAGGTATATTCAGTGCATGCATCATTACAAAGTTGGCATATGATATTTAATCCATGAGTGAGAACAAGATATGTCACCTGGAATACCACAATATGCACTTTGGCCTTCAAAGCAATCTTTACAAAAGACCCAGAAAATCCTAAGATTCTTGCACTAATCTTACATGGAATGCAAATAACATTCGAAAGGTTGTTCTGCTTCAGGACAAAGCATTTTTGATCTAATGTTAAAACTGGACATCAATACAGAGGCTGGGCTGAAGGCTCTTAAACACACAGTACATTTCATGGATTTTGCGCATGCTTTAAATATTTGTATACACCATTAGGACATGACCTTAAATTGTTAAAATGTGTTAGTTCATCTCATTTCTACATTTCAGCATATGACACATACTCAATATATATTAGCTATGTAATCTTAATATTTTGTCTCTAATATGCTCTGATTATGTTTCTTTTGTAAATTATAAGTTATCCTGCAACACCATATATACATATATTTATATGAAATTATAGGTATATTTATAATTCATTGTTATTATATTCTGATACCAAGTAAATTTGGTTTTTTGCACTAATACACATACCAGTTAGAATATTTGTAGTTGTAAAGGACAGCATTAAATCTCCAACTAGCTTAAATAAATAATAAATAAATAAATAAATAAATAAATAAATAAATAAATAAAATCAGTTAATTTATCTCTGTATTATGACAGAAATCACTACTAAAACTTATAGATTTACAATGCTGCTTTAGCTGACAATTAAGGAATAATAAAAGCTAACCTTCTCCCTCAGTATACATCTTAATTGCCCCCAAATAACTGTGTCTCTGCTTAATTCATGTCTACCTGTGAGCTATTTATTATGGCTACTCTGGCTAGTTTAGGTTGTAGGTTCATCTATGTAGGTGTGAGAGCTAAATTCCATGTCAAGTGAGTGAGTGCCTCTTTCTGAAAGAAAAGATGTTTATTATTAGAAAAAAAGAGTAATGAATGTTTTGTTTCCAACATTCAGAGTTTTAACAGCCCAATTTTCTGGACTTACAGCCATTAGCCTACTCCTTCAGGAATTTGGCTTCAAACTTGTACACATAACCTCTGACAGTCATGGGAGCTTTGATCTCCCTCAACCTACCACTGCCACTTCCTATACTCAATAATGCTAGGTGTGGAGTAGATACTACCCTGGGTCCCAAATTTGGAAAATCCTCAATTTCTCCAGCACCAGATGACCTTTTCAACATTTCACTCCCTCGTTGAAAACCAGTGAACCCTCCATTGCTCTTAGGATAAGTCAAATCCTTTCCTTTGGTTTCTTTGCTTGCTCTTCTTGTATCTATTTAGCTACATCTCTCAAGAACTCTTCATCCTAAGCTCTCTTCAGTAATATTGATTTTTTTCTTTAAAAGTACTATACTCTAACTATATACTTTCACTTGACATCTGAATATGCTGTTCCCTTTTTTAAGAATCATCTATCTGCCTCAGCCTGTTCACTAAGCTAGCATCTAGTCACTTGTATGTTTTTATCATACATTATTTACTCTGAGAAATGATATATGATACCACACATCTTTTACTAAAATAAAGCTGACAGCCAGTAGGTCAGCTTCTCTATTATACTCTACATCTTATCCTGTGCCTTTTTTGTAACCATTATATATGTACATTGTAAAATAAAAAGAAAACATATATTAGGACCAATAAGTTAAAATGCTTATGAAAACAACCATATGCCCAAGTCTAAGCTCTAGAGAACCAACAAGGAACACATCTGAAACCAAGGGCTGCTATCTCACTGCTTCCCAGGTTGTGCACCTCTGAGATACAGAATAAATCCAGGCATAAATAGAACGAGACCATGGTATCTTTATAGGACTTGACCATAGTGAAAAGATATACCTTATTTTCATCTGTCCATTTGGTCCTACCCACGATGCCTATAGGCAATGTGATGATTTGCCTATAAGATTAAGTGAGTAATGAACTCAGGAAACATTTCCCGCTTATTGAAATATGATCAAGATTATTTTAATTGTATAGTTCCATGAGTTATGATATATATATATATATATATTCATTTTATCATGACTACAGCCAAAATATATATAACATTTTCCATCTCCCCCAAAAGTCCCTATATGTCATTTAGGCAACTCTTACATAATCCCTGATTCAGGCCAATATCTGTTATTGTGACTATAGATTAGTTTTGCATCCTCTAGAATTTCTCATACTTGATGTATTAATGATCTGAGACATCTATTGAAAAAATCACCACAAACTTGGTGGTTTAAAACAACAGAGTGTATTGAATTTATAAATTTGTTGTGGGAAAATGGTTATCTTAAATCAGAAATGCAAATATATATATATGTATAAAACAAAATGTTTATGTATATTATATATATGTATATAAAACACAAAATAGGTGCAAGTCCTATACAGTGAAACTTACTAAATATTGGTGAGAAAAATTTAATAAGGCAATGGCTTCTTTTTTATTTTGGGAATCCATCAGAAGGCTACAATTTAAGGGGGAGATATATGAAGCATGAGAGAGACTCTCTCTGCTATTGTTGGAAGAGGGAGATACATAGAAAGATGAAAAGGAATGGGGCAGCTTCTAGGAGCAAAGACCAGCCTTTCCTTGATAATTAACAAGGAAATACTTTGCTTAATTCTACAAGTGAAAGAAAATGCATCTTGCCAATGGAATGAGTTTGGGATTTCATTCATTCCTAGAGCCTCCAAAGGGAGCACAGCTCTACTGGGTATTATAAGCAAAAGCAGAGAGAACATGTATATTAGACCTCTGTAATATGAGATAATAATCAAAAGTTACACAATATATTTATTGTAGTCTTAAGTATTTTGCCCATTTTTATTTCACAGAAAAGCCAATGCTCATATTCTAAGTGCTAGAGGGAAAAAAATAATAGGTATAGCAGATTTGAGCTCTTATGTGCATTTCCTTCTGTTACACTTTTTCTCATACTATCTATTTATACCAAATATATGCCAATAATGGACATACTTCCGATGAAAAAGCAGAAACAGTGCTAGACTATGTGAACAAAACATTGAAATGAAATAGCAAAAGAAAAGATAACTGAACAAAATTACCTATGCAGGGAGATTTATTCACACTGCACAAGTGTCTCATTTCTTTTAACTGCCTATAAGCTAAATCATAGACCCTTTTTAAAGAACAGTTTTATATACTTCGTATTATTGCTGTAGAAATTAGAAGAAAATAAAATGTGGTGGTTTACCCAAAATCCCTACTAGAGAGCAACATAATCTGAAATAGAGCCTAAGATTTCTCATTTTTCTAAAAGTAACTACCTCCAATTAAAAAAAAGTAAATAAATCATATATCCATACATTATCTTTTGTTGAAATGAATTGTATTTATGTTCAAGGTTAATTTAAAAACATAATACTTTAAATTGTATATAAAGAGCTAAACATTAACATAAAATAATCTTTTTAAAGCAATCCATTCAGTGCAAAATAATATCCATTAAATTGTCAGCATCCTATATGATTCTCTCTTTTGGGTGCTTACTGAGCATAGTATTTGACTATGTGGTATAAAGATGATTACAATAACCAGATATAATGTAGTCAGTTTGCAAACAAGGCATAGATACTACAATAAACACAAAGAGTCCAGAGAACTTATTCTAAAATGAAAATATTTTAAGTCTTCACATTTAATCTAAATTGGATTTATATGGTTAAAGGGTGTGCACCAGGGAGTTTCTTTCATTAAAGTTATCATTAACTTAAATTTTTACAGATTTCCCCTTCATATGCCAAGAGGTTCCTACTTACAGACTTCTTCCAGAAACCAATGTTCATACCACTGTGTCAGGATTTATAACTGAGGTACTCTAAACTCAACTATTGTAGTGCACTGTACTTGACAGCGTCAACGTGATGAGAACTGACAAGGGCTAGAGTACCTTTTGTGTATGCTGATAGAAATTCCCATTTGTTGTCAGTGTAGCATCCCTCCGTTTAAACATATTTCTTTAAGAAAATCGACAGAAATATGAAAAGCAAAATGAGGTAAGGAGAATAGAATAGAGGGAGAAAAAGGAAAATAAATGAAAATAAGAAAGCTTTAAATGATTCAGGACAGGAAAAATGAGGCAAATGATTTTATGGGCTTCAAAGTCTGGCTGCTGCCATAAGAACACATAAGTACATTCATCCAATGTGGATTACAAATAAATGGAAGTTATTGGTGTGAGCAGAATTATACAATGTCAATATTTCTGATATAGAAACATTATAAGCAGTACATTAAAGAATACAAAAATAAAAATAAATTTTAAACCCTCTAAAATTTGTCTGTATAGGTGGTTTAAATAATCCCCTCAAACAGAGCCCTCACTACTAGGTTCTGGTTGAACTTTAGTATTAAACATAAAATCAAGACATTATCAGGACAATCCAAGGTTTATATCAAATTGTTTATATCATAAGCATTGTATAATTTGGTGAACTTGAATTACGTTACACTCAATATGCCTATCTGATGGAAAATGAGCATGAGAGGGACCTTACATACTTATGATTAAAGTTAGTAGGTATTTTGGGGCATCTGGGTGTCTCAGTTGGTTAAGCATCTGACTCTTGATTTCAGATCAGGTGATGATCTCATGGTTGTGAGACTGAGCCCTACATTGGGTTCCACCTTGAACATGGAGCCTGCTTAAAATTCTCTCCCTCTGCCCTGCCACTCTCTGGCTCTCTCCCTTTCTAAAAAAATAAATAAATAAAGTAAATAAAATGAAAAAAAATAAAGTTAGTACGTTTTCAATGTTCTAGGAACATCCTTCACAGTTTGCATTTCACTCTTTCCCATCAAATTCATCTTTCAAAATTCTCCTGAAATGTAACTAACCTTGTATTTTCCTAAAATACTAAAATTCTTATTTCAATATTCTAAGTAATTGGGACTATACCTCAGTAATTAAAATAATTAATTTCTAGGATAAGGTATCTAAAAATGGAGATATGTTTTAAAAATAAAATAGCTGCAGATTTTAATGTTGGTCTTAAACAAAATTCCAGACATTTGCAGCACAAGTCTTACCAAGAGAATGATCAAATAATGAATCCATTCTAGCATTAAGAAGTTTCCATTCTTCCACCATTATTACCATACTTTTTTGTAGCATAATGTAAAATAGTTCATGGGACTTGGCATTAGAAAGATCTCAATTAGTATCCTACTTCTGCCATTTATTGGCTTCATGAACTTAGTCAAGTTACTTACACTCTTGGGAAATCTGTTTTTTCAAATACAAATCATGGTTAATAATGAGTGGGTTATGCACCGTATTAAATATGTGAAGGAGATGGTATATGAAAGTGTGTTTTTATTTCCCTTCTCTTTTCCTTTCTTCACTGGGAGAAAGAGCACTTATAAATCTGAGAAAGGATTCACCCTTTTAATTTCTGTAGCCTTAACACAGTCTCCAGAATTAGTTTTGTGGCATGTCTTCCATCTCATTGGGTGGGGAAACATAGTCAAGTGTGAGGTGTGATACAAGATAATGAAAATCATCCACCTTCAGAAATGAAGGGAAATACTAGGAATAATAAGAAGTCAAAATATTCACTTAATAAATAAATGAAAATTACCCTCTACCCATTATTGAAAGACTTCAGTTGTAAGGATTCACTTAGGGAACCTGTTATATATGAAGATTCTGGGCTCTACCCAAGCTTCTTAAATGAGTATGGGATGATCAAACTGCCAAACTTTCAAACTCGAAAGCAGGTGGCTCATGGAAAAAGAGGATCTAAGATATACACATGAAAACAAAATGTCAAGTGCCTAGTTATATTCTGTTTCTTCTGATTCCCAGTACAGTATTCAAATGGTTAGAATTTTGTTTGGAGCAGTTTCTCAAATGTTGGTACTTAGACTAGTCATTTGAGGGAACTTATAAAATATTGCAAAACAACTCCTAAACTGCTATATAAAAAACATGAGAAATCAGGCAAACATCCAAATATTTATACAGGTTCTGAGATAATTCTGATACAAGTTTAGTGGCTCTGGCAAGAAACAAATTCGTAACCTGTAAGACTGAATAGTATATTGCTAAAAATTTTATACTCAAATCTTATGGACAAGTTATGGGAATGATAAAAATAGGAACACATTCATTTGTATATTTACACACTTTTACAAATGTTCTGATTCTAGTAAGTGGAGAATGGGATTGTTAGCATATTAGATTCTGAAGAAGAATTTCAGATTGTAGGGTGCTTAGCTCACTGACTGCCCTGCACAAGAAAAAAATTTAGAAGCCACATCAAGAGGGTTTGATTTGCTTCCTTGGATCTTACTTACTGATGAGACAGAGCAAAATAGCCTAATTAAATGTATTTGAAAACTTTTGACTGCAAAAGCCAGTTTCAGATGTATTCTGTATTCGCTCTTTATCATTTGATCATTTAGTGATCAAATTTTGGGGTAGGATAGTCGTTTACTTTTTAAATCAATATGTACTAATGTAGATTCCAAATGAATTAAAAATTGGTAGCACCTTTGCTGTTTCAGTAAAATGGTTTCATCTTTAATAATAATTGTGTATCCTTTTCTTTATGTATAACAAATATGTAAAATAGGTAAAATAGATCAGCTTGTGTTAGTGTGACCTGGAGTTACGGAATGGAAACAAGTGCCTATCTGTTTATCCCTCCCTGCTAGAGGTATGAGCGTAATTTGAAATCTGTCCAACTGGCATTACAAGAATATGTTAAATACAGTACATTCTTGGTATTCAGGGAAATTAAAAGCAAGTGTTTTAGTATTGAGCAGAGACCAAAGAATTCTATGATGCACTCACATGTGCTTATGGTGTGGTATTTATTTGTAATTTTTGTGGAGTTTCTATTATAGGATTGTTTCACTTAAGTAAGAGGAAAACTGAACAGCATCTATATTTAAGTCAAGCTTTGCTCATTTCAACTATGCATTCCATATCTAGTACCCTGGGTTAAAAGTAAAAAATAATAAATAATAACATGCATTTTTTAAAATCGCCTAGAAAAGCGGGATAAAGCTTCTTGAAAGATATGAAAATTAAACTATGAAAGCAAAGCTCCTTAACTGGAACATAATATAGATATATAAAATATAGAATGTAAGTTTCAATAAATCTGGTTTAACTCAGATAACTCTATATAGTTATCTCAGATAACTCCATCTAGAAATAGATA
Source organism: Ursus arctos (assembly GCF_023065955.2). Lineage (NCBI taxonomy): Eukaryota > Metazoa > Chordata > Mammalia > Carnivora > Ursidae > Ursus > Ursus arctos. Next base: position 36,134,262 of record NW_026623111.1, on the reverse strand, counting down.
TAAATTCTTTTATAAAATGTTCCAGCCTGTACAGAATTGATAATAACTTATGACAGTTAAGAAGGTAATGTGTGGTATGAAGATGTGCACAGGAAACATGTAATTCTAGATGCAAATATAATTTGGGAAGAAGTTAGAAGCCTGTAAAAAAAAAAAATATATTTCCATGTAACACAGGTGCTGAAGGTCCCAGCACAGCATTTGAAGCAACCAATGTTATGAGCAGAGGTTTGTTCAAGAATTTTCGGAATTATATTAATTTGCATAATGTGAAGTTAATAGGAAAGTAGGCATCAGTTGAATACAAAACTGAGAAAGTATTCTCCACCAAGACAGAAAATAGAACGTGATGAGCCACAGGCAAAATAAATTTCAGTTAGAATTGCACCATTCAGTAATGGAAGAAAATCTGTTTCTAAATATATGTTCATGCTATTTGTGGTGAACACATGCACATATGATAGAGCAGCAATCGCAATCATTTACCATTACTGTTTTAGCTTTGCCAATTCAGTTCAAGTTCATAATTAATATAACTATAATAATGACACATTAAATTATAAAATATAGTTTATTTTACTAGAAAAAAACAACTGAATGCCAAGTTAAATCTATTGAAATCAAATGAATATTATTTCATACTTTGCTGTTTTGAAACTTAATTATAAATGATCATTTAATAATATACTATTTCATGAGGGGATTTATATATTATTGATTTTCACAAATTTGAATGTCTGCAAAGGTCTTATAAAATATTGTTTACAAATGTCCAATTTTCAATATGTCTTCTTTCAGCAAACTTGATATATAAATATGTGGGTTGTTCATTCCTTAAGGTATTAAATAAAGTAGTAGATTTCTACTTTAAATAGAATGTCATTTTATTTTACAGTTTATCTATAGAAAAATATAACTTTCAGAAGGATATAAGAAGCTTTCACTTTCCTAATTGCATTATGTATGAGGACTTTCCTTTAACTTTTTCCACTAAAGAACTTCACCAGTTTAATGATTTTTTTGTTATATGGAAAAGCTAATTTTTTTTATGTGAAACATGGAAACTTGGAAATCTATTTTTGCTCTGAGGAGGTTGTTTCAACCTCTAAATTATCTATCTATGTCAAAAGAGGCTAGACTTATCCTGTAGGAACAACAACAAAAAAAAACCTCACTGACTATACAAAGCAAAAGTACATTTCTTGCTCAGTCGAAGTTCAGTGTGATTTCAGGTATTTCTCAACAAAAGCTGTCTCCCATGTAGAAACTCCATGATTCAAGCTACTCCCATCTTGTGGCTCTCCTTTCATAAAGTGAAGCTTTATCATTATTGTTCTGGCAGGGGAAGAGAGAATAGAACTCTCTACTTACTTATTTTCTGTCTTAGGCTAGAAAAATACATTTCTTCCACTCACATTTTAATGACCAGAAATATCCACATGATCCCACCTAATTAAAAGAAGTATCGAACATGCAGTCTCTTCTGTACAAGACACAATGTTGAGTACTAGTAGCCTCAACCTTAGAAACTTAGACCAAATCCATAATGTTTTTGTCTAAGATAGTAAAATCAGTCAGATGCTAGAGCAATGACATTAAGAATTAGATAAAACTACTGTTTGTAAGATTATTTAGTTTATTTACCATAATGAATCTAATAGTTTTGCAAAACAAAATAGATGAGGGGAACTATCCCATTTTTTAAAGATTTTTATTCATTTATTTGAGAGAGTGTGCAGGCGAGGAGCAGAGGGAGAAGGACAAGCAGACCCCATGCTGAGCATGGAGCCCAACATGGGTCTCGATCCTATGACCTTGAGATCATGACCTGAGCCAAAATCAAGTGTCAGACGCTTAACTGACTGAGCCACCCAGGCACCCAGGAACTATCCCATTTTTAAGAAAATATTGGATAGTATAATAACTGGCTTCTGAATGTAAAGTTTTTCCTCACAACCTCCAAATAAATAAAGCCACCTGTAACCTATGCCAGAGTATAATTAGGAATTATAGTTTGCTAAAAACTGCAGTTTACATGTAAAAGGGGAAAAACATCCAAAATTAGGATAGCCTACTCAGCTGACCTTTTCTAAGAGAAACAGGAAGGTTATTGATGAAACAGATTGAGCAACAGTCCTTATAGTAGAACACATATAGAATCATCCTTGAAGGAGAAAGTCTGACTCTGAATGACAAAAAACTGAAACATGTCAAATACCTGTCAGAGCAATGTTTATTAGGGAACTAAAAGGGGAGGGCTCGACCACATGTAGAGTCAAAGGTAATGGGGAAAGAATCATTTTAGGGGATGATATAGCCACATGAAGAGGAGGCATTATTTGCAAGTGTGTGGTAAAGGGATAGAGGTGAGAATGCTGTTAAAAAAAAAAATGTATATATATATATATATATATATATATATATATATATATATATATACACACACACACACACACACACACACACACACTCTTCAGAAGCAAAATAAGATCACAGCATCAGAAGAAATTCATCTCTCCTACCCTCAACACACACAGGAAAAAGGAAGCAATTAGTAAAGAAACTTCACTGTGCTATCAGAATATGGTAAGCTTGAACTAAGGATCTTAGTAAGACATTCAAACCACTCAGACTAATCTACATATAATTAACTCTAATTAATGTTTCAGAAAAATAAAAGATACTTTAAAAATACACAGAAAAACTCACATAGCTTCCCCTTCAGATCTACTACAAGATGAAAGTAGAAAGTGACTGTCAAAACTGTCAGGTAGATGAAAATACACACCAACAATAATTATAAAGCAGAGAAAAATCATAATACAGACCCTAATATAAATTAAATAACATTATGTAATGGAAAAAATGAAAGACACTATGAATCAGGGAGTCAACAACTCAGAATATAAATGGATCACAAATAAACTTAAAAAAAAAAGAAAGAAAGAAACCTGAATTAACCTTGAAAATAATATGTTTAGTGAAGGAAGCCAGTCACAAAAAAAGTACTTTGTTTCCATTTATATGAAATGTCCAGATTAGGCAAGTGTTTAGAGAAAGAAAGTAGACTACTGATTGTCTAGGCTGGGGAGATGGATGGAAAGTAGTTGCTAATGGGCACAGGTATCTTTTTTTTTTTTTTTTTTTTGAGGGGCTGATGAAAATGTTCATAATTTAGATTGTGGTGATGGTTGTAGAATTCTGTGAATATCCTGAAAACCATTGAACTATACACTTTAAATTGGTGAGTTATGTGGTATTTGGATTGTTTCTTAATAAAGCTATAACACACACAAATTCACACACACACACGTCTACAAAAATTTGAAATCAAATTGCCTGAACTGAGGAAAGAAAAGGAAAAGAGAAGGAAAGGAAAAGAAAAAAAAATCTTTTCTTTCCAAGGAAAAGAAAAAAAATCCAAAAACAAAGACTACTTTTAAAAAATCTCAGAAGAGAATGATTTGACTAAAACATAATAAAGGAATTTGAGTAGTAAAAACAAAGAGAACTACAATGAAAAAAATAAGTAAAAACAGATGAGTCAAAATCATAGATTTAGAATAGGGAACAAAGACCTGTCATAAGTACAAGCATACATCTTTTTGTTACAGTTTATCATATTTTGCAAATATTACATTTTTTACACACTGAAGGTTTGTGGCAAAACTGCACTGGCCAAGTATATTGGTACTTATTTTCCAACAGCACTTGCTCACTTCATGTCTCTATGTCACATTTTCATAATTCTCACAATATTCCAAATCTTCTATCACTCTATTTGTTATGGTGATCTGTAATCCATGAACTTCAGTGTTACTATTGTAATAGTTTTGGGGTGCCACAAACCACACCCATATAAAACAGTGAACTCAATTGTTAAATGTTGTGTGTGTTCTGACTGCTCCACTGACTGGTCATTCCCCTGTCTGGCTCCCTCTCCTCAGGCCTCCCTAGATCCTGAAAGACAGTAATATTGAAATTAGCCCAATTAACAGCCCTACAGTGGCCTCTAAGTGTTCATGTGAAAGAAAGAGTCACATGTCTTTCACTGTAAATCAAAAGCTAGAAATGATTAAGCTTAGTGAGGAAGGCATTTTGAAAGCCAAGAGAGGACAAAAGCTAGGTTTTTTGCACCAAACAGCCAAATTGTGAATGCAAAGGGAAAGGTCTTGAAGGAAATAAAAGTACTACTCCAGTGAACACATGAATGATAAGGAAGTGGAACAACCTTATTTCTGATATGGAGAAAGTCTGAGTGGTCTGGATAGAAGATCAAATCAGGTACAACATTCCCCTAAGCCAAAGCCTCATCCAGAGCAAGACCCTAACTCTCTTCAATTCTATGAAGGCTGAGAAAGGTGAGGAAGCTGCAGAAGAAAAGCTTGAGGCTAGCAGAGTTTGGTTCATGAGGTTTAAGGAAAGAAGCTGCCTGCACAACATAAAAGTGCCAGGTGAAGCAGCAAGTGTTAATGCAGAAGCTGCAGCAAGTTATCCAGAGGATCTAGCTAAGATAATTAACAAAGGTAGCTACACTAAACAACAGATTTGCAGTGTAGGTGAAACAGCCTTATACTGGAAGAAGATGTTATCAAGGACTGTCAGACTAGAGAAAAGTCAATGCCTGGCTTCAGAGTTTCAAAGAGCAGGCTCTCTTGTTAGGGGCTAATGCAGCTGGTGACTACTCTGTTGAAGCCAATGTTCATTTGTCATTCCAGAAATTCTTGGGCCCTTGAGAATTATGCTTAGTCTGTTCTGCCTGTACTCTCTAAATGGAACAACAAAGCCTGATGATAATACATATGTTTACAACTTAGTTTCCTAAATATTTTAAGCCTACTATTGAGGCTACTGCTTAGGGCGGGATGGGGGCGGGGGGAGATTCCTTTCAAAAAATATCACTGCTCTTGACAATGCACCTAGTCACCCAAAAGCACTGATGGAGATGTACAGTGAGATTAATGTTGTTTTCAAGCCTGCTAACACAGTATCCATTCTGCAGCCCATGGATCAAAGAATTATTTCAACTTTCAAGTCTTATTATTTAAGAAATAGATTTTGTAAGACTATAGCTGCTATAGATAGTGATACCTGTGATAGATCTAGGCAAAGTAAGTTGAAAACTTTCCAGAGAAGTTTCACTCTTCTAGATGCTATTAGGAAGATGTCAAAATAACAACATTATTGGAAGTTTGGAAGAAAGTGATTCTAACCCTCATGGATGACTTCGAGGGGTTCAAGACTTCAGTGGAGGAAGTAAATGGAGATATGATGGAAATAATAAGAGAAGTAGAATGGGAAGTGGAACCTGAAGATGTAACTAAATTTCTGCAATCTCATGAGAAAACATGAACAGATGAGGAGTTGCTTCTCATGAGTGAGCAAAGAAAGTGCTTTCTTGAGATGGAATCTACTCCTGGTGAAGATGCTGTGAAGATTGGTGAAATGGCAACAAACGATTTAGAATATTACATAAACTTAGTATATTTAGCAGCAGCAAAGTACGAGAGGATTTACTTCAGTTTTGAAAGAAGTTCTACTATGGGTAAAACACTATCAAACAACATAGCATGGTACAGGGACATCTGTTGTGAAAGGAAGAGTCAATCAACGTGGCACACTTCACTGTTGTCTTATTTTAAGAAATTGTCACAGCCACTCCAACCTTCAGCAACTGCCACCCTCATTAGTTAGCAGCCAACAACATCAAAGCAAGGCCCTACACCAACAAAACCTGTGATGTTGATTAAAACAGTTTTTAGCAAAGAAGTATTTTTAAATTAATTTTTTAAATTTTTATTTAATCTACATATTTTAATTTAATCTGCATATATACATTTTTTAGACATAATGCTGTTGCACACTTATAGACTATAGTGTAGTATAAACATAACTTTTTATATGCATGGGAAACCAAAACATTTATTTGACTCACTTTATTGTAATAATTGCTTTATTGCAGTGGTCTGAGACCAAATCTTCATTATCTCTGAGGTGTGCCTGTATCATTGGACTGTCTGAAGAAAAAAATCACAAGAATAAAACTGAACTAATGTTTAGAATTCTAATTAAAGAAAATTTTCCGGAATTCAAAGATGGCTTGAATTAATGTTTTCAAAGGGTGCACTTACATATTGTTAAACTGACTCCAAATGATGAATCTTGAAACATAATTTTAGGGGCGCCTGGGTGGCACAGTCGTTAAGCATCTGCCTTTGGCTCAGGGCGTGATCCCGATATTATGGGATCGAGCCCCACATCAGGCTCCTCCACTATGAGCCTGCTTCTTCCTCTCCCACTCCCCCTGCTTGTGTTCCCTCTCTCTCTGGCTGTCTCTATCTCTGTCAAATAAATAAATAAAATCTTAAAAAAAACCACATAATTTTATAACTATTAGAATTAAAAATAAAGGTAACAGAAAGATAATAAGAAATCACTAATCTTCCAGATAAAAGACCAATTGCATTCAAAGGAAAGAAAACTACATCTATTAGGATGTAGAACATGCAAACGAAGTGGTAGTGAAACAATATTGTCAAGAAATGCAAAAAAAGATAGGGAAGTCCAAAGATTGTATACTCAGTAAAAACACCTTTCAAGAATCTAAGCTATAGGAATAATCAACAGTATGGTAGACTAGGAAGCTCCAACTCCCCATTCCCCCACAGAAACATTTTAAAAACAGCTAGACTGGCTAAAATAATTACAGTGTCTCTGGAAATCAGTCAAAGATCTACAACAACCAAATCAAATTCTAACCATGAAAAAGCCATGTTAAAAATGGTAGGAAATTTTAGGGTGTTTTTACTTGCTCTTGGCCCTCCTCCTCCCAACACATTGTGGTTTAGGGGAAGTGGAGGCCTGTTTCTCAGTTAACTTCCTTGGACCATACAGAGAGCAGAGCTAATCTGCAGCATTTTAATTTGTTTTAGAGCTTCTGGAGAGATTGGTCTGTACATCACCTAATCTACATCACAGACTAAAAAAAGCCATGGAAGCAGTGGACATGATCGCAAGAGATTACTGGTAGATGATTATAATGCAATAGTGAAGGCCCTGAGAAGCAGGGGTAAGACCCAGGGAAATGAAGACAATTAAAAGTATCCAAATATACTTAGGAATTGGAAAAATGCACGCGCACACACACACATACACACACACACACACACACACACACACACACACACACAATGAAAAAGCAGGCCCAAAATGTACTTGACCTTCAGCCTTGGACTGATCCCAGGAATTAGAACATGCTCTGCTAATTAGGGAAAGTCTTCAACTATACAGAGCAGGTTTACAAAGACTGGGGACATGGCTGTGGTTTCAAGTGCCCAATTTTTGACAAAATGCCACAAGGAATACAACAAAACAGGAAGATATAGCCTATTCAAAGTACAATATAAATCTTCAGAAACTGTTCCTGAAGAAACACAAGTATTACATTTATTAGACAAAGATTTTAAAATAACTGTCTTAGAAATGCTCAAAGAAAAATGCCTGGGTGGCTCAGTCAGTTAAGCATCCAACTCTTGATTTTGTCTCAGGTCATGATCTCGGCTCAGGTCATGATCTCAGGGTCACAGGCTCAAGCCCCACACTGGGCTCCACACTCAGTGGGGAGTCTGCTTCAGAATCTCTCCCTCTTCCTCTCCCCAATATGTGCACACTCTCTCTCTCTCTTTCAAAAAAATAAATAAAAATAAATAAATCTTTTAAAAATATATGCTCAAAGAACTAAAGAAAAACAGAAAAATAACTAAAGGAAATATGGAAAATGATGTATGAATAATGTGAAAAATATGGAAAATATAAAAAAGAACCAAACAATTTGCAGATGAAAATTACAACAGAATTGAAAATTTCATTAGAGAGATTCAACAGCAGCCTTGAATAAGCAAAAGAAAGAATCAACACACAGGAAGACAAGTCATTTGAAAATTATTGAGATTATAGAACAAAAAGAGAAAAGCAAGTTCAATAGAGCATAATGTACTTATTGGACACCATCAAGTGGACCAATACGTGCAACATGGGAGTCCCAGAAGGAAAAAGAGAGAAAAAGTTATAGACCTTACTTAAGGAAATAAGGGCCAAAAATTTACCAAATTTGAGGAAAGATGTTGACATGAAACAAACACAAGAAGGTCGATGAACTCAAAGTATGGTAAACACTAAGAGACCCTTCTCAACATAAAATGTAATCAAATTATCAAAACACACACACACACACACACACACACACACACACACACACACACACACGACAGAGAATCTTAAAAGAACCAAGAGAAAACTGAGCCATCATCTATAATGGATCTTCAGTAAGAATACAGTGGATTTCCCAGGAGAATACTTGGAGGCCAGAAGGCAGTGAGATGGCATACCTACAATGTTGAAAGTAAACAAACAAATTTGTCAACTGAGAAGTCAGTATCTAGAAAAATGACATTTCAAAAATGAGAAATGAAGACACACTCAGATAAACAAAAACTAAGGAAATTTATTACCACTAGACCTGACCTGCAGAAAAATGCTTAGGAGAGTTCTTTAAGTTGAAATGAAAAAAAAAAAAAATGCTAGATAGTAACTCAAAGCCACATGAAAATATAAATTTCTCTAATAAAGGTAAATGTATGGACAAATATAACAGCCAGTATTATTGTTTTGGTTTTTAAATCCACTTTTCATTTTTCTATAGAATTTAGAAGATAAATGCAGGAAAATAATTATACATTTATTCTACTATAACTATAATTATAAATATATATAACATAAAGATGTAATTTGTGATTATAAATGAAAAAGTTAAATGGTTCAGTTCAAAATACACTGTTATAACTTTAATGTTATATATAATTCCCGTGGTAACCAAAAGAAAATATCTGTAGAATATACACAATTGGAAATGAGAAGGGAATCAAAATGTGTCACTACAAAAATTTCAACCTAACACAAAGGAAACATAAATGGAAAGAAGGAGGAGGAAGGAAGGAAGGAAGGAAGGAAGGAAGGAAGGAAGGAAGGAAGGAAGGAAGGGAGGAAGGAAGGAAGGGAAGAAAAAAGAAAGAAAGAAGGAAGGAAGGAAAGGAGGAAAGGAAAGGAAAAACATCTGTTGGAAATAGAGAAAACAAATTACAAAGTGGCAATAGTAATTCTGCCCCTCTCTATAACTATGTAAATAGATTAAATTTCTCAAACTAAAGATGACTGATTAGAATAATGTAAAAAACCAAAACAGGATATAATTACAGAATGTCTACAGGTGGCTCACTTTAGATCTAAATATGAATATAGGTTGAAAATGAAAAGATAGAAAAAGATACTCCATGCAAATAGTAACCAAATGAGATTAAGGGTGACTATATTATTTTCAGGGGAAAAGATCAAATGAAAAATTGTTTTAAGAGAGAAAAAAAAGGACAGCATATATAAAAGTCTTAATTATATTAAAGGATCAAATTCATGAGAGATACAGAAATTATAAACATATATGCAAGAAATATCAGGGCTCCTAAATAAACGAAAACACTGACAGAACTGAAGGAAGATACATAAAGTTCTACAGTAATAAAAGACTGTAATACTCCGGTTTCATTAGTAGATGGAACAGCTAGACAAAAGATCAATAGGGAAATAGAGGACTTAACACTGTAGACCAACTGGACATACATACAGATATTTACAAAACACTGTGCAACAAAAGAAAAAGTACACATTCTGATCAAGTACACATTCTGATCAAGTGCACATGGAACACTGTCTGGGACAGACCGTATGTTAGGCCATTAAACAAGTATTAATAATTTATGAAAGACTGAAATCAAACATAGTATCTTTTCTAATCACAATGGAAGGAAACTACAAATAAACAGCAATTTTCCCAGCACCATTTATTCAAAAGACTGTCTTTTTTCCACTGGATGTTTCTTCCTACTTCGTCAAAGATTAGTAGCTCATAGAGCCGAGGGTCCATTTCTGGAGACTCTATTCTGTTCCATTGGTCTATGTGTCTGTTTTTGTGCCAGTACCATGCTGTCTTTGTGATCACAGCTTTGTAGTATGTCTTGAAATCAGGCAATGTGATGCCCCAGCTTTGTTCTTCCTTTTCCACAATTCCTTGGTGATTCAGGGCCTTTTCTGGTTCCATGCAAATTTAAGGGCTATTCATTCCAGCTCTTTGAAAAATATCATTGGTATTTTGATCGGGATGGTATTGAAAGTGTAGATTGCTCTGGGTAGCATAGACATTTTAAGTATATTTATTCTTCCGATCCATGAGCATGGAATGTTTTTCCATCTTTTTGTGTCTTCTTCAATGTCTTTCAAGAGTGATCTGTAGTTTCTAGAATATAGATCCTTTACCACTCTGGTTAAGTTCATTCTGAGATAACGTATGATTTTTGGTGCTATTGTAAATGGGATGGATTCCCTAATTTCTCTTTCTTCAGTCTCATTATTCGTGTATAGAAATGCAACTGATTTCTGAGCATTGATTTTGTATCCTGCCACATTACTGAATTGCTCTATAACTTCTAGTAATTTTGGAGTGTAGTCATTTGGGTTTTCCATATAGATTATCATGTCATCTGTGAGAGAGACAGTTTGACTTCTTCTTTGCCGATTTGGATACCTTTTATCCCTTTTTTTTTTTGTTCTGATTCCTGTTGCAAGAACTTCTAGTACTATGTTGAATAATAATGGCGAGAGTGGGCATCCTTGTCGTGTTCCTGATCTTAAGGGAAAGGCTTTCAGCTTTTCCCCATTGAGAATGATATTTGCTGTAGGCTTTTCATAGATGGTTTTTATGAAATTGAAGAATGTACCCTCTATCCCTACACTCGAAAGGGTTTTAATCAGGAAAGGATGATGTATTTTGTCAAAGGCTTTTTCTGCATCAATTGAGAGGATCATATGGTTCTTGACCCTTTTCTTGTTGATGTGATCTATCACACTTATCGATTTGCGAATGTTGAACCACCCTTGCATCCCAGGGATGAATCCCACTTGGTCATGATGGATAATCCTTTTTATGTACTCTTGGATCCTATTAGCTAGGATCTTGTTGAGAATTTTGGCATCCATATTCATCAGGGATATCGGTCTGTAATTCTCCTTTTTGATGGGGTGTTTGTCTGGTTTTGGGATCAAGGTAATATTGGCCTCATGAATGAGTTTGATAGGTTTCCTTCCATTTCTATTTTTTGAAACAGCTTAAGGAGAATAGGTATCTCTTCTTTGAATGTTTGGTAGAATCCCCCGGGGAATCCCTCAGGCCCTGGACTTGTTTTGGGGGAGGTTTTTGAACACTGCTTCAATCTCTTCATAATTAATCGGTCTGTTAAATAATCAATTTCTTCCTGTTTCAGTCTTGGTAGTTTATAGGTTTCCAGGAAGGCATCCATTTCTTCCAGGTTGTTTAATTTATTGGCATATAGTTGTTGATAATAATTTTTACTGATCCTTCCTATTTCTTTTGTGTTGTTTGTGATCTCTCCCCTTTCATTCATAATTTTATTAATTTGGGTCCTTTCTCTATTCTTTTGAATAAGTCTGGCCAGTGGCTGATCGATCTTATTTATTCTTTCAAAGAAACAGTTTCTAGTTTTGTTGATCTGCTCTACTGTGCTCTTAGTTTCTAATTCATTGATCTCTGCTCTAATCTTGATCACCTGCCTTCTCATGCATGGGTTAGGCCTGTTTTTCTGTTCCAGCTCCAGCTATATGCAAAAGAATGAAACTTGACCACTATTTCACACCATACACAAAGATAAACTCCAAATAGATGAAAGACCTGGACGTGAGACAGGAATCCATCAAAATCATAGAGGAGAACATAGGCTGTAACCTCTTCGACACTGGCCACAACAAATTTTTCACGACACATCTCCAAAGGCAAGAGAAACAAAAGATAACATGAACTTGTGGGACTTCATCAAGATAGAGAGCTTCTGCACAGCCAAGGAAACAGTCAAATAAACTAAGGGACAGCCAACAGAATGGGAGAAGATATTTGCAAATAACACTACAGATAAAAGACTGGTATTCAAGATCTCCAAAGAACTTCTCAAACTCAATACATGAGAAACAAATCAAATCAAAAAATGGGCAGAAGATATGAACAGACACTTTTCCAATGAAGACATACAAATGGCTAACAGACACATGAAAAAAATGGTCAAAACCATTAGCCATCAGGGAAATTCAAATCAAAACCACATTGAGATACCACCTTATGCCAGTTAGAATAGCAAAAATTGACAAGGCAGGAAACAAGAAATGCTGGAGAGGATGTGGAGAAAGGGGATCCCTCTTACACTGTTGGTGGGAATGCAAGTTGAGTACAGCCACTTTGGAAAATAGTGTGGGGGTCACTTAAAAAGCTAAAAATAGAGCTACCCTATGATCCAGCAATTGCACTACTGGGTATTTACCCCAAAGATACAGACGTAGTGAAGAGAAGAGCCATATGCACCCCAATGTTCATAGCAGCATTGTCCACAATAGCTAAATTGTGGAAGGAGCTGAGATGCCCTTCAAGAGATGACTGGATTAAGAAGATGTGGCCCATATATACAATGGAATATTACTCAGCCATCAGAAAGAATAATTACACAACATTTGCAGCAACATGGACGGGACTGGAGGAGATTATGCTAAGTGAAATGAGTCAAGCAGAGAAAGACAATTATCATGTGGTTTCACTCATTTATGGAACATAAGAAATAGCAGGAAGATTGGTAGGAGAAGGAAGGGAAGAATGAAGGGGGGATAAATAGAATGGGGAATGAACCATGAGAGACTATGGACTCTGGAAAACAAACTGAGGGCTTCAGAGGGGAGAGGGGTGGGGGATTAGGATAGGCCAGTGATGGGTATTAAGGAGGGTACATTATTGCATGGAGCACTGGGTGTTATGCACAAACAATGAATCATGTAACACTACATCAAAAACTAAGGATGTACTGTATGGTGACTAACATAACAATATAAAAATTATTATTAAAAATAATAATAAAAAAATAAACAGCAGATGGGAAAACTGGAAAATCCACAAATATGTAGAAATTTTAAATCTTACCCTTAATCAGACAATGGATCAAAGCAGAAATCACGAGAGAAACTTAATGTCTTGAGACAAATGAAAATGAAAACAACATACGAATATGTATGGGATGCAGTAAAAATAGGGAGGGAAAATTATAGATATAAATGCGTACATTAAAAAAAAAAGGATCACAAAGCAACATTTGTTTGTATCTGAATTAACCACAAAAAAAAAAAGAGTATCCTAAAGCAAAAGCTACCAAAGGGAAGGAAATAATAAAAAATTTAAAAAGATCAATAAAATAGAGAACAGAAAAATAATAAAATAAGGCCAAGATTTGATTCTACAAAAAATCAACAGAATTGACAGACTTTAGACAGATTAGGAAGAGAGATTAGAATAACTAAATTCAGAAATGAAAGAGAACACTACTACCAATTTTATAGAAATTAAAAGGACTATGCAAGAATACTATGAACAATTTATATCAACGAATTGCATAACCTAGATGAAATAGACAAATTCCTAGAACAACATACCAATACTAAATCATGAATAGAAAATCTGTATACATCTGTAACCGGTAAGTATACTGAATTAGTCATCAAAAATTTCCCTACAAAGAAAAACCCAGGACCACATACCTTCACTGGCAAATTCTGCTATATGCTTGAAAAATGAACACCAATTATTCTGAAACTCTTCCAAAAAAATTGATGAGGAGGCGATACTTCCAAACTTATTTTATGAGGCCAGGATTGCTCTGATGCCAAAGGCAGATAAAGACATTGCAAAAGAGGAAAACTATAGGCCAATATCTATAATGAATGTTAACATAAAAATTCTCAACAGAATATTAGCAAACAGAATTTAACAACTTATTGAAAGGATTATACAACATAACCAAACAGGGTTTATTCGTGGAATCCAAGAATGGTTCAACATATAAAAATCAATTATGAAATACACCATGTTAATAGAACAAAGGAAAAAAACATATACTCTGCTCAACTGATGTGGAAAAAAGCATTTGTTGAAATTCGACAACCTTTCAGGATAAAAACATTCAGCAAATGAAAGAAAGAAAACTACAACACAATAAAAGGTCATGCATGAAAACCCCAAACTAACATCATGCATTATGGTGAAAGACTGCAAGATTTTCCTCAGAGATCAAGAACAAAACAAGGATGCCTGTTATCACCACTTCTAGTCAACATATAACTAGAAGTCCTAATCAGTGCAACTTGGTAAAAATAAATAAATCCAAAAGAAAGAATGAGTGAGTGAGGGAGTGAGTGAGTGAGTGAGTGAAAGAAAAAAAATAAGAAAGAGAAAGAAGTGGCATCTAAATTGGAAATGAAGAAATAAAATTATATCTGTTCTTAGGCAGTATGATTTTCTGTGTAGAAAATCCTAATGATTCCGTACACACACAAACAGATCTAATAAATGAGCTCAGCAAAGTTGCAAGATACATAATCAACACTCAAAATCAGTTACAATTTTATACACTATCGATAAACAATCACAAAGGAAGTTAAGGGTGATTTCACTTATTTCATCAAAATAAAAAAATATTCAGGAATAAACTTAAGCAGGGAATTGAAAGCCTTGTAACAAAGAAATTAAAGAAGTGAATAAATGGAAAGATATCACAGATTTGTGGCTTGGAACACTTAATATTATTAATATGTCAATACTACTCAAAGCAATTTATAGATTAAATGCAATTCCTATCAAAATGCCAATGATGTTTTTTTGCAGAAGTACAAAAATTCATCCTAAAATTTATAGGGACTCTCAATGAACTCCAATTAGCGAAAGAATCTGGAAAAAGAAAAACAAGGTAGAAATTCTCATTCTTTCTGATTTCAAAACAACACAAAGCAACAATAATCAAAACAGTATGGTATGGCATAAGTACAGACATGAACCAATGGAATAGAGTAGAGAACCCAGAAATAAACCCTCAAATATGTGGTCAAGTGATTTTTGGCAAGGGGGCTATTACCATTCAATGGGGAAGGGACAATCATCAATTAACTGTGTTGGGAAAACTGGATATCCACTTGCAAAAGAATGAAAATGGGCTCTTCCTTCAAGCCATATACAAAAATTAACTCAAAATGGATCAAAGACCCAAATGTAAAAGTTAAACTGTAAAACTCTTAGGAGAAGACATACGGGAAATTTTCATGACATCGGATTTGGCAATATCTGACACTAAAAGCAAAGGCAACAATAACAAACAAACAAAAAAAGAAAAGATAAATTTGACTTCGATAAAATTAAAAACTTTTGTGCACCAAAGGCACTATCAACAGAGCGAATAGTCAACCCATGAAATGGGAGGAAATATTTGCATCTGAAAAAGGGGTTAATATACATAATATATAAGGAACTCCTACAACTATACAACAAAAATACCAAACAACTCATTTGCAATATTGGCAAAGAACCTCAACAGACATTTCTCCAAAGAAGATATTCAAATGATCAATAAATATGCTTATTGAAAAGATGCTCACTATCACTAACATTAGGGAAATGAAAACCAAAACCACAATGACATAACACTCCATAAACATCAGGATAGCTCTTATGAAAACAAAGAAACAAAAAGCAACAAGTGTTGACAGGGATATGGAGAAACTGGAACCCTTCTGCACTACTGCACTCTTGGTAGAAATGTAAAATGGTGCAGCCACCATGGAAATCGGTATGGTGGTTCCTCAAAATATTAAATATATGATTCCATGTGATCCAGGAACTCCATTTCTGGGTTTATACCTAGAAGAACTGAAGCAGGGACTTAAACAGATATTTATATACCCATGTTCACAGCAACATTATTCACAATAGCCTAAAGAAAGGGGCAACCCAAATGTACATTGACAAATGAATAGATAAACAAGATGAGGTGCACACATACTGTAGATAATTCAGCCTCAAAATGAAGGGAGTTCTGACGTATGCTACATAGGGTTGATCTTTACAGATGTTGTGATGAGTGAAATAAGCCAGTCACAAAAGAACAAATTCTGTATGAGTCCCCTTACATGAGGTATCTGGAAAAGTCAAATTCATAGAGAAGAAAGTAGAATGATTGTGTTCTGGGGGAAGGGAGTAAAGAAGAGTTACTGTTTAATGGGTATGGAGTCTATATTTGAGAAAATGAGAAAAGTCTGGAAATGGATTATAGTAATTTTTTAAAAACAAGGTGAATGTATTTAAGGGCCCTTAAATACATGCTTAAAATAGTTAAAATTTATTGTTGCCATTGGTCCAGTGCCTGTTGTGTATTTCTAACTCCTCCTCCCTCCCTCCCTCCCTTCCTTCCTTCCCTCCTTCCTTGCAATTATCCTTTTTTGCTACACTACTGTATGCTGGGCGTGAATTGAGGAAGGTAGTGAGCAGACAAGTTACTTTTTTATCATACATAAGTTATCTGATCATAAAGCAAAAAATTCAGATATTAAGAAAATGACTGTGAATCACCCAGAGATCCTGAACTTTGATTTGGGTACAGTGAATGGATGATAGAGTCACATCACTTCAGAAGGCGGTATGGGAAGCAAGGCAAAACAGACCTTTGATGACCAGGAAACCAAATTGTAACAACCACTGACTAGTTGTATGGTTGTATTGTATTTTTTAAATGCATTTTTAGAATCTGTTTGCTTTCTTTTTCCTATTAAGGATTTTTGCATTGATACAAATGGAATTGATGTGTATTTTTCTATCTTGTACAATCTTTATCACGTTTAGGCATCAATATACTTGTTTAAGGAATAGAGTCTGTATGTTTTTGGTCTTACAGACTGTAGAAAATCAGGTAATCTAGGAACTTGCTAATCTTTGAGGTTTCATAGTACTTTCCCAAGAAAAATCTAGCCTAGTGCTTTTTAATATGGTTTTGATAACTTTAATTCTGTGGGAATTTATTTTCATTATCTGTATATATCTACTAGTATCCACTTAATACAAACTAAATAAATTTCTTATGAGTGCCTGGGTGGCTGAGTGGCGCAGTCCATTAAGCATCCAACTCTTGCTTTGGCTCAGGTCATGATCTCAGGGTCCTGAGATTGAGCCTGGTATGGGGTAGGAGGAGTCTGCTTGAAAATTTTCTTTCTCCCTCTGCCCCTTCCCCTGCTCTCTCTCATCCTTTAAAATAAATAAATCTTTAAAAATTTCTTAGATAATAATTATAATCTAAAATTTCATATTTATTTAGAACTTCTGTGCAAACTCATCTCATGTTTTTTAAATTTTCCTATCACTTGATATCATATCCCCATTTCTTTCCCTCTCTCATCTCCCTCTAGTTTGTATGTGTTTTCTATCTTCTTTCTTCGTGGTCAATGTCTGGTTATTTTTAATTTTGTCAAAGAACTGGTTATTTATTTTTATTTATTCATTAAATAGTTCTACCTTTCTCTTTTAGTTAATTTCTACTGTGATTCGTATGTCTTCCTCCCTTTTTGTTTGTGCTTTATATTTTCACTGGTGTGTGTGTGTGTTTGTGTGTGTTCCAACAGCTTTTGTATGGCATTCTGTTCATCACATTTATTATATTTCTATTTATTATATTTATTTATTCATTACATGGGTATAAATATTTAAGACTACAAATGAGAATTTTTCTTGTTACTTCTAATATTTGAATTAGTATACCGAAAATATTTACATGATTTCTTTGACTCCTTACTATTAGCATATGCTATTTTTCTTATCTCTTTGTTTACCCAAATTTTGCTATTGTATTTTTATTTTGTCAAATATGTAACACATACTAATCTTAAATGCTATCTGTACTTTTTTATAAGCATGTAATTAATACATTCAACACTGAATCCCACCTGTATTGCTGGGCTTTAATAGGATGAGTCTTGTCTGTGATAGGTTTTAGGAAGAAGGGAATTCCCTACCCCTCCCTAAGTAGTAGCAAACCTTCTGTTTTATATTGGTGCAGGGTCCCAGGGGCTTTGGCGGACCTTCCCTTGATGCAAAGGACTTTTACACTTCCTCTAGAAACTGTATATATTTGCCTGATCTATAGTATTGACAAAGAGAATCTCCTAATCTTACACACATTTTGCTTCTACCACCCCATGAAGACCGTAGGGTTGAGAGGGTTTGTTGTCCTCACCTTCTCCTCAGCAATTTAAGAATTGCTTCTTGTAAGAGGTCCAGAGGAGCAGACAACATGGCTGAAAATCATCTCATGCCTGCCTGTACCACTGAGAGGACTCACTCCTGTCTTCAGCCCTGCCCAGTCTTTCTCCTGAGCATCTGGAGGAAGTCTGTGGAAAGCCTTCAGCATATCTGTGGCTCTAGTTACTCTAAACCAAGAGGCATGCCAACTAGATCTGTAGTAATTCATCCACATTTTAGTTGATTTCTCACATGCTTCTATTGAAGCCACCTGTGGCTCCTCTGCTCTGACAAAAATGAAAACTTTCACTTCTCCCTTTTCTCCTGGGAGAAGTTTGTCACTCTTGAAATTCAGTTCCCCTCATTGTCTTTTGACAAGTCTTCTATACTTCTGAGAAAAGTTGTGCTTTTGAAAATTTTTTGCCTTTTTTGACTTGTTAGGATGGGAGTCATATTCTCTTACTTCCTACATCTTAAGAAGAAGCAGAACTCTCTTGGTTATTTACTGTTGCTTTTTTAATTACACTGTAAGCTCCATAAAGTTTTTATTCATTTCTGTAAATTGAGGTATGTAAAACAGTGCCTGAAATATAATAAGAATTAGATTCAAAATTTGAATAAATAGTGCATGAACTAGAATACATATTCTAAAAGGGAAATAAATAATATTTGTTTATGCACACACATATCCTCTCTTATCTCCCCCCAAAAGCCAAATACTTCTATTTTATTCTCATATCACCAGATTTTATGCCTGCATGGTACCTGTCGCAATCACATTACATGCATTTCTGTGCAGACGTCAGTGAAAATATTTGATTGATGTTTATTTCTCCCACCAAACTGTAAGATTCATAAGGATATAATTTTTAAAAGATTTTATTTATTTGAGAGAGAGGGAGAGCATGACTGGGGAGAGAGGCAGAGGGAGAAGAAGACTCCCTGTTGAGCAGGAAGCCCGAAGTGGGGCTTGATTCCAGGACCTCAGGATGATGACTGAGCCAAAGGCAGACACTTAACTGACTGAGCCACCCAGGAACTCCATTAAAGGATATATTTTGTTTACTATTGTTTTCCTAATACCTAGAACATTATCTGAAGCAAGGCCTCATATAATTGTTGAATGAATCAATAAATGACAAAGACAAAAAATAGGTAACATCAGGGGAATAGCAGAAAAAAATCATAAAAAAAACACAACATTTTCATTTCAAACATGACAAAAAAGCTTAGGCAATTATATCTGAAAGGAATGTTTAAAAATTTCAGTTCAAACTCTGTTGTCTAAAGCAAGAAATTAAGGGCAGGAGAAATTAAACAGCTCTCCCAAAGTCACAGAACTCATTAGTGACAGAGCCTGGAATAGAAACTAGGTCTCCTGACTTTAAATCCATTGCTCTCAATTTGGGTGCTCTGAGGAAAACGCTTTAAGACTGTGCTTTATGGATGTAAAAATGCCTATGTTGAGAAATAGGGGAAAAGGAAGATAGACTTCTAAAATATATCTCAGCCGTGATACCCAAACAGATGGCCATGTTGCAGCAACTCTCTCAGGGAAGTTATATTCAGAAAAGGCGACGCATCACCAGGTCTCATAATCCCAATGGACAGTAAATGATTTCACAGTGTATCAGGCATCGCAGCAACCGACATTTCAATATTTCCTTCTGAAGGGAAGATGAATGTAAAATTGCTTTACCTTCATACTCTAGCTGGTGATTTCCCTGCTGTGCCCTTCATAACACTGATAGGAGGGAAAAAAAAGGAAGGGTATGAATAGAGTCTGCCAGCCATTCCAGATATTCACAAGCTCAGAAAAAACCTAAGGCTTTTTCTAATATTAATAACAATAATAGCTATGATAGTAATACTTCCTAACATGAACTGAATGCAATACAAATTATTACTTAAATACTAAAACCCTCAAAGAATAATCATATAATACCAAGAGGGTTTTTTGTTCTTTTGTTTTGTTTTCTAAATAGGTGATGAAAAGCATAGCCTTAGAGAATTTAAAGATCTCAGAGAGTCAGGAAGTGGTAGGACTAAAATTCAATCTAGGTTGTTCAAGTTACTATAACATACATAAATAACACAGGAATAGAATGTAAATAATCAATTTATTGATCCCCAAATATTACTTGGATGCCTTTGTAAGTTTCTTGACTGTCATGATCAAGGCTTGAATTTGGTGTCATGAAAAAAATCACTTTTTTAAGGAGTACATAAAACCATGTCCCAAGAAACTATACCATGGTTTTCTTTCTTTTTTTAATGTTTTTTTACTATATTATATTAGTCACCATACAGTACATACCTGGTTTTTGATGTAAAGTTCGATGATTCATTAGTTCCATATAACACCCAGTGCACCAAGCAATATGTGCCCTCCTTACTACCCATCACCAGTCTATCCCATTCTCCCACCCCTCTCCCCTCTGAAGCCCTCACTTATTTCTCATAGTCCATAGTCTCTCATGCTTCATTCCGCCTTCTGATTAACCCCCTTTCTTTATCCCTTTCTTCCCCTACCGATCTTCCTAGTTCTTACGTTCCATAAATGAGAGAAATCATATGATAATTGTCTTTCTCTGCTTGACTTATTTCACTTAGCATTATCTCCTCCAGTGCCGTCCATGTTGCAGCAAATGTTGAGGACTTATTCTTTCTGATAGCTGAGTAATATTCCATTGTATATATGGACCACAACTTCTTAATCCAGTCATCTGTTGAAGGGCATCTCGGTTCCTTCCATGATTTAGCTATTGTGGACACTGCTGCTATGAACATTGGGGTGCATGTGGCCCTTCTTTTCACTACGTCTGTATCCTTGGGGTAAATACCCAGTAGTGCAATGGCTGGATCATAGGGTAGCTCAATTTTTGACTTTTTAAGGGACCTCCACACTATTTTCCAGAGTGGCTGTACCAACTTGCATTCCCACCAAAAATGTAGGAGGGATCCCCTTTCTCCACATCCTCTCCAGCAATTGTTGTTTCTTCCCTTGTCAATTTTTGCCATTCTAACTGGCGTAAGGTGGTATCTTAGTGTGGTTTTGATTTGAATTTCCCTGATGGCTAATGATTTTGAACACTTTTTCATGTGTCTGTTAGCCATTTGTATGTCATCATTGGAAAAGTGTCTGTTCATATCTTCTGCCCATTTTATGATTTGTTTATTTGTTTCTCGCATATTGAGTTTGAGAAGTTCTTTGTAGATCTTGGATACCAGTCTTTTATCTGTAGCATCATTTGCAAATATATTCTCCCATTCCGTGGGCTGCCTCTTAGTTTATTTGACTGTTTCCTTGGCTATGCAGAAGCTTTTTATCTTGATGAAGTCCCACAAGTTCATTTTATCTTTTGTTTCTCTTGCCTTTGGACATGTGTCATGAAAAAGGTTGCTTTGGCCGATGTCATACAGGTTGCTGCCTATGTTCTCCTCTAGGATTTTGATGGATTCCTGTGTCACATCAAGGTCTTTCATCCATTTGGAGTTTATTTTTGTGTATGGTGTGAGAGAGTGGTCAAGTTTCATTCTTTTGCATGTAGCTGTCCCAATTTTCCCAGCACCATTTATTGAAGAGGCTGTCTTTTTTCCACCGGATGTTTTTTCCTGCTTTATCAAAGATTAGTTGCCCAAAGAGCTGAGGGTCCATTTCTGGGTTCTCTATTCTGTTCCATTGGTCTATGTGTCTGTTTTTGTGCCAGAACCATGATGTGTTTGTGATCACAGCTTTGCAGTACAGCTTGAAATCCAGCATTGTGATGCCCCCAGCTTTGTTTTTCCTTTTCAACAGTTCCTTGGCGATTCGGGGCCTTTTCTGGTTCCATACAAATTTAAGGACTATTTGTTCCACTTCTTTGAAAAATGTCATCGGTATTTTAATCAGGATAGCATTGAAAGTGTAGATTGCTCTGGGTGGCATGGACATTTTAACTATGTTAATTTTTCCGATCCATGAGCATGGAATATTTTTCCATCTTTTTATTTCTTCCTCAATGTCTTTCAAGAGTGATTTATAGTTTCTAGAATATAGATCCTTTATGTCTCTGGTTAAGTTAATTCCAAGGTAACGTATGGTTTTTGGTGCTATTATAAATGGGATGGATTCCCTAATTACTCTTTCTTCAGTCTCATTATTCGTGTATAGAAATGCAACTGATTTCTGAGCATTGATTTTGTATCCCGCCACATTACTGAATTGCTCTATAACTTCTAATAGTTTGGGAGTGGCTTCTTTTGGGTTTTCCATGTAGAGTATCATGTCATATGCGAAGAGAGACATTTTGACTTCTTCTTTGCCGATTTGGATACCTTTTATACCTTTTTGTCGTCTGATTGCTGTTGCAAGGACTTCTAGTACTATGCTGAATAATAGTGGCAAGAGTGGGCATCCTTGTCATGTTCCTGATCTTAAGGGAAAGGCTTCCAGCTTTTCCCCATTGAGAATGATATTTGCTGTAGGCTTTTCATAGATGATTTTTATGAGATTGAGGAATGTACCCTCTATCCCTACACTCTGAAGGGTTTTAATCAGAAAAGGATGCGGTATTTTGTCAAATGCTTTTTCTGCATCTATTGAGAGAATCATATGGTTTTTGAATTTTTCTTTCTGGATAAATCTAAGACACCGATCAATTTGCGAATGTTGAACCACCCTTGCATCCCAGGGATGAATCCCACTTGGTCATGATGGATAATCCTTTTAATGTACTGTTGGATTCTATTAGCCAGGATCTTGTTGAGGATTTTGGCATCCATGCTCATTAGGGAAATCAGTCTGCAATTCTCCTTTTTGATGTGGTCTTTGCCTGGTTTGGGGATCAAGGTAATATTGGCGTCATAGAATGAGTTTGGTAGCTTTCCTTCTGTTTCTATTTTTTGAAATAGCTTTAGGAGAATAGGTATTATTTCTTCTTTGAATGTTTGGTAGAATTCCCCAGGAGAACCGTTCGGGACTGGAGTTTTGTTATTTGGAAGGTTGTTTATCACTGACTCAATCTTCATAATTAATTGGCCTGTTTAAAAAATCAATCTCTTCCTGTTTCAGTCTTGGTAATTTATAAGTTTCCAGGAAGGCCTCCATCTCTTCCAGATTGCTTAATTTATTGGCATAAAGCTGTTGATAAAAGTTTCTCATAATCCTTCCAATTTCATTGGTGTTGGTTGTGACCTCTCCTTTTTCATTCATAATTTTATTAATTTGGGTACTTTCTCTATTCTTTTGGATTAGTCTTGCCAGTGGTCTGTCAATTTTATGGATTCTCTCAAAGAACCAGCTTCTAGTTCTGTTGATCTGCTCTACTGTACTCCTGGTTTCTAATTCATTGATTTCTGCTCTAATCCTGGTCAACTGCTTTGTCGAGCATGGATTAGGTCTGTCCCTTTTTTGCTGTTCCAGCTTCTTGAGGTGAGAATATAAAAACTACATTTTAGATTTTTCTGTTCTTTTTTTTTTTTTAATTATTTATTTGACAGAGATAGAGACAGCCAGTGAGACAGAGAACACAAACAGGGGGAGTGGGAGAGGAAGAAGCAGGCTCATAGAGGAAGAGCCTGATGTGGGGCTTGATCCCATAACGCCGGGATCACGCCCTGGGCTGAAGGCAGACGCTTAACTGCTGTGCCACCCAGGTGCCCCAGATTTTTCTATTCTTTTGAGTGAGGCTTGGATGGCTATGTATTTCCCCCTTAGGACTGCCTTTGCAGTATCCCATAGGTTTTGGACCGTTGTGTTTTCATTCTCGTTGGTCTCCATAAATTGTTTAAATTGACTTTTGATTTCCTGGTTTATCGAATCATTCTTGGACAAGAAGGTTCTTAGTCTCCAAGTGTTTGAGTTTCTTCCAAATTTTTCCTTGTGGTTGAGTTCCAATTTCAAAGCATTGTGGTCTGAGAATATGCAGGGAATAATTTCAATCTTTTTGTATCGGTTGAGACCTGTTTTCTGTCCCAGAACATGGTCTATTTTTGAGAATGTTCCATGGGCATTAGAATAGAATGAGTATTCTTTGGCTCTGGGGTGTAGTGTTCTATATATATATATATATATATCTATATATATCTATATATATATATATCTATATATATATATATATATAGATATATATATATCTATGAGGTCCAACTCATTGAGTATGCCATTCAAAGCCCTTGTTTCTTTGTCGATTTTTTGCATGGGTGTTCTATTTCTGATAGTGAAGTGTTGAGGTCCCCTACTATTAACATATTTTTATCTATTTGTCTCTTTATCGTGGTTAAGAGTTGGCTTGTGTATCTTGTTGCTCCCCTCTTGGGGGCATATATATTTATAATTGTCATATCCACTTGTTGGATACATCCTTTAAGAATAATATAGTGCCCTTCTGTGTCTCTAACTATAGTCTTTATTTTAAAATCCAATCTCTCTGATATGAGAATTGCTACCCCAGCTTTCTTTTGAGGTCCATTGGCATGAAAGATGGTATTCCAACCCTTTACTTTCAGTCTGAATGTATCTTTAGGTTCAAAATGAGTCTCTTGTAGACAGCAAATGGAAGGGTCATTTCTTTTTATCCAATCTGCAACCCTGTGGCATTTATGGGAGTGTTTAAACCATTTACATTGGCACTAAGAACTGAGAGAAAGAATTTTAATGATGCCATGTTGCCAGTAAAGTCTTTGTTTGTATCGGTTGTGATTTTCTGTTCTGTATCACTCTTGGGGCCTTTTTACCTTTATAGAACCCCCCTTCATATCTCCTGTAGGTCTGGTTCATGGTTATGAAATTGGTCAATGACTGGCAATTCTGGAAGGTCTTTATTTCTCCATCAATTCTGAATGACAGCCTTGCTGGATAAAGGATCCTTGGCTGCATGTTTTTCTCTGAAAGAGCTTTAAAAATGCCCCTGCAACCCTTTCTCTCATTCCAGGTGTGTGTAGACAGGTCTGACGTAATTCTGATACCTTTGCCTTGGTACGTGAGAAATTTCTTTGCCCAGGCCGCTTTCAATACTGTATTCTTGGATCTAATATTTGCGAATTGCACTATGATGTGACTTGGCGTAGGTTTGTCATGGTTGAGCTTGGGAGGGGTCCTCTCTGCCTCTTGGACACGAATGTTTGTTTCCCTTGCTAAATTAGAAAGTTTTCAGCTACAATTTGTTCAAATATCTCTTCTAGACCTCTGTTTTTCTCCACCCACTCAGGGATTCCAATGATTCTGACATTGGAACGTTTCATTGAGTCAGTAATCTCCTGTAACCTAATTCTTGAGCATGGATTTTTTTAAGTCAAGATTCTATTTTAGCTTTGTCTTCTACTAACCCATCCTCCAATTTGCTGATACATTCTTCTGCCTCATTCACCCTGGCCGTCAGATC
Source organism: Ursus arctos (assembly GCF_023065955.2). Lineage (NCBI taxonomy): Eukaryota > Metazoa > Chordata > Mammalia > Carnivora > Ursidae > Ursus > Ursus arctos. The sequence goes on along the minus strand of NW_026623111.1, from coordinate 36,108,690 downwards.
CTTTAGTTTTGACTGCATTTGGCTCATAGAATTTTTAATTTCTGCCAGATTCGCTTTCATTTCCGCCCTTAGAGATTCTATATTCTCATTAACATTTTCATTAATACTTTTTTCAAGTCTACACATCATCTTGACCATTGTTACTCTGAATTCCATTTCTGACAATTTGGTTATATCCATATCCATTAGTTCTGTGGCAGAGGCCACAGACTCATTGTCTTTTCTTTGCTGAGGGGGATTTCTCCTTTTCCTCATTCTGATGAGGAGAGGTTGCGGGGTTGTCCAGAGCCCAAATTACTGACCGGGACCCAGGCCATGTGCCCTTGTTTTATAGGGATCTTAGGGTTGTGGGCTTCTTGATTTTTCAGCCTGCCTTCTGGGGGAGGGGCCTGCCGCGCTGATACTCAGGCAACCCTGTTTGGGTAGAGTCTCCGTGTCCCCTGTGAGGGGGGATGGGGATGGGCACACTGCGAGCCGGTCTTTCCAGGCTTTTGTTCTCTGTTGGCTTTCCCTGGTGGTTTGCTGTGCCTCTTCTGAGAGTCAGAGTAGCAGTAGCCAAATCTCAGCCTCTGTCTCAGAACAGAGGGATCATGGACCGTTCTCCACTGATGTTCTGGCCACTTTAACTCTGTTTCTGTTGGTGCTGCTCAAACGTGCAGCGTCCTGGGATGTGCGCCCCACACCCGGCATCCCAGGCCTCACTTCCAGGGCCGGCACGTCTCTGTCCTTTGTGTTTCTAACACCGCCAGCCGCCAACAGCCCCCACGTGATCCGGAGCTCCCGGTCTCAGTTTGGTTCCAGTGAGCACACCGGAGCTCCTGTTTTCAGTCTGGTCGTGCGTTCCCTGACTCAGGGTCTCAGTCTGCTCTCTCGCAGGTGGCGTTCTGCGAGTCCGCCCGTTCCCCTGTGCAGGTGGCTACCGCTTCCGGGGGCCCGAACGTGGCGGCTCCCTCCCCCTTCCGTTTATCTTCCGATATCTGTGCGCGGTTTCACGGCTCCCCACTTCGTACCTCAATACTTATCGCTGGCATGTTTATTTGTAGAGATACAGATGTATCTTCCTGCGTCTCAAGCTGATTCCGTGGATGTTCATGCTGGTCTGGTACCTATCCAACTCGACTCAGGGGACTGGCTGAAAAAGGGGTCCCCTACTCCTCCTCCATCTTAACTTGAAACTTCCTATACCATGTTTTTATAAACCCCCATTTCTATCATCTCTGTCCAATAGAAATATAATTAGAGCTACTTATTTAATTTCACATTTTTTGTTAGCTGCATTTCTAAAAAGTAAAAAGAAACAGGTGAAATTAAATTTTGTAATATATTTTATTTAACCCAATATATCAAAGATATTGTCAATCCAAAAATGTAATTTAAAAAATGGTCCATAAATGATATTTTTGCATTTTTTAATAGTTGGTATTTGAAATCTACTGAGTATTATTTTGCAATATTTCATGTTTTACTTTCCAAGTTAGTTTTTTCCATTATTTACATTAATGTATGTTGCATTTGTACTATAAACATTATCACAGTAACAACAGTGTCTTTAAAATACAGACATTCAGGGGATACCTGGGTGGCTCAGTCATTTAAGCATCAGCCTCTCGATTTGGGCTCAGGTCATGATTTTAGGGTTTGAGTTCAAGCCCTGCGTCAGGCCCTGTGGAGTCTGCTTGGAGTTTTCTTTTTCCCTCTGCCCCTCCCCCACTTTTTTTTTTCTCTCCCCCTCTAAAAGAAAAATAAATAAAAATAAAATATAGACATTTGGGAGAAAATTTTAAATATACACTTTTTTCTAGATTTGCCAGTAAAGCATGTTTCAATTGTCTTTTGATCCGAATATTATATTTTTCATTGCAATGTTTTTAGAATAAATGCCATCTTTTCATATATTCATTCTAAAGTTAAAAAAAAAGATTTTTGAATAATGTGTCTCTTCTCTCTTCAAGCCTATAGCAGCTCACGCCTACACTGCTGTCTGCTATTAAGCATAATTGTTATTTCCATTACCTGGTGTCTGAGTCATTTTCTATGTCACTATTTACCATGGGCTGTGAATACTGTGTTCATTAACATCTGTTTGACTTATCTAATGTTGCTTTTCAGCCTGATTAATTTTTAGACTGATATCATATTTATTTCTCTACTGTGAAACTTTTCCTGTATTTTGTTTACCTTAATGAGGGTTTTTCCAAAAGTGATTGTTCTTCCATGTTCAGTGTTAATTATCTTCTGAAATCTACTTTTCAGTTGTTCCTAATATCTTTTGTCTTCAAGTTAATTGATACTTTCCATTAGTCATGTGTTATTACATCATAGTATTTCTTGAAAATACGTTTGCCATATCCCCATATTGCTACTAGATTTTACTGGAGAAAAACTTGAATTTCTAGAATCAAAGAAGGACCATATCTTTCAACATCCTAAAATGAAGTTTTTGCAAAATAAGAGAAACTCAATTAAGGAGAACAATACACCATAAAAACCTACCATAATATGGTTTAACTTATGGAAAACAAGTGTAATTTTTATAGAAAATGCTATTTTATATCTGTCAAAATTATTTCATAGTAATGAACAAAACAAGTGAAGTAGAAACTATATTATTACTTAGTACTGACTGTGTTAGTATGCTGAAACTGTCACATCAAGTGTCACTCATACACCAGTGAAAATCAGCTCAATAATTTTAAAAAATCGATTTCATCACCATTTCATGAAGTGTTGCATATTTCAGAAGTAGGAATTTGGAGCCTGTAAAGCTAAAACTCCATAACATTATTTATTCAACTCCACATCTTTATTTTTTTTATCTGAGTATTCATTTCCTGTTCCCTTTTCTCATTTTTTGTCTAGTTTCTCCTTTCCTCAGTATCTGACTTTAACACTCACAAATACTAAACTTATCTACACTCACACTCTGTTTATCAAAGATAGAGAAGGGAATTTCCTTTTAGTTTTGTTGATTGTTTCCTTCACTCTGCAGAAGCTCTTTATTTTGATGAAGTCCCAATAGTTCATTTTTTGCTTTTGTTTCCCTTGCCTCCAATATCATGTCTAGTAAGAAGTTGCTATGGCTGATGTCAAAGAGGTTGCTACTTGTGTTTCATGCACTCTGATGTTTATAGCAGCATTATCAACAATTGCCAAATTATGGAATGAAACCAAATGTCCATCGACTGAGGAATGGATAAGGAAGATGTGATATATATATATATACATACACACACACACACAATGGAATATTACTCAGACGTAAAAATGAATGAAATCTTGCCATTTGTAACAACATGGATGGAGTTAGAGAGTATTATGCTAAGTGAAGTAAGTCAGTCAGAGAAAATCAAATACCATATGATTTCACTCATATGTGGAATTTAAGAAACTTAACAGATGAACAGGGGGAAAAAAACAGAGAGGCAAACCATAAAACAAACTCTTAACTATAGAGAACACACTGAGGATTGTTGGAGCGGAAGTAGGCGGGTGGATGTTTTAAATAGGTGATGGGTATTAGAGAGGGCAGCTGTGATGAGCACAGAGTTTTGTATGCAAGTGATGAATCACTAAATCCTAGAGCACTTAATAAGCATAATATTCTGCTTCTTAAATGCTCTAGAATTGGGAAATTTTTTATATAACAAAGCGTTATTTGGTAACAATCATCTTTTACAAAATTAAATGTCTCTTCATTAAGTAAGTGATTGAGAGATAACTGTAAATTAATTTATATTAATTTGCAACAACAAAATATCATTTACTTAAAAAGTAGTTCAAATAGGGGCACCTGGGTGGCTCAGTCATTAAGCGTCTGCCTTCAGCTCAAGGCGTGATCCCAGAGTCCTGGGATCGAGCCCCACATCAGGCACCTCTACTGGGAGCCTGCTGCTTCCTCTCCCACTCCCCTTGCCTGTGTTCCCTCTCTCGCTGGCTGTCTCTCTCTCTCTGTCAAATAAATAAATAAATAAATAAAATCTTTAAAAAAAAATAGTTCAAATAGTAAATACTTCTCAGGTTCCATTATCCTATCTTTTTTTTTTTTTTTACCATCAATGTCACAATTTCTTTCCTTTGATTAAAAGTGTGTATTTTTAAATGACTATAGAAAATAAAGTTATTAAGAAAAAGGGAGTTTCTAAGAAAACCATGCCTATATTTAAAGTTAACAACTGCACTTTTACTCAATTTTTTATTAGAAATATTTACAGACAGTAACATTTATTAAGAGTGTACTAATGTGTAAAATTATTAGAATGTAATGCTGCAAGTTACTACTACTTCAGTGATTTAATAAAGAACAATAATGATATGAATCATTACATTTTGATTGCTTCCAGGTTTTGGCAGTTACAAATAAAACTGCTATAAACACCCATGGGAAGGTTTTTTATGTGGTTATGTATTCAACCCCTTTGGATAGATACCAAAGAGCATGATTGCTGGAGCATATGGTAAGAATGTTTAGCTTTGTAAGAAACAATCAAACTTCCAAAGTTTCTGTGCCATTTTGCATTCCCATGTGCAATGAATGAGAGTTCCTGTTGCTCCACATCTTCATTAGAATTTGTTGTTGCCAGTGTTCTGGATTTTGACCATTCTAATAGTTGTGTAGTGGTAGCTCATTGTTTACTTAAGTTTTGGGTCTGGTTTCCATCCTATAAGCTAGCATTTGGTTTCCACCTTTAAGTCCAGAATATTTGGTTTGGTACTTTTGACTTTTGTCTCTGCCTGATTCTCTTTGTGTTTTACCCATAAATGTAGTCATTCCCATTTTCCCTGACTTCACACTGGGCTGTTTCAGTAACATTTCTGAGCCATTTTGACACCCATTTCAGTTTCTCATAAACTCTACCTCCTACCTCATATCCAAGTGATGCATAGGAGAGAAAAATGAATAAGTACTGCCTACCTGACCAATGGTCCAATCAACAGAATATCAGTTTGGTACCATACTAATATTTGAGGAAAATAACCAAACTGCAAAGCCAAGAATAAAGGATTTTATTTATCCATTGTTTGCTACACTGAACAAAATACAGGTAGATTTTGGCCTAAAATAAGTGCTCAACGAATTGTTAACTGAAAAGAATATGGTCTTTGGGGCCAGAGTGACTGGAACGGAATATAGAATTTACTACTTACTAGCTGTTTGATCTTGGACAACTTAATCTGCCACTCTCTACTTCAGTTACTTCTTCTATAAGCTTACAGTAATAATTTATAATTCATAAAGTCAATGTATATGTAAATTAGAAAAATATTTTAAAATGCCCAGTTCAGTGCCTAGCATACAGAAGTTACTTAATCAATGACAACCTTTTTCTTAGTCTTTCTGAACCTTGATGTCTTAGATCATGAATCTTTCTACTTTACTTGACTTCTCTGAACCTGGCATGTAATCTGCCTGATAATACATTCCACTGAGCTTTCAGTTCTTTTCCAATATGTAAATTCTTTTTTGACTGAGCTTTGGTATTTGTCAGCTTTTAATAGGATAATCAAACTTCTAATATGTTTACTACACTTAATTGAAAGTATATCCAGTAACTGTTCGTGTACAACATTTAATATTTTATTGCATAGAAATGTTTAAAATAAAGTTTCAAACCTCAAAGAAGTGCCACTTCAGGAGTATTTTATGAGAAAAGTATTACTACTGCTGTTTTACAGAGCAATTAAGACCATGGAGGCTCAGGGAAATGATGTGAATTCCCAAAGGAAAAAAGGCTGACCTAGGACTAAACTATGGCCCGAAAATAACCCCATGTGTGAATGGTTGTTTTAAGGATATTCCTCAGGCCAAGGCACATTACCATCATTAGGCCCCTCTTGTATTATTTATTCCTAATCCGCATTCTCATTCCTATTCCCATTGTAAACACTGTGATGGAAATGGAATTTCTCAAGTTGCACATCAAAGAAGGATTTGTGGCCCCAGCTGTCAGCAGATTCCAACTGTTAATAGTGTTAGGATCTAACTCAGTCCCAGAAAACCTTTCCAGCAACCTTCATATTGAATAACCAGTTAAAGCAGGGATATAAAGACTTGTCCATTTCAGCTCCTAAAAAATAATATATATTCCAGATCTTCCTGTGAGCTGGCTGAGATTTTGTTTGTTTGCATCACAGTTAACTTTCTTCCTCCTCTGTCCAAGTCTGCTTTCTTTTTCACAGCTCTCATAACCTGCATGTCAAACTCTATCGCGGGTTCTGGAGAACCCAACGTAATAGAACAGACACCAGCTTTAATGTTTATGATGTGTAAGAGTATCTGTTTCCTCCAGCATCAGAAACAGAATGTGTTGTCATGCTTTTTACTTTTAATGAGCTGTGAATATTGTTGTGTGCAAGCAGGTATCAGGGAATTAGTCAAACCAGCTGCCAAGAGTAAGTTTTCCTAAACAAAATAAAACAACTATATGGATATATATGTGTATCTCTCTGCAACATATTTTAAAATCCACTCCCAATTCAAACCACTAGTTTCAACACCTTATATCTCATACATTTACTTATTACAGCAAAATTGTTACTTTAAAATCAAAATAATAAGCAGTCAACAAATTAACAATATTAAAGGAACCAAAAATGGAACCTATAAAATACCTATAAAATACTGATTTCTTTATTATTTACAACTTGTAATTCCGGCTATTTCTATGTAATTATAAAATGATTACATGAAACAGGCAGTTATGGTGAATCACTGGAGCCCAAGTGATTATGTTGCTAATGGATATGCAAAGTATTAAGAAGGCATCATTTCATATATTTGAAATTGTGGCAAGATATAAAACTGGCTAGAATCCTAATTTTCCAAGATTTTTAATATTAATGTAATAATCTAATAAAGTTTTATAATTTTAAAAAAATGTTTACAAAATGAAATTCAAAGCTTTAAATATCCACTACCAGCCGTTTTGTTTTGTTTTGTTTTGTTTTGTTTTGCTGCAGTTCTATGCTGGACAATCTCTAAAATGGTTCCAAATAATCCCCACCTCCTAGTTTTCATGTCCTTGTAAATTCTCTCTCCCTTTCATGTGCGCTGGACCCAGAGATTCACTTTATTCACTTCTAATGAATAGAGCAGGTAATGGGATATTATTTCTGAGATTAGGTTACAGATACTCTGACTTCTCTCTTGCTCTCCCTTCTTACACTTTCTCACTCTGATGGAAAAAAAGCCAATTGACTTGTGAGTTGCTCTACAGAGAGGCTCACACAGAAGGAACTGATGGTACTAGATAGCACCTAGTGAGGACCTAAGTTCTGCCAACAATTCTGCTTGGAAATGAGACTTTTCATATAGGACCTCAAACCCCATTCTTTCAGTCTTGCAAGACACCTTGAGACAAAGCTAAACAGTGCCCAGATTACTGACCCAGAGAAACTGTGAGAAACTGATAATAAATGTTTGTTTTAAGCCACTAATGCGAGGAGGGGTGATTTGTCACATAGCAATAGACAACTAGTATAAATCCCAGCTGAAGTGATATTTAATTTATAAATTCAAGATAAGTAACTTTGTGATATTCTAGATGGTGTTATTTTACTCTAATTCACTTGTGTTTGTTCCATGGCACATAGTTCATGATCAGTAAATATCACTGATACTCACTAAAGCCAAAAAGCGTAGAGGGACTCGGTTTTACCATAAATTAGGCAATAATTATTCTGAAATGTAATGTTTATGTATGATATTTAAAAGGCTGAGCCAGTATATATTTAGAGACTGATATTAATTATGAGAATGGAGTAGTATAAACTTTTAAAAGAAACAGGATACTACTAAGCAAATATTGGCTAGCAATAAAACTGTATTGCATTTAGAGTGGACATAATGAATGTCTCTGTAATTAGAAATTTTGTTTTATTTTCCTAGTATATTTTGGGATAGTGTGGTTTATTTATTAAACATACACAAAGGAGAAATGATACAATCAGATGTGCTTTCAAAATACATTATTACAGGAAAATATTAACAAGTGTGTGCTGTGCCATTTTTCCCTTGTGACTTATCAAAAATCGACTAATCATTATGACTGTGATGAGATATAAATACAAACTACTTGGAGGAACCAGGTTAAGGGTTAAGGTTTGCCCTAACCCTGCAAGCAATGCAGATATATTTCATGATCCTTTTTTCTCTCTGTGGGTTTATCCACATTTAAATTTTTAATATCAAAATATTTAAGTATTTTTAAGTATTTAAATCCACATTTAAGTTTTAAGTATCTAGTGTGTGCCATAAATTTCTTCTGTCTTTGTGTGTCCAGAACAAATCTCCCTAATTTACAGCTTTGATTTATGTAATGAGTTCAAATGTCTGTTTTCTACTTTCATGTTTTTAATGATATTATCATTTCTTAGTTTTATATGGTTAAATAACCAAACAGGTCATAATATGATGTGAAAAAACAGAAGTAAATTGTATAAATATCACCAGAACACCAATCTAAGATAATTAATTCTTTCCTATAACTCCATTATAAGTTTTTAAAATATCTGTATACTTTAAAAAATATACTATATGTTATGAATTTCATCAGTATTAGTCAAATTCATACTTTTAGATTTATAATACATGTATCATCTATTTACCATCATTCCCTTTTTAGTTCCCCAGATGAGGATGTAAGCCTAAGGAACCAGGGCTTATGAGTGGTAGAGACAGAAATTGAACCCATTTCACCTGCTCCCAATTTGGTGCATCCTATGCATGGCTTTTATTGTACCTTCTTTTAAATATCTGTTCCAGTAAGTCTCAGTAGATAAGGACCAAATCATATTTTTAGTAGAAAATCATATAAGGAACTGAGAATATAACATTTGCCAAGCGTTTCTCAACGTACTTACATGAAAAGATATGTATTCATGTAGCTTGAAATTAATCTTGAAAAGAAATTATGGGACTTTTACCATAAACCAGAGCATGTTCTAAGTACTTTGCATGGTTAACTATTTAATCCTTACAACAACCCTATGATACACATACAAATGTTATGCACAGTTTTCAGGGAAAAAAAACCAAAACAGATAACTTAAACAACTCCGAGGGTTTGTCAGTTATTACATGGCAGCCACATACTTGGAGCCTGGAAGTCTGGCTCCAAAACCCATGACCTTAATCATCATACCGTTTTTCTCATTCTTGAGGGTATTAATTTCAGGGCAACGCATATGATAGCCTGAATAACTTAAGGGTCAAAGAAGTCAATATTTTCTTTTGTTTATTTTGCTTTACTATGTTGGTGTATGTGCCAACATAGTATTGTTATGTGTTATAATGCAAAAACTAGAATTGTTCAAAATTTCCTGAATTATGGGCTTAGAATTCTGTACTTTTTATGATTATGTCCTTTCACTCAAATTTATAGCACCTTGAAATAGCAACAAGAAAAGAAATACAATGAATACATATTTTATAAACAGTTTAGAAAATTGAGCTAAAATTACCTTCTGTTTTAATCTTTCTGGGTTCCTGATTAAAACAATGTGATTTGGGATTTTTCCCCTATTAGGAAGTAATTAGTCCTAATTTGAAGCAGTTACAGTGAATGCACATGGGAAACATGGGATTTTGTATTTACTCTTGATAAATACAGCTTCCTACTCAGCATGTATGATATATTTTTCAAATATTACTTTATGTAAACACTTATTATGCCTAATGACTATAGGTTTGAATCGTTTTCATTTAAATATGTAAAACAGAGACCTCTATCTTTTAAAATATTAGTGCTAAATTAAAGAGAAATGACATTTAGATGGCTAAGGAGGGAATATTCTCAGTGAAATCTAGGTTGGATTCTTGTTAGAATAGACTATTTCATATAGAATGGAGCTGCTGGTGAAAGCCTAATGTGAACACATGGCATTTAATTTCTGTGAAAGTTTCAGTAGTCTGAGTAAAATGTGGCTATGAGTAAAATAATAAAATATAAGTGGAATGGCAAGACAATAGTGCCCTTTTGGGATTCAGGCACCAACAGTGGAAGGGGCTGTTCCAAGAGCATCTGTCTCTTTGGCAGAATTCAAAGGCAGCTGCTCTGGTTACTTTCATAATGCTCCTGAGATTTCCATTTTATTACATAAATGATGTCTACCCTCTGTTGCTAGACCTGAGTCATTTGCATTTGCCCTACCTGTGATACTGGGTTATTTGTTTAATTGCTCTTGATGGTCAAAAAATATTTCCCAAGGAAGGCCCGGTGAAAAGCTTTAGCAAGCCCTTATAATTTAAACCCACTTTGCCTGCGCATATCCTTTTCCTAAATCTCATCCTTATTTTTATTCCCAATATGATAGATGACAACAGTTGCAAGCTCATAATATCCCTGTTCTTATCATGTCATGGTTTCTTGTAAATGCTGTCCTTTTCTGAGGTGACCTATTATATCTCTCTCTGCTGTTCAATTATTTTCTTGTAAAGGACTGATAAGGTAAATATATGCCTCTATTTTTCTTTCCAAGAGCAGATGGTCCTTTTAACAAATATTTAGAAACTCAGGACTTTCTTATCATACCAAAATTGAAGTCTTACTAATATGTTAACCTCTAAAACTGAATAAAAATCTGTATATATTCATCTTAAAATTTTATACAGTGATGTGGATGCAAACTCTGAAGTAAATATGGGTGGAATTGCTATTTTGTCATTTTTTAGCTTATGATCTTGGACAATACATTTATGATTTCTGAGTCTCAATTTATTCACCTATAAAACACTGAGATAACACATATGTTGAGAAGATATAATATACACATGCATATTAAAATTTCTACAAAGAGAAAATATGTGCATTAATTTGCTGACATTCACTGTATTCCTGAGGACACTAAAGAAGTACAACAAACTACTAGGTAATAGAAATGACATATAAATGGTGTGTCTTTTAGAGCACATTTTCTACCAAAATATCTCATTGCAGTTACCTAAAAAAAAAGTGACTTCTGAAAAAATTATCTCTTGAAATATTTGTTTTGTTTTAGATTCACTATTTTTTTATGTGACAAAGGGAAAAATATGGGACAGATTAAAATTTATAAATAAAAGTGAGCATAACTAGTCAGAATTATAGGCAGAACATTACCCAATAGAGAAAATGAAAGTTAGTTATGGTACTTGAAAGAGCAACATGGGTACAGAGGTTAAGTGGAAATTATGCAGCTGAAATTTAAAAGAAACATGCAAGATATGTTTGAAAATTAATGGTGGTTATGGCAATTCAGCATGCTGATAAGAGTATGATCAGTGAACTCATATTATGTAAATTAAAGGATAATGAATAAAAGAAGGTTCTAAAGCTAGTTTATTTTCAAAGAATGTAAGAGGTGGTCTTTGGTGGATTATATGAAATGACATCATAAATGCATAAAGTATTGAGAATATCACATCCCTGTAATTAGCAACTGTGTTGAGCATTTTTTATTTGCCCTTCCTGATCCATTTTCTACATTTCTCCTCTCTATTCTATGCTCTAGGAACACCGATCTCCATGGACCAGATAATTAAAACTCTCTTGCCCACTTCTAGTTAGATTAGCAATAGGACTTGGCATGTTATCAGAGGATGGGAAGACAGTGAGGTCAGAACGTGTTATTTACCCAGCTCCTTCTCTGCCATGTTGTAGGTTGGTAGTGGTTCCTCTCCTTGACTTCAGCCCTCAGTTATTGAGCTACAGTATTTAAAGCATGCATATGCAAAATGGGAGAAGCTACTTGCACTAATGTAATCATTGATATTATCCCATATGTGCTAGATTACCTTAATATATGTAAACCCAGAAACAAATATTACCACAACAATTTAAAAAGGTAAATAATAAATTAGAGGATATTAAGCAGGAAAATGACATAGTTAGATTTTTATTTTAGCAAAATATTGGCTAGATACCATTATCATAGAGTGGAAAGATCACAGCTTTTGGATTTAACACACAAAAGTACAAACTGTTGCTACATTAATTACTTCCTATGCAACTTCCACATCTATTAACCTCAGTATTCTAATCTGTAAGAAAAGGCTAATAATATCAAATTTCCATATTACTGTGTAGAGATCATGTGAATAGGACTTAAGAATATAATACAGAGAGCTGGGAAGCATATTCTGGTGCACTGTAGGAAACCCTATGCCTGAAACTCCTAGGGCCCTTTTTACTTAAAATAATTTTAAAGAAATTAAATTCTCGTTTCTCTTTTCATTTCTTCCCTTTATTTCTCTTGGAAACTTATTTTTTATAATCTTATGTTAGGTATTTATTTGTTTTTTTGTTGTCCTTTAAAACTATGTGAACAGTCATCAATTTTCCTCTAAAACTTTGGCTATATAGAATTTCTTTGAAATATACAATTCAAATTTTATTTACTTGTTTATTTATTTTTAAAAAGATTTTATTTAGTTGGCAGGGAGATAGAGAGCACACAAGCAGGGAGAGCAGAAGAGGGAGAAGCAAGCTCCCCACTGAGCAGGGAGCCCGACGTGGGGCTTGATCCCAGGACCCTGGGATCATGACCTGAGCTAAAGGCAGCAGCTTAACTGACTGAGCCACCCAGGTGCCCCTACTACTCAAATTTTAATTCATTTACTCCCAGATTTTTTCCAAGATAAAATTGCTTTTTATAAGATATATTTTTAGAATAGTATTTCTCATTTTAAATTATTTTTATGGATGAATTAAATACATTCATGGGATTATAATTTATTATGGCTGCCATAACTTTTTGATTTTGAGTTACATACAGTTAATGAAAAAGCCAATATGTAATAGGATTTCCAATTCCATTCACCAATCAAAATATGACTAAATCATTTCTGAATCTGGAATATCTACAAATGGAGCTATAACCCTAGCTTTCCAGTAATCGTAACTGCAGTATCTAATTATTTTTTCTTCTTGATGTTTATAAAGGTAAATGATACTGCTATAACATCTGAATACTAAAAATTTAGTGGTAAAACAGAAGTTCTAAAAAGATATTCAACTGTTGTGACAGCATGGATGTACCTAAAGGGTATTGTGCTAAGTGAAATAAGTCAGACAGAGAAAGACAAATACCATATAATTTCACTTATATGTTAAATCTAAAAAAGGAAACAAATGAATACACAAGCAAACAAACAAAAAGCACAATCAGACCTACAAATACAGAGAACAAACTAGTGGTTGCCAGATGAAGGGCTCTGGGGGGTTTGGGCAAAATGGGTGAAGGGAGTGGGAGGTGCAGGCCTCCAGTAATAGAATGAATAAGTCATAGTAATAAAAGGCACAGCACGAGGAATATAGTCAATGATATTTTAATAGTGTTGTATGGTGACAGATGGTAGCTATACTTGTGACGAGTATGACTTAACATATAGAGGTTTTGAATCACTATGTTGTACACCTGAAACTAATGTAACATTGTGTGTCAACTATACTCAAATTTTTTAAAAAGATACTTGTCTAAGAATAGTGCCAGAGGGAATATATTATGGGACCACTATTTTATTCTTCTAAATGGGCTCCTCTTCCCATGCTCCTCACTCAATGCATTTCTGTAGACTGCCTTATTTTTCTCCCCTTTTCTCTCCCTCTCTTTTCTTCCTTCATATTCAGACTGATCTCATCAATTTTCATGACCTCAATTGTCAACCATATATACATATGTATATATGTGTGTATGTATATATGTATACATGTGCACCCATAACATGGAGATATGTCTTCATCCAATGGTCTGTTTATCTATCTATATTCATCTCTTTCCTGATTCATGGACCTATAAATTGGTCTAACCAGTATCTCTACTTGAGGGTCCTTGGGGACCTCAAAGACTCAGCATGTGTCAAACTGAAATTATTCTACCTGAACTTATATTGTAATACCACTCTCACTTTACTGTCAAGCCAAAATCTAGTCTTCTTTCTTGATTTGCCCCTCTTCCTTATCTTTCCTGTTGCCAGTAAAGCACTCCAACACTCTAATCCCCCCATCCAAATACCCTTTTGAACCTGTGCACTGTCCTATCTCTCCCCCATCTCACCCAGTATTGCCACTGTCATGATTTAGATCACACTTGGAGTAATGCTTTAGACTTCGATTGATTCTTCCTACTCTAAGTTGTGTCCATGTCCACAAATTCTCCACACAGTAGGCCATTTTTGGTGTTACTCTTAAATTGCTGTTTGTTTTGAAGTTAAAAGGAAGCCACTATTGGACTTTAATATCTCCAGTTATTAAAAATTACTCTAACATTTGTATAGAAAAAAGAATTGGTCAAAACTTTTGCCTAAACTATTTTCCAATGATTCTCAGCATAAGAGATACCACAAAGCCTATCCAGAGGCTTTGCAAGGTGGGGTGGAGTGGTGGCAAAAGAATCTGAGCCTTTGAGGTACCCAGTCCTCCCTTCCTGATCAACTAGGACAGTTCTGAGTTTATCTGCTTTATATATCACAGTTTACATTATCTTCATAGAAAGAAAGTTGTAACAACGTTTGGAAGCCGTTATTATATAATTTTTCCAAATAAAGATTTTTCATTATTGCAAATTCAATACAAATATTCTTACTACAGAATATCCTAATAAATAAATCCCTAAAAACATGCCCATCCCCCCAGAATCCAAAATTTCTCTGGAAAGTATTTTTGTTCTCAACAGAATGTAGTTTACTCATTTATTTGGCTGGGCTTTTCTCTCCAACTTCTGATAAGTAGGCTTAACAGACTGAGACAAAAGTCAACTTCCTAATCAAATTAAATAAGTAAAAAATAATATAACTTACTAAATGTGTTCTTAATAGGTAACATGAAGAGAAAAATTGTTTTAACTTTTTTCACACACATACACTCAAAATAGGAGCAATTGATTTTGTAGCTACAACCCTATAGTTAGTGCAGTGAGCTAATTTCTTATACTTTTTTCTCTTCTTCAAAACAAGAAATTTCTTCTTTTTTGTTTGGGTGTTTGTATATTGGTATTTTGGATGTGAATAACTTCAGGCTAGAAGCACTGGATTATACTAAATTGGTTGGGCTTTTAGAATCTTACGTACACCATTAGTTCAGTTTTGCTAGTTCGCATTGTTGAAGAGCCGTTTGATTCTTGTGTGCTTTCCCTGGCTCATGTCCCTAAAGCAGACAACAGGAATACTTGCACACTTGTTCCCCAGGATCAGTGACTTATCTCTTAACCATATTCTTCTCTACTGAATCTATAACAGGGGGCTGCATTACCATTTCAGGCATCCACAACCAAATCAATTAAGGATAGCACTCAAGATGAAATCTATTTGCCACCTCAGCTCAACTTTTAAACATTGATTAAGTATTTGCCCCATCACTTGAACTACATAGATTCAGAGTCACTTTCTGCTAATATTTGCTAGATTCAAAAAGAATTTTCCCATTTGTAATATCTTCAGATCCATCCCGACCTTCAATCTCTCCATCTTTTACTAGGACAGAAAAGTTGGCAAGCAGAAAGATTTCCAAAGATACCATCCTCTGTGGCCTGTGTTAATTCTGAGATATGTTCCTTTCAATCAACACCAGAGTAAATGTATCTCGTTACTATAGCAACTGTCTGCTTTCAGTTATTTCTACTATCTGATTTTCATTAGAGATTATATTTTAATTCTTTGCTAAATTAAGCCTGCCATATTTTGCATATTCTGAGTCCTCTTATTTCTTAAGTCTGTTACTTTCAGCTTTTAAGTAATTCTAAATCCAATTTTACCTAAGTAACTCAAGATTTTAAACAGAATTTTCTTAAAAGGTCAAATGCACTGTGCAATGACACGGAAATAGATGATACTTGGACTAAAAAAAAAAGATGGATTCAGTGTTTTGTTGGAAGTGAAGACATTCAAACTATGTCATATTGATTTCATTAAGTATTTCCACTAACTCCTACCCCAATTTTAGAGTAACATTGTCTCCTTCTCTAAGTGACATGGCTAGATTTATTGGCTATTTATCGATCGGTTAATAGCTGAAATTTACAGATGGTTTCTCAGAGGGAAAACTTAGAGATGCTTTATGGGAAGTACAAAATAGGAGTTAGTCAAGTAAAATTTAGAGAATAAATTATGTCCAATGAAAATACTTAATAATGGAATTAAGATATATATTTTAAAATATAAACAAACATGGATGTGAAGTGGTTTTATTTTTTTTTTGAAAGATCGATGAAGAAAAAGCAAAGGATAGTAATCAATGGATTTTATTACATGTAATTTTTATATAATTGTTTTCTTTTTAGAACCTCCATTTTCTCCAAGCTCAGCATCAATAGATGCGAAGATATCGCAATCTCTCTCTCTGTTACTACAAATGATCATGATTCTTAGTAGCATGACTTTGTTTTATAATGATTGGAAATCAAACTTTCCAATTCTATTTGAATGCTTCTTTTAAAAATTATTCAGCAAACACTGGGGCACCGGGGTGTCTCAGACAGTTAAGCATCCAACTCTTGGTTTTTAAACAGGTCATGATCTCAGGGTTGTGAGATTGAGCGCCGCCTTGGGATCCACACTGTTGTGGAGCCTACTTAAGATTCTCTCTCCCTCTCTCCTCCCCCCTTTCTCTCTCACCCTAAGAAAAACAAAATTAAAAATTTTTAAATAAAAATAAATAAATAATCATTGAAACACTATAATGCCCCATTTGGATTTTATGAGTCTAAATACAGTGTGATTTAACATTAATATTAGTTCATATATTACTCTCACTGGGTAATTCCTATGTACATTGGTACATCTGTAGCATTTTTAATTCTTGGATATATGTATTAGAATATGTTACATTTACAGCTAGAAATATGCCTTGGGCAAAAGTCAATGAGAAGCGAACAATGATATTGAATAAAAGATTATTGAATTCTATTTCTCTGAGCAGTGTTTGGGATATTTGACTTAATAAATAGTAGGAAATCAATTAAGTGAATTATGTAAGTGACAGCAAGTTTCTTTAGCATGTGATTCTTATAGTTCTTATACAAAATTACATGCTTCTGTGCTTTTCTTCAATGTTAATGTGACTAGAAGGAATTAGCTCTATATGACTGTACTTCATAGCATGGTGTGCTATGGGAAATGATGCCAAATACATGACAAGTTGAATTAGTAATTAAAATTAGGCATATAACTCTCATAGTATGAATAAATATAGCTACATTTTAATGGACAAGCATCAATGAAGATAGCACTGGGAATAGGTGAAAAGTTTATCTCACAGTTTAAGACAAATATAGTCTTCACTGAGGTTTGCCAGTGTGTGTGTGTGTGTGTGTGTGTGTGTGTGTGTGAATGTTTGTGTCTTGATTTTCCTAGAGGAGAGCAATAAAAGTAGTTACCTGATTATGCTAATTTATGAAACCAACAAGGAGAAATCCTTCACACAAACTAAGTGTTGCATTCAGAAAACTTAATTTCTATATGTTCATTTACTAGCTAAGTGGGAAATTCTGTCACACCACCTCCTGGCATTTACCAGTTGAATCTGTGCCTCAGCAGAAACAACAATCCCTATAGGATTAGCAACTTTGGAGTTTCTCACAACAGTCAAACCCATGGAATATTAAATACCTGATTTCCACCACTGTCCTCTATCATCATTTTTGGCACTGCCTTAAACAAAACCCACAGTTGATACTATATCATATAGGAGAGAATGAGAAACAGAGAAAATATTAATGAAGTTCATTAATCTTTACACTATAATTTTTCAGGGGATATACTCAGCCAACTCTTCAGACTCACTTCAACACACCAAAAATATATGCTGTTTATGATGTGAAACTCAAAAGATTAGAACTTTGTTTCCCTTGGGTATTTTTATTTAACAAATATTAACCAAAGGCTTACCATAAGCCTTTATGTGAATTTATAGAGACCCTGAAAAAAAAAATCTGTGAAAATATGTGAAAAGTAAACTGGTAGGAGCATTTATTTATTTTCATATACCTATTACTGCACACATATACACACATAGAAACATACATAGACACACACCTCCATATGCACACATAAATATTGATACTTTACACTTTCTGTATTACTTTACTCTTTTAAAAAAAATCCCCATTACTGTATCATACATCTGATCTTCAGTCTGGTTTTGCTCTCTTTCTGGGGGTAATTGTTTTCTATTTCAAAAGAAGAGGTAGAACTTCTACTCATAGGTTGAACTCTTCAACGGGATTGTGGCCTAATCTTGGATACAACTGAGAGATAAGTACTAACAGAGAGACATACTTAAAAAAGAAATAAAACAACAGAAAAAGTTTCCTTTCTGTATGCCGTGGTAGTGTAGCTAAAATAATTTTCCTGTCAGCAGTAACTTGTTTAAAATACAATAGAAATAAAATCTAATGTATAACATTAACAGTATGTAAAATATCTAGAAAGAAAATAATAAATTGCCTATATGATGAAAGCTATAAAAGTTTGAGGAACAGAAAAAAAAAAGAAAAATGGCAGAATGCCAAGATAAATAATGTAGTAAATACATTAAAAGTATAAATCTGTAAATTTATTGCAATCTCAATAACAAAGGTATTTTTATTTATGTTTTCCAAAATTAATGCAGTAAAATACATATGTGAGAAACACCTCAAAGTCTGTGATTATTGAAAATGATGAGGTGCTTTTTCAATTATTTAAATATATTCTATATGATGATAAAATACAATCATTCTACCATCAAGATACATAATCAGTTTAAAAAATTCACATAAAGTCTAGAATCAAGACTAAGTACATGTAGAAATATAGGAAGCGAGGCATCTCTTTATAACATCTACATCAGAAATTAATATTAAAAATATATCCTTGCCTCATTTTAGGGAGTACTAAAATGCCTGATGGATTTAAAATATTAATATAAATATAAGCTTTAAAAAAGTTCTAAAAGATTAAACAGGTAGATGAGGGGCACCTGGGTGGCTCAGCTGGTTAAGTGTCTGCTTTTGGCTCAGGTCATGATCTCAGGGTCCTGGGATTAAGCCCTACATCTGGTTCCCTGCTCAGCGGGGAGTCTGCTTCTCGCTCTCCCTCTGTGTGCTCTCTCTCTCTCCCTCAAATAAAGAAATAAATCTTTTTAAAAAAACATAAACAGGTAGTTGAGATATGTATAGTATTAGTGAGAATGGGGACACAGAAGTAGAAAAAAATAAAAAAACTGATATGTGTTCCACATAAAAAATTGAAGTTACTAAACAAGATTTAAAAGACAAAAAATAATTTGGAAAAAAGTTTTGTAAATTATGACCCAAATAAAGAATTTATACACATAATACCTAACTCTTATAAATCAATACAAAACAGACACAGGAACTTCAAAAAAGGAGAAAAATAAAATGTTCAATAAGAATAAATTTAAAAAAAAAGAATAAATCCTAGAATAAATCAAATAAAGGTACAGATAAAACAATGACAGAACATTTACCCCATTAGTAAAGATTTACAGGGAATGAGAATAAGCACGCTGGTAAAGTGGGGAAATTGAATCCCTGTTAATCACTGGAAAAGATACAAGTTGCGGGTACCTTATAATTATCAATACATTTAAAATATACATGTATTTTTGTCTAATCATTACTGTTGTAGAAATGTGTCCTATTAGAAATACTGCTCAAATAAGGAAGCAAAATAAGCTAACTGAATTTTAATATTGGTGTATAAGCATAACTGTAAAGGATCAATAGTCAAATTATATAATTGTGTAAAGGAATAGTATGAAATTTTTAAAAGCTGGGCTGCTGTTAGAGGAGAACAGGAGAGATTGTACAGTGAGCACACATGAATAATAGATTCTTTCTATAATGAAGAGAATAACAATGTAAACCAAAACAGGGATAGGGATTTTATGTCTTTGCTTTCATTTACATTATGAATGGCCTCCATGGCATGAAGCAATAGATGGCACGCAAAAGGATTAACATACCCACCATGAAAAACCAGTGACCATGGAAAAAACAGAAGGAAAATCAAGGGAAGTCATCTATAAAACTCAAAATTTGAATGGCTGTATATTTCATAGAAATCTAAACTGTACTTTATTAAAAGTATTTATTAGTAAGGATATAATAAACTTCTGGTTGCTACATTTACTAGGATATTTTCAGACTTTCATTTCCCACAATAGTTGACATGGTGAGAACATCCTACATCATAATATGGCTGTCCACCTTTCCAACAGTCTGCATCTCTGACACTTTTGTATTAAATATTTCATCCTCTTCTGTCACACCTTAGTCTTCTTTGTCCCTAATCTTCATCCAAAATTTTTATTTTTTTATTGTATTTATTTATTTTTGTTTGTTTCAAGTTTTTATTCAAATTCCAGGTAGTTAACATATTGTATAATATTAGTTTCAGGAGTAGAATTTAGTGATTCATCACTTACATACAACACCCAGTGCTTATCACATGTGCCCTCCTTAATACTCATCACCAATTTAACCCATTCCCCTGACAACCTCCCCTCCAGTAACCCTCACTATAGAGTCTGTTCTATGGTTTGCCCCTCTTCTTTTCTGTTTTCCCCTATGTTCATCTGTTTTGTTTCTTAAATTCCACACATGAGTGAAATATGGTATTTGTCTTTCTCTGACTGACTTATTTCACTTACCATAATACACCCCTAGTTCCATCTACATCATTGCAAATGGCAATATATCATTCTCTTTGGTGGCTGAGTAATATTCTATTGTACATATCATTCATCAGTTAATGGATATTTGGGCTCTTTCCATAATTTGCATATTGTTGATAATATTGCTATAAATATTGGGGAGCATGTGTCCCTTCAGATCAGCATTTTTATATCCTTTGGGTAAATACCTAGCAGTGCAATTGCTGAGTAATAGGGCAGTTCTATTTTTAACTTTTTAAAAACTTTCTGAGGAATTTCCATACTTTTTTCCAGAGAGGCTACACCAGTTTGCATTCCCACCAACATTGCAAGAGGGTTCCCCTTTCTCTGCATCCTCACCAACATCTGTTGTTTCCTGTGTTGTTAATTTTAGCTATTCTAACGAATGTGAGATGGTATCTCATTGTGGTTTTGATTTTTATTTCCCTGATGATGAGTGATGTTGAGCATCTTTTCATATGTCTGTTTGACCATATGGATGTGTTCTTTGGAAAATGTCTATTCATGTCTTCTGCCCATTTCTTGACTGGATTATTTTTTTGGGGGGTGTGGACTTTAATAACTTCTTTATAGATTTTAGATACTAATCCCTCATCAGATATGTTGTTTGCAAATATCTTCTCCCATTCCAAAGGTTGCCTTTTAGTTTTGTTGACTGTTTCAACAAAAATCATCCAAAAATTTTTAAATTGATTTCCATAAGATTTCAACATAAAATATCCAAACCTAAAATATCAAAACTTTGCAACTATTCTACTTCCACAACTTTCTAACCACCTTTTTACCACTAATTATTCAATTGATTTCTTTGCTCTAGACTCACTAGTAAGAGTCGGTTATATATTTCCAACTACTGGTTTTTAAAACCCAGCTCAAAATTCTTTATTCTGAAAAGACTGACCCCCTAATTTTTATGTCTTATACTTTTAGTCTTTCTTTCTTCTGTGATACTATAATGCTTGGAACATATTTTAATATAGTCTCATATAACTTGAAAATTACACATCTATCTCCAAATTATATAAGATGACTTTTCTGAATGAAATGCCCTCCCCCCTTTTTTTGGTCCTATACACAGGCTCAGATCACATTAAGTCATTAATTTTTTAAACAAAAATAACTTCTTTAGTGAAATAATATCAGTGGATAACAGTCATTCAGAGACAACATAACTTCCTATGTTTATTTCACTAGAAGAAAACTTAAAATGAGTTTTTACCTGGGAATCAGATTCTTTGACATGTTAAAAGTAGAAGTGCTTTCCCAATAAATCATAGTTCAAGAATTTAAATTCATACAAAGGAATTTAATGCCCAGAACTATGGAATGAGAACAAAGAATATTTTCTTGCTAAAAACTACTTTTTATTGGTTTCTGGTGTAGAATTTAATGATTCATCACTTACATACAACACCCAGTGTTCAACACTACATCAGAAACCAATATTATACTGCATATTAACTAATTGGAATTTAAATAAAAATTTGTAGGAAAAAAAGAGACTAAAAAAAAGAAAATACAACTTTTTTTTTTTTTTTTAGTGTCACATATAACTTGAGTTCCTTTCAGAATGCATAACTCTAAAAGAAAATGAATTTTGATTGTTGGAGAAGTATCATTCCAGTGATTTACTTCCAAAGTTTGTGATAATTATCATCAGTAGTGGTCACAGAGATCTGGGAAGGTAGCAAGGAGAGAAAATAGGTTTGCATAGTGAATGCTTAAAATGAATGCACCATGATGAATACAACCCCTGAAAAATACTAACTATAGTCTATTTTATAGCCAACCTTGAAGAAGTCAAAGCGGTGCTGTTAATCTTCTGCCAGATTCCACTTTCCTCTCCCTGGCTTTTGCTGGATGAGATAAGAGAACAGACTGGAGTGGGGGAGGGGGAAAAAGACAGTCTCCACTGGGCCAAGGACTGTACAATATTAAGAAATAGAGTGAGAAACAAAGGAGTACCCGTGCCTAATACTCTGCTTGCTAATAACATGTGCCAAATGTAATGGTCCATTAACTACCAAATAAAATTATTCCCAAATGGAGATATGTGTCATTTATAATGTAGAATTATATAATAGAGTAAGTACTCAAGCAATAAGAGTAATCAGCTGGAGAATTACTTGTAGGACCTATTGAAAGGCAGTCAAAAATGAAATAATATAAAATGGAAGAGAAAAGATCAGCACAAAATATTGCTTTTTCACCAATATTTTGGGACATTCTGATCAATTTTGTTTATATATTCTTCTAGTACCTATTACACAGATAAAATGAGCCAAAAAATATTAAGTGATCCCTTTACATTTTAGGTTTAATATTAAATCATCTTTTTAACTTTATCAGCCATTACAATCAAGTAAGTGATTCATGAACATTTGAACAAGTAAAAATCAAAGTCAGCATTCTGAAGAGTAGTTATATTCCTAGACATGATAATAGAGTCAAATAAAGAGAAAAAAATTGTGTTCACATATGTGCATGAACAATTCTTTAGCATATCAAATGTTGAGGGATTGAAAAGCAAAGTCGTGTAGACTTGATTAGATTCATTGTCAAAGCATCTTGGAGTTATCTTTCACTTACAAATCATTACTTCAGGATCAATGTGGGATAAGGTTTCTGTCAATCATACTCTAGCAGAATTTCATCAGGCAACTGGGCTACCAAATAGGATATTATGCATAACTATTTCATGGCAATTAATGGAGAAAGCAAGTATAACATAAGCAGAGTCTTTATATAGTTTTTATTAAAGGACCACAACTGTGGTAGAAAATAAAAATGTGCTGGGTTCATTGGGGTATTTATACAGATATAGTCAAAGAATATAATAATTTTTTTACTTCCTAAGTGAAAAGTTTCATCTGGAACACATTAAAGAAGTAACCAGAAACTTAGTGGTGGTAAGATCCAAAAATTTTCACTAGAAAATAATCTGTAAAAAAAAACATTATTGAATCTATTTAGAAATTAAAATAAATTGAGACACAAAACATTTAAATCTCCTATCTCAAAGAACTGCTCTATAAATGTGACTAAGATTATTGAAACAATGATCTCATGCTAAGTGGGTACTTATACATTTTCCTGACAAAGTTATAGCTTTTAACACTGTGCAAAGCACTCTTTGTAAAAATGGCAACTCAAAGATGAATAAAATCTATTTCTTGTTCTTACAGAGAGAAAAAGTAAGGTTAAATCCATATATTGTCACATTACTGTATCTAACTTGGAAATACGCTCATACATATGTAAGTTATAAAAATGAAAACTATCTCTTCCCTATTTTATGAATAAAAGAATCTATAAATATCACTTTTACGCCTGAGCATTTCTGAAGAAGCTCAATACTGTGGAGAGAAAGTACCCTTCAGTACTGCTTTTCATATTCCTGCAGATGTATAAAACCAACAAAAGCTTCAGCAGTAGAGGAATATCAATAGGTGACCAGGAAGAAACTGGCATGAGTGGAATACATGTCGCATGACAGGAATTAGTGGGATTTGCTGTTCTTGAGAAATGGCAGGAAAAATAGAGAGGACTTTGAAGTCCATCTGCACAAGATTGTTTTATGTTTTATGCGGATTCTATGTTTTATAAATAAAATAGTGAGGTGGCTAGGGGGACATGCGATAGATTTGTTTTTGGCTGAATTTATTTCTAAATGCAGTGCCCCATCATTGTACATTTATTATTACTTTATTCTCATCCTGAATTTCTAAGTGTAGCCAATTTTTTCTTTTATTATTCAGACCTGTGGAGGGGAGGATTTGAATAGACACAGCAAATTCAAGAAATATAAGCTTTTTTTATACTTAGCTTTAATGTGATTTTGTTCCAGCCCTAAGCTGAAAGTTTCTTAATTTTATTTAGCTTAGACAATATTCAAATTATTTGACATTCATTGAAAACACATAAATCATCTATGGTAGCCATGATGCTTCCTGAGAGGCAGGAGAAAATCAGTTGTTGATATTTTATAGTTCGTTACATATTGATTTTTAAAGCAGAAAACAGAGCATTCTCTTTAACCACTAATATGAGCACACATTCTATTTGTGTGCCAGTTGCAAAAATATTGATAACATTAACAGTGTTTTACACAATATAAAATTTAAAAAATTGAGTTTTATATTGACTTTCATACCTGACCAACCTAAATTACCAGCAGCGGGTAACAATAAATTATGCTATCTCAGTAGCTAATATGAAATTATCAGAAACTATGAGAACAATTTATATACATATATAATGACAGATATCTATTAAATACCATTAACTATAAATGAAATAATAAAATATTATGATCAAATATGACTTCAACCATATAAACATCTCTGTAGTACATATGGTACCTATAGACAAGAACAAAAAATAATTTAAGAAAATAAAGTTAAATTCTAGAAGTATTGTTGACATATCAGCTTTTCATTAGATGTCTGTATTTCTTTGGTGTGTTATGCTGCCTAAGATGGGACCTACTGGAAAGAGATTTTATATTCTAAAATACAATTTAACTAAGCAGTGGTTCCTTTATAATGCCTTATATTTTAAATTTTAAGTAATTCAAGTAAATATTTAAGTAATAGTAAACATTAACCTAGATACTAATGGACTTATGGATATGTCCTTATGTTCATAGCCTTTATGTTATATAATTTAATAACTATAGCATTAAAAATAATAAACACAGGAAATAAATTGATATACTTCAGTAAATATAGTTAAGTTTAATCAAAGGAAACATAAATGAGATGTGACTAGCACAAAACTTATTTATTCACTATTCCTGTGTTTGATACTAGATTTTGGAAAAGAGATTTGCTGGTGAGATACAATCTGTTGGGTCTTTCTAAGATGAGTCAGAAGTTAGGGAGATATTTTTTTAAGTTATGGTTACAAAACATAATTAAGAAATCTTTCACTCATTCATTCACTCCTTTTATCCCTCCTCCATTATTTAACACTTTGAATACCAAGTTAGTGCATAAGAACTATTTCCAAGCATAAGCAGACTTTCATATAAACAAACTTACTGGTATATATTTATCTATATAACCAGTGAGATACAAAAAAAGTCCACATAGCTACATTGTAATCTAAGTAACATATTTGAAACGATTCAGGGGAACCCCTTCTTTAAAGGTATCCTGAGGAAAAGCATATTTTGCAATGTAAATTAAAACTTCTTATCAACACAGACTATTTATATGTGGTGTTTCTTTTTAACACAGAACATTTGTTTTTATTGTAAAAAAATGCCAGGATTAACAGATAACCCTTACCTTAGAAGTGCTTGAATTTCCCTGGTGATGAGTGATGTTGAACATCTTTTCATGTGTCTGTTAGTCATCTGTACGTCTTCTTTGGGAAAATGTCTAATCATGTCTTCTGCCCATTTCTTAACTGGATTATTTGTTTTTTTGGGTGTTGAGTTTGATAAGTTCTTCATAGATTTTGGATACTAATCCTTTATCAGATATGTTATTTGCAAATATCTTCACCCCTTCTGAAGGCTGCCTTTTGGTTTTGTTGATTGTTTCCTTCCCTGTGCAGAAGATTTTAATCTTTATGAAGTCCCAGCAGTTTTTTGCTTTTGTTTCCCTTGCCTCTGGCAATGTGTCAAGTAAGAAGTTCCTACAGCTGAGGTCAATGAGGTTTCTGCCTGTGTTCTCCCATAGGGTTTTGATGGTTTCCTGTCTCACATTGAAGTCCTTCATCCATTTTGAATTTATTTTTGTGTATGGTGTAAGAAAGTTGTTTGGTTTCATTCTTTTGCACGTGGGTGTCTAGTTTTCCAAACAGCACTTATTGAAGAGATTGTCTTTTTTTCCATTGGGTATTCTTTCCTGCTTTGTTAAAGATTAGTTGACCAGTAGTTGTGGATCCATTTCTGGGTTCTCTATTCTGTTCCACTGATCTATGTGTCTGTTTTTGTGCCAGTAACATACTGTCTTGATCACTACAGCTTTGTAATGTAGCTTGAAACCTGGACTCGTGATGCCTCCAGCTTTTCTTTTCTTTTTCAGGATTGCTTTGGCTATGTGGGTGGGGTCTTTTATGTTTCCATGCAAATTTAGGATTCTTTGTTCTAGCTCTGTGAGACATGCTGGTCTCACAGCATATTTTTATAGGGATTGCATTACATGTGTAGATTGCTTTGGGTATTATAGACATTTTAACATTGTTCTTTCATTCCATGGGCATGGAATGCTTTTTCATTTCTTTGTGTCCTCTTCAGTTACTTTCATAAGTGTTCTATAGGTTTCAGAGCACAGATCTTTTACTTCTTTGGTTAGGTTATTCCTAAGTATTTTACTGGTTTTGGTGCAAAGGTCCTCTATTTTTAACAACTCATATGATTAAATTGGGTCCACAAAGATAATCCAGAATAGTCTCTTCATCTCAAGGTCAGTAAACTTAATTACATCTTCAAAGTACCTTTTGCCATGTAAGGTAACATATTTATAGGTTGCAAGGATTCGGTGTGGACATCTTTGAGGAGAGCATTATTCTGACTCCCTCTGGAGACAATACAGAAGAACTGGAATGATGGCTCAGATTTGGAGAACTAGGCACATTCATCTTGATCTGAAATGTAGTCACCCACCAGAGAAGAAACTGGAGTAAGCACAGAAGACACCTTTGCACTCCTGAGAACAGATAATAGAGTTTACTGTATTTTAACAAACATCTGCTTTTCAATAAGCCTTCAAATATAGTTGCTATCAGTGTTTTACTTATTTGTTTTCAAACAATCTGCCATTTCATGAGTGTGGTTATGAATGTAAATCAATTTTATCTATAAAAGTTAACATTCTTTCAAATTGATGTCTGTTTGAGGAAAAAAATACAAAACATTCTGGTAAAGAGAAAGTATTTTTGTATACTGGAAGCTCACATTAATTTTTTTAATTCCTTAATTTAAAAATTAATTTGTTTTCATTAAAAAAAGCCATCGTGCAGGAGGTAGGAAAGCTGTACAGGGAGAGACAAGCTGGTCTTTCACGTTTTAAAAAACACATATTCCTTTTAGCTGATTATATGACTTCATAATCTAGGAGTGGTATCGGTAAATAGGTAGGCTGGTATCTAAAAGATAACAGTAAAAATAGGCAACTTAGATAACTCTTGTGAGTCCAAATCTTTTTTTCCAAGGATATTTTACTAGATGTTCATTATAGATCTGCTTTTCTGGACTTTGCCCATTGTTCTTCCATATTTCTCTCTTTTAGTAGGCATAAAGACCCAGATCTCTTTGCCTCACCTTTTCTCTTCACTCCCTTGAGGAGGAATAACTTACTGCCCTTTGTTTAGATGGTGGTATTCCAGCACAAATCCTAAATGTGGTAAATCTGATGCTTTGTTATTACTTCTTCATTGTGACCGGGGCAGATAAAAAAGGGAGAAACAGAGACAGACAAAGAGAGATAGAGAGGAAGAGATTCAAGCTTTCTGTTTGTTGTGTTTTTATCACATCTGGATTGGGGGGGTTTAGGAGAAACGGTGGGAAGAGAGAAAGCAAGTCTTTTTTAGCCTTTGGAGCACCTATGTCCTCTAGCCTTGATTTGTATGTAATATCCAAAGCTCCAAACTCATTCTAATTTAGCTTTTGGTCACTGACTGAGAATATCCTCAGATAATATCCTCACATTGTCCCCTATCCATCCATTTCTCAAAATGTCCACCCAGTTCCTCTGCTTTTCCTCCAATTATCTTAAATGGCATAAGCATGTGTTTATTATATTGTTAATATATTATATTGGTATATAATATATATATATATATTATACAGTAGACCATATATTGTCTCATGTATTCAAGATCTTACTCCAGCAATTCTCCCTGGTTTATCCTAAATGACTATTTTTTGCACTTTACTGTATTAGTTCCATCACCTTACAAACCTGCTGGTGTTTTTCCTCTTAAAACAAACACACCACAAATAGATAAATTATCTCTTGACTCCATTCTCCACTTTGTGCCCACCAGCTACTGCCCCATATCTGTGTTTACCTCCACAGAAAAATTCCTCAATTTGTCCATATTGACTTTTCCAGTTCTTCCCTTTCATTTCTCATAAACCTACTCCAATTAAGCTTTCTCACTCACCACACTACCAAAATTGATCTCATCAAGACTATTATGATCTCAGGACACCTGAGTGGCTCAATAGGTTAAGTGTCTGCCTTCGGCGCAGGTCATGATCCCGGAGTTCTGGGATGGAGCCCTACATCGGGCTGGGCTCCCTGCTCATCAGGGAGTCTGCTTCTCTCTCTGCCCTTCAGCCCACTTGTGCTCTCTCTCTCTCTTTCAAATAAATAAAATCCTTTTAAAAAATTAAAAAAAGAAAGACTATTATGATCTCACTTTGTAAAATCTAAAGAATAAACTGTTCTACCATTATGAAACCTATCAGTAGGATTTGAAAATACTGATCATTCCCTCCTCTTAAATACACATTCTTAATCTGGCTTCCAGATTAACATGATTTTCTTTCAACCATACCCGTAGCTCTTTCCTAGTATTGGAGAAATCAAATTCAAAAGCTTCTTTTAAATTGCTATAAAAGGGAAGGAACCATACTATTTGATTCAACATTGTGTATATAAAGCCTGTAATGAATGTTCTGGATGCAGAGCCCAATAATAAAGGGAAAATGGGAAATGCTTACTCTAGGAAAAAGAGCCATGACAAAATATTAAAACAAAGCTTAAGACTTTATGATTAGTGAAAGAGGCCTTTTCTTCCTACGTAAGTAGACTATTGGTTCTGTCATCCTTGTAAATGATCATTATTGATGTTGGAAAATTTGTGTGAGTAACTACAAGTTTATACAGACTGTTCTCATTTTCATAACTCAGGCTTAACAATTTATAATTCTATCAAATCTACTGTTTTTTCTATGTAGGGCTTATCCTAGCATTTAGCAAAATGCTAGAGATCAGACTATGAAAAGAATTACATGATTTTTTTTTCTTCCATTAGACCATTTTTGAGCACATTTAATGCAAGAGTCAGAAAATTGGACCAAAGTCACAACTGTTAAAGAAAAAATTATTCTGACACTGTTAAAATTGTAAGGAAAATCTGAATCAGGACTATTTCAATAGGTGCAAAGATGATCACAATAGGGGAGAGAGATGGGGCTCAATTCTTAGTACAGCAAAGACAGCAGGTAATTTATAGTCAACAAGCAAAATGAGGAGCACTCAGTAGATGGAAAATTACTAAAAGAAGACATCATGAGTATGGATATTCTTGCTAAACAGACTTAGCAGGATTCTTGCTAAACTGGGGCTCAACAGACTGAAGACAAGGCCTTAGGATGAGGCCAGTCAAAAAGAGGGCACTTGGGAGCCTGTTTAAGATTTGGGTAAGGAAAGTCTTTGTCACAACCTTCCTTCATCTAAGATTTAAGGGCTTCCAAATGTCCTATTGTTTTTATTGTTTCATAATACTACAACAAACCTGAATTATCCATTGTGATGACTTTAAGGGCTGTCTATGAACAACTGTGTTTTGCATTACTTCTGTCTTCTAACCTGTATACATCACTTCAGGATAAACATTTATCAGCTTTTCCAAACCCACTCCATCTACTTATTGTTCAGTTGTATTCCTGATGTTCACTCTACAGTTTTTAACCTTTGTTGTATCTTAAGATTACTGCTTACTTTGGTCTCTACCTGGGACTTTTCCAAATTGCTGGATTTATTATGCTATCATAGATCAGCATGTTAAGTGTTCTCAGTGGATATATCCCTCATAAATCCTGTCTTATTTCAATACCAAGGCCTCCCACTGGTCTACAGAAATGTAGTTTGGCAAAATCTTTGGACTTTCATAATATTTCAGTTCATTTAAGCTAATAGTGTTTTAATTATAATAGTGATTTTTATTGCTGCAATATCAATTGATTTTAAATTTTCTTTATTAAAAAATCCCCTAGTTAACGGACTTCCTTGATATAAAATTTTATTCATTTTTTAAATTAATTATGAAAACAATATTTTGTCTATCCCTAATTTCATAGCTGCTTCCCTCACCCTGCCAAGCTATAATCCTGGAAGGTGTGTCAATAAGTTCAGCCCCACCTTAGCTGTAATAGAAAACTTTGTCAGAGAAAGAAGTACGTTAGGAACTTCATTCAGATTTGAAAGATCTGGATCTTTTTTCTAACATGGTTCAATTTCCAGTGTGCCTACTGCAACTTGTAGGCATGAAATATGTTCCCAGTTGCTACTCTTTCTTCCCTCCCATGTTGATTTAATCTCTGAGTGTGATTTTTATATCAAATACCTCACTATACACTGAATTCTTACTATGAGCAAAGGTATTTTCTGAACCACAGACCGTATTTTTAAGACCCTGACAACTTTTCCAGTTGTTTCTTCTGGTTCTTTCCTACTATAGAATAGAATCTGTTCAATATCCTAAATGATTGTCTTTGGAGTCTGGCTATATAGTGGAGCATATCTAGGCTCATGATGCCACTGCTCACCAGACAATGCTTCTCTTAGCCTATATCAAACTGTTGTTTAAGGGCCTATATCCTCTAGCTATTTCTCCAATAAAATGTCATTTTCTTGAGAGCAAGATATTTTTGTATAATAAAATTCAACCAAAAAGTAACAGATAAGCTTAATATTCCTATAAACATTTTAAAATTTGAATCCGTACTTAAAAACCTTCCAAAAATAAAATTTAAGACCCAGATATTTTGACTGGCAAATTTTATCAATTGTTAAAAGAAGAAATAACACCAATATTTGTTTAGAGAAAATAGAACAGAGAACACCAACTTCATTCTAAAACCTGATGCAGGCAGAACAAGAAATGACCAATATCCTTTTTGAACATAGATTCAAATATACTCAACAAAAAATTTTCAAATAAAATCCAGCAATATATAAAAAGACTAAATCAAAAGTGAGTGGTTTTGATTTGCATTTCCCCAATCATTAGTGATATTAAGTACTCTTTCATATATCGGTTGGCCTTTGGTATGTCTTCTTTAGAGAAATGTCCATTCAGTTTCACCCATTTTTTTAAACTGGTTTACTTTTTTTTTTTTTTTTTTTTTGCTAAAGAGTTGTAGGAATTCCTTATACACTCTGTATTTTAACTCTTTACCAGATAAAGCATTTACTAATATTTTCTCCTATTCCATAGGTTGCCTTTTTGCTTTGTTGATTATTTCCTTTGTTGTGCAGAAGATTTTTAGTTTGATGCAGTACCACTTACTACTTTTGCTTTAGTTACTTTATCATATCCAAGAGATCCTTGACAAGACCAATATCAAGAATGTTTTCCCCTACGTTTTCTTTTAGGAGTCTTACAGTTTTAGTTCTAACACTTAAGTTTTTGATCCATTTTTCAGTTAATTTTTGTGTATGGTGCATGATAAGTGTCTAAATTCATTTTATCGCGTGTGGATATCCAGTTTTCCCAACACCATATCCTTTCCCCATTATGTATTCTTGGCTCCTTTGTCAAAGATCTGTTGACCATGTATGTGTGGTTTATTTCTGAGTTCTTTATTTTATTCCTTTTGTCTATATATCTGTCTTTATGCCAGGAAATATAAAATGATGCACCTTCTATGAAAAACAGCATAGAGGTTCCTCAGAAAACTAAAATAAATAAATAAATAAATAAATAAATAAATAAATAAATAAAACTACCATATGATATACCAACCCTACTTCTGGGTATAAATCCAAAATAACTGAAATCAGGATCTCAAAGAAACAGTCTGCACTCACATGCTGCAATATTTACTATTGCCAAGATAAGGAAACAACCTAAACATCCATTGACAGATGAATGGATAAAGAAAATGTGGTATATAAACACAAAAAATATTATTCAACCTTAATTAAAAAGGATATACTGCTATATGAAACAACATGGATGAACTTGGAGGACATTACGCAAAGTCAGTTAAAGAAGGACAAACACTGCATGATTCCACTTATCTGAGATACCTGCAGTAGTCAAACTCAAGAAGCACATAATAGAATTGTAGTTTCCAGGGGTCAGGATGAGAGAAGGAATAAATGAGGAATTGTATATCAAAGGAATAAAGTGGGGTGCCTAGGTGGATCAGTCATTAAGCATCTGCCTTCAGCTCAGGTCATGATCCCGTGTCCTGGGATCGAGCCCTGTGTTGGACTATCTGCTCAGCGGGAAGCCTGCTTCTCCCTTTCCCACTCCCCCTGCTTGTATTCCTTCACTCGCTGTCTCTCTCTGTCAAATAAATAAATAAAATCCTTTTAAAAAAGTATAAAGTTTCAGTTATGCAAAATGAATAAGTTCTGGAGATCTGTGGTACAATACAATGCCTATAGTTACCATTATTGTACACTTAAAATCTTGTTAGGAGGTAATATTACACTATATGTTAACTGGAATTTAAATAAAAACTCGAAGAAAAAAATTGTTAGGAGGATAGATCCCATGTTAAGTGTTTTAACCACAATTAAAAAAAAAAAAAAGACAATGGTGGGTTTATTCCAGAAATACAAAGCTGGTTCATTCAAAATCCAGTCCATCATATTATTCCATATTCCATAGTATTAGCAAACTAAAGAGGAAATACTATATTTTCTTATCAGTGGATCCTAAAAGTTTTCCATAAGATACAACATTCACTCATGATAAAAACCAGCAAGAAATCTAATAAAGGGCATCTACATCAAACAAACAAACACTATAGCAAATGTACTTAACGATGAAAGACTAAATGTTTTTCCCCTAAAATTGGGGAAAAGGGAAGAATGTCTACTCTCAACTATCTCATTCAATATTATAATGGAATTTCTTGTAAGAAAAAGAAAGCTCTAGCCAAGAAGAAAGGAAGAAATAAAATTTTCTTATTCACAATTTTTGTAAAACTATATGATGCTAATGAAAGATACCAAAATGGACCTAAATAAATGGAGATCGCTTATTGGAAGATGGCAGTTTCAGCAACCATTTATCACAAATTGACATGCAGATTTAATGCAATTCAGATCAATTTCCAGAAAGCTTTATTGAAGGTATCAACAGGCTGCTGCTAAATTTATATTTTAAGTTAAAGAAACTAGAGAAATGAAAGCAGTTTGAAGAAAGAAGAACAAAGTTGGAGGATATAAAATAACCAATTTTAATACTTGCTACAAGCTAATAATGATCAAAATAGTCTGGTCTTAGAAAAATCATAAACACAATGTTACAGAATACATAGTCCATAAGCAGATAGATATATGCAAATATGGTCAACTGACTTTTGACAGTGGTGCAAAGGCAATGCAGAAAACATGTTTCCTTTCATCAGATAGTACTGGAAAAATTGTACATTCAAATTTAAAAAAAATAAGCCTATACCTACACTTCACACCTTACACAAAAAGAAAAAAAAGAAAAAATCATATATATAAATTTAAAACATAAAACCATGACTATTCAGAAGAAAACCTAGGGAAAAATCTTTATAACCTTGGGTTAGGCAAATAATTCCTAGATACAGCAATGAAAGTTCTTTAAAAGAAAAATATTAATAGGGGCGCCTGGGTGGCACAGCGGTTAAGCGTCTGCCTTCGGCTCAGGGCGTGATCCCAGCGTTATGGGATCGAGCCCCACATCAGGCTCCTCCGCTATGAGCCTGCTTCTTCCTCTCCCACTCCCCCTGCTTGTGTTCCCTCTCTCGCTGGCTGTCTCTATCTCTGTCAAATAAATAAATAAAATCTTTAAAAAAAAAAGAAAAAAAAAAAAAAAGAAAAATATTAATAAATTAGACTTCCTTAAAATTAAAACCTCTGTTCAATGAAAGACAATATAAAGAGAATGAAAAGACAAGATACAATGAGAAAATATTTGTAATCACATATCTAATAAAAGATATATCCAGAATATGTAAAAAAAAAAAAAAGTCTCAAAATCCAATGATAAGAAAGTAAACAACTCAATTTAAAAATGGGCAAAAGAAGGACACCTGAGTGGCTCAGTCAGTTAGGCACCCAACTCTTGATTTTGGCTCAGGTCATGATCTCAGGGGCATGAGATCGAGCCCCACGTCAGACTCCGCACTGGGTATGGAGCCTTCTTGGGTTTCTCTCTCTCCCTTTCCTTCTGCCCCTCCCGACCATGTGTGTCCTCTCTCTCCCTCTCTCTCTCAAAAAAAAAAAAAAAAAAAAAAAGAATGGGCAAAAGACTTGAGGAGTTATTTGACAAAAAAAAATGTACAGATGGAAAATAAGTACATGAAAAGATGCTCAACCTTAACAGACATTAGGATGATGCAATTTGAAACTATAATGAGATACCACTATACATCATTTAGAATAGCTAAATTCATAAAATCTGACAATATTAACTGCTGTTGATGATAGAGAGCAACTGCAACTCTTATACTGTTGCTAGTGGGAATGTAAAATTGTACAACTGCTTTAGGAAAGATTGAGGATTTGTTATAAAATTACACATGCACTTACCGTATGACCCAGCAATCCCACTCCTGAATACAGGAGTGAAATGAAAATTCTCTTCAAACAAGAGCCTATAAACAAGGCTAATACCATCTTTATTCAAAATCAGAAAAAAACCCTGGAAGCTATCAAAATGTCCTTCATTAAATTAATAGATAAACTGGTACATTCATACAATGGAAGACCTACTCCACAATGAAAAGTAATGTGTTGCCAGTAACATGTAACACATGGGTGAATCTGAAAGACATGTTGAATGAATAAAGCCAGTCTCCAAATGTTATATACCATATGGTTCCATTTTATATGATGTTCTAGAAAAGACAAACTTCAGAAACAGAGAAAATACTGACTTCCAGGGGTTAGGGTAGGGGAGAATGTTTGACTACAAAATGAAATTAAGAGGGGAACTTTGGAAATGATGGGAGTTTTCTGTAAAATAACTGTGCTGATATTTATACAGATTTATATAAACTCATAAAACTGCACACCAAAAAATGTTAATGTTACTGCATGTTCCACATACATGTGGGGTAGCAAAGTGCTTTGCTTATTCTATCACTCTGTCAGTTCGTATTGAAAGAACAGCCACCATCTGTAATAATGTTAGTCACCATGTCAAGGGAAGATATTAAAAAAAAAAAAAAAAAGAGGAAGCATGCACTGTTGCTTAATGCTTCATCCTGAATGTTAGACATGTCATTTCTGCTCCATATGTTCTTAAGAAAGAAAAAAAAAAGTTATATGGCTGTATCTGACTCCAAGCTTGGGGGAAGTTTGTTTGTTTATTTGAGAGAGAGAGAGAGCGAGCATGAGTGGGAGGGTAAGAGGGATATGAAAAAAGAATCTCAAGCATACTCCCCACTGAGCATGGAGCCTAATGCAGGGCATGATCTCAAGACCCTGAGATTACGACC
The DNA here is from genome assembly GCF_023065955.2 of Ursus arctos. NCBI lineage: Eukaryota > Metazoa > Chordata > Mammalia > Carnivora > Ursidae > Ursus > Ursus arctos. The sequence continues at coordinate 36,072,645 of NW_026623111.1, read as the reverse complement.
TGAGCCAAAACCAAGACTCAGATGCTTAACTGACTACACCACCCAGGGGCCCCACTGGGAGAAGTTTAATATAGCCTTGTCACTGGAAGGACACAGCTGAACTATTGAAAACAAGCTTAAGGTCTACCACACTTGCTAAATAGTGGAAATGCTCAGAACAGATATCTTATTGCATTCTACCATTCAAAAACAATGTGTTTCTAACAAATGGAGATACCCGATGTTCATGGACTGGAACAATTAATACTGTTAAAATGTCCATACTACTCAAAGAAATCTACAGAGTCAATGCAATCCCTATCAAAATACCAACAGAATTTTTCACAAAACTAGAACAAATAAAACTAAAATATATAGGGAACCACAAAAGAGTCAGAATAACCAAAGGAATCTTGAGAAGGAAGATTTTGCTATACATAAGGCCCATAGATCAATAAAACAGAATAGAACCCAGAAATAAACCTATGCTCATATGGTTAATGAATCCATGAGAAAGGAGGAAAAGATACACAATGAGGAAAAGCCAGTCTCTTCAATAAATGGTGCTGGGAAAACTAGACAACAACATGAAAAAGAATAAAACTGAACCACTTTCTAACACCACACTTAAATACACACCTCAAAATGGATTAAAGACCTATGAGACCTGAAACCATAAAAATCCTAGAAGAGAACCCAGGCAGTAACTTCCCTGATATTGTCTCTAGCAAGCTTTTTCTTTTTTTTTCTTTTTGTAATTTAAATTCAATTAGCCAACATATAGTACATCATTGGTTTCAGATGTAGAGTTCAATAATTCATCAGTTGCATATAACACCCAGTGCTCATCACATCATGTGCCCTCCTTAATGCCCATCATCCAATTACCCCATCCCCCTACCTACATCCCTTTCCTAAACCCTCAGTTTGTTTCCCAGAGTCAAGAGTCTTTCAAGGTTTGTCTCCCTTTCTGACTTCTTTTCATTCTGTGTTCTCTCCCTTCCCCTACAATTATCTGAGCTATTTCTTATATTCCACATATGAGTGAAACCATATGATGAATGTCTTTCTCTGACTGACTTATTTCGCTTAGCATAATACCCTCCAGTTCTATCCACGTCGATGTAAATGGTAAGCATTCATCCATTCTGATGGTTGAGTAATATTCCATTGTATATATATATATATATACACAACTTTTTTATCTATTCATCTGTCAATGGACATCTCAACTCTTTCCACAGTTTGGCTATTGTAGACACTGTTGCTATAAACATTGGGGTGAAGGTATCCCTTCAGATCACTACATTTGTATTTCTGGGGTAAATTCCTAGTAGTGTAATTGCTGGGTTTTAGGGTAGCTCTATTTTTAACTTCTTGAGGAACTTCCATACTGTTTTCTAGAGTGGCTGCACCAACTTGCATTCCCACCAACAGTATAGAAGGGTTCCTTTTTCTCCACATCCTTACCAGCATTTGTTGTTTCCTGACTTGTTAATTTTAGCCATTCTGACTGGTGTGAGGTGGTATCTCATTGTGGTTTTGATTTGTATTTCCCTGATGCCAAGTGATGTTGAACATTTTTTCATGTTTCTGTTGGCCATTTGTAATGTCTTCTTGAAGAAATGTCTGCTCATGTTTTCTGCCCATTTCCTGACTGGATTATTTGTTTTTTGGGTGTTGAGTTTGATAAATTCTTTTTTTCAATTATTTTTATTTTTTTAAGATTGTATTTATTGGGGCGCCTGGGTGGCTCAGTTGTTAAGCATCTGCCTTGGGCTCAGGGCATGATCCCAGAGTCCTGGGATCAAGCCCCACATCAGGCTCCTCTGCTGGGAGCCTGCTTCTTCCTCTCCCACTCCCCCTGCTTGTGTTCCCTCTCTCGCTGGCTGTCTCTCTCTCAAATAAATAAATACAATCTTTAAAAAACAAAAAAAATAAAGATTGTATTTATTTATTTTAGAGAGAGAGAAAAACAGAGAGAGCACAAGTGGGAGGAGGGGCAGAGGGAGAGAGAGAAACAGACTCACTGCTGAGCAGTGTGTCTCTTTTTGTGCCAGTGCCATACTGTCTTGATGATTACAGCTTTGTAACAGAGCTTGAAGTCTAGCATTCTGATGCCCCCAGCTTTGGTTTTCTTTTTCAACATTCCTCTGGCTATCGGGGTCTTTTCGGTTCCCTACAAATTTAGGGATTATTTGTTCCAGCTCTATGAGAAATGTTGATGGTATTTTGATAGGGATTGCATTGAATGTGTAGATTGCTCTGGGTAGCACGGACACTTTAACAATATTTGTTCTTCCAATCCATGAGCATGGAATGTTTTTCCATTTCTTTGTGTCTTCCTCAATTTCTTTCATAAGCGTTCTGTAGTTTTTAGAGTACAGATCCTTTAACTCTTTGGCTAAGCTTATTCTTTTTTTTTTTTTAAGATTTTATTTATTTATTTGACAGAGATAGAGACAGCCAGCGAGAGAGGGAACACAAGCAGGGGGAGTGGGAGAGGAAGAAGCAGGCTCATAACGGAGGAGCCTGATGTGGGAGTCGATCCCAGAACCCTGGGATCACGCCCTGAGCTGAAGGCAGACGCTTAACCGCTGTGCCACCCAGGCGCCCCTGGTTAAGCTTATTCTTATGGTTTTTGGTGAACATTTTTCTATGTATGTCTCCTACGGCAAGGGAAACAAAAGGAAAAATAAACTATTGGGACTACATCAAAATAATAAGATGATGCATAGCAAAGGAAATCATCAACAAAACATAAAGGCAACCTACTGAATGGGAAAAGATATCTGCAAATGAAGTATCCAATAAGAGGCTAATATCCAAGATATATAAATAATTTATACAACTCAACACCAGAAAAAACCAAACCAAAACAAAACCGAAATAATCTGAGTAAAAACTGGGCAGAGGAACTGAATAGACATGTTTTCCAAAGAAGACATACAGATGTCAACAGACACATGAAAAGATGCTCAACATAATTAATCAACAGGGAAATGCAAATCAACACTGCAGTGATTACCACTGTACACCTTTCAGAATGGGTAAAATCAAAAACACAAGTTGGTGAGGATGTGAAGAAAAAGGATCCCTTGTGCACTGTTGGTTAGAATGTAAATTGGTAAAAAAAAAAAAAAAAAAAAATTGAAAGAAAGAACACTGACCAAAAAAAAAAAAAAAAAGAATGTAAATTGGTGTAGCTACTGTGGAATACAATATGGAGGTTCCTCAAAAAAATTAAAAATAGAAATACTATATCTTATACATGCACATGTGTACAGGCATGTGCACACACACACATACACACACAGTGGAATATTACATAACCAAAAAAAGGATGCAGTTTTGCCATTTGCAATAACATGGATGACTTGCGGGTGTTATACCAAGTTAAATAAGTCAGACTGAGAAAGACAAATACCATATGATTTCATTCATAGGTAGGATCTATATACCAAATGAATAAACAAACAAAAAGCAGAATCAAACTTACAAATACAGAGAACGAACTGATGGTTACCAGAGGGAAGGGGTGCAGAGAGATAAGCAAAATGGATGACAGGGAGTGGGAGAAACAGAATTCCAGATATGGAATGAATAAATCATAGGAGTAAAAGACACAGTATAGGGAATATAGTCAATGATATTGTAATAGCATTGTACGGTGACGGATGGTAGCTACACTAGTGGTGAGCATAGCATACGATAATGTACAGAGATGTTAAATCCCTATGTTGTGCACCTTGAACCTAATGTAACATACAGTGTCAATAATACTCAAAAAATAAAATAAATTAGTTTTAAAAACCAAACCATTTCTTTTAATTTGCTCTTCTATTTGGAAAAGGAATGTAGAGATAAGTTTGGCCATTGTCTGAACACAAATGCACATTAGTACTTTTTGTAAGCAGAATTGGTGCTTTGTGATGAAACTAAATGTTTGGTCATATCCCACCTTGAAAATTATCATTGGTCTGGGGTAAGAACAACCTCAAACTGGCCTCAGAATCTCCTTTATTAATTGAAAATGACTATTCTTACTCTACTTCCTGCAATGCAGAATTATTCATAGTGAAATTTTGCTATAATAAAATTGGAAAATAATTAGAATTTATTAAGTACTATGCAATTATGGGGGTTAATAATCAACATTTTTATTATAGAATTATAATTATAGTCATTTTAATCTTAAAACTTGCATAGTGCTTGAAGAGTTACAAGTAGTTTTACCTATCTAACTTCTCCACATTTCAAAACAGTAAACGCAATTGTTTTTTCTTTATAAGCACAGAAAATTAGATTCTTTAAAAGTAGATTTTTTTGTGAAGATTTTTACTTCTAAGCTTATGTAAAGAAAGTTTCTTTGATTTCCTTAGGGAAATCCTTTCAATTTAGATCCTAATAAACATTCTCTTTTTGGTAATGTATATTCATTTCCTACTTATATTTATTAGTTATCTTTGGCTTCATAATACCAGTATTTGATATCTATAATCTCAAAAAATCAATTTCCTTTCCTCTTTGCTATCCAAAACTATTGCACTCTTAGAAAATATTTTCTAGTAAATGGAAAATGAATGACTACACAGAGACAGAGGAAAAAGCATATCATAGAATTGTACGTCCTTTAAAAATGACAATTGAAAGAGATTAAAAGCATTTATGAAAACACTTTTTTAGGGAATTTAATCATATTGATAAGTATCACATACAAATAAAACATTTGAGAATGACTTCTCCATAGGCTTTGAACTTAGATTGCAGAAAATTTTCAAGTCTCTCTCTCTCTCTTTTTTTTTTTTGTATACACCAAAGCCATGACTCTGCGATTGAACTGGACAACAAGAGGTGATGAATTTTCTCTTGTACTGTATAAAAACCACTGACCTGAAAAGCAATAGTAAAACTCAGCTTTGCACCAAATAATGTTTCTTTTGTGTATTTTTCTTTCTCTGTAAGATTGGTTTCTTAAAATATAACAGTGTTTGCCTTATAAAATATTGCTGGTTTATTCCTAGAATAAGATTTAAACAGAATCTTATGGAAAATCGATTTCTTGAATAGGAGATCCAGATAATGCTTTTATTTACTGTTGTTGATCTACTGTCACCCACGGTATATTACTATTAAAACAAGAATCTTCCATCAACATAAAGTAATCAAATAACATTTCTAACACAAACCACATAGGTCAACAATGACTTTTTTATTAAAGATCAAATTATTTAGTTTAGAGATTACAGAAAATATACAATGCACAAAGAATAAATCCCAAATATATGGCTGAAGACATTTTTTTCAATAGAATGACTTGAGTATATTAGAAGCCAAGGGTTCAACATCCATTAGGACAGAGGCTAGAAGAAATGATGGTATGAACCATTTACAGAAAGATTTTAATTGCTGGTCTTTGCTTTGTGTTGAGCTAGTTAGTTCTAGTATCATCATGCTCACCAGCAATAACTTTAACCCAGAAGTTGCCTTCAAATATCTACTCTTCCCTAATATCCTGACCCTTGTGACTATTGGTTGAACTTTATAGCTTACTCAGGAGCTACCAAATCACAGGAATTATAAACTAATTTTCCTTTGACTATAGATAGTGAGACTAACTACTAAGGAAACAGTCAACCAGGCACAGCAAAGCTCATAGTATCAAAAGTCAAAAATAGTGCCAACCAGAACTTGAAGGAAATTGCCACAATCAAGATTAGAAACAATGCTTTATAACTATGAACTAAATTGATTACATAGCATGTGCCTCATCTAAATACAGGTGACTTTTAAATATACCTCATAAACAGACATTTCTGTATTTTCATCTAAAGTACCCAAACATTTTCTATGCAGGCAACCTCTACATATTCTTATAAACTCTTGACAAAACACTTTATTTCTTTAGGTCTTAATCCTTACTCCCATGAAATGGTGACAAAATAAAAGATAATCTCTTAAATTCCCTCTAGTTTTAACTCTTTTTAGATTTATTTATTTATTACAGAGAAAGAGAGCAGGGGGAGGGGCAGAAGGAGAGAAGCAGACTTCCCACTAAGCATGGAGCCCAACATGGGGTTTGATCTCATGATCCTGAGATCACCACCTGAACCTAAATCAATTGTCAGATGCCTAACTGACTGAGCCAATCAGGTGCCCCTAACTTGATTTTTAAATTCTATGCATTTTTATTATGCTAAACAGATATGGAGTGATGACTCAGTTCAACCTCAAATACACTAAGCATAATAGGAAAAAAATGTAGCAACACATGTCCTTATTTATCATGAATTATATAAAATTGAATGGAAATTTAAAATAAAACAAAATTGTGTAGAAATTTGACAGAGGAAAACTACAGATATGTAGGTGATACACTGTTTTTTTTTTTTTTTCTAAAAACTAAGTTGGCTTAGATAAACAATTGGCACAGACAGCTAATTATGGTCAGAATGACGTATCACTAACAATCCACCCCCAATGATCATTTTGATCAATTTCATCTAATATTTAACTAATATACTTTTAGCAATATTACAATAAACCTAATAATTAATGGATCAAGGATAGTATTTTTTTCTGTTTTACCTTGGGAGTTTTGACAAAGGGCATGTAGTTCAAACCTTATGGACACCTAGTTCATTTTCTCTTGTTCTTTTTCCTCCCAGCCCACCCCCCACACCCCCATTCCTACATTCTCCCTCCCGTCACCATTCACTATTAAACTTTAGAAATGATGAAATGCTCTGTGAAGGTATGGAAGCATGTCTGTTTTACATGTCACTATATGTTCAATTCTTAGCAAAAGATGTAGATAATGAAGTACTGAAGAAATCAAGCATATACTTCTCTGTGAGCATTTCTAAAAACAGACAAACAAATACAAAAGATTTTAATTGCTTACCAATATTGGCTCAGCTCATCCTCCATGGGAAAGGTATATATTTTCATTTAGGGATATGTGCTTATCAGGACTTTCAAATTTGAAAAGTTCTTATCGTGCCCACCTCTAATTCAGCTTATTTTTTTTTTGCCTTTTTAAGGTTTATTTATTTATTTGAGAGAGAAAGAGTGATGGAGGGGGAAGGTCAGAGGGAGAGAGAAACAAGCAGACTCTGCACGGAGCACAGAGCCCAACTCAGAATTCGTTCTCATGACCCTGAGATCACGACTTAATCCGAAACCAAGAGTCAGATACTTAATGGATTGTGCCCCAATTCAGCTATTTTTAAAGTAAATATTTATTTCCCTTTTTGTATTTTTGAGGTTTAGCATCAGTCTTTAATGCTGTCATGATGCATGTTGACAGGTCACACAATTTGTTCTTGTGTTGGCAGTGGCAACTTAAAATGAGTATAAAAGTCTAAGCACCAGACTGGCCTGCAGGGAACAGACACTTGTTCCAACTGGGCTCCCTCCACAAATACCAAGGTTCCTTCTGAATTCCATCATGGCCCTATACAGAGAGGAGCAGCTGCCATAGACTGCTTTCCTTTGAGTGTACACCAACATTACACAGAATTATAAAAACATATTTACAGGTGTTCCACAGTGCTCCTGTAATGAGACAAAGACCTGTTTATGAAAAGGGATTATATCTAGGGCTGTGCAAAATTCAAAAGGATCAGATCCTTTTGAAAGAGTCTAGAGTCCATTAAACAAAAAATTACCTGGGGTTTACAAATGCCAAATTTTGTCTTACAGATAAAAGGAAAAAAGTGTGTGACCCAAGTGAGTACAGTTGGCTTCAGAGTCAGAGTTGGCACAGTCTCCCTCATCTGTCCAGGCCCATAACCCTCCAAGCGAGAAGCATCTATGCAACTCATTGACATAAGGCCAGATCCTTTGGTCCTGCTGGAACAAGAGGTATTGCTTTTGGGCTGGCCAGAAAGTCTTGCAAAAATAGTCTAAGCTGGTTCTCAATTTGAGATGGCAAAAGGGAAAATAGGGTTCTTCAGGGGAAGAGAAAGACATGGGAGAACAATGCAGAACAAAACAGGAACCAATCACACAACAAAAACTGAGGAGTGTACAGGGTCTGCTAAACCAAGACACCAGGATGACAACACCTAATGGCCACAAGCAAAGGGACTACAGATGGATCAAGTTCAGTTGTGGGTCTGCCTCTTGTCCATGGGCAGGGCCTGGAGAAGGGTGTGGGTCCATTCTGGGAGGGCTGTAGGACCCAGTGGGACAGACTGGAATGCCTCTTCCTGCTGTCCCCACCTGTTGTTCCCATTTGTATGCCACATCTTTCCAGGAAATGTGATTTCAATAGTGCCCAATGATTACAAAATGTCAGATATAATTAGATATAAACCTCAGTGTTTATGGGATATTATCTAAAAATAGATGATGATCCTTGCCTTTTATCAGAGGACAAAAGCCTGGAGTGTAGGTTTGATTTTGATCAACAGACCTTTTTGCATGTGGGTTACACAGTATTTTAAACCTTCTGAGTTAACATTTAAAAAAATGGGTTAGTAGCTGCATTTTGTTTCTTATTAAACTACGGAAGATCAGCAATACTGGGTCCTCACCTCCATGTTGGGAACTATTATCTAACTGCAGCTATCATAATTCCCTCCTAGAATGAAGCTAGATAAAATGAGAGAGAGAGGGAGACAGAGAGAGGACCCTTTTAATAAAATATCCTTTTCCAATCTGCTAATTTCCTCAGTATTGATGGCTTTATTACCTTTTTTTCCTTAATTTTCTATATTGTATTTTCTTCTTTTTTTATTAGAACAGTAGATGTATTTGTCTGGGTTCTCCAAAGGGTAAAAGAATATATATATATATATTATATATATGAGATTATAAGGAATTGACATGCACGGTTATGGAGAATGAGAAGTCCCAATCTCTGCAGCCTGCAAGCTAGGAGACCCAGGAGAGACAAGGGTATAGATCCAGGCTGAAGGCAAGAAAGGATTGATGTCCATCAGGCAGATAGAATGGGTGAGGAGGAAGCCCATCAAGCAGACAGAAATTTCTTTTTATTTGCAGAAGGGTGGTGGAAATCATCACCCCTGAATCTTTCAAGCACTTTATAGTATCACTAATCTCTGAGATTCCTCCAAAAATTTAGTATTGCTTTTGATTTACTGCTTTCCTCGGCAAAGGCAGTTCTATTGGCTTCAACTTGACCATTCTCACCATAATAGCCCTTACTCCACAGGTCAGGGAACCAATGAAAGGATTCTGCCAGCTTCCAGTAACTCATTCTGGAATTGGGGAAATAACCACAGGATAGGTTGGGGATCCCATCAGGCCACTGTGAGATGGACTTGAGCTAAAACTCCGGTGATCATCTGACCTCCATAAAGTACCACTCCTACTACCAGACCACACAGTAAAGTTTTAGGTCTGCTGGAATTACTGTCAGTTCAGAGCCAGTGTCTAGCAGTCCCTGAAAGGTCTGATTATTTCCTTTCCCCCAGCATACAACTATTCTGGCAAAAGACTGTAGGTTTTTTTGGGGAAGGGTGGGGTCAAGATCAACAGTATAAATTTTTTGCAGTGCATCAGGGTCCTTCCTCAAGGGGACCTGGCCTTCTCTTAATCCAAGGAGATCTGGGTCTCTTTCAGGGCACTTTGTAGAAGGTTTCAGATAATTTTGGTGGGGGGAGGGGTGCTTAAGCTGGGTATATTCAAATCCCTGAGTTCATCATTTTCTTTCACCACTTGGTTGAGTGACATTTAGAATGACCAGCCAATCTCATTATATTTGTTAGTTTTCCAAAAATGTTTGAAATATACACGATCACCCAGTTCCTTGCTTCTTGTATGTAGTTAAGAGTATCCAGTGAGGTATTTTGCATACCTCTATTGACAAGTTATTCCACGGATATCAGTACTCTATTACTGAAAATAGAAACAATAGTGTTTTTAAATCTAATCAATCAATTTCAGAAACCCCAAAACTAATTCAGAAAATTCATCCATAAAATTCTGTTCCTCTTAACTGCTCTTCATATAAAAATCTGTATTAGTATGGATTCTCAAGAGACATAAAACATATACAAAATATGTGTATTTATAAAAATACACAAATATATAATACACACACACCTCTCTCTCTCATAAGATATAAGAAATTGGCTTATGTAATTATGGAGATTGAGAAGTCCTAAGATCTGAAGCCAGTAAGCTGGAGACCCAGGAGAGCCCATAGTATAATTCCAGTTAGGACTCAAAGGCAGGAGAGGACTGATGTCTTTAGAAGGGATGGGAGAGGATGGAAGGCCATCAGGTAGAGAAGAATTCGTATTTGTGGGAGAATCTGACTTTTTGTTGTATTCAGGCCTTCAGCTGATTGGATATGGGCCATCCACATTAGGAAGGACAATCTGCCTTACTCAGCCTATAATTCAAACATTGATCTTTTTCAAAAACATACTCACAGTCAAACCCCAAATAATGTTTGGCCAATATATCTCAAAATCTCATTGCCTAGTCAAGTTGACATATACATTTAACTATCACAGCTTGTAGTTTTTGCTTATTGCACTTTTAAAATAAACCAAAACTTCAAAGACTACGATTTCATTCTAAGACTGTTTTTAATTTCATTTTATTCCTCTTTACATTCCCTTTTTCTTCTGAGTCTAATAATGCACTTGTTAATGTCCATAATTTTATCCTCAGTAATGAAAACATTTAAGCATGTGCAGGTTTCCTATGGGTATAGCATGAACTCAGTTATTTTCTGGATAGCATTCTCTTTATTACTATTTTTAAATAGTGATTACTATAATATTGATATTCAGTTCAACTATAGAGTCATTTATAGAAGTGTTACTTTACCATTTCCAAGTAAAATTTTTGGTATATTCTTTTAAGATTAATTTCAACTTTATTATATTGCTTATACAACGTGGTTTATACTATTTCTAAAGTAGGTCTTCATTCAGTCTTTCCAGGAGACTTGATACACCCTGTTTTATAATTAGATGATAGCAAATAAAATTTTTCTTTGTAGGATTTAACATTTGAGATAATATTGTTTGGTCAAACTGAATTATCTTTTGTCTACCTGATCTCTCAAACACTAGGAAAAACATTAAAGTTTCTCACTTCATATAAAATATATTAGGTATATGTAATAGATATATTCATATATATATATATTAAAATAGTATACCATGTATTTATTTCTCCTTGTATTTTTAATGAAGTTTATTTCTAACAAGTTTTACCTGACCAATACAATTTAGTCATTAAGAGAAAGTGACTGAACTGGAAGTAAAATGCCTGAGTGTAAATCTAGCTTCTGTTCCCTATTTTACCCAGGTCAAGTTATTTAACTATTTATGTTCCCCTTTACTCCTAACTAAAAGAAAATGATAATTATAGTGCCACTTTCATAGGGCTATTGGAAGTATTCAGTCAGTGATAGTTGCAAGTGCTTAGTACAATGTGTTAAGATTATACTAAACTATGCTACAGTATAGATTAAGTGCTCCATGTATGTTAATGATTAATTAATTTGTATGTATTCCACAGGTATGGCTCATGGTTTTTCAGTGTTGCTGAGTGCCAGTTTGAAGGAGACAATGTGTACGTGTGAGTGTGTGCATGCATTTGTAAACCACTGAAGAGACTGTACTTCAATATCAGGCTTTATCGAAGGAAGAAAAAGGGGGGAGTGAGACAGAAAGAGGCAGAGGGGCAACCTGACCTAACTCAAGATACAGGAAAAAAATATATAAAATAGAAACCTTTAGTTTTTAGAAGAAATCATAGGAAAACTTTGAACATTCAACGATCACGGAACTAGGAGTTTTAGCCAAATGTACATATAAGGGCTAAGTACTGTTGTGTTTTCAATGCAGACTCTGAGCCAGATTACCTGCATTTGAATTTTGAGTCTTGTCATTTTACTAGCTTTGGCAAATGACTAAACATCCTTGTACCTCAGTTTCCAATGTGTAAAATGGGGATAATAATAATCCTCACCTCATAACAATGATCTGAGGTTAAAATGAGTTACTATATGCTTAGACCGTTATGGGAACTTTGTAAATGATGTGTGTTTAAGTGTTATTAGTTTAGTATTTTCAGTAATTTATTGTTGTATCTCTGAGGGAAAGAGGAGTATCAACAATGACTAAGGTAAAAACAAACAAACAAACAAACAAACCCACCATTCTAATCACCATTGACTGCTTCCAGAATCATTAAATTTCTATTGTCCTTAATTACTCCATGTTGATTTTTGTAAAAACAAAAACAAAAATCTTATATCTCTTCCCTATAAAAAACACTCAATTAATTCAAAAATTATGTAATTAGGACTTGCTACATATAAGGCAATTTTTGAGATGCCAAAAATACAGGGGAAAAAAAGAAAAAAATCTCTGACGTTAAGGATAGGAGATAAAAACAAGTATAATTAATAGGTAAAACTTGGGATATATTAGATAATGATAAGTTCAAAGGAGGAAAAAATAAAGTATTGAGAAATTATAAAAGTATATGTAGGATGGTCATAGAAGTGTTTATAAATAAGTGACCTTAAAATAAAAACTTAAATGAAAAGGTTACATGCATGTTTGAAGGGAGAGCACTCCAGGTACAGGGAACAGGAAGTACAAAAGCCCTGAAATGGGAAAAGTGTGGCTGGAATAGAATGAAGGAAAAGAAGATACATTCAAAGTAAAAAGAATCTAAATGAATGAGGGCCTTGTAGGTCATTTTAAAGACTTTTACTCTGAAATGAGAACCACTCAAAGAATTCTGAACAGCAATGGCTATGACCTGACTTATATTTTTAAAAGATTACTCTGGCTACTAGATTGAGCCTAAGCTACCATGACACATAATCAGGATAGTAAGAATGCAGGTAAAAGGTAATCACAATACACCAGGAGAGAGATAATGGTTGACTGGACCTAGGTGGTACCTTTGGAAGTGATGAAAGTGTTCAGATGCTTGAATATTTTGAAATTACTGCCAACACTCTTGGTGATGGATTAGGTATGGGGTTATTAGAAATGAGAACAGTTGAGGTTTACTCCTTCAAATATTTTACATGAACATCAGGAAAAAAAACAATTCTTTCCTATAATTTTATTTCACTTGAGCCAATACTGTCACCAGCTAGACCCCAAGACCTGGCCTTTACTTCCCACTGGTTTACAATCACTAACTTTTGTCTTACATCTTCCCCTAAGCTCTTCTTTCTGGCTTTCCTCTTAACTCAGGCAAATGAAATCCAAAAATCCAAAACCACCCCCCAGGTGATGGTGACTGCCCTAACAATATCTTCCACTGGCCCAGACCACCCAGACAGTTAGTTTGAGTTAAAACTGACTAGCACATGTGCGGATAGACCATGGAATGACCTCTGAAATGGCCTAACATTACCTTTACCTCATTATAATACTAAACTCTCTTCCCAAGGAGGAGCCTCAGCGTCATTTATACTAACATACCATGTATATATAGGCATGTTCCCTTAAGGCACATGTGTGATCTTATACCTGCCTCTACATAAAATGATGAGGCTTCCCTATCTAAATATTCATTCTAGGAGAGAGTTAAGATGGCAGAGGAGTAGGGGAACACTTTTTCAGCCAGTCCGCTGAGTCGAGCTGGATAGGTACCAGACCAGCCTGAACATCCACGGAATCAGCCTGAGACGCAGGAAGATACATCCAGATCTCTACAAATGAACATCTCCAGTGCTAAGTATTGAGGTACGAAGCGGGGAGCCATGAAACCATGCACAGATATTGGAAGATAAACGGAAGGAGGAGGGAGCTGCCGTGTCCAGGCGCCGGTGAGAGGTAGCCACCTGCACGGGGGAGCAGGCGGACCATGGACCCGCACCCTCGAGGCAGCGGACTGAGACCATGAGCCAGGAGCGCGTGCCACCAAGCATCTCACGGAACACCGGAATTCCGGTGTGCTCACTGGATCCAGACTGAGAAAGGGAGCTCCGAGAGCACGCGCGGGGCAGCTGGCGGGCCACCTGCACAGGGGAGCGGGCAGAATCGCAGATGGCACCCGCGAGACAGCAGACCGAGACCTGGAGCTCTGGGAGCGCGCGTGGGGTGGCTGGCGGCTGGAGGATGGCGGTGTTAGAAACACAAAGGACAGAAACGCGCCGGCCCTGGAAGTGAGGGCTGGGACGCCGGGTATGGGGCGCACAGCCCGGGATGCTGCAGGGTTGAGCAGCACCAACAGAAACAGAGTTAAAGTGGCCAGAACATCAGTGGAGAATAATCTGCGATCCCTCTGTTCTGAGACAGAGGCTGAGATTCAGCCGCTGCTGCTCTGACTCTCAGAAGAGGCACAGCAAACCACCAGGGAAAGACGCCAGAGACCAAAAGCCTGGAAATACCGGCTCACAGTGTGCCCATCCCCATTCCCCCTTGCAGAGGACACGGAGACTCTACCCAAACAGGGTTGCCTGAGTATCGGCGCGGCAGGCCCCTCCCCCAGAAGGCAGGCTGAAAAATCAAGAAGCCCACAACCCAGGGTGCCTGGGTGACACAGTCATCCAATCTGCAACCCTGTGGCACTTATGGGAGCATTCAAGCCATTTACATTGAGAGAGAATATCGAGAGATATGATTTTAATGATGCCATGTTGCCAGTAAAGTCTTTGTTTGTATCGGTTGTGACTTTCTGCTCTGTATCCCTCTTGGGGCCTTTTTACCTTTTTAGAACCCCCCTTAATATCTCCTGTAGGGCTGGTTTCGTGGTTACGAAATTGGTTAATGATTGGCGATTCTGGAAGGTCTTTATTTCTCCATCAATTCTGAATTGATAAAGGAAGAATGGAGAAAGAGAGAGGTCTAGAAGAGATATCTGAACAAATTGTAGCTGAGAACTTCCCTAATCTGGCAAAGGAAACAAGCAGTCGTGTCCAAGAGGCAGAGAGGACCCTTCCCAAGCTCAACCATGACAAACCTACGCCACGTCACGTCACAGTGCAATTCACAAATATTAGATACAAGGATACAGTATTGAAAGCGGCCAGGGCAAAGAAATTTCTCACATACCAAGGCAAAGACATCAGAATTACGTCAGACCTGTCTACACAGACCTGGAATGAGAGAAAGGGTTGGGGGGGGCATTTTTAAAGCTCTTTCAGAGAAAAACATGCAGCCAAGGATCCTTTATCCAGCAAGACTGTCTTCAGAATTGATGGAGAAATAAAGACATTTCAGAATCGCCAGGTATTAACCAATTTCATAACCACGAAACCAGCCCTACAGGAGATATTAAGGGGGGTTCTATAAAGGTAAAAAGGCCCCAAGAGTGACACAGAACAGAAAATCACAACCGATACAAAGACTTTACTGGCAACATGGCATCATTAAAATTCTATCTCTCAGTTCTTAGTGCCAATGTAAATGATTTAAACGCTCCCATAAATGCCACAGGGTTGCAGATTGGATAAAAAGAAATGACCCATCCATTTGCTGTCTACAAGAGACTCATTTCAAACCCAAAGATGCATTCAGACTGAGAGTAAGGGGATGGAGTACCATCTTTCAAGCAAATGGACCTTGAAAGAACGCTGGGGTAGCAATTCTCATATCAGATAGATTGGATTTTAAACTAGAGACTATAGTTAGAGATGCAGAAGGGCACTATATTATTCTTAAAGGAAGTATTCAACAAGTGGATATGACAATTATAAATATATATGCCCCCAAAAGGGGAGCAGCAAGATACACAAGCCAACTCTTAACCAGAATAAAGAGACATATAAATAAAAATACATTAATAGTAGGGGACCTCAACACTCCACTATCAGAAATAGAACACCCTGGCAAAAACTAAGCAAAGAATCAAAGGCTTTGAATGCCATACTCGACGAGTTGGACCTCATAGATATATATAGAACACTACACTCCAGAACCAAAGAATACTCATTCTATTCTAATGCCCATGGACACAAAACAGGTCTCAACCGATACCAAAAGATTGAAATTATTCCCTGCATATTCTCAGACCACAACACTCTGAAATTGGAGCTCAACCACAAGGAAAAATTTGGAAGAAACTCAAACACTTGGAGACTAAGAGCCATACTGCTCAGGAATGACTCGATAAATCAGGAAATCAAAAATCAATTTAAACAATTTATGGAGACCAACGAGAATGAAAACACAACGGTCCAAAACCTATGGGATACTGCAAAGGCAGTCCTAAGGGGGAAATACATAGCCATCTAAGCCTCACTCAAAAGAATAGAAAAATCTAAAATGCAGTTTTTATATTCTCACCTCAAGAAGCTGGAACAGCAACAGAGGGACAGGCCTAATCCATGCACGAGGAAGCAGTTGACCAAGATTAGAGGAGAAATCAATGAATTAGAAACCAGAAGTACAGTAGAGGAGATCAACAGGACTAGAAGCTGGTTCTTTGAGAGAATCAATAAAATTGACAGACCACTGGCAAGACTTATCCAAAAGAAAAGAAAAAGGACCCAAATTATTAAAATTATGAATGAAAAAGGAGAGGTCACTACCAACACCAATGAAATTAGAAGGATTATTAGAAACTATTATCAACAGCTATATGCCAAAAAACTAAGCAATCTGGAAGCGATAGAGGCCTTCTTGGAAACCTATAAACTATCAAGACTGAAACAGGAAGAAATTGATTTCTTAAACAGGCCAATTAATTATGAAGAGATTGAGTCAGTGATAAACAACCTTCCAAATAACAAAACTCCAGGTCCGACGGTTTTCCTGGGGAATTCTACCAAACATTCAAAGAAGAAATAATACCTATTCTCCTAAAGCTATTTCTAAAAATAGAAACAGAAGGAAAGCTACCAAACTCATTCTATGAGGCCACTATTACCTTGGTCCCCAAACCAGGCAAGACCCCACCAAAAAGGAGAATTACAGACCGATTTCCCTAATGAATATGGACGCCAAAATCCTCAACAAGATTCTTGCTAATAGAATCCAACAGTACATTAAAAGGATTATCCATCATGACCAAGTGGGATTCATACCTGGGATGCAAGCGTGGTTCAACATTCACAAAATGATCAGCGTGATACATCATATCAACAAGTAAAGACTCAGGAACCATATGATCCTCTCAATTGATGCAAAAAAAGCATTTGACAAAATACAGCATCCTTTCCTGATTAAAACCCTTCAGAGTGTAGGAATAGAGGGTACATTTCTCAATCTCATAAAAGCCATCTATGAAAAGCCTACAGCAAATGTTATTCTCAATGGGGAAAAGCTGGAAGCCTTTCCCTTAAGATCAGGAACACGACAAGGATGCCCACTCTCGCCACTACTATTCAGCATAGTACTAGAAGTCTTTGCAACAGCAATCAGACGACAAAAAGGGATCAAAGGTATCCAAATCAGCAGAGAATAAGTCAAAATGTCTCTCTTCGCAGATGACATAATACTCTACATGGAAAACCCAAAAGAAGCCACTCCCAAACTATTAGAAGTTATAGAGCAATTCAGTAATGTGGCGGGATACAAAATCAATGCTCAGAAATCAGTTGCATTTCTATACACGAATAACGAGACTGAAGAAAGAGAAATTAGGGAATCCATCCCATTTACAATAGCACCAAAAACCATACGTTACCTTGGAATTAACTTAACCGAGACGTTAAGAATCTATATTCTAGAAACTATAAATCACTCTTGAAAGACATTGAGGAAGACACAAAAAGATGGAAAAATATTCCATGCTCATGGATCGGAAGAATTAACATAGTTAAAATGTCCATGCTACCCAGAGCAATCTACACTTTCAATGCCATCCTGATCAAAATACCGAGGACATTTTTCAAAGAACTGAACAAATAGTCCTTAAATTTATATGGAAACAGAAAAGGCCCCGAATCTCCAAGGAACTGTTGAAAAGGAAAAACAAAGCTGGGGGCATCACAATGCCGGATTTCGAGCTGTACTACAAAGCTGTGATCACAAAGACAGCATGGTACTGGCACAAAAACAGACACATAGACAAATGGAACAGAATAGAGAACCCAGAAATGGACCCTCAGCTCTTTGGGCAACTAATCTTTGATAAAGCAGGAAAAAACATCCGGTGGAAAAAAGACAGTCTCTTCAATAAATGGTGCTGGGAAAATTGGACAGCTATATGCAAAAGAATGAAACTTGACCACTCTCTCACACCATACAGAAAAATAAACTCCAAATGGTTGAAAGACCTCTATGTGAGACAGGAATCCATCAAAATACTAGAGGAGAACATAGGCAACAACCTCTACGACATCGGCCAAAGCAACCTTTTTCATGACACATGTCCAAAGGCAAGAGAAACAAAAGATAAAATGAACTTATGGGACTTCATCAAGATAAAAAGCTTCTGCACAGCCAAGGAAACAGTCAGAAAAACTAAGAAGCAGCCCACGGAATGGGAGAATATATTTGCAAATGACACTAGGGATAAAGGACTCGTATCCAAGATCTACAAAGAACTTCTCAAACTCAATACACGAGAAACAAACAAATCAAAAAATGGGCAGAAGATATGAACAGACACTTTTCCAATGAAGACATACAAATGGCTAACAGACACATGAAAAAATGTTCAAAATCATTAGCCATCAGGGAAATTCAAATCAAAACCACACTGAGATACCACCTTACGCCAGTTAGAATGGCAAAAATTGACAAGGCAAGAAACAACAATTGCTGGAGAGGATGTGGAGAAAGGGGATCCCTCCTACATTGTTGGTGGGAATGCAAGTTAGTACAGCCACTCTGGAAAACAGTGTGGAAGTCCCTTAAAAAGTCAAAAATTGAGCTACCCTATGATCCAGCCATTGCACTACTGGGTATTTACCCCAAAGATACAGACGTAGTGAAGAGAAGGGCCATATGCACCCCAATGTTCATAGCAGCATTGTCCACAATAGCTAAATCGTGGAAGGAACCGAGATGCCCTTCAACAGATGAGTGGATTAAGAAGTTGCGGTCCATATATACAATGGAATATTACTCAGCTATCAGAAAGAACGAGTTCTCAACATTTGCTGCAACATGGACGGCACTGGAGGAGATAATGCAAAGTGAAATAAGTCAAGCAGAGAAAGACAACTATCATATGATTTCTCTCATCTATCGAACATAAGAACTAGGATGATCAGTAGGGGAAGAAAGGGATAAAGAAAGGGGGGGTAGGGGCGCCTGGGTGGCACAGCGGTTAAAGCGTCTGCCTTCGGCTCAGGGCATGATCCCGGAGTTACGGGATCGAGCCCCACATCAGGCTCCTCTGCTATGAGCCTGTTTCTTCCTCTCCCACTCCCCCTGCTTGTGTTCCCTCTCTCGCTGGCTGTCTCTATCTCTGTCAAATAAATAAATAAAATCTTTAAAAAAAAAAAGAAGAAGACGGGTAGTCAGAAGGGGGAATGAAACATGAGAGACTATGGACTATGAGAAACAAACTGAGGGCTTCAGATGGGAGGGGGGTGGGGGAATGGGATAGACCGGTGATGGGTAGTAAGTAGGGCACATATTGCATGGTGCACTGGGTGTTATACGCAACTAATGAATCATCAAACTTTACATCGGAAACCGGGGATGTACTGTATGATGACTAACATAATATAATAAAAAATCGTTAAAAAAAATTTTTTTTTAATAAATAAATAAATAAATAATCATTCTAACCCTAAACAAAAGGAACCCATTCAACCTCTCTCAAAGAGTCAGGGCTTTGGAAACCATTCCTCATGATTTCCTTATTTGCTACAAATAAAAGCTTTCTTCCTGTGACAACTGAACCCAGTACAGTTTCTGACTCAACAAGGAATGAACTCACATTGGGTTTGGTTACGATACTGGCCATTGATGATGTTATGTATTTTGAAAATTTGTAGTAGTTCAAGTATATGTTTATTTTTTGTCAATTGCCCCTTTGCCAAATGTGCATATCTTATATATATTTTTATATATATGAGATAGAGAGAGAGAGAGAGAGAAACAGAGCCTTACCTAGCAAAATCCAAAACCAAAATTCTAACGGATATTTTTAGATTAAATTGGTCCTTGAATCCACTTATTGGTATCCTTGATGTCCTAGGCCCATTCCTTACCCCTTTTTCTTCTATATGTATATTAAATTTAACAAATTGAAACTCTTTCTTGAGGCCTACATACTGACATAATCACAGGTTTTAGAGATTAGGACATGGACATTATTCGGGCGCTATTATTTTCTTTAACACTACATTATGTATTGGCATCTTCCTTTTTCTCTCTGAATTCTCAACTTTTTAAATAGTTTCCCCTGGGGTCATCTCCCAAAAAAATCTTCCATTCAAATTCTAGTTTCGGGATCTGCTCTGGAAGTTTACCTAAAACAATTGTTACTGAAGAATTAAGTTAATTAATATTCAGTCAACAAAATTCATTGAGCAACTGTTAAAACTTCTGGGAATAGAACAAAGAACAAAATAAAAAAGGTCTCTATACTTTTGGAGTTAATATTCTAGTGGGAGAATAAGCAATAAATATATATAACTTTATATAAATTTATAAGTATATAACTTTATGAAATAATCAAGAAAAATATCAAATAGTGGCATGTGCTTTCCATGGAATTAAAATAAGTGAATGTGATTGCAATGAAAATAAATAGTGGTTGAGCAGCTACTTTTGATCAGGTAATCAGAGAACTCTTTGTGGAGATGGCACTTATACTGAACTCAAACAACCTGAGTGTGTCAGCACTGAGAGAGTTTTTTTTTTAAACACGTGATATTTAAAAGGAAGACTCCTTCCTGGCAAATGAAAAAGCCCACTTTAAAGTCTTTAAGGTAGGAATTATATTGGCTTCATCAAGGACCAGAAATGTACTGCTAATGGGACTGTATTATACTGGTAAAAATACGTACTGGAAAGAAATGTAATCAGAGAAATAATTAATGGCAAGGTAATGTGAGGTTGTGTGTTTTAAATGTGTTCAGAAAGTTGCAGAAGGTTTAAATCATAGATGAGACTTCTTTTTTAATTTTAATTTGGGGGAAACATCACTTTGGCTCTAGGGAAGCAATGGATTTTAGGAGTTAATAGTGTAGGCAGGGAGACTATTTAGGAGGCTATCATAAGAAATGAGAAAAGAGAATTTGGGAGCTTGAGTTAAGCATCCAGTGGTGGAAATAAATAAGCAATGGAGTAAGGGAAGGCCAGGGAATCAAAAGTTAACTGACAAAAAAAAAAAAAAAAAGAGATGGTTGAAATGGGAGGGAATGAGCCATTGGTGCTGCTACTAAAGATTAAAGTAAGTTTAAAAGGAGTAGGAGAGTAAAATTTAAACAGCTTGGCATCAGAGAGAGTTTAGTCAAATTTGAAGATTAAACTATTAAAATAGTAAAAAAAAAAAAAAGTTAGTTATGAAATAAAATGCATTGGTGACAAAGTATCAAGCAATCTCCTAATCAGTTACATATTGGGTTATGAACACATAGTTTTAAAGTTAGTAATAATTTAATATATCAATATCCTAAAAGACATAGAAAAAAATCATGGCAATTCATTTGTGCTTCTGTTAAGCTGTCTTGTAAATTAGGCCATAATTAGTTTTTCTAGAATCCATGCTGTGAATCTAATATTCTCACAACACTAATTAAACACAATTTTTGACATTTCCAAAACTTACTAAATGTAACTTTTATATTTACTCCAGTGTGTTCTGTAACACCAGTTTTTAGATAAAAGTTTAATAGTAGCACCCAAGGTCAGTAAGCATAAAACATAAAATTTCTCAAGAACAAAAGCTTATCTATAGATATAAATACATATTCTCCTGACAAGACCCACCAACAACATATTACTAGGGATATGTATACATACAGTAAAACTATGAAAAAAGCAAGGGAAGGATAGAATATTCAACTTGAGAATAGTGGTTACCTCTGAATGAAATAGTTGCCAATGTGAACTTGAAGGAGGTATGTACCCCAAACTACAATAATATTGATATTACTGTATTCCTTAAATTACCTGGTGGCTACAAGGGCATCACTTTTATTTTTATACTATATAATTTAAATGTTATTTAAATATTTGTTTTAAATTCTTCAAAATTTAAAATTTAAAAAATAATACAAGGACTTCAGCTTTGATATACAGAAAACGTTAAAGTCATCACTATCATATTTATGACAAGAAAAAGCAAAACAAACAATATCAATGACTTCTTTTGAACCATCACAGGCCTGAAGTCAGAGGACAAATCACCATTCCCCCAAAACGAAGAAACTGACTACTTGGAACAGAAGCCACTGAAACTATAAAATGGTAGGAACAGTTAAATGATAACTTTGTGTAATTGTTAGAGGTTTAGCCTTGACCAGTTGAGAATGAGAAACTCCTCTGATCCACAGAATTAATTCCCTGCCCATACCTCTGAATCCTTCATGAGTTTTTATTCCACCAAGTTCTAATGGTAAAGAGCCAAGAAATATCCCGGTATGGCTCTGGCAGCGGAAGAGAGAGATTAAACTATGTGAAAGATGCCCCTTAGCCTTTCCGTCTCCCTAAGGGATGGCGTTAGTGTGTGAAGGTGGGAAGTAGCAGGGGTGTCAAAGAACTCTTTGTGATAGTTGTAGTCCAGGGACATAGCCACACCATATGTATATATATTGCAAAATTATATGTATTTGCAAAATTATACACTACTCTTTACCCACACCTTACCTCTCCAGAATAATGCCAGTGAATTATAATTAAAAGAGCTGCAAAACAGAGTCTCTCTGAGGAGCAGTTTTAAGGAAGACAACAGGAGAAACACCCCCCCCCCAAAAAAAAAGACAGTAGAGAAATGTGAAGCCTCTGGCACTTATACTTATAGCAAACATTAAACATAGCCCAAATCCTAGCCAGATTAGCATAAAACCTCACATTGAGGGGCGCCTGGGTGGCACAGCGGTTAAGCGTCTGCCTTCGGCTCAGGGCGTGATCCCGGCGTTATGGGATCGAGCCCCACATCAGGCTTCTCCGCTATGAGCCTGCTTCTTCCTCTCCCACTCCCCCTGCTTGTGTTCCCTCTCTCGCTGGCTGTCTCTATCTCTGTCGAATAAATAAATAAAATCTTTAAAAAAAAATAAAAAAATAAAAAAAAAACCTCACATTGAAGGTCTACTTAATTCAGTTCCCAATACATCATGTCTGGCTTTCAACAAAAAACTACAAGGCATATAAAAGGCAAGAAAAACACAGTCTGAAGAGACAATTTAAATCATCTGAACCAGACTCAGATATGAAACATCTTTTAAAATTTTTAGAGAGGGAATTTAAAACAACGACGATTAACAGGTAAGAGATCTAACGGGAAAGTAAACAACAGACAAGAACAGAAGGGTAATATAAACAGAGTGATAGAAACTCTAAGAAAGAATTTCAAGGAAATGCTAAAGATATAAAACACTGTAAGACAAATGAAGAATGCCTTTGATGGGTTTCTCAGTGACTGGTAAAGACTGAGGAAAGAATCAGTAAGCCTGAAGATAGGTAAATAGAAACTTGTAAACAAAAGTACAAAGAGAAAAAAACACACAGACACACACACACACACACACACACACAGACACACACACACCAGAAAACCCAAGAATTGTGGAACAATTTCAAAATTGTAACATACACGTAGTTTGATTATCAGCAGAAGCCAAATAAAGAGAATAGTTGAAACATTTCAAGCATGTTTAACCAAGAATTTTCAAAAAATAGTACCAGACACCAAACCACAGATCCATGAGGCTTAGGGAACACCAAGCAGTATAAATACCAAAAAACAAAACAAAACAAAACCCCTACATCTAAGCATAGCATATTCAAACTGCAGGAAACTAGGACAAATAGAAACTCATGAAAGAAAACAGGATAAAAAACTTATCTGCATAGAAAAAAATATATGAATAATAGCAGACTTCTTATCAGAAACTAAGCAAACAGAGTAAAGTGAAATACTAAATTATTCAAAGAAAAAAGCCCACCAACCTAGAATTCTATATTTATTAAAATTATCCTCTAAAAGTTAAGGAAAACTCAATCCATAAATCAATGAATGAGAGGATAAAAAATCATATTATCATTTCAATAGGCACAGAAAAAGCATTTTTTTGTTATGTTCAGTTAGCCACTGTATAGTACATCATTAGTTTTTGATGTACTGTTCAGTGATTCATTAGTTACGTATAACACCCAGTGCTCATCACCACATGTGCCTCCTTAATAGCCATCACCCTTTTACCCCTCTCCTCTGAAACCCTCAGTTTGTTTCCCAGGGTCCATAGTCTCTCATGGTTCGTCTAGCTCTCTGATTTCTCACCCTTCAGACTTCCCTCCCTTCCCCTATGGACCTCCATGTTTTGCTTATGTTCCATATATGATTGAAACCATATGATAATTGTCTTTCTCTGCTTGACTTACTTCACTTAGCATAATCCCCTCCAGTTCCATACATGTCAATGCAAATGGTGGGTATTCATCCCTTCTGATGGCTCAGTAATATTCCATTGTATATATCTACCACACCTTCTTTATCCATTTTTCTGTTGAAGGGCATCTTGGCTCCTTCCACATTATGGCTATTGTGGACATTGCTGCTATGAACATCGGGGTGCATGCGCCCCTACTTTTCACTACATCTGTGTCTTTGGGATAAATACCTCGTAGTGCAATTGCTTGGGTCATAGGGTAGCTTTATTTTTAACATCTTGAGGAACCTCCATACTGTTTTCCAGAGTAGCTGTACCAGCTTGCATTCCCACCAACAGTGTAAGAGGGTTCCCCTTTCCTCACATCCTCGCCAACTTTTGTTATTTCCTGTTTTGTTAATTTTTGCCATTCTAATTGGTGTAAGGTGGTATCTCATTGTGGTTTTGATTTGTATTTCCCTGATGGCTAGTGATATTGAGCATTTTTTCATGTGTCCGTAAGCCATTTGTATGTCTTCTTTGGAGGAGTGTCTATTCATGTCTTCTACCCATTTTTTGACTGGGTTATTTTTTTTTAATGATTTTTTATTATATTATGTTAGTCACCATACAGTACATCCCTGGTTTCCGATGTAAGGCTCGATGATTCATTAGTTCTGTATAACACCCAGTGCACCATGCAATACGTGCCCTCCTTACTATCTGTGGCCTCTGCCACAGAAATAATGGATATGGATGTAACCAAAGTATCAGAAATGGAATTCAGAGTAATGATGGTCAAAATGATGAGTAGAATTGAAAAAACTATTAACGAAAAGGTTACTGAGAATATAGAATCCCTAAGGACAAAAATGAGAGCGAATCTGACAGAAATTAAAAATTCTATGAGCCAAATGCAGGCAAAACTAGAGGCTCTGATGGCCAGGGTCACAGAAGCAGAGGAACGGGTTAGTGAATTGGAGGATGGGTTAATAGAGGAAAAAACCAAAATAGAAGCTGCTCTTAAAAAAATCCAAGCCCACGAATGTAGGTTACGGGAGATTACTGACTCAATGAAACGATCCAATGTTAGAATCATCGGCATCCCCGAGGGGGTGGAGAAAAACAGAGGTCTAGAAGAGATATTTGAACAAATTGTAGCTGAAAACTTCCCTAATCTAGCAAGGGAAACAAATATTCGTGTCCAAGAGGCAGAGAGGACCCCTCCCAAGCTCAACCACGACAAACCTACGCCACGTCACGTCATAGTGCAATTCGCAAATATTAGATCCTGCGTTATTTGTTTTTTGAGTGTTGAGTTTGAGAAATTCTTTATATATCTTGGATATCAGCCCTTTATCCTTAATGTCATTTGCAAATATCTTCTCCATGGGCTGTCTCTTAGTTTTGTTGACCGTTTCCTTAGCTGTGCAGAAGCTTTATATCTTGACAAAGTCCCAAAAGTTCATTTTTGCTTTTGTTTCACTTACCTTTGGAGATGTGTCTTCAAAGAAGTTACTGTCACTGATATCAAAGAGGTTACTGCATATGTTCTCCTCTAGGATTTTGATGGATTCCTGTCTCACATTGAGGTCTTTCATCCATTTTGAGTTTATCTTTGTGTATGGTGTAAGGGAAAGGTCCAGTTTCATTGTTTTGTATATAACTGTCCAATTTTCCCAGCACCATTTATTGAAGAGACTGTCTTTTTTCCACTGGATATTTTTTCCTGATTTGTCAAAGATTAGCTGACCATAGAGTTGAGGGTCCATTTCTGGAGTCTCTATTCTGTTCCACTGCTCTATGTGTCTGTCTTTGTGCCAATACCATGCTGTCTTGGTGATCACAGCTTTGTAATATAGCTTGAAGTCAGGCAACGTGATGCCCCCAGCTTTGTTATTCTTTTTCATCATTCCCTTGGTGATTTGGGGTCTTTTCTGGTTCCATACAAATTTTAGGATTGTTTGTTCCAGCTCTTTGAAAAATGCCAATGGTATCAGTACCCATTTATGATTAAAAAAAAGAAACTTCTCAAGAAACTGGGTATAGAGGGAACATAATAAAAGCCATATATGATGAGCCCACAGTTAACATCATACTCAACAGTGAAGAACTGAAAGTTTTCCCTCTGTGTTCAGGAACAAGACCAGCAATAATAAAATTATTATTTTATAATAATCACATCACAGTATTAGAAGCCCTAGTTAGAGCAATTAGGCAAGAATAAGAAATAAAAGGCATTCAAATCAGAACGAAGTAAAACTATATTTACAGATGATATTGTATCACTTACAGAAAACCCTAAACACCACCAAAGAACTAAAAACATTAAGTAACATTGCAGGATACAAAATCGATATGCAAAAATCTGTTATGTTTCTATACACTAATAAGTTATAAGAACGAGAAATTAAGAAAACTACTCCAATTACAAATGAATCAAAAAGTATACAATACCTCGGAATCAATTTGACCAGGAAAATAAAAGACCTCTATACTGAAAACTATAAGGCATTGATAAAAGAATTTGAAAAAGACAAAAATAAATGGAAAGGTATTCTGTGCTCATGGGTTGAAAGAATTGATATTGTTAAAATGTCCATACTACCCAAAGCAATCTTCAGATTCAATATAACCCTAACAAAATCCCATTGGCATTTTTACAGAAATAGAATAAACAATCCTAAAAATTATATTGAACCACAAAAGACCCAAATAGCCAAAGCAGTCTTAAGAAAGAAGAACAAAGCTGGAGGCTTTCTGATTTTAAGCCATATTACAAAGGTATATTAATGAAAACAGAATGGTATTGGTAAAACAAAAACAAAACCAGACATACACATTACTAGTACAGAATAGAGAGCCCAGACATAAATCCAAGCATATATGGTAAATTAATTTATGACAAAAGAGCCAGAATATACAATAGGGAGAGGACAGTCTCTTAAATAAATAGGGTTGGGAAAACTGGAAAGCCATGGGCAAAAGAAGAAAACTGGACCACTATTAAACACCATACCAAAAAATTAACTGAAAATGAATTAAAGACTTGAGTGTAAGACCTGAAACCATTTAACTTTTAGAAGAAAACATAGGCAGTAAGGTCCTTAATCTTGGTCTTGGTGATTATTTTTTGGATTTGATACCAAAAGCAAAGGCAATAGCAAACATAAACAAATAAGACTACACTAAACTATAAAATTTCTGCAAGGAAAAGGAAACCATTAACAAAATGAAAAAGCAGCCTACAGAATGGGAGAAAATATTTGCAAATCATATATCTAATAAAGGGTTAACGTCAAACTATATAAAGAACTCATACAATTCAATAGCAAAAACAAAACAACACAATCCAATTAAATAATCAGCAGAGTATCTGAATAGACCTTTTTCAAAAAGCATACAGATAGGCAATGGGTCCATGAAAAGGTGCTCAACATCACTAATCATCAGGAAAATGCAAATCAAAACCACAATGAAATATTGCCTCACACCTTTTAGAATGGTTATTATAAAAATGACAACAAATTACAAGTGTTGGCAAAGATGTAGAGAAAAGGGAACATTTGTGCACTGTTGATGGGAATATAAATCAATGCAGACACTAGGGAAAACAATATGGAGGATCCTCAAAAATTAAAAATAGAACTATCATATGATCCAGCAACTCCACTTCTGGGTATTTATCTGAAGGAAATGAAAACACTAGCTCAAAAAAACATATTTGCACGCCCATGTTCATCGAGGCAATATTTATAATACCCAAGACATGAAAACAACACAAGTGTCCATTGATGGAAAAATGGATAAAGAAAATGTGATATATACCCACATATGGTGGCATATTATTCAGCCATAAAAAAGAAATCCTGCCATTTGCAACAACATGGTGGAACTTAAGAACATGCTAAGTGAAGTAAGTCAGACAGAGAAAGAAACATACTGTATATTACTTATGCGTAGAATTTTAAAAACAATAACAACAACAAACTCATAGATACAGAGAAGAGCTTGGTCATTACCAGAGATGGGGGTGGATGGTGGGCAAAATGAGTGAATGGAGTCAAAAAGTAAGAACTTCCAGTTATAAAATAAATAAGTTTATGGGGTGGTAAGTACAGCATGGTGACTATAATTAATTATACTTTATTGTATATATGAAAGTTGCTACAGGAGTAGGTCTTTAAAGTTCTCATGATGAGAACAAATTATAATTATATGTGGTGATGGATAGTCACTAGACATATTGCAATGATCATTTTGCAATATACATATCAAATAATTTTGTACACCTGAAACGTTTTATCTCTTTTAAAATCTTTTTACCTTTTTTTTTTAAATCTTGTTTTTTTAGAGAGGGAGAAAGAGAAAGCACATGCGAGAGGAGGGGGGGAGAGGGAGAGGGAGAGGGAGAAAGAATCTGAAGCAGGCTCTATGTCCAGTGTGGAGCCCTATGTAGATCTCACAACCCTGAGATCATGACCTGAGTGGAAATCAAGAGTAGAACACTTAATTGACTGAGCCACCCAGGCACCCCAACAACTCTTTTTAATAAAACAATGTATCTACAGAACAATAGTTCAAAAACTATGCATAATTTTCAGAATATTTTAGTTCTCATGTACTAATAGAAAATGAAATACTTCTTCATGTTAAAAAGCTTATGAATGTGACAGCAAGTGTGCCTTATTTTAACCCTCATAGCTATAGAGAGCAAGGTGTTGAGCTTCACAACATGCCTTAAAACTGCTGAAATATTCTCAAATTGATTATATTTTAAAATTCATTTACTTGTACTTAATAAATAACTATTTAATACTTTTTATGTATCTGGTATTCTAGGAAATTTATAAATCTTACACACTTAATAAGTCTCTACACTAGTCATTACTACTATTCTTAATTCACTAATGCAGAAATTGAGGCACAGAGTTTGAGTAATATTTCCCAAAGTATAGGGAGTATGTGATATAGCTGGTATTTGAACCCAGTCTCCAGAACTTGTTTATTAACAATATATTAATATGTAAAAGAAAACAGGAAAATTAAGGTTGATAAATGATTATTTTTATCAAATAACATTATTAGACTTTCATACAATAAAATTTCATTATATATATGTTTATTGATTTTTTTCTTTGCAAGCACTCCCATGTTTATATAATGATTGCTGAAAAGTCATAACTAAAGGTAAACTAAATTATTAGATCATTATACTCAAATAATTTCAAAAGCAATATTATAAAAAATATATTTTTTTGAAAATATTCACAGCAAAAATATGAATATAGTTATGAATTGGAATGGGATCTCTGGAATAAGTATTTTAGGGCAATAAATGTATAAAAAGTCTCTGAGAATTAAATAAAATTAATTTCAATAGATCTGGCATCAGCTATTAACAAACCTCTAAAAGTATTAAAACATTGCTACTTTTACTTGAACTTGCTATTATTTCTGTGAATGTTTATGTATCTTGTAAGTTTAGCATTAATACAGACCTGAAATAAGAAAAAAATGAAAGAATAAAATAATACTAAAATATTAAATATATGGGAGTGGTTTTGCATTCTTTGGAAACACTATTAAGCAGGAAAATAAGAAGCATTTCATTAGGAGGCAAACATTAAAAATTAAAATATAAGATTAAAAGGAGATGACACTTTGTAAGTATTTAAGATAACACATTGTACATAACATGATAAGAGGTCAGGATTTTCAGAATAATAAAGATCAAAATTAAAATTACATAAAATGTTAATAATAAAATTTTAAATCCTATATTGACAAATCTTTAAATAAGATGTAAAGCAGTAGTGATTATTCCATTATAGAAAAGAAGAAAGAATAAACATTTTGCAAAAGATATTGTCTCACAAACACACACAATAAAGAAAATCAACTGAAAATTTATAAGAATTCAATTTTTTTCTTGGTGTTTTTAGGATGTGTCAATGAAAAGTAAATCTCTCAGAATTCCGGTACATTTCCTTCATACCAGACATATACCTTAAAATACAATAAAAACAAATAAGAATCCTTGTTCACAATAAAAATAAATGTATAATACATATATTTTAAAAAACATTATACATTTATAATGTAAAAGAAAATATACCCTTTAGCAAGCGGCAAAGAAAGTCTGAATAATTTTTTTAAAAAATAATGTTCTTAAACAGGAGCTTAATAAATTAAAGGTGCCAAATGTTCCCAAAAATATTTTGTGTATTTAATGAACATATTATAATTTTATCTGATAGTATTGTCATTATTATCATGTAATTTTTAGAATTTGAGAGTCATTATATAGTACTATATTTATAAATGTACTATATTTATAAATGTTGAAAATAATTGAGAGATTATATACAAAATTAATAATAGGCTGCTTGTTTGACATCAGCATTCTAGCTCATGAAGAGGAGAATGAATCTGAGACTGTCCTACTGGATGAAGGGAGATACATTTTGTGTTAGACTGCATTGGTGGAAGTAGAGATGGGAAGTGATGAATGAATTGAAGGGTGCTAGAGATGTATTTGTATTTGAATGCAAATGAGATGCAAAGAAAGTAAAATGTTAGGAATATCTTCTCAATTTCTTATTTGAGGAATCAGATGGAGAGCACCATCACTGAAAGACAATGTGAGAAATAATAAATCTGGTCATTTGAAGGAGGTATAGAATATGGACAGAATTGAGAATTAATGTAAAATGATTGATCTATCTTCTGAATCTCAATTGAAAGAAATGTTTTAGATGCTAGAAGCTTATGCATGAATTAACTGTTATTAATGAAATGAGAATATTGAGCCGTTTTATTATTTTTTAATTTTTAACTTATTTTATTTAAATTAAATTAGTTAATATATGGTATATCTTTAGTTTCAGATATAAAGTTCAGTAATTCATCAGTTGCATCTAACACCCAGTGCTCATTACATCACATGCCCTCCTTAATGTCCGTAACCCAATTACCTCATTTCCCCTCTCACCTCCAAATTATTCTCAAAGTGGTCCTGCCCATCCACATAATTTTATTGCTCTCTATATGCTGATAAATGAAGAAGTAATTATATTGAACAACCTAATTGGCATGCCTGGTTGTTACAACTTATATTAAAAATGTAACTTTGTGTAGTTTCTTGGTTGGCTGATCCCCTACACTCTCATTAAATTATACTGTCCTTGAAACCAGGAATGTTTTATTTCTAGCTCACCTATGAATACTTGGACATAGCACAGTGTCCAAGAAATGATATAAAAGAAATATTCTTTAATAAAATACAGGAAGGAAGAAGAATCTAAGTGTAGATGATCAGATGCAAATTAAATTCAGTGTGGAGCTACTGAATACTAACATAGATATAGCTGACTACAATCAAAGCCATGACAATGTTTAAAATTAACCTGCAAAATATTAAAGCTAAAAAAGGGGTTGATAAACCACCCGTTGATCAAATATAGCCCACCACCTACTTCTACAAAGTTTTACCAGAACACAACCACACCCATTCACTTACTTATTGATTATGACTGTTTCAGCACTACAATGGCAGAGTTCAGTAATCATAACAGAGACTTTAGGACCTTCAGAGACTAAGATATTTACCACCTGGCTGTTTACATAAAAAGTTTACCAATTCTTGAATCAATCAAAAGGTTTCAGACAGACCAAAAAAGCCATTAACCTGTTATGAATAAGAAATAGTCACAGTAAATGAAGACTTAAGAAGACACAGAATGTAGGAAGATCAATACAGTGTGACTTAAAGGAACCATATATTCTTATTTTAAGAAACAAAGGTCGATTAACAGCCTCAGACACTATGTAGAAAGCTCTCAGGATCAGGTATAAATAGTGTTCACAGGATTTAGCAATTTCTGAATCATCACTAGCATGGAGAGTTGTAATGGGATGCTGAAAGAAGTAGCTATCAATTGATTGTTATTTCACAAGTGTAAACGATCATTGAGAAATACGTAATTGGCAATTGAATTCAAATGATTGAAAAAAGAGAGGTTACATAAAAACTTCTGCAAAGAAATTTTCCAAAGTTTACAGTGGTAACAACAATATGTACATTACACATATACATATATGTCATTCGGTTCACTGAATCTTGGATATTCATAGTATTTGACAACTCATAGGGCTCAAACTATTATCTAAAGAATCATCTTTGAGACAGATTAGCACCTCCTCTCTGCTTAGGAGGCATTACAATGTAGTAGCTTAAGTATTATATTCAAATCCTCATCTTCCATTTATGAACTGTGTGCTACTTAATCACTTTTGAACAATTTCCTCATCTGAAAAATGTAAGGGAGGACAGCAATAATAATGCCCTTGAGTTGTCATAAGAAATAATAATATGCTTCCAAAAGACTTGGTACAATGTTTAACATAAAACACCTCATTAAATGTTGGTTCTTCTTATTGACTTATTGAAGTAGGTAGAAGGGAGCAAAATGTTTCATAACTTTCATGGCATTCAAAATACAAAAAATATAAATTAAATAAACTTTCTACGTAATATACATAGCATGTATTTTGTTGCTTCCAATCTAATATGCAGTCTGCATTCATTCTTTTCCCCCTCACAAAATGTTATACCTATCCAATCAATGAATATTTTGGAGAATGATTTAGACTTTCCAAAGAACCTAGTTCATTGTGTGTATGTGTGTGTGTGGGAAAGAGCTTAGGTGTATAAATGTGTATATTTGGAATCCACCTACTTTGCTTACTACCAAAGAACACGTATATGTATTCTTCAAAAGATATTTTTGGTTTATTAGTTTATTCTGAAGCAATACCTTAAATTGATCAAGTCTTCTATTTATAGCTATGGAAGTTAAATGTTTGCAATATTAACCAAGACAAAGCATTATGCATTTTTAGGGCTTTTCATGATTTTTAATGTCTGTTTTCATTCTAGAGAATGTTAACAGTAATTCGTAAGAACTGCTGACTTTTCTTTGACTCATGGCAAAACAAAAAATACATATTTTTGTGAAATAAATAGAAAAGCTTAACAGGATTATAACTATTTGAAATGTACTTTATTTTCATTTTGAAGATTAGTGTCAAATTATTTTTAATACCTCTTGAGTATCTTAAATATTTAATGAGCAAATACAAGAATACAATGTGTTGAGTCATTAGTTCTTTATGACTTTTAAAAGCATCATAAAAGCATGTATTTTTTAGGTGTTAACTTGAGATATTCAATTTTCTTATACTTTTAAAAATGTAGGGGGATCTATTTGTACCATATGGCTCTCAGGACTTCATACCCATGCAAAGGGATAAAAGATTTGTACTACTTATTTACACTTTTTTACTTAAGATTGAGCAATTAATTTTTAAATCATTTATGCATACATTCTTAGTATTTCAGGATAACGGGCTCTCTACACAAATTAACACATCCCAAATTACTAAGAAAATATTATTAAACATCTTACATTTTGTCATATATTTTCCAAATATGCAACAAATTTCACATACAATTCTAATTTCCATGTTCTAAAAGGAAATGATAAAATAAATGTCAATTTATTTCAGCAAAATCATGCCTGTCAACAACAGCTCTCCTTAAATATTCCCCGCAAGGAAGAACTAAAATCTTTCTATAAATTAAGATTCAAAAATTAAGTTACACAGTTTTTGGATTTTTTTTTAAATGGAAACTTAATAAGTATAATTAATGTCCTCTATATAGTTGTGGGTGAATCTTAAAGAAAATAAGTTAATTGTTGGTGGTTAATTTTCCTATCTCCTTCCTCTGCTATAAAGGCCAAGAATGTGTCCTGTTGGGTTGTAAGAGATTAACAGGAGACATGTAACTTATGCTTTTTATACCGGAATACTCTGAGAAATGAATCATTAAAGAAGACCACATGTAAAGCTGATGATGACCAGAACTCCCTATAAACAAGTTAATGATGTTTGCTAGAAGAAAGATACCAAGAAATCTCTAACTTTGAAATATTTTTTCTGGGATCTATCTAGTCTTTCTAGATTGCTTATTGCCTTTAAATAGGAATATATGTGTTTATGGGGCATGGCTGGATGGAGAATGGGAGGGTTCACATACCTTTTCCTATCCATGTAATTAATGGAGTATAAAATGGAGAAATTACAAAATAGAAATGGCTTTGTAAACAGTATTTTCACGTGTTGCTCAAAACATGCCCTTTAATCTGAAACTAAAACATATCTTACATAGGAGAAGAGAGAAACTTGAAAAGTGTATCTGATAGTTTAGCACTCCTCTAGGAAAAGACTGTTTAATCTGTGTCTGCTGTTTGCCTCTACCTTTGAATCATTATTAAAGTTATCAATTGAAAGAGATCTATCAGCAGAGTCTGCTTTGACATTTAGACCTCTGTTGTAAAGAAAACAAAAACAAAAATATAGGTGGCAGCTGTAGGATTAACTTTTATCATGAATTAAAATGGCAAAGGCACTCTTTGGTAAGAAAGGGGATCAGTTTGGAAACATGATGTTAGTTTGATGCTCCCTATACATCCTTGGTATGAAGTGGTAAAAGTCTTAATGCTATCACAGCGGACAAGTCTTAACAACAGAATAAGGAATAAATGAATTAGACCCAGAGGTATTACCCAAGAGATGATAATCAGAGAATGCTGAGCAGAAGAAAAGTTAGCACTCACTATTATTTCATGGTTATTATTAAGATTCGGGCTGAAAACTAGATTTCCTTTTTTTTTTTTTTTTTTTTAAGATTTTATTTATTTATGTGACAGAGAGACAGCCAGCGAGAGAGGGAACACAGCAGGGGAGTGGGAGAGGAAGAAACAGGCTCCCAGCGGAGGAGCCCGATGTGGGACTCCATCCCGGAACGCCAGGATCACGCCCTGAGCCAAAGGCAAACGCTTAACGACTGCGCTATCCAAGCGCCCCAGAAAACTAGATTTCTATAAGAGGGAACTAGGACCATGCCATGGCCAAATGGGGAGAAGATATAATCACTTGCAAAGTAACTCACCTACAACCTTTAAACACCCCAAATATAGGTAGCTGGGCCATGATCAGGAGACTCTGAAATCCACGGTGTATTCTGATAAAAAGCTGAGGTACTCAACAGAGAAACTAGCAGATGCCTGATAAATCCCTGCTAGCATGGAGTCTAAGAATAAATGAACAGGAGGACACAGCACTAATTGTAAGTGCTGCCAAATAGTATATTATTTTGTAGGGTGTATTACTTAGGGTTCGCCAAAGAAACAGAACTAATAGGATGTGTATATAGAGAAAAAAAGATTTATTTGAAGAAACTGATTCATGCAAATTGAGGGTTACAGAAGGTAGGGGAATGGGGGATGGAGTAACAGGGTGATGGGTATTAAGGAGGGTACATGTTGTGATGAGCACTGGGTATAATACTAATAAATCATTGAACACTACATCAAAAAGTAATGATGTACTATATGTTGGCTAACTGAACATAATAAAAAGAGTACACTTACCATGATGAGCACTGAGTAATGTATAGAACAGTTAAATCAGTATATTGTAAACTTGAAAATAATGTAACACTGTGTTATTATACTGTAATTCATTATTTTTTAAATTAAAAAGACTTTTAGCTATCTTAGATGGTGTGCTAATTGTTGATGTTGGAGAAGCCATCAGATATGTTTGCTCCACTTAAGGGAAATTGACTCATGCTGACTTACAGATTTTGTCTTAAAAAATCCACCGGGACAATCTGGGGAAAAGTAACACAGTATTCCCCTGATAACTTAATCGACCTTATATGGCCAAAACTACCATTTGGGTCATAATTTGTAGCCTATTTTACCATTTTTTTTCATCAGGCAACAAAAAATCCTACCTCTGAACTGCCTAGGGCAAAGGTTATTGAACATCAAAGCACGCTATGTGGTTATGAATCAAGTTTATTCATTAAGACAGCTGCTTGGGAATGGTAAGAAGATTGCTGGCACCTGTCATATTTGTCACAGCTTAATGTGTTTTGTGGATATAACTCCTTTACTTTAATAACATCACTAATGAAAACTGTGGAGTTTTGTGGGAAATGGTTTTATGGGTGGTATGGTAGCCGTGTATCATTTGCGACTATCTTTGGTGCTTTAGAGGGACTGCTATTGGGAGCCCTTTGGCATACCCAGTCTAAACTATAGAATACATCCAAATTGTATTTCCATGTAGCTCACAATATTCTTGAGTGAATATGTGTACCTAAATAATGATTCCTCAAAGACAACAACTAGTTCTGTGATGTAACCTCCAAAGACCACATTACCTTTCTTTTTTTTTCAAATCCTTATCTTTAATACTCAAAGTGATATCTACTAAAATAGAAGGAATTGTAAAACTATAGGGGAGGGAGACACTTCAAAGTTCATGTGGGCCAATGCCATTTGAGAGATGAATCAACTGAATCTTAAAGACAGAAAGTGATACTTTCAAAATTAAAGTGAGTTTATCAGCTCTTCTTTGGCTTCCATAAAAATTTACCACAAATTAGTGGCTTAAAGCAACACATCACTATGCTACAGTACTGAAAGCGAGAAGTCTGAAACAGGTCTCCCTAGGCTAAAGTCAAGGTGTCAGCAGGGCTATTTTACTTTCTGGATACTCTAGGCAATACTCTGTTTTCTTGTCTTTTCTAGCTTCTAGAGGTCATGTACTCTTCTCAGCTCACATCCCTCTTCCATATTCAAAACCAGAAATGGCTAGTTGAGTAGGTTTTACATTTGATTCTGACCCTGACTCCCTCATCCACATTTAAGGTTCTTTGTGATCACACTAGACACACCCATAAAATCCAGGACTAGGTCATGAAGGTCGGCTAATTACCAACTTTAATTCCATCCACAACTTCAATTCCCCATTGCCATGTAATATAACACATTCACAGATCCTGGGTATTAAAGCATTTTGGAGGCAGTCATAATTCTGTCTACTACAGTAGTACATAACGTCTGAAGGTACCCCAATTTTATACTCATCTTTTCTGATTTTAAGGGCTTTGTTCTATTTATTTTTTATTTAATAGCCACATAATATGTTTTTATTGTTTCACACTGGGTGTATTATACAAGTTAAATCAATAATCTTAATTTCAGTGACTATAAATTAGAATTTGTATTCTTGCAATTCATGTCTTGCCAACACCATCATCACGCTAAGTGACCTCAGTATAGCACCAGCAGTAAAAGTCAGGATGGTATTTTTGTCTGTATTTTGTGAAGGAAAAAACAACTATGGCTTAAAAGAGTTCTCTGACTATCACAACTCACACAATTAGACGTATTAGTGCTAAACACTTTTCTGTTTTTAGTGTTTATATTCCAATGTAGCTTCAAATGTTCTCTATACTTTCATAGATTGATTTTGAATAATATTTATATGATTACTAAAGATGGTAAATCATAGCTACAAGGGAAATCCATACTAATCAAGTTCTTCCTCAAAGGGTATCTCCTCCAGATAAATTTCCCAGATCCTACCCACCCAAAGTTAGCCTTTAATTTTCTTTTTTTTTTTTTTAAAGATTTTATTTATTTATTTATTTATTTATTCGACAGAGATAGAGACAGCCAGCGAGAGAGGGAACACAAGCAGGGGGAGTGGGAGAGGAAGAAGCAGGCTCATAGCGGAGGAGCCTGATGTGGGGCTCAATCCCACAACGCCAGAATCACGCCCTGAGCCGAAGGCAGACACTTAACCGCTGTGCCACCCAGGCGCCCCTAGCCTTTAATTTTTCTGAAACCCCATAGTTTTTATACTTATATAAGGGTACATCTGATTAATGTTGATCTTATTGTTTTCAAGGTTTTCCTTACGACTCCATTGAGTTCATATACCCACAGCAATTGATTCTGTACCCCCCAAAAAAGGAAAAAAAAGAATTGAATTGACAGTGTTTATAAGTTTTGATAGTAGCTTCAGAACGATTGCACACTTTGATCTTTTCAAGTGGATTATTCTTAAACATCGTGACAAGTAAGGGGTGCCTGGGTGTCTCAGTCTGTTAAGCACTTGCCTTTGGCCCAGGTCAGCTGAGGTAATGATCTTGAGCTCCCTGCTCAATGAGAACACTGCGTCTCCCGCTCCTTTTCTCTCTGCCCCTCCTCCCTCCACTTGTGTTCTCTCTCTCAAATAAATAAATAAATAAATAAGATCTTTTAAAAAAAAGAAAACAACATCATGACAAGTAAGTGTGATTACAATATACCTTCATGTTGCTGGATTAATTAATCTAATTCAATACAAAAACAAGAAAATAGGCCAAATAGTATATAGGTTTTCCCATTTTCCCATATATATACATATATACATACATATATATAAATATAAAAGTTGGTTTCCCAACCTGGAATAAAATTTTGACAAATGTAGACTTAATATAAGATAAAAAAGGAAACAGAAAATAGATTTTACTCTTGAGAACTGCAGCATGAGGTATCAGAAACCCAACTGAATAAATCCCTCCCCCTTCTTTCGCAGAGTTCAAAGTTGTTCACGCATTATCAAAAATAATCCTTGTTTCTTCTCTTTTGGTGCTGATGTCTGTTCTGTTGCATCGTGGAAAATCTTCTAACATGATTGCTGCTATCAGCACCAGCTATGCCTCTGGGAAGTGCTACATGACTGTATTCTCTTACTATTTTTCCAAGGCTTCCATGGTCACAACCCAGACTCCAGCAACTCTTCCTGATGTTAACAAGATTCAGATCTTGTTGCTAACCCAGGTCATGTTAACTCCTCACCCCAATCCTTTAGGTCAACTGATGTTAAGGTGTTTAATCTGATGGCTGCTCTTGTTGCTCTTAATGAATTGAGAGACAGCCCGCTCCCAATTTGACTTGAGTGTGTCCCCAAATGACACTCTTTACTGTATTAAAGTGGTTATATTATTATACTATTTATTATGCACTATTTCATTTAACTTTTCTCAAAAGAATGAGATAACTTTCCTGAGAAAATGAGTGGGATTGCACTTTTTAATGCTCCAAAGTATACACTCAAATACATCCACATAAATATAAGACCCTTAGTCCCAAAAACAGGTCTGAGGTCTTAATTCTCTCTTACCACAGAATAAATTAAGAGAAGTTCAAATGAAGATTTTCTTTTAAAGTATTTCCTCTCAGTGTTTAGATACCTCTCCATTGGTGAGCATACCAAAATGATTAGCAGGCATAATGATGAAGTGATTTATAGTTCAGGTTTAGAAACAGGTCTTCCTGGTTCAGATTTAGGGTTTATTCTTTGCTAGCTCTTAGGGATGCAATCCTTGAACCCCTTATCAGAAAATTTGCATAATAATAGATTGAGGGAATAAAAGTAACTCACAACATATAATGTGCTTTAAAATATCTCATGTAACAAATGCTCAGTAAATGTCAGTTACTTTTATTATTTCCAAGTTCAAGACAAAATCATCTACAATCTGATATTTACCATTTTGCTATATAAATTGGCAATTAAATTAAAAATTTAATTAAATATCCACAGTGAGATCAACACTTTATTAGGCTTCATGAGCCCATAAGAAGCACATAAATTAGCACATGCCACATGCCAAGCTTGGCGTTATGAATTTTTTGGGATCGACTAAAATGGTTTCTTAGAACTAATTCAGTTCAACCATATTGCAACTCCACAGGCTACAGCACAGGTCCTCCAGGCAGGACGTGTGTGCAGATTCCGTGCCAGCAAGATACCCCTGCATTTCCTGTGTGCTGGACTAAAGTAGAATCACGGTCGGCAGGGAAGACTGATGAAACATTCTTAAGATTTGCTGTGGAAGAATTTCAAACAGGGCTGCATGGACACTGACTGCTGGGAAACTCTCTTTTGGCAGACCACTGGAGCAGGCAATTGCCATTTGGAGCCAAGTGTCTCAAAGCTGATGAAAGAAGAAATAGAGCCTGCAACAATAATGTGTTGTATCTGGCATGACTCTCCAGAGGCCAATGGATGGATGCACACAAGCAGTGTGAGGACCACTGAGAGACACAGGCACAGGTCATATGGACAGAATCACTATTAAAAATATTACTACTCACTTGTAATCATGTAGCATGTTATAATTAACAAAACAATTTCCTAACAGTTATGCCAATTGACCCTTACAATAGTACTGTGAGATAGGTGGGCAGTTCTCATTTTGTAAATGGGGGAACTGACACCAAGAGAATTCAGGTTTGGTCCCCAAGCCAAGAGCTACCAAGCAGCCAAACCATATCCAAAAGCCAGATGTTAAAAATGCCTCTTTAAGATTTGTTTTAATACACCAATTTTTATTTCATATAAGAAAACCAACTGTGAATGCATTCATAAGAAATGACACAAATAAATAAAAGTAATAAACATTTACAGAAAAAAAATCAAGGTACTCAGGAAAGCATGATTATTGGAAGTGCTCCAGACTGAATCTTTAGATGGATTCTTCTCAGTCAATGAAAGTG
This sequence comes from Ursus arctos, assembly GCF_023065955.2. Classification (NCBI taxonomy): domain Eukaryota; kingdom Metazoa; phylum Chordata; class Mammalia; order Carnivora; family Ursidae; genus Ursus; species Ursus arctos. Next base: position 36,031,794 of record NW_026623111.1, on the reverse strand, counting down.
TTTTTTATTCCAGCAAATAAAGGAAATTGATCCACAATCAAAATTTCTCTCCAGCTATCACACAGACATTATCGTTTATCTTTAACAAATTCAATTTTAAGAGTAGTCATTAAATGGTAATTAGAATGGTTCATATAATTTACTGAAAGGTTCAGTAGAGTTTACTACATCTGTTGGTTGACATAGAAAGAACCTTTTTAAGGCCTCTACATGTGAAACAATGAACATTTTTTTCTCTTGCCTGAGATGTCTTTTTTTTTTTTTAAGATTTTATTTATTTATTTGAAAGAGAGAGAGCGTGAGAGACAATGAGAGATCATGAGCAGTGTGGAGGGGTAGACTGAGAAGCAGACTCCCTGCTGAGCAGGGAGCCTGATGCGGGACTCGGTCCCAGGACACTCAGATCATGATCTGAGCTAAAGGCAGACACTAACGGACTGAGCCACCCAGGTACCCAGACTTAGAGATTCTTAAACATCTTTACGAAGCTAAACTTTGAGTGCTTTTTAGTATAAAATAGATATATTTTCCCTAATATCTCTGTAGAAAATAACTCTTAGCTTCATTTTCAGCAACATGTCCCTATACACTTCATTCTTTCCATGTTATATCCCAGACCTTGTGTACCTGTGTACGTCTGTACATAATTGCTGCTGCTTGGTTGTAAGGAGCTTTATTGCAGAATAATAAGTAATTTTTAATATGCATATAAGTATTTTCATTGCTTTTTTCCCCAAAAATTACAGAAATAAATACTTTGCTTTCTACTAAATTAGAAGCTCGTAGGTTCTCCTCTTACTCATACTTTATTCCTTTTTATTTTTACATCTCCTTGATACCCAAAATTGTTATGCAAGCTGACCTGACACTAATTGCATTCACTTTATAAAATGATTTATGGAAAATAAGCATTCTTACACTGGTCAGTCCTCTCATATAGGAATACAATGCATCTCTGACTTTATTACAATTCGGGTTCTTTAGGGTTTTTTCAATTACTTTTTAATATATGCTTTCATACAATTTTGATACATATTAAAATATGTTCTAGATATTATTTTCCAAAACTTTCAAGATATATTCTATTAAGTCTTATACTTAAGTGTTTAAAATTTTTATATTTAGTGCAAATTAAATATTTTAATTTGTTCTCTGATTAGTTTCAATATTTGTACAACTATCATTTTAATATTTATTTTTAAGAGTTACAGCTTTTTTATTAATTTTTCTTCCATTGAGTTTTATAAGTAATAATATCATGCACTTACAATGTTGTTTTTTCTTTCCAATAACTATATATTTAACTTTCTTTTCCTTAATAGTATTTCTTAGAACTTTTAGAACAATTTTAAGGAATACTGCTAAAGATTTCACTTTTCTTATATTCATAACTATAGTAGGGCTGTCCATGGATTTTAATTTTATGTGTAATGTTGACTGCTGGAGTAGGTATTTATTCACTCTAAAATATTTAGTTAGGATAAACTTTTTGCCAGTTACTGTGCTGGCTTTATGTGATAGGGTAACTGCTACAGGAAATAGATCCAAAAATGTATAGTGGATCTGACAGAATAGAACTTCATTTCTTCTCATCACAGTACTAGGTGTACTTCAGAGTTAGTGGTGTTGTCCTACTCAAGGCAGTTACTGAGAGTCCAGAGCCAATCGATAGTCATCCATCATCTACATGTGATTTCCAAGTCACCTTGAAGGTTTAATCCATTGCAAGCTGGAAGGGGATTAGAACAAGTAGTATTGATTATAAGAAGATTTCAGGGTTAGGTCTTAAAGTGAGATATATACATATATATATACACACATACATATGAGATATATATATATATATATAATGTTTCCTTTATCCATCCATCCATTAATGGGACACTTACATTGTGTCCATGATTTGGCTGTTGTAAACAATGCTGTAATGAAGATGAAAATGCAGCTATCTTTTAAAATTAGTGATTTTGTTCCCTTTGGATAAATACCTAGAAGTGGAATTGATGGATCAAGTCATAACTTCTTAGAAAATATAATTGAAATATTTTACATGAAAATTATTAATTCTACAACTACTTAAGTTTATATTTTGTGAGCATATAAAGTATCTTGGGGAAGAAGTTTTCTTACTTTCCAGCCTACTTTAAAATGAATTTCTAGGTACACCTGGGTGGCTCAGTTGGTTAAGCGGCTGCCTTCAGCTCAGGTCATGATCCCAGGGTCCTAGGATCAAATCCCACATCAGGTTCCTTTCTCAATGAGGAGCCTGCTTCTCCCTCTGCCTTCTGCTCCCCCTGCTTATGCCCTCTCTCTCTCTCTCTCTCTGACAAGTAAATAAATAAAATATTTTAAAAAAATAAAATGAGTTTCTATTCAAGACTCTTGCAAGGATTAACTAAGTTTAGATTAGTTGACTTGTACAGAGTAGGCTTTTAATAGCAGCTACCAAAAATATTATGAAAAGGATAATTTTCAACAGACATATAGACTTAACTATAGGATTTTTTTTTTGTAAAAGAATTCTATGTTCAAGATAGTATTCAAACTCCTCAAACATCCACTCCATTTAGTGACAATAAAATTATTTTGATAAAATTTTGAAATTAAAGGCCATTTATAATGTCCTTGTCTTTCATATACCAACTCTCTAGCTTTCAGAGTCATATTAAAGTCCATTATTCTTAACAATTTTAACTGACATCTCTCCTATACTTGTTAAAAAATAAAATTATATATACTTGGTACATATTTGGAAAAGAAGAAGAAGAAGAAGAAGGAGAAGGAGAAGGAGAAGGAGAAGGAGAAGGAGAAGGAGAAGAAGGAGAAGAAGGAGAAGAAGAAGAAGGAGAAGAAGGAGAAGAAGGAGAAGAAGGAGAAGAAACGCTAACGCTTCTCCAGGAAAGACAGAACCAGTTTGAACAAAAAGAAGCAAACTCAGAAAATAAGTCATTATATTTAACTTTAGGTCTCAGAGGGTCAGTAAAATGCTAAAAGACAAATTTTCCAGCTGAGAATTTTCTTGACAATTAAATGGCAAGATGTCAAATGTCAGACCATTGCAGTGTCAAGAAGCAAGCGGAAACAATCTGCTTTCTGCTAGTATATAGCTAATGCCACCTGGTGTAGGCTGAATAATCATTGAGAATACAATAATCCTCTGGTCACAATGACCTCTCTTAGAAATTATTTAGAGAACAGTTTTTATCACTCCCACCTGTACTAAACCTATTGGTTGAACAAAATATTTTCTTTCAGCTTAATGCAGGAGAATTAAAATGTAACTAAGCCTATGCAATCTAAATAAATGAGATGGAATTTGGGACATGATGAGACGAAACGGTCAGAGGATTCCCTACACATAAGGTAAAAGTTTGGTAAATTAGAAAAAATCAAAATAGAATAAAGGAAAATGTGTTCAAAGAATGGAACAAATATACATGTGATCAAACAAGACAGAAGCTAAGATTACTATCACATGTCTATATAATGTAATGATCATACTTTTGTGATATAGCAGTAAAAATCTTCTGGGACTCAAGAGTTAACCAAGCAATCACTCCATTGTTCTTTTTTTCAATTTCTTGGAATATAATTAACATAGAATGAAAAACATTGGTGATATGTACACACCATTGATATCATCACCACAATCCAAACAGATAATATAACTATCACTCCTAATAGTTTCATCAGGTGCCTTTATAATTAATTACTTCCCCCTCTCCCCTCCTCCCACTGCCTGGATCCCTTCATATACATCGATGTGCTTCTTTTTTTGTTTTTTTTTTTAATAACTGCAAACACGTGTATTGTATATATTCAAACATGTCACTGCATGGCACGTATGTTCTATATATATTAACTAATTTACTCCTCATAACCCTTTGAACTAGAGATAATCATTACCCCCATTTTAGAGATGAGGAAATTACAAGACAAAGAGGTTAAAGTATTTTCCAAATTTTTATATATAGCAAGTAACACGTATCCCAAGCAGTATGACTCCTAAGTACAGGCCTTTTAACACCTACTGTACATTGCCATATCTTGTTTGGTCTAGTTCAATAACTGTGAGGTAACACATCATTTTGTTTGTTTTTTATTTAAATTTTGTTAGCTAACATATTAACTTGGTTTCTGGAGTAGATTTCAGTGATTCATCACTTACATACAACACCCAGTGCTCATCACAAGTGCCCTTTTTATTTATTTATCTATTTTTTAAAAAAGATTTTGGTTATTTATTTGAGAGAGACAGTGTGAGCACACAGAGGGAGAGAGAGAGAGAGAGAGAAGCAGACTCCCCACTGAGCAGGGATCCCAACATGGGGCTCGATCTCAGGACTCTGAGATCAGGACCTGAGCTGAAGGCAGGTGCTTAGCCAACTGAGTCACCCACGCGTACCACAGTGCCCTTTTTAATACCCATCACCCATCTAGCCCATCCCCCATCCACCTACCTCCAACAATCTAAGTTTGTTCTTTATCATTAAGAGTCACTTATGGCTTGTTTCCCTCTCTCCTTTTTTCCTTTCCCCCTTCCCATATGTTCCTCTGTTTTGTTTCCTAAATTCCACATATGAGTGAGATCATATGGTATTTGTCTTTCTCTGACTAACTTATTTCACTTAGCATAATACACTCTAGCTCCACTCATGCATTGATGTACTTTTATCACTATAGATTAGTTTGCATTTTCTACATTGTTATATAAATGTAATCATATAGTATGTACTATTTTTTTTTTTGTTAGGCTTATTCTACTCAGCATAGCTATTTTGAGTTTCATTCATGTTGTTGCATATATCAATAGTCCATTCTTTTATTTCTGAGTATTATTCTAATGTATCCATATCTTAATTTGTGAATTTATTCATCAGTTAATCCTTTGTTTCTAATTTTTAGGTATTGAAAAAAAATTTGTCATGAACGTTCATGTTCAAGTCTTTTTTTTTTTTTTTAGATTTATTTATTTGACAGAGTGAGAGAGAGAGAGAGCAGGGAGAGGGGCAGAGGGAGAGGGAGAGAGAGTCAAGCAGACTCTGTGCTGAGTGTGCAGCCCAGCACAGAGCTCAATCTCAGGACCCTGAGATCATGACCAAAGCCAAAATCAAGAGTTGAGCACTCAACCTACTGAGCCACACTGGCACCCCATCATGTTCAAGTCTTTGTTATGATATGTTTTCACTTACTCTGTGTAAATACTTAGAAGTAGAATGGCAAGACCACATAATAGGTGTATGTTTAACATTTTAAGAAACTTCAAACTGTTCCATAATTTAGTTGTACTATTCTACATTCACACTAGAAGTATATGAAAGTTCTAGTTCCTTCATATCTTCATCAGCATTTGGTATGGTTAGTCATTCTAATAGGTATGTAGAGGTATCTCACTGTGGTCTTAATTGCATTCCCCTAATTAATTACAACATTGAACATTTTTTCATGTGCTAATGTGCCATCCTTATATTTTCTTGGGTTAAGCTCCACTTTAAATATTTTCCCCAGTTTTTAATCGGGTAGTAAGTTTACTTACTGAGCTATAAGAACTAATTATATTATGCATAGAAGTCCAAATTTGTTCCTTTTACAAAATGTTTAGCCTTTCTGAATCCTTTTCCATATGAATTTTAAAATCAGCTTGTAAATTTCTACAAAAAACATTTGCTGGGATTTTAATTTGGATTATGTTGAATCTATAGCTCAACCAAAGAGAATTAACATCTTAGCAATTTGGGTTTTCCAAGCTATGAATTTTTTTACTGTCTTTCTTTTCTTTCTTTTTCTTTCTTTCTTTCTTTCTTTCTTTCTTTCTTTCTTTCTTTCTTTCTTTCTTTCTTGTCTTCTTTAATTTTTCTCTTCCATGATTCTAGTCATTCAGTGTGCATGCCTTGCACATCATTTGTCAGAATTATTCCCAAGCATTTCACATTCTAATGCTATTGTCAATAATATTTTTCAGATCTTCTATATTCTTAATTTCTTCCTATCCTTCTGTCATTTATTAGGAGATAGAAATTGAAATCTCTGACTATACTTGTGAATTCTTCTATTTCTTTATGCAATTCTACCAGTTTTTCCTTCATGTGTTTGGATGCTCTGCTGTTAGGTTCATAAACATTTAGGGTTATTATGTCCTATTGAATGGCTGATTTTTCTCATTTTTAAATGGCTTTATTAATCCATGGTAATATTCTTTGCTTTGAAATCTACTTCATCAAGGACTAATATAGCACCGCCATTACTTTTAATAGTATTGGCATTACAGTAGCTGTCCATCCTTTTACTTTAAGTGTTGTGTGTGTGTGTGTGTGTGTGTGTGTGTGTGTGTGTGTTTCCTCTCCCTATTTTTAAAGTTTGTGTCTTGTAGGAATCTTACAGTTTGGCCATACTTCTTTATGTAATCTGACTACCTCTACCTTTTAATTGTTGTTATTTAGACTACCCTCATTTAGTATAATTAGTGGTGTGGTTAGGTTTAATTATTATTACTTTTTGTTTTCTCTTTCCCATCTGTACTTCGTTTCTTCTTTCTCCCTTATCTGTCATTTTTGTACGTTTTATATTTTTGCTATATCTCTTTTCCTGGTTTATTAGCTATAACTCTTCATTTTCTTATTTTAGTGATTACCTTAGAGTTTGAAGTATAGCAATCTACCATTAAGGGATACTTTCATGTATGTCTACATATATGAATAACAGTTCCTTAAAAAAATTAAAAATAGAATTACCATATGATGCAGCATTTCCACTTCTAAGTATATACCTAAAAGAACTGAAAGCAGAAATTCAAACAGGTATGGGTACACCCATGTTCACAGCAGCATTATTTACAATAGCCAAAATGTGGAAGTAACCCAAGTGTCCACTGATGGATAAATAAATAAAATATGTACATACACAAAATGAAATATTTTTCAACCTTACAAAGGAAGAAAATTCTGACACATACTAGAACATATGTGAACCCTAAGGATATTTTGCAATGAAATAAGCACATCACAAAAGACAAATACTATATGATTTAATTCATATAAGGTAGTTAAATACATAGATTCAGAAAGTAGACCTGATTGCTAAGGGTTGGAGTTGGGGAGAATGGGAGTTATTGTTTAATAGGTACAGAGTTTCAATTTCCCAAGATGAAAAAAGTTTTGTGGATGGTTGGTCACAATGTTAACAGCACAATATGTGAATGTACCTCATGCTGCTGAACAATACTTAAATATGGTTAAGACGGCAATTTTATGTTATATGTATTTTACTACAATTTAAGAAGGAAGCAGTAGGGCAGATCTGGGTTATAGGCTTATACTTCTGATACAGAGTAACGATTGCACTAACAGATGTTTACATGTCTACAGAGTAGAGGGGTAGTTTTTAATCCCTGCTTCTCAGAGGTTTCCCCCAAATTCTTAAAATAGATTGGATGGAAAATGCTATCACTGCTGACAACTCTGAGAGTTAAAATCTCCAGAGGACCCAATAGTATTGTGAGATTTAACTCCAGGATCTAAACCAGATTCACAATAAATATCAGAGAAAAATCCCCTTGGGCTTCTGGCAGAGGGAGGGGAATAGGAACCATTTTGAAGTACATCAGAGCACTGTGTTCTTCTCAACAAGGCCTGCCCTCAGAAGAAACTGGTTACCAGAGCCTAATCTTCTAAAGTATTATGATATAACTAATCCAATGAAGGGAAATACCCAATTCCAGCCAATTCTGGTATCTAAATAGGAAAAGGGCAATACCCAGGTCAAGCCTTAAATATCCTGTCCCCCTAAAGAGGGAGAAAAACACTGAGACACACATGTGAGGTTCACAGTCCACAGGCACACGCTTACTAAAAGAATGAGGCCTAATTATGGGACTATGAAATGCTTCCCCTCCCCTCACATCTCACCACCACATTACTAAAGGCCTTTTTACAATAATTCCTTTTATCTGGTATGCCATGTCCAGTTATCAAGAAAAAATTACAAGGCATACCAAAAGTCAAAAAGTACAATTTGAAGAGACAGAACAAGCATCAGAACCAGACATTGTAGGATGTTTGAATTATCAGACCAGGAATTTAAAACAGCTATGATGAATATGCTAAGGGCTCTAATGGATAAAACGGACAGCATGCAAGAATTGATGGGCAATGGAGGCAGAGAGATGGAAATCCTAAGAAAGAACCAAAAAGAAATACAAAGGTAAAAAATCACTATAACATAAATGAAAATACTGAATGTATTTTGAAATTAAAAATAATGTATGTGATTTTATACATATAAATGTATCTATATACACATATGAATGCTTGTATGTAAGTAAAATGAATGATGCAATGAAACAAGGTATGAGAGGAAAGAATTAGGATTATTGGTTGATATAAAGTGCTCATACTATCTGGGAAGTACATTAATGTTATTTGAAAGTGGACTTGGGTTAGTTGTAAATGTCCATTGCAAACTCTAGGGCAACCCCTAAAAAGGGAATAAAAGAAGTATAACTGGTATAATAAGAAAGGAATTGTATAAGGATCAAATAAAACACTCAAGTAAAAACATAAAAGGCAGAAAAAGTGTAGTAAACAAAAATGGGAAGAATGCACAAGGGCAACAAATAGAAAACAGAAAAAAAAATGGTAGCTATTAATCAAACTATATAAATAATTATTTTGAATGCTGGTAGTTTTAAAACAGCAATTAAAAGACAGATTACCAGAGTGGGTACAAAAACACTACCCAACTGTATGTTCTCTACACGAAAAAGACTAAAAATAAAGAAACATATAAATTAAAAATAAATGGATGGAAAAAATAAAGCATGCTAGCACTAAACAAAAGAAAACAGAAGCAGCTATATTAATTTCAGACAAAGCAGACTTCAAAGCAAGGAAGGTTATGAAAAATAAAGAAGGTAATTACATACTGAAAATAGGGTCAGTTTTCCAAGAAGACATAAACAATTCTTAGCATGTATGCGCATAACAGCAGAGCATCAAACTGCATAAGGCAAAAACTGATAGAACTGCAAGGTTAACTATGAAAAACAGAAAGAAGACATACATTTACTAGAAAAGAAAAGAAAACATGTACAGATTGGGAAGGAAGACATAAAACTCTTTTTGTTCACAGATGACATGATCATCCATGTAGAAAATTCAAAATAATCCACAAATAAATTAGAACTATTAAGTGATTATAGTAAGGTTGCAAGATACAAGGTTAATATACGAAATTTGATTTCTTTCTTATATATAAACAATGAACAAGTGGAACTGAAAATTTAAAACACAAAACCATTTATACTAGAACCTTCCCCAAAAATGAAATACTTAGGTATAAGTCTAACAAAATATGTTCAAGACCTATATGAGGCAAACTATGAAACACTGATGAACAAAATCAAAGAACTAGATAAATGGAGACAGATTTCATGTTCATGTATAAGAGAACCCAATATTGTCAACATGCCAGTTCTTTCCCACTTGATCTATAGATTCATTGTAATTCCAATCAAAGTACCAGCAAGTACAATGTGGTATTGCCAAAAGAATAAACAAAGAAATGAATGGAACAAATGGAGAGTCCGGTAATAGATCCCCATAAATATAATCAACTGATTGTGGACAAAGGTCTAAAGGTAACACAATGGAGGAGAAAGTTTCTTTAACAAACGGTACCAAAACAACTGAACATCCACAAACAAATCTTGACACAGAACTTACACCCTCCACAAAAGAACTAACTCAAAATCAGTCACAAACCTAAAAATAAAACACAAAACTATAAACTCCTAAATGATAGTATAGGAGAAAACATAGATGACCTTGGATATGGTGATACTTTTTTAGAAACACACTAGAGACCAAATCTATTGAAGAAATAATTGATAATCTTGATTTCATTAAAATGTAAAATTTCTGCTCTGTGAAAGGCACTAACAAGAATACGAAGACAAGTCACAGACTTGGAAAAAAAATCTGCAAAAATAGCAGTCTTTTTGGACTGTTATCCAAAATATACAACAAACTATTAAAATGCAACAATGAGAAAACAAACAATGCAATCTAAAAATGAGCCAAAGACTTTAACAAACACCTCACCAAAGATGATATACAGATGACAAATAAACATATGAAAGGTGTTCCACATCATCCATCATCAGGGAAATACAAATCAAAACAATGAGATACCACTACATATTATTAGAATGGCCAAAATCCAGAACACTGAGAACACCAAATACTAGCAATAATGTGCAACAACAGGATCTCTTGTACGTTACTGGTGGAATACGAAACATTCCAGTCACTTTGGAAGACATTTTGGTGGTTTCTTGAAAACTAAACATATTCTTACCATGCGATCCAGCAGTTGTGCTCCTTAGTAAACACCCATAGGATTTGAAAATTTATGTTCACACAAAAACCTGCATACAGATGTGCATCCATACACATTTTTATCCATAATTGCCAAAACTTGGAAGTAACCAAGAGGTCCAGTAGGTTAAAGGATAAACAAATTGTGGTAATCCAACAATAAAATATTACTCATTGCTAAAAAGAAATGAGCTATCAAATCATGAGAAGAAATGGAAGAAATGTACATGCATATTACTAATGCATGAAGCCAAACTGAAAAGGCTACATACTGTATGATTGCAACTAAGTAACATTCTAAAAAGGCAAAACTATGTAGACAATAAGAAGTTCAGTGGTTGCCAAGTATAGAGGAGGGAAGAAAGATGAACAGGCAGAGCACAGAGGATTTTTAGGGCAGTGAAAATACTATATTTACATACTATAAAATATTATAATGATGGATATATATCATTATACATTTGTCCAAACCCATAGAATGTACAACACCAAAAGTTAACTGTAATGTAAACTACGGGCTGTGAGTGATAATGATGTGTAATACAGGTTAATCGTTGGTTTAAAAAAAAAAAAGTGCCACTCTGAAGAGTGCTGTTGATAACTGGGGTGGCTATGCATGTAGGGGGCAGAGAATAAATAGGAAATCTTTATACCTTCCTCTTAATTGCTGTAAACTTAAACTACCCTAAAAAATTAAGTCTTTGAACAAATGATAAAGAATGCTCTATTAGCAAACTGGAAAAGTGGACTATGCCAAAGAAGTAGGAATCAAATCTTAATTGTGTCATTAAATCTAGTAAATTAATCCAATCAGCTCTTTCTGAATGTCTATCCCTGCCTCACTTCTGATTCTAATCTTGTTTCTCCTTTAGTATTCTATTCCTATTAGTTTTGATGATAACTTTACTGGTAATGACTCCCTTACTGTGTAGAGCTTCACATTTCTCTTTTTGAACAACTGCTTTTTTATTACCCCAGCTTTGTATTTATGGCAGACACTTCAAACTTTGAGTTCCTTGTTAATTCTCCAAGGAAACTCTGAATATTGGAAATTTAAAAAAAAAAGAATGCAAGGAAATCAGAGAAAAGAAACTATTTCATAAGAGAGATAAAAATTAATCATGTCAATCTTGATTGAATAAGCTTATTAATACTACTTTTCTGGAATATTTTCCATTCTATTTATTTTTAAGGATAAAATCCTCATACAATCTTTCTATATTAGTGTTATAATCTTGACTGATTTATACCTAATCCTTTAAGCTTTCCAGAAATTATCAGTCACATGAAACTGAATAATCAAGACACTTAGTTATTTGTGGATTGTAAAAGCTAGTAGAGAACATATATTTATGGTTAATACAGAACAAAAAAAATGCTTAAAATAATAAGAATGCCTTCATCCAATAGATAGTCCTTTTATTTATTTATTTTTAAAGCTTTAATTTATTTATTTGACAGAGATTGAGAGCAAAAGTAGGCAGAGTGACAGGCAGAGGGAGAGGGAGAAGCAGCCTGCCCACTGAGCAGAGTCCAATGCAAGGCTTGATCCCAGGACCCTGGGATCATGATCTGAGTCTAAGGCAGATGCTCAACTAACCGAGCCATCCAGGTGCCCTAAGAGGTAGTCCTTCTAAACAAAACTCAGCCAAGAATAAAAGAGTGTATGCAATTTTTTTTCTGTCCTGAAGGCTATACGCTGCTAGTTCAACCACACTCTTAATTACTTCTTTCAACTAAAATTACCTTCGTGGAATAATGTTACTCTTTTTTCTTTACTGTGGGTCAAGGTCTTCAAGGCTACAATGATGCTGACATACTGAGAATTTTCTATTATTTTGAAGTGAAACAGTCTTTTTTAATCCTGCTTCTTCTAGGAAAAACAACCCTTCCAAGGAAATCCATATACTCATTCCCATCCAGGGTTATTTCTTTTACTGCATCTTCAGAGTTCCCTTCTGATAAAAGCAATTATGGAAAAAACTGTCTTCTTAGGCTTTTCCCTTTGTGTAATATCTTTTTATATCTGTTTTATAAACCCATTTAGGCAAATTTGGAAAGAGAAAGTATATGCACAGAAAGAATATAATATGGATTGAATTGATAAAGGTGAAAAACAAAAAAAATTACTTGGTTTCAAATGTCTTTAAGAAAAGTAACATCATATTCTGGAAAAAAATTCATCCATGTCAAAAATAGCACCACAACTTATATTTCTCCCCATCCCCCAACACAATTACCAAGCTAATAAATACTTTGAAATTTCTTGTGACTATAGCAGAGAGATATTATTTATATTTGTTGAAAAATACAGGAACAGCTAGTCTTTGTATAATTTAAAAAATCAAATTAAAAGAAATCTGCTCTTGATTTACCTATAATTAGAAATTTGTATTTCTTAATCTATCGTATGAACTTCATTTTTATTATCTTTCCGCATATATTTTGGAAATATATGTGTGCTAAGATGACAAAACGCTGACATTTAGTACTTTTGTTTGTTTACGTGTTTCTTCTCCAAAGCCATATGCTAGATGATTTCATTATACTGGTAACATGTGACCCATAAAGAAAATTGCTGTGAATTTTTAAGCACTAAATTTTCCCAGCTAGGCCAAAAAACCCACTGCATACTGAGAAAGCACTCTTTCTTAGCTTGAAACACACAAAAGACAGAAAAGTAGATGTTGAATCAAATCGTTTGACTTTATTAACGACAGCAAACCCAATTTCTAAATTAGCAAAACACATTCCATCACTGGTACTCGAGACAATATATTAACCCCTGTATTATAGAGTATTGATATTAATTCTGGCATTACAATATGAAATATTTATGAGTTATAATGTAATCCACAGGAAAACTGAACTTTACAAAATATAAAAATCAGCAAGTCTACTGAATTATATTCAAATTTTAAAAACATGCTGACATTTGTTATTACATCCTATATTTAGGAGATTTAGAAATTAGTTCCTTCCATAAAAATCCAGGTATGATGCCTATATTTTGTTTCCTGCAGCTGCTGCAAAAAATTGCCATAAATTCGGTGGCTTACAACAATGGAACTTTTTTCTCCCACAGTTCTTAAGGCCAGACATCTGAAATCAAAACTATCCGTATCAGTAAGGCTGAACTATCTGGGAAAGCTCTAGGGGAGAATCCTCCCTTGTCTCTTCCGGTTTCTAGTGGCTCCGGAGGTTCTTGCCTGGTGGCTGCATATCTCCAATTGCTGCTTTTCCTCTGTGTTATTTCTTCTCTGCTGTCTCTCATAAGGACATTTGTCATTGGACCTACAGATCATTCCAGTAATCTAGGATGATTTCACCTCAAAATCTTATTTAATCACATACACAAACACCCTTTTTTTCAAATAAGGTCACATTCATAGGTCCTGAAAGTTAGGGTATGGACATAACTTTTGGGGGGCCATAATTCAACCCACTACACTACCTACACATGCATATACTCTGTTCCTATAGCAAGGCATCAAAGTTATATTTATCTAAACTCTAGATTAGACCATGAATGCCACATGTCTTTGGTATATCAAAATTATAACTTCATTTGCCTTAAGTTATTAATATTCAAATAAAGAATTGGTTTCCTATCATCTTCCTCAGCAAATGACTGTTTTTAATAACACTACAAACCATATATTTTATGCCTTTTCATCCAGTGCATTTATTTAATTTGAAACTTAAATCATCCCATGTTTGGCCAGTGAGAATCACTTAAAATGAATACCTGAACCCTTTTGACGCTCCTAATACTCTCTGACGGTTTTCTCACCATGTAGTACCTACCACAAGATGAGTCAGACTCAGCCATTTTTCTCAAGGACTGGTTTATTTTAGCAAGAAATGGTATTTCAAGATCCAAATCTAGATGCTAGTAATATGTTCATTGCTTCTAAGGTATTCATTGTTTCTAGACCTTTCTGGTTGACAGAAATAGAGATTATATGTGTGTGTATATGTATATAAAAATGAGTATATCTTATTATTTCCAACTCAAACGAAAGATTATAGAGTTTTTAATTAACTGCTTTCTCTACTACATCTGTATCTCCTTTATTTTACACTAGGAATCTTGGAACTTAAGAACAACAGGTATGATAAAATTAGAACAGTCCATAATTACTCATTTGTTTCACCCCACGTAACACATACTAGTCTCAATACTGATACTAATTCTACCATCACTTGCGCTTACTGAAAACATTTTCAAAGTTTATTTGCATATGCTCTCCCTATTCTCCCATTTAAAAAATTGCATTGTATCTACATTATTTTAACACATAACCACTAAATATATTCTCTCCCCCTTCATCCTTAGTCTTAGTTTTATAAGCAATTATAAAATTAATGCTCAAAAAAATAATTTCAACACTTATTCTTTGACAATATCTCTAGTCATTTTGATATTCAACCTCATTTTTTGGTATATTACTCACAGATAGCTAGCAGAACAGTATTACCAGAATCTTGCATGTTAGTAACAATTTGTCAGTGCCCTTTGCCAAAAAAAAAGAAAAAAAAGCTTGTTTCACACTTTCCTTAACTATCTTAAACATGCTACTCTTTTTCACCTGGCATAGAGTACGGCTGTCAAATGTCAATTATAATATAATTATTATATGTCCAAATAATATTTTCCTTTAAAATCAAGAAAATGTTTTAATATCTTGGTGTTAGCCATTCTAAGTCGATGTTTTAAGCTACATTCTGTATTCTTTAAAAACGTAGATCCAGTTTAATTTTATTTCAAGAAAGTTTTCTTGAACTATAGGTTTTAGCATAATTCGGTTCCCTTAGTTTGGTTTTTGCTTCTTCTTTGCCTAACTTCAATATTTATCACTATCTTTACAGTTCTGTTGTATTTCTTCTTCTGTTTCCATTTAAACACTCCCTCTGGGGCCCCTGGGTGACTCAGCTGATTAAGCGAT
Source organism: Ursus arctos (assembly GCF_023065955.2). Classification (NCBI taxonomy): domain Eukaryota; kingdom Metazoa; phylum Chordata; class Mammalia; order Carnivora; family Ursidae; genus Ursus; species Ursus arctos. The sequence continues at coordinate 36,016,472 of NW_026623111.1, read as the reverse complement.
TAAGCCACTGCCTTCGGCTCAGTTCGTGATCTCAGGGTCTTGGGATCCAGCCCCCATCAGGCTCTCTGCTCAGTGGGGAGCCTGCCTCTCCCTCTCCCTCTGCCTGCTGCTCTGCTTATTTGTGCTCTCTCTCTCCCCTCCCTTCGCCACCCCGGTGAAATAAATAAAATCTTAAAAAACAAACAAAAACCCCCAAAAAACATTTCCTCTGTTTCACTTTGTATTTCTCTTAAGGCATTATTGGCTTTATTTATTTACTTTTGAGTTCCGTATTCTTTTGTGAAATTCTTTGTTCTATTGTATTTCTTTCCTGAGATCTGCCCCGCACCTCTTAAGTTTTAAAATCCTAATTAATGGGTGGCTTTGTTGGTTAAGCAGCAGACTCTTGGTTTTAGCTCAGGTCAGGATCTCAGGGTCAGTGCTCAGCGAGGAGACTGCTTGAAGATTCTCTCACTCATGTGCTCTCTCTCTAAAATAAATAAAATCTTTAAAATTTTTTTTTAAGTCCCAATTAATGATTTGCTCATTCCTTACATAACTTTTTTTTTAAAATATTTATTTATTTTATTTAGAGAGAGACAGTGAGAGTGAGTGCGTGGGGGGGGGGCAGAGGGAGAGAATCTTCAAGCAGACTCCCTGCTGAGGGCAGAGCCTATTAAGAGGTTCCATCTCACCACCCAGGAGATGGTGACCTGAGCCGAAATCAGGAGTCTGGTTGAGCCACCTAGGCACCGCTCATACCTTATATAACTTTTAATATCTTTTAGCTCTTTTTGAACTAATAGGTTAGTTTTGATATGTTTTGGGTACTCTTTTCATTCTCTCTAAGGATGTTATTTTACTCCTCATTCTCTTTGCCTTATAATAATTTTGCATAGGATTTGACTTTGATTCATTTCCATTGCTTATTTTTATATGAAACTAGCCTTCCTGAAGTTTTAGAATAATGCAAAATTAGAAAATATTATGTATCTCCAGTAAATTCTTGGTTCTGTTTTTATGTATTGTTCAAATATTTTATGGTTTGCTCACTGAGATTTCTGGACCCTGTACCCCTTTCAATTTTGGACTAGATCTTCTCTCTTGTTTCGGTTACTTCTCAGTTGGTATTCCATTCCTAGGAACTTCTCATCACTGTGGGACTCTGTGTTGGGAGTTGTAGCAGTAAGTTTTGTGAATTCACAACTTCAGCTCATTTAGTTCTCTTACCACAGATCTCTTGCATTTACCCTCTTTCGCATTAAGCCTCATGAGCAGAGGTAGCTATGCTCCATATTTTCTCTGATATGTAGTATACATCTATATAAATATGCAAACAATGTATCCATTTTTCAGGTTAATCCTTCTTAAAGGGTTTTGTTGTTGTTATAAACAATGCTTCTTTTGTTTTTTTAAGATTTTATTTATTTATTCATTTATTTATTTATTTATTTGACAGAGAGAGACAGTGAGAGAGGGAACACAAGCAGGGGCAGAGGGGGAGGGAGAAGCAGGCTTCCCGTTGAGCAGGGAACCCTATGTGGGGCTCGATCCCAGGGATCCCAGGACCCTGGGATTATGACCTGAACTGAAGGTGGACACTTAACAACTGAACCACCCAGGTGCCCCCAGAAACAATTCTTCTATAAATATTCTCTTATATCTCTACCTGCACACATACTGGAAACAAGGCAGTGCAGCGCAAAGTGTGGTTTAAGTTTGGAGAAAAACAGAAAATCAGAGGGAGGGAATACTAAAAACTGCGATAGACTGAGCATTTTTTTTCCAAGTGAAACTGGATATTATCTTAAAGGGAGTATTTCCTTGGTAGAGTAGATTAATTTTAAATTGAGTAAAATTTAAAATTATTTTCCCAATTACTAAAAGTAAGGAATTATGAAGAAGACCACATAAATTACAGAAAGTATTAAAGAGCCATATCTTCTATGTGTAGCTGAGTTATACCGTGAATAAACTTTATGACCCTCTCTGCATAGTTCTCTTGGCTCTGTAGTACCCATTAGAGTAAAAATCCCTGAAACCTCTTTTATGTATATGGCCCATGACTTGAGTATCATTTTCCCCTCCCTGAATTTGTTTGAGGAAAAGTTTCAGTCATATAAAGAAGGAGCAGTCAGATATTAGGCATGACTGGAGACAGTAGGAAAAGAGAAAAAACAGCACCTACAATGTTCCTGACAATGTAGGCATATTATCTATACCATGGAAATTATGTTTTCCGGGGAAGATTGGGAAAGACAGGATCTGGGAGAGACCTACCAGGATGAAGATGAAAAATGCATTCAGTTACTTAAACTCAGAAGAATATCCATTCAGTAAGTTTCAAATGGTTGGCAGTGGTTGCTGTAAATTAACACCGGGAGGGTTCAGAAAAATAGTCCAGTCTAACATGTGGTGACAGATGGCAGGAAAACTCCTATATTTTTGTTTATAATAATACTCTCCCTCCCTTCCCTGTAAGATTACCTCAGCCTTTCCTTCAACATGTGATTGTCATGCCTCCCATGGGAAGAGAACACATTCCTGCCTCACAGAGTTTTGGCATGCCCATGTGACATCTTGACCAGTGGCTAGTAAGCAGACATGATGTAACACACGTCTAGTGAAAGCTTTAAGATGGAGCATGAGCTTTAAGATGAGGCCATGAAAAGAGCATGACCTACATGGGGACACTCCTTCCAGAGCCCTGCACAAGAGGTACAGCCACAGCAAATCACAGCCAACTTTAGCTAAGAAATTAAAGCTTATTAATGTAAGTAACTGAGATTTAGGGATCATTTGTCCATGCAGCAAAATTGACTAATATAGATATTAGTAAAAGTGCAATATAACATACATACATTTTAGCTCCCAAGCTCATTTTCTTAAACATTCTTGCCTAAGGCTAAGATTGGTCCTAAAAACTGGGAAAGGAAGATCCTGGGAAAAGAAGGCAGAGAATCCCATTTGTAGGCTGGAGGAAAACGGCAGTCGCTCCAAAAGAGCTTAGAGATGTTGCACGCTATTTTTAATTTTGTCCTGAAAACATTCTTATATTTATCTCACATGGGGAAAAAATAGATTTTATTTTTATTAGCTTGCAGAGCATGGAATACCCTATGACAAATGATCTTTTTTTTTTTCCAATTCGAATGTGGCAGTAACCATTCTATATTTGAAGGACGTCCAAAATGTCCCCTTCCTTCTTAACTTTACCTGTCATTAGCAACTCCTGTCTGCTAGGAAAGAAAATTTTGCTGAAGTAATCTCTTAGCAACAGCCCACAACTCTTACAACTTGACTCAATAAGAATCCTTGCTGCAATTATGTTCACAGCTTGCAAATTTAGTATGTTATAAACAATAACTGCCCACAATTTTAAAAGCATCCCTTTCTAAAACAGTTCCAAAAAAGTGTTCCAAGAGAGAATATGTATCTACATTCTTTACCAGAAAAATGAAATATGTGCAAATTAGGCAACTTTCTTTACATGTACATTTGATGGCAGACTCTGTACTAGAACCCCTGCCTTCAGACACCACAGTCTATATTACCTCACTCTAAGAGGTTGCTTCAGAGCAACTCAAGCTTTTTTTTTTTTCTTTCCTCACACTGACCTCTTAACTCCATTGCATATAAAAAAGACTTTCATAAATATTGATTTCTATCACTATAGATAACTGGAAAACTAATTCATCTAGGAACTTAGGTTAGCCTAAGCTATAAGCAAGTGAGTAAAATTTGATTACAAAGATATTTTAATTTTAAAGTCAACAGAGAGGAAGAAGAGGGAAGAACTAAAGTTGAAAATAATTTTAGTACCATTAAACTTTTAGGTAATTCTGTTGTGCTTTCTACCTTTAAAATTCAACCTAAAGAATAAGCCATTCACTTACATAGTGATATCTAGTCTCTGCCAGTCTAATCAATATCTCAGTGAAGATGCGTGCATGCACATTAGAGAAATCTTGCTTTTGGGAAGTAAGTGTTCAGCATGACCACAGATTAGTATTAAAATCATTTTCAGTTTTCGATCTAAAAGGCCCATATATTCGAAAGATGATATTTTCCCTCACCAATGCTTGAAGGAGAGTTCTCTTGAAAAGGTATGAAAAAAATTTTGTGTTAAGTTTAAAATAAGCTCTTTGTGGAGAGGAAACAACACTGGATTCTCCAATTGTTAGCCCCATTATATTAAGCCATTTCTCTTAATCTTATATCTACCGATATTATTTTAACAGAGAGAAATGTATACTGCAAGACAATAGTGATATACAGAGATTCTATATAAATCTCTTTGCTCACATGTTTTCAAGCATGACTTTTAAGATGTCCTCACATGATGGGGTGAGAAAGCTCTCTCAGATCCCTTGTATAAGGGCACTAAGTCCATTCACTAATCACCTCCCAAACACCCCACCTCCAAATACAATCACATTGGGGATTAGACTTCCAATTTTTTCTTTTTTGTGGGACACAATCATTCAGTTTATAGTAAATACTATGTCTAATTTATTCTGCAAAATATTTTATATAAATATAAAAAAAAATTTGGTCCTCATATGTATTTGTATTGTTGTATATGCTAGTAATTGTTGGAAATCTATTATAATGTAACTGGAACTATTATTAAAAATAAACTAGTCCTGGCCAAGAAGTTGCAGTTGTATCATAGTCATAAGAGATGGCAAACAAATTTAGGCTGTATTGTCATGCTTTCTAATATTACATTTAAGTCTGAATAATTTTCAAATCTATCCTTTGGCTATAAATTAATCTTTCACTGGGTGATGCCAAAAGACAAAAACACCCGATAAGCACAGAAATGAACATCTGATGTTCAGCTTACAAAGATATTCTTGAGATCATTAGAACTAAATACATGCAGAAAAGCATTGCATACAAGATTGGTTTTAAAGGAAAAAGGAAAGGCAAACTGTGCAAATGATTAAAAATTCCCTCAGAATTTCTTTATGACAAAATCATTTAAAGATAGACATAGTAGTCCTCTTTAAAGCTAATACAGACAATTTTATCTTCACCGTTGGGATGGATAACTATTTATTTGGTTAAGCACCAGATAAAATAGTCAATGTTTTAACAATAAATAATCAACATAGCAAGAAGCTTACATTATGAAAGATACTTAGGCACTTGAAATTGCAACTTATGAGTTGGATTCATAGCTCCTAAATCACACTTATTTTCAAGCATTTATGTTCATTTTTCCCTCTCTACCTATGCTCCTCTTCCACCCTCCCTCCCTGATTTATTTTTTCACTAGGCACACATAGTTGAAATTCCTAGGTGAAATGTGATTATGCTATTACTATATTATAATGCAAATTATACCATCTTAAAAATCATACATGTTAGCAAAGAGATTTATACAGAATTATCACTACTCTCTTACAGTATGCATTTCCCTCTGTTAAAATAATTTTCACTTCCTAGGTTTTACTCTTAATTTCATCATCACTGTACTTACTGCCAAAACAAACACTTTGACTAATATAAGGCACAAAAAGATTTATAAAATTTAGAGGTAAACACAACAAAATGCTCTTCTCTAACGCTCTAAAATAAAAATGCAAGGTTGTTTATATTTCACTGGGCCTAAAGACCTGTGTTCAGTTTGTACTAATTACAAAAAGGACTGTTTCTCCAAAAATGTCAAGACAGTAGATATAGGGTTAAGTGAGGTACCTTAATAATAAGACTAAATAACCTAATATTTATAATATTATTATATTGTTATAATATTATAATAATAAGCTAAAATAAGACTGAGAATTAGAGAACCCAGTGTTGTTTCCCCTCCACAGAGGGCTTATTTCCAATTTAATAAAACAAAGCTCAAGAGTGTTTACACATTTTGAAATAGGAAGCATAAGGAGAAGACAACAATAATAACTGAAGAGGAGAAGCCTGAGAAATAGTAGGAAAAGCAAATGAAGGAAGTGCCTTGGAAGCCAAATAAAGAAATTGTGTCAAGAAGTAGAGAATAACCAACGATGTCAAATTTCCCTTGACAGGCTGACTAAAATGAATATTGAGAATTGGATGCATTTATTATGTACTTTAAAATGCTTATACATGTAAATAGTTATAGAAGGTTATATATAAATACACATGATTTAATGATAACATCAAGCGTCACTTGCCAGGAGGTGTTCTAAATGCTTTACACAGATTAACTAATTTAAATTTCTAAAAATCGTGTGAGGTAAATGTTATTATTCCCATTTTATAGATGAATAAACTAATACATACAGGGACACAGTAAGTTGCCCAGAGTCACATGTACTATAAGCTAAGATTTAAACCCAAGCAGCTAAGATTCAAATCCTGGCAGCCTATGTAAACTTCCCCAATGAGGACAGTTCTTATCTGGTTGTGTTGTCTTTTTAAAACTTTCATATATTGGTGTTTCTGACCCTGGCACCCAAAGACTCAAGCATGGATTTGGTATGGTTCACACACACCATGCCTATAAGGTTTCACTTCCATAGGCAAAGAATATTATAAACTCATGAGATGCTCTGTTTCTGATAAGAGTGGCTTTGAAGTCTAACAGCAGTAATATCTACAACCAGAAAACAGTAGTTCTAAATCTTTTGTTCTGAAACTCTGTTAAGATAATCATTAGTAACTTTTCATCAGTATTTGTGGTAGTCTGTTAGACTCATGAAGAGTTATAAAATACAGTTTCTTCCCAAGATTTTTCAAAGTAAGTAGTTACTAGATCATGAAAGATTCATTTTAACCTTATCTTTAGGTTAATGTAAAAGCTTATGTAAAGGATTTAAGCAAGAATACTTTTAAATGTGTGGTGAATTCAAAGTGGAGAATAATTTAATGAGATAAACCTATGGTCAGGAAGTATAATTAGATAGCTTCTATAACAACTCGGCCAAGGAATGTGATGGAAGGTAGTAACTGATGATGGAAATAAGATGAATAGATTTTAGGGCTATTTAAGGATAGAAATCACATACTTAGTGATTGGTTGAATATGTAACACAAAGAAGGAGCTAATAATACTCTTTAAATATTTGCTTTGAATAAGTAGATGATGATGCCACTCATTGTCAGAGGGAAGACTGAGAGGGGAGTGATTTTAATTAGCAAAACATAGGAAAAATAATTTTATTTTTAACCTGGTCAGTTTGAGACACCTATAAACTTTAAAATGGAGATTTCAATGAGCTATATTACAACGGGTCTAAAGATCAGGTGATTGATTTGTGTTGTAGGTATTTCTTTAAATCTCACTGAAAAAAAAATCACTTCAAGGAAATCTTTCCTACCTTTGTTAAATGTTCTTTTCTCATGTGGACAGGACACAGAGACCATACACATTATTTAAACAGAATTTAATATGACAAACCACTAGACAGTTACTGAAGAACTGAAGAGGCTACCTTAGGAATAGGAATGGAATAGGAACAATGAAGTAATAATACAGAGATAGTGACTGGAATTAGTAGCTACCAATTCAGGGCTATACAAAAAGAGGAAGTTAGATTAGGTTTATAAGGATCTAAAATTTGTATCTCTTAGGAAGAGATGTTACCAAATGGGTACATCAAATCTTACAGGCTGGCCCCCATAAGTGAGGTCCCAGGTGACAGGTGACTGATGAAATGGAACTGCCCTAATGCTGGGATACCCTGATGCATGTATGTGTTTGCCAGAAGCAGTTAAAAAAACTTCAATCCTCAGACTGCTCTTTTCCAGCTTCTTCCCTGACTCCTCACTCACAACCTAGAACACATTCTGAAGGTATTCTACAAGGACCACCACATATTGACCAGATTGTTTCCTTGAAAGTTGTTTGTTTGACCAGATTGTTTCCTTGAAAGTTCTCTCCCAAAATGATGCAGAAAGCAAAAGGCCAAATGGGGAGCAAGGGGTTTACCAAGTTGGAAGTATGCCCCTGCATAATAAAGCAGGAACCATCAGGTTTCACTCTTGATACAGGAGCACAGAGATGACAGGAGGCCTTCTTTTTTGTTTCTTCTTTCCAGTTTGTCTCTACTGCTTTTTCAATATATAGGCTTAAGTAGGAAGTCAACAATTTCTCAGTAGCAAGCAGTAGTTCATTCCAGGGTTCTCATGTCATTAATTGATCTTCAGTTTCCTACATTATAGGTATTACCTTTATCCATAATTTTATATTATTTGATAGATAGGTCAGGTAAGCAAATTAAAAGCAGTTGGTTTGTAACCATCAAATTAAAAACTATATTTTATTAATATCCTGCCTGATTTTCATACCAGTTTGAATATAGAATGGGAAAGTAGTGGTAGTATGCTTGTTTTATTTGCATCATGGGACACTGGGAATCAAGTATGTTGGCAAATATGGATATAAAATCCATATTTTAATTTTATAATCCCAATTTCTAGTTTGGATAGAAAAATTCACATTCAGAATTTAGAACATTAGACAAGCATTTAAAAGTCTTAAGCATGAAGCAAAATCTATGCTAAAAACAATTTTTGAGGTTAATAATTTCTATGTCATTACTTTATCAGCCTCAAAGATATGTCAAATATAAAATTATTTAACCTCATTTTACCTGAAAGCTTTTTTATTATAGAATAAGTGAGACAATACAGATTTTTCTTCATTTAACTCGCACATAAACCCACTTCATTATTTTTATGCCTTCTCCATCATTTTTAGAGGCAAGTCTTTGATTAAATAGAAGAATAATGAACTCTGTTGACACAAAAACACCAAGGTATGTACAGAAAGTAGTTGTTACTTAGGAAGAAAGTGGTGATTTGATTTGTAGCCTTTTCACTCTGAAGGACTAATGAACCCTGCTAGAATACAAAACCTGAAGAATCCAGAATCACCTTCCAGTTCTCCTTCTTGTCAACCGCATTGGAGAAAAATCTCTTCTTCCCTTCCCACCCCAGCCAAGGATGTCCAATGCACATGTGGCTGGTATTTCTTTTTCTTTTTCTTTCTTTCTTTCTTTCTTTCTTTCTTTCTTTCTTTCTTTCTTTCTTTCTTTCTTTCTTTCTTTCTTTCTACTTTTTCTTTTTAAGATTTATTTATTTGAAACAGACACATATGTGCATGAGTGGGTAGGAGGGGGCGGCAGACAGACAGAGAGGGAGAGAAATCCTAAAGTAGATACCCCGCTGAGAGGGGAGCCTGACTTGGGGTTCAATCCCAGGACCCTGAGATCATGACCTAAGCCAAATCAAGAATCCGAAACTCAACCAACTGAGCCACCCAGGTGTCCCCACGAGTGGCTGATATTTCTGACCCCATACAGACATGTGGAGACAATGGAGGTAAGGATGGGTTATCCTAGGAAAAGGAATGGAAGGGAAAATCAGATGTTCAGGAGATTCAGATTTTGATGGACTGATTAGAGATTCAATATGCAAAGTAAAGAACATTTAAAATTATATTCTGGTCTCCATGAACACCCATGATTATCCAATAATAATTTTTATATTAATGAACCATTCCTCTTTCCCTTTACAGATACTGCAGGGCATAATTATGACATTAAGCCAATTTCAATTTATTTTCCATTTAAATCACATCCACTGTTCTTGTTACTACACAAATGTCCTGTTAAGAATTCTGGTTTTGTGTGAGCTTGGCTCTGAGGTGTTGGGGCAAAAGTTATGAGCCCACCTTGGGCCTCAGTATAAATCAAGGGTGAATCAGGGAGCTATGAATTTAATAATTTACAACTTAATATAAAAAGACATGCATGAATGTAATGTTCTTTTGCTTCCACTCCACCCCCAGCCAGCAATGTCCAATTCAACAATTGGCTGGAATTTATGACCCCATTTTTCATTTTAATCCTTTTATAGGTATAATTTACATTCATCAAAATGCACAGATTTCAAATGTACTGTTTGATGAGTTTTGATAAATGTACACATGTAAGCACTACCCTAATAAGATATAGAGCATTTCCATTATCCCGGAAAGTTCTTACATAATTAATTTTACCATCCCCCACAATCCCAGCCCTAGACAGCCACTGATTTACTGTCTTTCACTATAGATTAGTTTTGTCTGCTCTAGAATTTGATATATGGAATCATATTTATATAATCTTTTGAGCCTGGTTTCTTTGGTCAACATAACATTTTGGAGATTCATTGATGTTGTTGCTTATGTCAGTCCTTGGCTCCTTTTTTATTACTAAATAGTATTCCATTATATGGATATATCACAATCTATTTATCCATTCTCTTGTTGATGGACATTGTTGTTTCTAGTTTGGGGCCATTAATAGTAGAGCTGCTATGAATAATCTTTTCAAACCTTTCTACACATATAGGCTTTACATTTTTTTGAATAAATACCTAAGAATGCAATTGTCGATCATAGAGTAGAAGTACATTTAACTTTATTATAAATTGCCAAATATTTTTCATAAGTAATTGTTCCATTTCATATTTTCTCCAGCAGTGTATAGGAATTTTAGTTGTTCTAGGGGTGTCTGTGTGGCTCAGTTAGTTAAGCATCTGACTCTTGGTTTCACCTCAGGTCATAATCTCAGGGTCATAAGACTGAGTCCCATGTTGGGCTCTGAGCTCAGCAGGGATCTGCTTCTCTCTCTCTGTGCTTCTCTCCCTCTCTCTCCATCCCTCTTCCCTCTCACACATGCTCTCTAAATAAATAAATAAATAAATAAATAAATAAATAAATAAATAATTTTTAATTGTTCCATTTCCTTATCAACATTGATATTGTCTGGTATTTGCCACTGGTTGAGTATCCAACCTGCCAGCAGCAGATAACAAATGCTGAACATTTAATAAGGCACCATTCCTTGGGTGAACAGACCACAACCCTCCTGCATAATAATTTTTTAAACTTCATAACCAAAGAGGGCAGGGGGAAAAGAAAGAAGAGAACCATAATTTATCCTTACAGAATTTGATATAATCTCTAGATACAGGTTTTCCTTGCTTATTTACAATGTCTTTATAATCATCACTATCGCAGATCTTACTAAAAACCTTTTTCATTCACATGGTACCTACCACACACATTCCCTAAGTCCAAGGGATCCATATTACAACAAACACATGTGACAATGGGCTCATGATAAAGAAACAATTGATCTATCAGAATTATGGAACAGTCTTCTTAAAACAGTCATCATGCCCAAAGTGGGAAAAAACAATACTGAGTTAGGACATTGTCCCTTCAGGTCACAATATAATGACTGAACCAATGATGGATCTATATTACTATGTTTCCCATTGCTAGAATGCACTGGCCTAGGGACTGTGATGGTGATGATGAATGGCCTGTCCCACAGTTAAGCCGTATCACACATTATCACATTCTTCACCCGCTTGTGGAAATTTTGCTTCCTTTTTCTACAATCATGCTCTCTGCTAGATAAAAATCCCTGTTTCCTAGGAAGATAATATTCCCTCCAGGGGATATAATTAAGGTTTTTCCTAACTGGAGGTTGTGACTGCTATCTGGTCACTTTGAGCTCCTTATGTTGTAGAATGACGTGTGAATAAAGGACTTGCACTACTAGCCTGAATAATAGATCCTGATTACATAAGGAACCAGAGTTTAATAAAGTCTAGGATAACCATGTCCAGAAATCAGCTGATATACTGTTTTTTATCTTCGTATTTTCATGTTTAGTGAGAATCACCAATAAGCAATATAACAACCATAATACAACCTGGGCAGCAAAAGGAAGAACTCTAAAGCTTAAGAATAAAGATCTAAGTAACATAGGCCAGACCACCTAAAATATTAGCAAAAGATGAGGAGAATCTAGAATGGGTAGATGAGAAGAAAAATGATGCATATTAATTATGACTTCAGGACTAGAGAGCATAGCAGAGATTGTATCTTTTTTCACTAACCCTTACAAGAGTCTTCCAAGAGATTATAACTGACCTCTAACTTGAAGAATGGTACCCTTCTCTTCTGAGGGAAGAAGTGAGGACATCTTTTATTTTTTTAAAGATTTATTTATTTTAGAGAGAGAGCGAGAGTGAGCACACACACACGCGAGCAGGGGAGGAGCAGACAAGGGGGAGGGAGAGGGAGAGAATCTGAAGCCGACTCCTAGCTTAGCATGGAGCCTGACGCAGGGAGCATAAGTGATTCAAGTGATGCAAGAAATAGACTGTATTTGATAAATCTTATGTGCCTCTTCAGTTTCCCTTAATTGCCTCTTTTTTCTGAATGCATCATTCACCTCCCAGACCGTGCTGCCATAACCATGGCAGAGTCCCTTGTTCTTGGACATTAGAGCATAGCAACCAGCTACACTCTGTGTTTTGTTTTGTTTCTGTGTCTTCTTGTCACTTTCAAATTTAGATAAAATGCAATAACAACAGGTGTGGTATTTGAAATCTTGAACTGTCATTTAAGTGGCTATATGATACAAATTAGATGTGATGGGAAAGTTAATTTTCCATGGGGTGAAGTTTAACCAATGGAAAATAGGAGAAAAGAAGGATTTTGAAAGAGACATTTCCCTTCCTTCCTCTTCACAGACTATTCCCAAACATACTTGCTCCTTGTCGTCTTTCCTGAGAAGTTCTGTATGCCAAGTAAATGCACCTGATTGTGACATGTTCTCGTCACTGCAGCTCATTAAGAAGCATTAGCATAGGAAGTAACACAATTTTTTGCACTGATTAACTTTCCTTCCATCCTTCTCTTTTTACTTGTGTTCTGTTCTGCACCTTCCAAATGAGTTGTGAGCACTTTAATCTTTGCCTTAGGTTCAGTTTTTAGAAGACGAGGATTAAAAGAGTAGTCTATTGCTGAATTTTTATTGAGGCATTTAATATTGTTTTATTCATGTATATTATAGCAGATAAAAGCATGAACATTAAAGGCAGCCACCTGAATCAAATCTCAGTTACTTATCAGCAATATGTCCTTAGATATATCACCTAATATTCTGTGATCCTCAGTTTTCTCATCTGGAAAAAAACGTGCTACACAGAGAGAGGGTAGGAAGTAATTAAAAATGTGTATCAACTAATTTTTGTACAGCTATGTGTAGTCGACTCAATACTTTTCTGTTAACACCTCCCCACTCTCCATTCAAATTCATGATTAAATAAGAATCTTCAATTTTGTAAAACCTGACACAGACCCTACTTACTGCTGATCTGTCTTACAAGATGAGCATCTGAATCAGACAGAGTAGGTAAATCACAGTTTTTTCTTGGGTATTTTCAAATAAAGTAAAGAAAGAATTCCGTCCTGGAAGTTGAAGATAAAAGTTGTGAAAGTCAGGAGTTATCATTGGCTATGTTCCCTGTCATGGAGAAAACTCATTCTATAGAGAAATAGGATCTGATATGAATAAAGAAGTAGAGCTAAGCGATTGAGACCAACTCTAGATAACTGCTAACTCCCAGATATTAGTTATCAATGTGTCTCCCCTCTAACTTTGTCTTTACCTGCCTGGATCTTCAGGCCTGATTTGATTTTTTGAGCTAATAAATTTCCACTTTGCTTAAACTAATCTTAGTTGCACTTCTGACAACCACAACTTCAAAAAAAGGAAAACATACAGGCATTTAGTACAATACTTAACCACCTAGAAAGTCCTCAATAAATGGTAATACACATATTTTAGACTAATTAATTCATTAAAAAGAGTACAAGATAAAAAAAATTTAAGACTTTTCTCAGCATATATGAAATTCCTATGTAAGTCCTTAAGTAGAAATGCTGGTCTTTTAACTACAACTCAAAAGAATAAATTCTGAGAATGATCTCCCAAAGGGAAGAAACAGCTGACAATGGAGTAAAATAATAAAAAAGATGGGCCTTGGCTTAAATGAGATCTCTTTTCAACTCTTCCTCAATGGGTATCCAAGTTGAAAGTGACACAACAACAAAAAAAATCCCAAGGCGTTTTCTAAGGAAATAAAAAATAAAGAGAATTCCCATGCTTATTGGCCCATTTCATCATTTCACATGTCAGTTTCTAGTTTCAAAGAAATATTCAGCTTGAGGTCTGGGAACCAAATGTTTTTCCACAACGCATACTTCCAGGGTTAAATGGATACAGGATGTGTCCACATAGGACAAGCAATCTGCTGTGACTTCAGTAACATTAGTAAATATTATCCTCAATTTTTGCCACTAAAATGAATGTTTCTGCATAAATAAATGCATTCAGAGAAGTGAGAAGAGAAAATATTTGACGATATTTGGGGAATTCCTATATCACAGTGACAGATACAACAGCACTTACTGAATTCCCTTTTTTGTTTTTGTTTTTTTTTTTTTGTGCGTGTTTCTTTTAAGATTTTATTTATTTATTTTTATTTTTTAAAAGATTTTATTTATTTATTTGACAGAGATAGAGACAGCCAGCGAGAGAGGGAACACAAGCAGGGGGAGTGGGAGAGGAAGAAGCAGGCTCACAGCGGAGGAGCCTGATGTGGGGCTCGATCCCATCACGCCGGGATCACGCCCTGAGCCGAAGGCAAATGCTTAACGACTGTGCTACCCAGGCGCCCCTAAGATTTTATTTATTTACTTGAGAGAGAGTGAGTGAGAGAGAAAGCACAAGCAGGGGGAATGTCAAAGGGAAAGGGAGACTCAGGGACTCCATCCCAGGACCCTGGGACCATGGCCTAAGCTGAAAGCAGACACTTAACCAACTGAGACTCCATCCCAGGACCCTGGGACCATGGCCCAAGCTGAAAGCAGACAGTTAACTAACTGAGCCACCCAGGCACCCCTATTGAATTCCCTTTGTACATTTACACTGTATGAGAAGATAACAAGAGATTTTTAAAAGGCATCCTTAAAGTACAATAAATTGTAGTTAAATGTTTAGAACACTTAGATTTACCAAGTTATTTACCATAAGGGAGATAATATGGTGGTAGTAAATTGTTTATAAAGCTGTAACTGGAAACTCTGGTAACAGCACTACTTTTTTTTAATACATGGAGGAAAATGTATTATTTACTTGGGATAGGAGAATGATATTCCTTTAACCACATTCTTCCAGCACAGCCACTCACTGGGGATATAGGATGATTAAGAGACAGTTATTTGGAGATGACTTTTATTTGGAGTCCAAGTAGATTTACATGCTAAAGTACCTTCCACAAGACATAGGGAATTTTGCTAATTTTAAAATTCAGATAAAATCAGATAGAAGAAACTAAGAAGCAAATCAAAACTCCCAAGTGTAAGAACATAATGCTGTGTTAAAGGAAGGAAGCTGCAGTGACAAAGAAAAGTTATCCAGAGGCTACCATACCTTCTTCATTTCTAACGAGAACACCCAATCCCTAAGACAAGTTCCATCAGTTCTTAAGCACCGCCCACTTCCATTTCTCCTCACCCTATTAAGTCCTGTCACTTGCATCCTCAGAGCACTAAGTTTGTGATCAGCCTGTATACATCTCCTCCTCCTAGACTCAATTGGTCAGAATGCTTAAAAACATCTCAAAATGAGGCTATTTCCCTCACACCACACACAGCACTGTGCCAGGAGATGGACTAGAAGACCTCCCACATGGCTACCATCCAAACATTGCCATTTCCCTCAATTTTCTGCCTTAAAAAACACCAGTTCTGCTGAAAATCATGTCCCCCGTGTATACGGTGATTACAATAGTACTACTGTGATCTTGCCTTAGTCACTCTTTCTCATGAACAAGGACATCTGCCCACATATTCACACATGTTGGTCATGTTGTTAGAAATGACACATCCGACACCACGGGCTCTCAGATCCCTGGCATCTTTACCTCAGCCCAAGGTACCACAGCACGTACTGTTCTACACGAGTGTATGGAGGCTTATCACCATTTTCTTCACAACTCTCTCTTGCTTCCTATGCTTAAGAGTCATTGCTTTCCCTTCTGTTCCTCAAACCGGCATATTTTTATTCATTTTGAAGGTTGCCTCTAACAGTGAGGATGTAGCCAACTGAAAAGTTCTTAATAACTCATGTTCTATGGACTCCTTAAATTGTCCATTACAGGGGAAGCCTTAGGTAGGACACCTCACCCTAGGTATGGATGCTGGCCAAGCTTTTGGCCTTCCATCATTTTCATTTGTTCACCATGAATGGAGACACAACATCCCTCCCAGTCCCACTGATTACATTTATTAGATTCTTCACTTCTAAACTTCCCTCAGTTGGGCACCTCTGCCAGTGCAGGCCCTAGTCTACCTTCTGCAATGACTATGTTTCCACAGTTCTGGGTCTACCAGCATCTTATTTTTGGTTTTGAACTCAACACTATCCAGCTAAAGTTAAGATCTGCTGAAAATACCTTAAGCTCTTTCAGCCCTTCTGTTTCTGGGGTTAAGTTTTGCCTTTAATATTTGGACATTCAAATTAGCTATTTGTTAGACCCCACAAATAAAGCGGAGATCCCCTCTTTCTTTTCAAGCTTAAGGTGACCTATTAGCTTTTCTGTCAGGTGGAGATCTTCTCACCTCTATCAGCTTTATTAACTCACTGTGCTTTACTAGGCAGTTGTGCGTATAGGTGTCTCCAATTGTCTCTTTGTTTTTGAAGACTTTTCCACTAGTGATTACCCATATCTTAATTCTTATATTGATGATCTTAATTCTTATATTACACTTATTTTTTGTTTCTTTTTACTATAATATCTCATAGAGATATTTTGAAGATACAAAAAACCATCTAAATTTAACTATACATGTAACACGATACTTATATTTTTTTGCGAAGTTCAAGCTTACTTTGTATGTTTGAGATTTTATAGCAATATAAGTATTATTTCAAATTGCATTCTCTATTTCCCTTACTTGGAAAGCACCATGTGTTTCTTAATGTTCTTTATGTTACCTGATGAAGATTTTTTTTTTTCCTGGACATTTTTACCCACTTTTTAAGGGAAAGTAAATTAATTAAACCAGGCATTGGGCTGAATTTTCAAAATAATATCACTTTGTTAATCCACATCACAAGTTTATGAGTTAGGTACAATTATTCTTATAAGCAATAAAAATGTAGGCTTCAAAGATACTGAGAAACTTGACTACATTTTCACAAATTGGTGCTAGAACTGGAATTGAAACATAGAGTGGCCCCAGCCCAGGGCGCTACTTATCCAAAACAGTACGTGGGATTTTCTATATAAGTTGAGTTAGTCAAATAAATAAGTCTCCTGACAAATTAGTTCTTCCCAGCTTTTGAGAAATGCATTCACAAGGCTGTCATAAAACCCTATATTCCAGAAACCAAAGACTGGCCTTTAACACATTCTATGTAATCAACTGTCTACTTACCGTATTTTTCCTCTTCTAAGTCAACAAAGTGAAATAAGATTTGACTTGTGCTTGTAAATCCTTCTGCTTATATCTTCCAACATATTATTTTTTTCCGTAAAATTTTTTCAGTTTGATATATCTGGCAATGTAAAGTCTTCCCTTAAGCTTCCCATTGAATTTTCATCTCAGACATAATTCTCATTTTGAAAAGTACAATTTGCATGTACACACACACACACACACACACAGAAAACATGTCTCTATGAGTGTAACATGTTTGTTACATTATTTTATGTAACATATATTTATGTTACATGTTTGTTATGGACTAAACTATGTCCTCCAGAAGTCATATGTTTAAGTCTTAAACACCAGCAATTCAGTAAGTGATTATATTTTGTAGATAGGGCCTGGAAAGAGGTAATTAAGTTAAAATGAAGCCCTTAGGGTCGGCCCTAATCCAATCTGCCTAATGTCCTTATAAGAAAATGAAGAGACACCAGGATGTATGCACAAAGAGGAAAGGCCATGTGAGGATACCGTGAGAAGACAGGCTTCTTTTTTTTTTTTTTTAAGATTTTTAAAAAATTTTTTAATTTATTTATTCGACAGAGATGGAGACAGCCAGCAAGGGAGGGAACACAAGCAGGGGGAGTGGGAGAGGAAGAAGCAGGCTCATAGCAGAGGAGCCTGATGTGGGGCTCGATCCCACAATGCCGGGATCACTCCCTGAGCCGAAGGCAGACGCTTAACCACTGTGCCACCCAGGCGCCCCAGAAGACAGGCTTCTACGGACTAGGAAGAGAAGTCTTGCCAGAAACCAATCTGTCTTGTCTTGTCTTCCCTTCCCTTCCCTTCCCTTCCCTTCCCTTCCCTCCCCTCCCCTCCCCTCCCCTCCCCTCCCTCCCTTCCCCTCCCTTCCCCTCCCCTCCCTTCCCCTCCCTTCCCCTCCCTTCCCCTCCCTTCCCTTCCCTTCTTCCCTTTCCTTTCCCTTCTTTCTTTCATTTTTTCTTAAAGATTTTATTTATTTATTTGAAATAGAGAGCAGGAGAGCCAGGGGCTGGTGGGGGGAGGCAGGGGAAGGGGAGAGGGACAAGTAGATTCCCTGCTGAGCTTGATGTGGGACTAGTTCCCAGGACCAGAGGACTCTGAGATCATGGTCCAAGCAGAAATCAGACGTTTAATTGACTGAACAACCCAGGCACCCCAGAAACCAATTTTTCTGACACCTTGACCTTCTTGGACTTCTAATCTCCAGAATCGTGAAAAAATAAATTTCTCTTCATTATGCCACCCAGTCTGTGGTATTTTGTTATAGTGATTCTGGCAAAATAACACAATGTTCAATTGTTCCTTTAACTTTTGAATATGTGGAACGCAAACCAGTGTATTTCACGTGTCAGTTATCAGTCAGTTTCAATTGATTTTTCTCTTTTTTCTAGGTCTTATTTTCTTGCTTCTTTGCATGCTTGGTAATTTAATTGAATGCCAGCCATTATGAATTCTAACTTTTTGGGTGCTGGATATTTTTGTATTCCCTTTCTGCACTTTGTTCTGGGATATGTTTAACTTAAATACAGTTTTGATGAGGGAAACAAAAGCAAGAGAAATGTAGCTTAAATTAAATCTCCTTACAGCTTGCAGCCCACTGATACCTGGAACATGAAGAGCATGACCTTCCTCAAGGAACTCAAGGCCACCTTAGTGCCTTAATGTTTATGTTTTATTAAAGACTAAAAGTAACCTTATCTTAACAGCAGCTAGCCACTCAAGGTCCTGAAAGCCTTGCTTCAAAATTCCATAGAAACTTACTTTATCTCTACCCCTCCCTCCCTCTACAAATTTAAAAGTATATAATCAGTCATTCTTCACAATCCCAGTGTAGCTCTTTCTACCCATTGGTCCTGTTCCTGTGCCAAATTAGAAAATCACCTTTTTGCACCAAAAACTTCTCAAGAATTTTTTCTTGGCCATTCACATAAAAACCCAAAAAACCTCCAAATTTCATCAGTTTGATCTTTCAGGTCTTGCTTTTAAGATTGTTTACGTAGAACCAGAGCAGCATTTAGTCTATGGCTAACTATTCACCACTACTAAGGTAATACAATTCTCAATACTCTATCCAAAGTCCATGAATTATATGATTTTCCAGGCTGGTTTGTGGGAGCAGGCATTAACTGTTCCAAGTACTGTCCCAGGGACTCTTCCCTTTTATCCTTGTTCAAAGTATCAACTCCATACTTCTTAAAAGAGATGAACTTTAAATATAAAGATAGAAATACAATTGATCGGATTTTTTGAAAGGGAGAGGGATGATAAATTTTATCCCCAGGGTAGGACTTCCAGCACTTTGTTTAATAAAAGTGGGAGAAATTGCATCCTTATTTGTTCTTTATCTTAGAGGAAAAAGTTTCACTTTTTTATGAATGATTATGATGTTACCTGTGTCCTTGTCATTATAGCCTTTATAATTTTGAATTGCATTCCTTCTATATCTAGTCTGTTGAGAGTTTTTATCATGAAAGTTTATTGAATTTTATTAAGTGCTTTTCCTTCATTTCTTAAGATGATTATATGATTTTTATCCTTCATCCTGTTAATGTGGTGTATCATATTAATTGATTTTCATAACTCCACATTCTAATAGCATCATCCAATTCTTTGAGTAATGACAAATTTTCCTAACCTGTCTTTTTGTTTATTTCTTTGTAGTTAGAATCCATGAGCAATTAGAAACACATTCATAATTCTTGGTTAACATAAAAGTTAGAGTAGGAGGAAGATAGCTAGCCTACGGCTCAAGTGACCTTATAATATTAATAATATATATAATATAATACCTCTTACATTGATAAGTTCTTTATATAGAATATATTCAATGTTATATTTGTCTCCCAGTGGAGTCAAAATGAGAAAAATAAAAACTAGAGTCACAAATATTTGATATTCACAGGCCACTTTTAACTAATATTAAGATAAAGCTAAATTAAGTAAAAGGTATAAATTATAACGATTAATTTCACATGTCAGTTTGGGTAGGCTATATATAAAGAATGCATTATTTAGTATTATTTTAAAATTGGAAGAGCCTAAGCCTTAACATATTGAATATAATTTATTATTGACCATAGTAGCAGTAATTGAATGCAATTTTTATAGCATGCTGACTGTCTTACGTTGCATTCAACACACTTTATTTCTTGCTTGGTATCCCTGTATACATGACTATTTTCCATGAAAATGTGCTTGGAAAAGGCATAAGATGGGACAGAATTCAGGAAAGGTGTTTGCAAGGAGAAAAAAGATTCAAAACTATCAATATGAGAGGAGAAATAGAATCGTTTATTTTCCACTCCATCCATCTCCCTCTTCTGCCTACCCTTAATTAATGAATGTATCAACAGTATTACTGATGAATTGAAAGGAATGGAAAAATCCTCCAGGTAGGAATTATTTCCCTTAGGTCTTGAACCCTGCATAGGTGACGATTTCACCCCCAATTATAGCTAAGGCTCTAGAGAAGAATTTACCCTGGAGATTTTTTTCCTCTCACTTTCTATATGTAGAAAAGTAGCTATCACTATGAGAATATATTAGTAAGAAAATTTGTTCAATCCTATATTTCTCTCTTATAGATGTGCCCAATGTTATACCATTTTCAGATCTGTAAACATATTCATCTGATTAATGTGTTACTAATCAAATGAAAAATCAGCATGATAGAACACAGCTGTAATAAGGATTTTGAAAATTCATCTAAATGGAGATTTGGTTTGTGGATCTAAATACAATTTTTGACTGCTCATTATATAAGTATTGTAAAAAGAGATTTTTTTCTTCAAATATTTTTACAAACCTCAAACCTTTCGCGAAAGTAATTCTAAGCCCCAAAACAAATAATACTCGTTCAAAACTCCAAATAGTAAATTCCTTTGAAAAACAAAACAAAGCAAAACAAATCACTTTGTCTCAAAGCATTGTTGATCCTAAGAGTAAAATTTATTTCTATCCTAATGAGGATTTGCAGGTGTTTAATTCAAATAACTTAGGTAATAAAACAGGTTAGTGACAGGTTAAAAATATGGAAAATGCTATTCTAATCTACTCTGAACTAATTATTTAAAATGAGATACTGAAACAAGAATTGAAAAAAATGTGACAGAAATTTGCTTTGGAATAGATTTGCTAGTATATTTTCAGTAGGATAACCAGTGTTATAAGACATTAAATCATAGTTTCAGGAATTATAGCAATATTATATGGAAACTTTAAGAATGAGTAAAACCAAAAGATTTGCATTTTTCTCTACGTAGCTCATGCTAAAATCTCGGTGTCAGATGTTGATTAATCAGTAGATTTATCATCAATACTGAATTTCTGTTTAGCTTAAAAATATTAACACAAAAGTCAGACTACAGAATATATGTTCTATATCAAAAAATAAAACATGTTAATACAACTTTGTGAAAATTCTAACAATTTCTAACAATTTGATCTTAATATCAAATAAGAAAAAAATACCTAAATTTTACTCTAGGTATCTTAGAAAAATTGATTCATTTCTATCATTTAGTTAATAAAACCATTTAAGTAGTGTAGCATGAGACATCAAGAGTAAGCTAAACAGTCTCTGACAGAGCAATTTGCCCCTTCCTTGTTTAGTCTTTATAGTTTTCTAGAATGACGATTATCTGTCAACTCTGTGACACAATGACCAGAGCAGTTTACAAAATTAAATAAGCAAGCAAACAATTAAAAAAAGAAGAGAAAAAGAAAGAAAAAGAAAACAAAGACCAAAATCAGATGACAAGAACGCTACCTTCAAAGATTTATTCTATTTGCGTTGATGTGAAATGCAGACATCAATATTTTTTTAAGTTCCCAAATGATTCTATTATGCATTTATTTCCAGGTATTCTTTTAGAAGTCTAGGTATATAATTATATGACCTATTATTATGTATGAAATATTAGCACCTACTTTACAATTTTTTATCTCATTACTTTCTCTTTGTTTTGTCTAATATGTAAAAAATTAAATTATTATGGTATTTGGCAACTTCACCTTTTTGCTGATTATGATGAAGATGTTTCTTATGTTTTGCCATTGACCATTGGGCTGGAGTAGGTTTGGAGTATGAATTTTACCATATTAATGTCAACTTCACCTGTTTTTATTGTTCTTTAATGAATTTTAAATAGAACAATAATGGGACTGATTTTGTACTGTTGTTTATGTGAGGTAAGGCACAACTACTTCACAAAATTCTTTAATGATAGTCAGCACTTGACAATATTTGTAAGAAAATAATGCATTTCAATCTATTCCATACCATTATTTGAAATTCAAATAATATATTATCTCAGAAAAATATATATGAACTTATTAATCTTCAAATTCTTAGCAATACTAGTTATCATTTAATAATATTTTATTTCTCTCTCCTCACTAGTATATGAGAAATCAGTATTTCCTTTCCATGAATATATATTTTTTAAAGATTTTATTTATTTATTTGACAGAGAGAGACAGCCAGCGAGAGAGGGAACACAAGCAGGGGGAATGGGAGAGGAAGAAGCAGGCTCCCAGTGGAAGAGCCTGACGTGGGGCTCGATCCAAGAATGCTGGGATCACGCCCTGAGCCGAAGGCAGACGCTTAACGCCTGCACCACCCAGGTGCCCCACCATGAACATATTTTTAAATAAACTAAATCAATGCTTCTTCTGGCAACCTATTCCAGATTATTTTAATTATGTATAAAAAAGCCGACATATAGTACTAAAATGTTCAGAGATTAATAAGATAATTAATAATGAGTAATCCACAAAGAAATTTACACACTTCAAAAATACTACATATTGAATAATTACACTCTTAAAACTTTAGTGTGCTTTCATCAGGTATGTACATGTTAACACAAACATGTAAACTCGTAAATTAGAAATAGAGGAGTTTAAGGAGCTAAAATTCTTAATAGTATGTCATATAAACATTTTAACTACTAAAATGTACTAATCAATTTCCTATTTCAGCTCAACATATAAAGAGCCTAGAAGCTGCCATTCCCATCCTTACACTAAGAAAACAGTTTAACCAATTGAAAAGCAATGTCTTGTCTTCAACTCATCAGAAAACTATAGCCGCTGGGCATTTTACCTCTCCAAAACATGGGTTCTTGTGAGATGTAGCAAAAGCAGCACTTACAGGGAAATTATATCATAAAATGCATATATTACACAAAAAGAAAGATCTAAGATAAAAAACCTAAGCCTCTAATTTAGGAAATTGGAGAGAGGAGAGCAATGCATATTTAAAGCAGAAAAAAGAAATGTAATATAAATTAGAGCAAAAGTGAATGCAATTGAAAAGAAGAAAACAACAGGGAAAATCCATGGAAACAAAAGTTTATTCTTTAATAAGATCCATAAATACACAAAATCATAACCTTTGTTAAATAATCTTAAATTCTAAGTATGCATACATTTTCTGGCATTCAACTTTTCCCTGACCCTGAATATATTTATTTAAAAATTGCCATGCCATTTTTGTTAAATTTTTAAACTAATTTTACTTAGGTGTAATTTATGTATAGTAAAACTTATAGATCCTTAAAAAATACAGTTCTATAAGATTTACAACTAATCTTCAACAAAGGAGGAAAGAATATCCAGTGGAAAAAAAGGCAGTCTGTTCAACAAATGGTGTTTGGGAAAACTGGACAACAACAAGGAGAAGAATGAAACTAGACCACTTTCTTATACCATACAGAAAAATAAATTCAAAATGGATGAAAGACCTAAATGTAAGACAGGAAACCATCAAAATCCTAGAGGAGAACACAGCCAGTAACCTCTTTGACATCAGCCATAGCAACATCTTAGTAGACACGTCACTGGAGGCAAGGGAAACAAAAGCAAAAATGAACTACCAAAAATGGGACCTTATCAAGATAAAAAGCTTCTGTCCAGTAAAGGAAACAATCAACAAAACTAAAATGCAGCCTATAGAATGGGAGAAGATATTTGCAAATGACATGTCTGATAAATGGTTAGTACCCCAAATCTACAAAGAATTTATCAAGTTTAATACCCCCAAAATAAATCCACTTAAGAGATGGGCAAAGACATGAAGACAGTTTTCTGAAGAAGACATATAGAGGGCTAACAGACACATGAGAAATTGCTCAAGATCACTCATCATCAGGTTATTACAAATCAAAACCATAATGAAATACACCTCACACTTGTCCTAATGGCTAAAACTAACAATACAGGAAACAACAGATGTTGGCAAGGATGCAGAGAAAGGAGAATCCTCTTGCACTATTGGTGGGAATGCAAATTAATGCAGCCATTATGGAGAACAGTATAGAGGTTCCTCAAAAAGTTGAAAGTAGAGCTACCCTATGACCCAGCAATGGCACTATTAAGTATTTACCTAAAGGATACGAAAATAGTAATTCAAAGGGACACATGCACACTGATGTTTATAGCAGCATTATCAACAATAGCCAAACTATGGAAAGAACCCAAGTGTCCATTGGCTAGTGAATGGATAAAGAAGAGGTGGTAAATATACAGAATGGAATATTATTCAGCCATCAAAAAGAATTAAATCTTGCCATGTGCAATGATGTGGATGGAGCTAGAATGTATTACGCTAAGTGAAATAAGTCAGTCAGAGAAAGACAAATACCATATAATGTCATTCATATGTGGAATTTAAGAAACAAAGCAGATGAACATATGGGAGGGGGCAAAAGAGAGAGGGAAACAAACCATAAGAGTCTCTTAACTATAGAGAACAAATTGAGGGTTGATGGAGGGAGGTGGGTGAGGGATGGGCTAAATGAGTGAAGGTTATTAAGGAGGGCACTTGTGATGAGCACTGGGTTTTATATGTAAGTGATGAATCACTAAATAATACACCTTAAAAACTGCACCCCCCACCAAAAAAAGACAAATGTATATACACCGGTGTAAACTTTAAAATATATTAAAATACATTTCTCTCTCTTATTCCACCAAATTTCCTACTACCCAGTAAGTTTGCTTTTTAGTCAATCCTCCTTCCAAGAGGTAAACACTATTCTGATTTCTATCACTGTATGTTAGTTTTACAAATGACATGTCTGATAAAGGGTTAGTACCCCAAATCTACTGTTTTTTTAATTTTACAGAAATGAAATCCTACTAGTCAATGTTGCAATCTTGATTCTGAAATCTATAGGGCAGGACCGTTCAATGGTCATAGACTTGAACAGTCAATATTATATTTCCACCCAATTAATCTATAGATTGTAGTCCCAAAACAGTATCACAGTAGGTTTCCTTTGACAAACTTATTTAAAATATCAAGGAAATATAAACGAAAAAGAATAATCAAGACAATCTTCAGGATGAAGAAGATAGGTTCCTATAGGCAAAATGCAAATACTTGTAATAGAGGTATACTAAGAATTTGTTATAGTGGTTCAGGGATAGACAAAATAATTGGTAAAACAGAACACTCCAGAATTAGATGCACACATAGATGGACAATTGATTTATTACTGAGATGGTACTGCAGAGATGTAGGATATGGTCTTGTATCCACTGTATATCCATATGCATAATATGAGTTCTTACCTTATACCATAAAGAATAGAATGCACATATTAATATCAAGGATAAAACCATATAATGTCTATGAAATGTCTGTAAGATAGTACAAGAGAATACGTTCATGACCTGGTAGTACACGAACTTTTCTAAAACTGGACACAAGAATCACTAACCTTACATGAAAAAATACATATAAAGGACTATATTAAAATTAGGAACTCATTGTCAAAATACAGCATCAAGAGATTGAGAAGTAAAGCCACATGTTGAAAAAAAGTCATTTGAAATATATATAACCAACAGAGGATTAATATCCAGAGTATGTATAAATGACTTCAGCAAATCAACCTGAAAAAAGGCAAACTGTAGAAAAAGGATATTCAAATTTCAGTAAGTCATATAAAGAAGGATTCAGATCATTACCTATGAGGGAAGTTAAATTAAAACCTCAATAAAATACCGCAGCATACCCCAAAATGGCTAAAACTGAAAATAATGATAATACAAATATGTGATATTGTGAAGTAACGTGACTCCTTATAAACTTCTCATAGGTGGGTATATGACTCAATCATTTTGGAAAACTGTTTGACACTACCTACCGAAGATGATCATATTCATAATCTAAAATTAATTATAAATTATAAATTAATCATAATAAATTATGAATCATAAATCAATCATAAATCTAAGAGCAAGTAATTCTCCTCTCCAGAGAATGAATAAACATGTGCATTAAATATGCATAAGAATATGTATTTCGTCCATATGTCTCATAGCCTCAAACTGGAAACAATTTAAAATGTCTATCAATATTCCAGCAGTGAAAATGAACAATATGCTGCCACTCTGGTAACTGAAATAAATCCACAATCACAGTATTACATAAAAAAAAAAAAAAACAAGCAGAAACATACTGCATTACTCTACTTAAATAAGTTCAAAAACAGGTAAAATTTTTCTGTGGACACGTATGTCCCTAAATTCAGTCAATTTAATCCTACTCTATATTAAAATATTCTGTAACATATTTTCCTTTAAATAATTTTTTTAAAGTTTGAGTAATATATTATACATAAAACATCAACATTAATCAAAACCCACCTTTACTCTCCATAGTAAAAAGTAATTGTAAAGACATGTATTTTAAAGCATAAAAATAAGAGTTAAATTTGAATAATCTTAAAATAAATTTTCAAAAAAAAATTCACCCCTAAAATTAATTTCTTACTAAGAGAAAATTTTTTGATCACTTCATAATAATGCAACATGCAGCTGGATGTTGCTTTAATTACATCAAATCCAAGAAACCACAACACACACCCATTCCACAAGGATGACATCAAGAGGCACATGATTTATTTAAATATCTTGTAATATTGTGGAAATCTGAAAATGATTTCAAGAGGACTTCTGAAGTATTACTCAGAATTAGTTTTTCCTTTGAAAATGTTATTTGGTTAGATCCAAGTAATTGAGTGGGAAACAACTCATTATTGGATTTAGTT
Organism: Ursus arctos; assembly: GCF_023065955.2. Lineage (NCBI taxonomy): Eukaryota > Metazoa > Chordata > Mammalia > Carnivora > Ursidae > Ursus > Ursus arctos. The sequence goes on along the minus strand of NW_026623111.1, from coordinate 35,989,115 downwards.
TTGAAAAACACATGTGAAGATTTCTGTTATATCACTAATTTTGTTTCATAATATTAAAAAAAAAAGATTTCAGTGAGTCTTTCAAATGAGCTTACAGTCTAATCATTCACATAATGAAAATAGTCAGTCAATTTGTTCATTGGTTGACTAGAGTGAGGAAAGGGATTTTCACCTAAGGACCTAGAGCCACTGTGTTTGAAGTAAATTACCAATAGTTAATATTTATTATCCTAGTATCATCAAGGTCCTATGCTAGAAATTTGCCATACCTTAATTGTCACCACAACCTTACAAAGTAGGCATTTTTATTATTTGCATTTTCGAATGGATAGAAAAGAAACTTAAAAAAAATAGTCTGATTAAGAGTGTAGCTATTTGGTAGCAGATTCAAGATAATCACATTGAGCCAGTGCTACGCCAGCACTGAACTTTTAACTCTACATTCTGCATCCCCATGAGCTAATTCAGAAACAGTAGTTATAGATTCTTTAGTGCATGAGCCATAGAGAATTTCAGAAAACCAATGTCTAACTACCAGCAACAACCAGTATTTAAGAGAAATTGGATTATTTACAAGGATACAGTACTTACATATTAGACACTGCATCTAAATGTTTTACATGTCTTTCATATTTAACCCTTGTGAAAGACCTAGGAGGTAGAAATTATTATCTCTATTTTACCCAAGAGGAATCCAAGTTGCAGAGTCATTAAGCAATTTGCCCCACAGATGGGATTCAAGTCCAAAGTCTATTATCTTAATCATTATGTCATATTTATAACATATATTTATCACTGTGCCTCCCTGTCATATCCCTACAATAGAAAAGGAGGATATAAAATGAAAAATAATAGATGATAAAGTATAATAGAATAAGAAATAAAGGAATTATGAATAGGAAAGGATTGGAAAGCTCCTGGAAGGATGTAGAATGAGGCTGGATTTTTAAGGAACTGTAGGACATCAGTAGGAAGACATGGCAGGAAAACAGTCTGGAAAGATAAGACATACCAGGAGCCCAATTGAGCCAGGAGAGCCTGGGAATGACAGTGACTAGATCATTTGTATTTAGTAGAAGGATGGAGTAGGAGCTTAAGAGCAAAAGACAGGTAAATTCAGATCATGAAAGGCCATATATTTAGATGAAGGATTTGGAATTTATGTGTACTGTTGTATAAAGATAACAAGAACGACCAAGGAGTTATTGAAATGGTAAGATTTGGGTTTTAGAAATTTAGTTCTAATGATGGTGGCAATGTGTCCTAGTTTAGCCCTAGCCATCCTTGTTTATGCTCATTATCCTCGGAAAATTGTCAATAGCACCTCCTTTTCCTTTAAAAGATTCCTAGTTAGGATAATATATATTTGTTTTCACCCTAACTTGGGCAAACATTTATGTATCAGATTGGAAAAATATAAAGTTGGCATCATCATGGGTTGGTGAGTGTCCAAGGTTTTTAAACTGGGATGAATAGTTTGAAGGGTAGCTTCATAGAGCTCATTAAAAAATTTTTTTAATAAAAAACAATACCAGACCTCTATACCTACCCCAGGGAAATGTGATAATTGTACACGAGGAAGCATGTACAAAGATATTAATTGTCTCCTAGGACAAGTAAAAAAACAAAAGGAGACAATTGCCAATAAATGAATGGCTATATAAAATATAGTATACATTTATTATGAGTTATACAACAGTTAAAAAGACAAAAAAAGCAGGCCTATGCATTCTGGTATATAAAGCAAATAAAACAATAATAATATTAATGTAAATGAGTAGTAATTAATGTAATTGAATAGTAAATGTATTCTCTAATAATATAAATGACCAGCAAAAGGACTGAAGGGAAATCTACAACTCTTCAAAGAAAAGACTGGAAAAAGGTTTATGAACAAATTAACAAGGTGCCTTTAATGTTATTTAAGAGAAAGTAAACTGTAGTTGTGGCTTTATACATTAAAAAGTAGGCAGATTTAAGAAATTGCATGATTAGAATTAACAAGTTTCGGAATGTTATTTATATATAAACTAAAGGAGAAGGTAGACTTAAGGAAGTCTCCAAATTTTGAAATTTCAATCCTGGAATGTTCTCATTTTAGAAATATTGATGGCATAAAATAAATGAAACTAAATATAACACACTTTAATTTGTTATATCCTTCATTGAGGCCCTAATGGACCTGCCATATAGAGATTATTAAAAACAGTTGACCTTGCTTCTCTCTTCATCCCTGGAGACTTGTGTTTACTTGTATGCTATTGGATATGACACTACCACATTGTATTATGGCTGTTTTCTGCTTTCCTCACCAGTCTCTAAGCTTTAAGATTTTGTTCAATTTTCCAGTTTTACGTCTTTACAAAATCCAGGCCAGGTCTCTACCCATTATTATATTTCACATCGCCTGTGAACATAAGTGCAATGTTAGCTTTCCTCATAACTCTTAAACTAATATTTTAGCCACCTAGAAGTATACCTATTTATTTTTATACCCATGTAATGCTATGATATTGTATTGATAGGATAGAATTTATAAGACTGGATTATGATATATGATTGCATTTTTCTTCCCTACCAATCACTGAGCTGGGGTGGAAACATGTCTTACTTGATTATGAATCATACACTATCTGGTGTATAACAGATACAAAGAAATGTTGGTTGAATTAAAATGCAGAAGCAGGACATAAGGAATACTGAAATGTCTGATGAAAAGGCTAATAGAAATATTATTTTTCAAACTGTCTGTACCACTTCAGTTCATGTAATAGTTTTTGTATTAAGATACCATACAATATTTATTAGATATATTTTATATAAATAGCCTCTTCTGAGGCATTTTAGAAAATAAATTTCACAGCTATAATGTTTGCTTTTAGAATTGTTTATTAGGCAAGAACTCATATTGGTAAATCAAGCAGAACGAAACTACATAGAAAATCCAAATCCATTTCTTTACAATGTTCCATTAAGAAAAATATGGATATCTTGTACTTAAGTTTATAGGAAATAAGGTCATTTAACTTCATCAGTTCATTCATTTTATGGATTTTAAGACTTTTTAGATCCACAGTACTACCTAGACATATCTACTTCAATTTTGGCAATCCTATTGATTCTGTATTGTGTAACTAAACATTTGACCATGTGACTTGAAACTCAACCTAAGGTCCCACCACATGTTCCTTGAAGTGTCTATGGGCCTACGTTCACTTTAGAAGAAAAGGGATGAAAGTCTTATTTTGCCTCTCTTCTTGGCATTTTAATTTCTTAGTGTGTAGGTTAATAAAATGATTTTAATTATACTACAATGAACATGGCAATGTACAATTTCTAAGTTTATGCATAACAGAAGTGATTAAAATAGCATAATTCATTTTATACTTTTAATTTTAATGTTTTTTAGTATCACCATGCCTTACACTGAGTTTGCAACCTACTGGCTTAAAATAAAACTTTATTACAGAAAAAAAATCAATTCACATTAGTGTTCACTTTAAGAAAGCAGCAATAATGAAAAGCTGTATCAATTTCCCATTCTAGTTTAGAATAACTAGTGACATAAAACTGGATATATAAAAAAATGACACTTCATTCCAACTTGGAACTTTAATTAAGCACTTTATTTTGAAAGAGAAACCACACTTTGTCCACTTCTTGAGATATTCTACATTGTTAATCAATTCTTTACTCTGCATAAGACATCATATGCTAAATAAATGTCTGGAAAAATACTTAAGGGGGTTGAAAAAGGAACATTATATATTATCTCAATTGAAATATAAAACACAAAGTACTTTAAATTCAATAAAAAGATTTTAAAGCTGAATCCAATTTATCACTAGAAAAATGCACCCTTATGAAATACCATGTTAGTATCAAAAATCTGAATCTTTTCTACAAAGAGGAAAATAAAACCCTACCACTTTCTCACATACATTAATATAATAATGAAAATCAATTTATACTAAGGTTGGCCTCTGCAGTGTATTATATACACCAGTAGTATTCTAACTATATTCAAATGTATTAATTAGGAGTCTGATCTTTCATCCTTTGTCAGCCAGGAGAGACAGACAAATACACAAGTTAAACAGCATGTATGTATGTGTGAGGGTGCGTGCATATACGACACGTGAATATGTGGGGAAATTTCAGGCTTGCTAAGAAACTAGCATAAAAAGGTAGGAATATTCAGGGACACCTTGGAAACTAAATCATCTTGTTAAGAAAAATTTTTTAAGATTATTTATTTATTTGAGAGGGAGAGAGAACGTACATGAGTGGGGGGAGGGGCAAAGGGAGAGGGAGAAGCAGAATCCTGGCTGAGCAGGGAACCTGATGCAGGGCTTCATCCCAGGGTCTTGGAATCATGACCTGAGTCAAAGGCAGACATTTAACTGAATGAACCACCCAGGCACCACAGAAACTTAATCATCTAATGTTCTCTGAGTAAGGATATATCTGAGCTGATACTGAAAATGCTTTTTATAAAATATTTTTTAATGGAAACATATATATAAGATACCCTTAGTTGTTCTTGAACATAATGTAAAGCTGATTATAAAAGGCATGTGATGTAGCAAGAATTTACCTTTATCAACTCAGAAATCGCTCACATATAAACAGGAGTTATCTGCAGCAATTATGTCCTACATGGAACAAAGATCAACTAAAAAGCTACAACTACTCTTGCTCTTTTAAGTTCTATATCCTTCACTAAATAAATCAGAAATATATAATGTGTGTGTACAGTGTTTACCCTCAGTAACCTGTGAACAGCCCTATAACAATGAAGATCAAAATCAGTATACGCAGGAGGAAAAAAAGATGGAGGCGGAGTACGGGACCCTATTCCAGCCAGTCCCCTGAATTGAGCTGGATCTCTATTCAGACCATCCTGAACACCCACGAAATCAGCCTGAGACATAAGAAGATACATCTGGATCTCTACAAAGGAAGATCTCTGGAGCTGGGTATTGAGGTATGAAGTAGGGAGCCCTGAATCTGTGTACAGGTATCAAAACATAAACGGAAAGGGGAGAGAGCCTCGCGGCTCAGGTGCTGGGAAGCACAAACCTCCTGCACTGGGGAGAGGGACAGTCTCCCCTACCAGTAGCCGCCGGGAAACCAGACTGAAACTAGGAGTTTGGAAGCACATGCGACCAGACTGAAAACCGCAGCTCCGGAGCGCTCACTGGAACTGGACTGATACCGGGTGCTCGGGAGTGCACCAGCGACCAGACTGAAAACCAGCACTCCAGGGCACACGCGAACCACACTGAAACTGGGAGTTCGGAAGCACGCACGGAAACTGGGGCGGCTGGTGGTGTTAGAAGCACAAAGGACAGACACCTGCCAGCCTTGGGAGTGAGGAGTGGGAAAAGCTGTGGGGCACAAAACCCGGGAGGCTGTGGGGTTGTTAGCAGCACCTACAGAAACAGAGTTAAAGTGGTCAGGAGAGCTCAGTGAACAGCAAACTGCGATCTTTCTGTTCTGAGACAGAGGTTTGGATACGGTCACTGCTGCTCTGACCCTCAGAAGAGTCACAGAAAGCCACCAGGGAAAGCTGCCAGAGAACAAAAGCCCAGAAAAAAACAGTTCTCACTGTGCCGACCTCCCCCCGACGGGACAGGGCAACTCTAACCAAACAGGGTTGCCTGAGTATCAGCACCGTAGACCCCTCCCCCAGAAGGAAGGCTGGAAAAAAAAAGAGGCCCATATCCCTAAGGTACCAATAAAACAAGTGCATTTTGCTTGGATCCTGGTCAATAATTTGGGCTCTGTGCACCCGGCAACCTCTCCTCATCAGAATGACAAGGAGGAAGAACCCAAAGCAAGTAAAACAGAGACTGTGGCCTCTGCCACAAAACTGATGAATATGAATATAACCAAATTGTCAGAAACGGAGTTCAGAGTAACAATGGTCAAGATGATATGTAGCCTTGAAAAAAATATTAAAAACAATATTAACGAGAATATAGAATCTCTAAGGGCAGAAATAAGAGTGAATCTGGCAGAAATTAAAAATACTATGAATCAAATGTGGGTAGAGAAAGACAGAGGTCTAGAAGAGATATTTGAACAAATTGTAGCTGAGAACTTTCCTAATCTGGTGAAGAAAACAAGCATTCATGTCCAAGAGGCAGAGAGGACCCCTCCCAAGATCAATGAGAACAGACCGAAACCAGGACATATAATATTACAATTCCCAAATCTTAGATCCAAGGAAACAATCTTGAAAGCAGCTAGGGGGAAGAGATTCCTCATGTACACAGGGAAGAACATCAGAATAATGTCAGACCTGTCGACAGAGACTTGGCAAGGCAGAAAAAGCTGGCAAGACATATTCAGAGCACTAAGTGAGAAGAACATGCAGCCAAGGATCCTTTATCCAGCAAGGCTGTCATTCAGAGAAGAAGAACAGAGAAGGCGCTTGCTTTCAAGACCGGCAGAAGCTGAAAAAATATATAACCACCAAGCCAGCCCTACAAGAAATATTAAGGGGGTTTCTATAAAAGTATAAAGACCCCAAAAGTGATACAGAACAGAAATATACAATATATAGAAACAAAGACTTCACAGGCAACACGACAACACTAAAACCATCTCTCTCAATGATCACTCTCAATGTCAATGGCCTAAATGCTCCCATAAACACCACAGGATTGTAGATTGGATAAAAAGACGTGACCCATCCATATGCTGTCTACAAGAGACTCATTTTGAACCTAAAGATACATCCAGACTGGAAGTGAAAGGATGGACAACCATTTTTCATGACAACGGACCTCAAAAGAAAGCTGGGGTAGAAATTCTCATATCAGACAGATCAGATTTTAAGCTAAAGACTGTAGTTAGAAATACAGGAGGACCCCATATTATTCTTAAAGGGTGTATCCAACAAGAGGATCTAACAATTATAAATATCTATGCCCCCAACAGGGGAGCAGCCAGATACACAAGTCAATTCTTAATCAGAGTAAAGAGACATATAGATAATAATGCGTTAGTGGTAGGGGATCTCAACACTCTGCTCTCAGCGATAGACAGATCACCTAAGCAGAAAATCAACAAAGAAACAAGAGCTTTGAATGACATACTGGACCAGATGGACCTCATAGATATAAACAGGACACTACACCCTAGAACAACAGAATACTCATTCTTTTTGAATGCACATGGAACTTTCTCCAGAATAGACCATATACTGGGTCTCAAAACAGGTCTCAACTGATACCAACAGACTGAGATTATTCCCTGCCTATTCTAAGACCACAAAGCTTTGAAACTGGAACTCAATCACAAGAAAAAATTTGGAAGAAACTCAAAAACTTGGAAACTAGGAGCCATACTGCTTAAGAATGATTGGGTAAACCAGGAAATTAAAGAGGAACTTAAGCAAATTATAGAAACCCGTAAGAATGAAAACATATAGGTCCAAAACCTATGGGACACTGCAAAGGCAGTCCTAAGGGGAAAATACATAGCCATCCAAGCCTCACTCAAAGGAATAGAACAATCTAAAATGCAGTCCTTATATTCTCACCTTAAGAAGCTGGAGATGAAACAGAAAGACAGACCTAACCCATGCACAAAAAGACAACTGATTAAGATAAGGTCAGAGATCAATGAATTAGAAACCAGAAGCACAGTAGAGCAGATCAACAAAACTAGAAGTTGTTTCTTTGAAAGAATTAATAAGATTGATAGGCCACTGGCCAGACTTATTTAAAAGAATAGAGAAAGGATCCAAATTAATAAAATTATGAATGAAAGGGGAGAGATCACAAACAACACCAAGGAAATAGAAACAATAATTAGAAACTTTTATCAACACCTATATGCTAATAATTTAAACAACCTGGAAGAAATGGATGCATTCCTGGAAACCTATAAGCTATCAAGCCTGAAACAGGAAGAGATTGATTACCTAATTAGGCCAAAATCAAGTAATAAAATTGAAGCAGTGATCAAAAACCTCCCAAAAAACAACAGTCCAGGAACTGATGGATTTCCTGGGGAATTCTACCAAACATTCAAAGAAGAAATAATACCTAATCTCCTGAGGCTCTTTCAAAAAATAGAAACAGAAGGAAAACTTCCAAACTCATTCTATGAGGCCAGTATCACCTTGATCCCCAAACCAGGCAAAGACCCCATCAAAAAGGAGAATTACAGACTGATATCCCTGATAAATATGGATGCCAAAATTCTCAACAAAATCCTGGCTAATAGGATCCAAGAGTACTTTAAAAGGATTATCCATCATGACCAAGTGGATTCATCCCTGGGATTTAAGGGTGGTTCAACATTTGTAAATCTATCAGTGTGATTGATCACTTTAATAAGAGAACAGACAAGAACCATATGATACTCTCAATTGATGCAGAAAAAGCCTTTGACAAAATACATCATCCTTTCCTGATTAAAACACTTTGGAGTGTAGAGATGGAAAGTACATCCTCAATTTCATAAAAACCATCTATGAAAAGCCTACAGCTAATATCATTCTCAATGGGGAAAAGCTGAGAGCCTTTCCCTTAAGATCAGGAGCACAACAAGGATGCCCACTCTCATCACTATTGTTGAACATAATACTAGAAGTCCTAGCAACAGCAATCAGACAACAAAAAAGAAAAGATATTCCAATTGGCAAAAAAGAAGTCAAGCTGTCTCTCCTCACAGATTACACGATACTCTATATGGAAATCACAGAAGACTCCACCCCCAAATTACTAGAACTCATACAACAATTCAGTAATGTGGCAGGATACAAAATCAATGCTCAGAAATCAGTTGCATTTCTATACACGAACAATGAGACTAAAGAAAGAGAAATTAGGGAATCGATTCCATTTACAATAGCACCAAAAATCCTATGATATCTCAGAATTAACTTAACCAGAGAGGTAAAGGATCTATACTCTAAAAAAATACAGACCACTCTTGAAAGACATTGAAGAAGACACAAAAAGATGGAAAAACATTCCATGTTCAAGGATCAGAAGAATAAACATAGTTAAAATGTCTATGTTACCCAGAGCAATCACCACTTTCAATGACATCCCAATCAAAATACCAATGACATTTTTCAAAGAGCTGGAACAAATAAGCCTAAAATTTGTGTGGAAACAGAAAAGGCCCCGAATCACCAAGGAATTGTTGAAAAGGAAGGGCAAAGCTGGGGGCATCACATTGCCTGATTTCGAGCTATACTATGAAGCTGTGATCACCAAGACAGCATGGTACTGCCAGAAAAACAGGCACATAGACCAACGGAACAGAATAAAGACCCCAGAAATGGACCCTCAGCTCTATGGTCAACTAATCTTTGACAAAGCAGGAAAAAACATCCAGTGGAAAAAAGACAGTCTCTTCAATAAATGGTGCTGGGAAAAATGGACAGCTATATATAGAAGAATGAAACTTGACCTCTCTCTCACACCATACACAAAGATAAACTCCAAATGGATGAAAGACCTCGATGGGAGACAGGAATCCATCAAAATCATAGAGGAGAACATAGGCTATAACCTCTTCAACGTCAGCCATAGCAACTTCTTTTATGACACATCTCCAAAGGCAAGAGAAACAAAAGAAAAAATGAACCTGCGGGACTTCATCATGATCAAAAGTTTCTGCACAGCCAAAGAAACAGTCAACAAAACAAAGAGGCAACCCATGGAAAGGGAGAAGATATTTGCAAATGAAACTACAGATAAAATGTTGGTATCCAAGATCTATAAAGAACTTCTCAAACTCAATCCATGAGAAACAAATAATCAAATCAAAAAACGGGCAAGATATGAACAGACACTTTTCCAATGAAGACGTACAAATGGCTAACAGACACATGAAAAAATGGTCAAGATCATTAGCCATCAGGGAAATTCAAATCAAAACCACATTGAGAATCCACCTTATGCCAGTTACAATGGCAAAAATTGATAAGGCAAGAAACAACAAGTGTTGGAGAGGATGTGGAGAAAGGGGAACCCTCTTACACTGTTGGTGGGAATGCAAGTTGGTACAGCCACTTTGGAAAACAGTGTGGAGGTCCCTCAAAAAGTTAAAAATAGACCTACCCTATGACCCAGCAATTGCACTACTGGGTATTTACCCCAAAGATACAGACGTAGGAAGACAAGGGCCATATGCACCCCAATGTTCATAGCAGCATTGTCCACAATAGCTACACTATGGAAGGAGCCAAGATGGCCTTCAACAGAGGAATGGATAAAGATGTGGTCCATACATACAATGGAATATTACTCAGCCATCAGAAAGAACGACTACCCAACATTTGCAGCAACATGGACGGGAACGGAGCAGATTATGCTAAGTGAAATAAGTCAAGCAGAGAAAGACAATTATCATATGCTTTCACTCATTTGTGGAACATGAGGAATAGCAGGGACATTGGTAGGAGAAGAAAGGAAAGAATGAAGAGGGGGCAAACAGAAGGGGAATGAAGCACAAAAGACTATGGACACTGGGAATCAAACTGAGGGTTTCGGGGGGGGGCAGATAGGCTACCCCGGTGATGGGTATTAAGGAGGGCACATATGGCATGGAGCACTGGGTGTTATACGCAAACAATGAATCATGGAACACTACATCAAAAATTAATGATGTACTGCATGGTGACTAACATAATTTTTTTTTAAATCAGTATACTCATTCAAAGATGTGTAACAAACAAAAACAAAACTGCAAATAACAAGTATAACAAAAAAAGATCTTTACTTAGTTATCTTTGAGTTTCAACTATATCAAATAAATATATAGGGCAAAAAAACCATATCAAGACTAAACATACCCAGTTTCCTTTGCATAAGCTATTCTGCTTACTCAGATAGCATTTTTAAATACTTTCAGTTTATTAACTTTGATATTACTATCCTAAGTACCTCCTACTAGTCTAACAATATGTCTATATGAAACCTTCAAAAACCTGAAGCCAATAATAACACATTAAGAAAAATCATATTTAAAAATGTCTTAATCATTGCCACAAATACCATCAACCTAAGAACATTATAATTATTTAAATAGCCAACAGTAATCTCCCACGAAATTGGAAAAAAATTAAATGAGTTAATAAGAAAAAAGAGTCATATTTAACTTTAAAAAAAGATTTATTTATGGGGCATTTTGGTGTCTTAGTTGGTTGAATAACTGCTTTTGGCACAGTCATGATCCCAGGGTCCTGGGATCGAGTCCCATATTGGGGGGGGGGGGGTTTCCCGTTCAGGAAGGAGCCTGCTTCTCCCTCTCCCTCTCCCTCTGCTGTTCCCCCTGCTTGTGCTATCTCTGTCAAATAAATAAATAAAATCTTTAAAAAATTAAATAAAAATAATAAATAAAAATAAATAAAATAATAAAAATAATTTAAAATAATTTTTAAATTTAAAATTTTAAAATTTTATTTTAATGTTAATTTTAAAATTTTAAATTTAAAAAAATTTTAATATTAAAATTAAAATTAAATGTTAAAACTATTTTAATTTTAATAAACAAATTTATTAATTTTTATTTGTTTTTTATGTTATATAATATCTAACAATTAATTATTTATTATTATTATAAATTTAAAAATTACTAAATACAAAATTAATTATATAAAATAATTAAAATTTTTTAAATTAAAAATAAATAAAATAATAAAAATAATAAAATAATAAATAAAATTAAATATCTCTATCAAATAAATAAAATCTTTTAAAAAATAAAAAATATTTATTTATTATTGTTTATTTATTTTAGAGGGAGAGAGAGCTTGAGCAGGAGTGGGAAAGGAAGAGAGAATCTCAAGCAGACTCTGTGCTGACCACACATGGAGCCCAATGCAGGGCTCAATTTCAGGACCTTGAGTCCATGACCTGAGCAGAAACCAAGAGAAGTCAGAGAGGAAAAAATGAGAGCTTAATTTGATATGATCTATATGCAGTAAGGGAACAATCTCATCTCATCTATATCATCAAACATACAAATGTCATTGTTGTTAATCTCTTAAACTTTCAAAATTATGTGGATTACCACTTCTGCATAAAAGCTGGCTTGCAGGGGCACCTGGGTGGCTCAGTTGGTTAAGTGTCTGCCTTTGGCTCAGGTCATGATCTCTGGGTGCTGGGATCGCCCCACATTGGGCTCTCTGCTTAGCTGGGAGCCTGCTTCTCCCTCTCTCTCTCCCTCTGTTCTCTCTCTCTCTCTCACTCAATCTCAAATAAATAAATAAAATCTTGAAAAAAAAAGGTAGCCTTCAGAATCAGTGTTTTAGAAATGAAATTAAAGGGAGCATAAAAAACTATTATGTATAAAGTTGTTTTGTTTTACAGATATGTAGAAAAGCTAAATGACAAGGTTACTTCAATTTACTGTCATTACTTACAATTTCCTGATACTGGAAATGTAGTCAACTTTTTTTTTTTTATTATTTTGTTAGGTTAGTCACCATACAGTACTTCATTAGTTTTTGATGTAGTGTTCCATGATTCATTGTTTCCGAATAACACCCAGTGCTCCATGCAATATGTACCCACTTTAATACCCATCACCCTGTTACCACCTCCATCCCCAACCCCCTCTGAAACACTCAGTTTCTTTCCTGGAGGCCATAGTCTCTCATGGTTCGTCTACCTCTCTGATTCCCCCCCACCCTTCATTTTTCCCTTCCTTCTCCTAATGTACTCCACACATAAGTGAAACCATATGATAACTGCCTTTCTCTGCTTGACTTATTTCACTTAGCATAGTCCCCTCCAGTTCCATCCATGTCAATGCAAATGGTGGGTATTCATCCTTTCTGATGCCTGAGTAATATTCCATTGTATATATGGACCACATCTTCTTTATCCATTCCTCTGTTGAAGGGCATCTCGGCTACTTCCACAGTTTAGCGAGTGTGGAAATTGCTGCTATGAACATTGGGGTTCATGTGCCCCTTCTTTTCACTACATCTGTATCTTTGGGGTAAATACCCAGTAGTGCCATTGCTGGGTCTTAGGGTAGCTCTACTTTTAACTTTTTGAGGAACCTCTGTACTGTTTTCCAAAGTGGCTGTACCAGCTTGCATTCCCTCCACATCCTCACCAACATTTGTTGTTTCCTGCCTTGTTAATTTTTGCCATTCTAACCAGTATGAGGTGGTATCTCAATGTGGTTTTGATTTGAATTTCCCTGATACCTAATGATGTTGAACAAAGAGGTAAAGGATCTATACTCTAGAAACTACAAAATACTGATAAAAGACATTGAAGAAGACACAAAAAGATGAAAAAACATTCCATGCTAATGAACTGGAAGAATTAACATTGTTAAAATGTCTGGGCTTCCGAGAGCACTTTCAATACCATCCCAATCAAAGTATCGATGGCATTTTTCAAAGAGCTGGAACAAACAATCCTAAAATTTGTATGGAAACAGAAAAGACCCCTAATCACCAAGGAAATATTGAAAAAGAAATACAAAGCTGAGGGCATTACATTGCCTGATTTCAAGCTATATTATAAAGCTGTGATCACCAAGACAGCATGGTACTGGCACAAAAACAGACACATAGATCAATGGAACAGAACAGAGAGCCCAGATATGGACCCTCATCCATATGGTCAACTAATCTTCAACAAAGGAGGAAAACATATCCAATGGAAAAAAGACAGTCTCTTCAATAAATGGTGCTGGGAAAATTGGATAGCTATATACAGACAATGAAACTCAACCATTCTTCAACACCATACACAAAGATAAACTCAAATGGATGAAAGACCTCAATGTGAGACAGGAATCCATCAAAATCCTAGAGGAGAACATAAGCAGTAACCTCTCTGACATTGGCCACAGTAACTTCTTTCAAGACATCTCTACAAAGGCAAGGGAATCAAAAGCAAAAACGAACTTTTGGGACTTCATCAAGATAAAAAGTTTTGCACAGCAAAGGAAACAGTCAACAAAACTAAAAGGCAACCCATGGAATGGGAGAAGATATTTGCAAATGACAATTCAGATAAAGGGCTGGTATCCAAGATCTATAAAGAACTTCTCAAACTCAACACCCAAAAAACAATCAAGTCAGAAATGGGGAGAAGACATGAACAGACACTTCTCCAAAGAAGACATATAAATGGTTAACAGACACATGTAGTCAACTTTCTAATTAATGTGTCAAAAACATTAATAGCAACCTCAAGTCCTATTTGCATTGAAAATATCTCATTCTTACATATCCCTCTAGCTACACCCTATGTTCATACTTCCATTTATAGCCTCAGCTTTTTGAAAATGGTCTACACTTATTGTTTTACATCCTTGCACACCATTTAAAACTGTCACAAGGGGTAGCCTTCAACCTTGTAGGAGACAACTAGAGCTCTTAAGCTTCTAAAGCTGATCGTACAAACTCACAAAATTTGTTTGTGCTAAAATCTGCAGAGAAAGTTCCTGGTGGATTTCTCCCATACTTGGAGGCACCAGGTGGTAATTAATCACAAACTACAGGACTTCTCAGGTATGTAAAATAAAGGGTGTTGATTACAGGGTTGAGAGATGCAGACTTCTGGGGCTGTCTCTATGTTTCAACTGTGAGCTAAATTCTTAGCCCAAGTTTTGGGGCTACTTTGAAAATTATCTCAATTCTAAGATTGTGTGTAGGCAAGTAAACAGCTATCCCAAACGTGTAGGGTGAGTTGATAGCCACAGCAGAGATCCAAAAACAACAGTGAAAAAGAGTTATACCTTACTTCCTAAGATGCGCCTCAGGTAAGAGCTTGTGGCCTCTTCTCCCACTCCCCCACAGCCAACTCTTCATATCATGGTCTCAAATAAACTTGTTATCAATTGCAATGGATAATTCTAAGCATACATTCTTATTGAAATCCTCTACAGCTGCTGACATTTACAACTTCCTTCTTGAAGTACCCCCCCACACACATATACCTTGGCATTATTGATTTATTGACTCTAAATATTTTAATACACACATTCTTGATACCATATTAAATATCTAATAATCATTTCATGAAAAGGGACCTCTACTTGTCATCAGCATCATCACTATTATAGGTATTAATATAGGTTACTAGTTTTAATATTATTTATAAACATTCAGAAAATTTCCTATATCCCAGGCATTTCATTAATACCCAATAATGTATACCATTCAATCCTCACCACATGATGTAGTGAACATGAGGTAGCTGTAAGACTACATCCTGCATCCAATCACAACTAGACCTAATCTACAATCTTCACATCTCTTAATTACACTTTTCTTTTTTAATTAATTAGTCAATTAATTGATTATAATAAGTAGGCTCCACACCCAACATGGGGCTTGAGCTCATGACTAGAGATTAAGAGTTGCATGCTCTACCGACTGAGCCAGCCAGACAGCCTCACTCATGCCACTTTTCTTTATATCCTTTTTTTTTTTTTAAGATTTTATTTATTCGACAGAGATAGAGACAGACAGCGAGAGAGGGAACACAAGCAGGGGAGTGGGAGAGGAAGAAGCAGGCTCATAGCGGAAGAGCCTGATGTGGGGCTCGATCCCGTAACACCGGGATCACGCCCTGAGCCGAAGGCAGACGCTCAACCGCTGTGCCACCCAGGCGCCCCTCTTTATATCCTTTTTAATACTGCTACTCTAGTTGAAGTTCTTAACTTTACTCACATACATTACAACCTTCTCGTATCTGGTTTCTCTGCCTCCAGTCTTAATCTTCTCATAATTTATTCTCTACAATGCTATAAGACTGGTATCACCCTAAAAGCAAAATATAATAATATACTACCATCTCTCAAATAGTATAATAACATTAAAATTCTTTATTCGTCCCAAATTTCTTAGATTCACTCCAAATCTCTTTTTGCATACCATTCTTAATCTAGATGATTGAAAATGAAAACCTAAAGGTTGATTCAAGTTCTTTATTTCCAGTTGTTTATGACATGGTGCTGCGAATGTTTTAAAAGAATTATGTGTGCTAATGTAAAATACAAAACAGAGACCAAACCTGAAAATTTCCTGACCAGGCAAAACATTTAAGCCACATAAGCAAAACGCAAGTTAGTTTATTCTGCAAAACAAGTGAAACTTAACTTGGGCCACCTATTGTAAATGCCTCTGAAAATCATAAATGAAACAAGCTGATCTTGAAAAATGACATGAGGTAAACACATTAACCAATTACTTATCACTAGACAAACTCAAATGCTATAACCAATCACTGTAAAGAATAAATTGCCTCTACATTTTCACTATTACATCTTACAAAGATATATCTCAGAGCCTCATTTGTCTCCCAGTTTGTGAACGGTTTTTATATTCACAATTAACTCTTACTAAATATTATTTTACTGATCTGGTGGTTTTAATTTTGCTATTTCTGAGTTTTTTATATGAAAGACCTTACTTCACATCAAATATATTCCAAACTAAGTATCAGTTGACTCTGGCTGAAATCCAAGTTTCTTAAAATATCCTTATCAAACAAAGGTGCCTCCAACTATTCTCTTTAATACATTCATAAATAATGGAAGTTAAGGGGGGGATAGGTCTGGTATTATCCATAATTCCAAAGATGATATTATCAAATTAAACAACCAAAAGGAACAAAATGAAAATAAGAATTTTCTTCATGGGCCTAGACGCTTGTAAAGTTATTTTGCCTGAAAAAGCTTAAATTCCTTCTGAACTTGGCCTTTCTAAATCCACATTCTTAATTGAGTGCCATTACATCATATTTCAAACCCACAGAGAAGTGAATACACTTCCAATAATCCACGGGTATCACTAATTCCCTTACATTTACTTAAGCACTGAATTCCTGCACCTGCAACTCAGATGTGCACAGAAGTACAACTTTCTGCTTAATTTAGCATGGAGACTAGCAGCCAGAATCACAGAAAAATGACTCTTATACAGATAGATATATATTTTATATATGTATGCATATATTTATTTATGGTGTGTGTGTGTGTGTGTGTGTGTATAAATCAAGGGAGGAATCTGGAGAATTAGGAGAGGTTTTATTTTACTTTTTTCCACTACAATTAAATATAATAGGGGGTAAAAAATTGAATTGAAGAGTTTTGAAGAATATGGGCAAATTTGCTTCAATAAATATAATTCAATAAATAATTTTAATCTTTTATGTGCATTGTGTTTTGCTTGGAAATGCACATTTAAAAATGTTTACATTATAGTCCATGCACTCAAATAGCATTAAGTCTATAATTAGGGTTTAAAAGACAAGTCTTTAACATAATGAGCAGAGAAGGCAGAATGAGAGGTCATGCACATGCAGACAAGGTAGCAGTCACATCTAGATTGAAGAACATAAACTCACATCCATATATATTTCCATTTTTATTCTAATTTTACCATTTCCAAAAATAGCAACTTTCTTTCTGCCTAGAGGTGGCTTCCTAAATACAAATTTTCACTAGAGGCTATGACTGACATCTTGGGATTGTGATACTTAGGCTATCCAATAAGCAGACATGATGGCTCTTTCTCTACAGAGCTGTAGAGGTACAGTGGTTTTTCACCAGGTCAAAAAAGCCCTAGTTACGGACTCTTCTATAGAAGAAAACCAGCCCGAGTAACACTATGGCTAGTTGGAAATAAGTCTAGCCTACAATTTTTGTTTCCTGTTTTGTTCATTTTTGCCATTCTAACTGGTAAGGTGGTATCCCGCTGTGGTTTTGATGTGGAGAAAGTGGAACCCTCTTACACTGTTGGTGGGAATGCAAGCTGGTACAGCCACTTTGGAAAACGGTATGGAGGTTCCTCAAAATATTAAAAATAGAGCTACCCTATGATCCAGCAATTGAACTACTAGGAATCTACCCACAATTTGCATTGAAATGAATGGAACTGGAGGGGATTATGCTAAGTGAAGTAAGTCAAGCAGAGAAAGACAATTATCAAATGATTTCACTTATATGTGGAACATAAGCAATAGCATGAAGGACCATAGGGAAAGGGAGGGAAATCTGAAAAAGGAGAAATCAGAGAGGTAGATGAACTATGAGAGACTATGGACTCTGGGAAACAAATTGATGTTTCAGAGGGGAGGATGTAGAGGAAGGAGGTAACAGGGTGATGGGTATTAAGGAGGGCAAGTGTTGTGATGAGGACTGGGTGTTATATGTTAACTAATGAATCACTGAATACTACAACAAAAACAAATGATGTACTATACAGTGGCTAACTGAACATATAAAATTAAAAAATAAAATAAAATAAATAAAATAAAATAAAATATAAAGTCTAGCCTGGAATTGGAGATTTGATTTCAAAACTCTTCCTCTCTTGAGGATAATAAATTCCAGCCCTCTATCATCCTATCCCTGTCTTCAATATTGGATCTCCCCTCAGGTTTCTGCCTCTACTTTTAATGAAAACATTGGCACATGGTAGAAAACTCTCCTTTCCATAGAATATTTTACTGTCAAAAACCACCTATTACATCTTAAATTGATTTGTTTGCCCTTTGTCTTTGTATATAAGCTCCCATAAGGACAGAGCCATTATTGCTTGATGTACTACTATACCCATAATTTATCATGTATTAGTCTGGTGCTCAATAAACCATTTGGAATAAATAAATATAGAAAGTCTTATGTTCTTGGCCATGACATCAACTTGACCTTAGGCATCTATATCCCAAAGCCATACCCTGAATCTTCCAACTGCAAGAATCATTATATTTTGGGTATCTAAACACCAATATTCATTCAATACACATTCAACCAATATTACCAATTACCTGCCCTGTGCAAGTACTCTTTTAGGGATGAAATAGTAAACATAGAGTGTTCTTGCCTCATGGAAGGAACTGCATTCTAGTAAGGAAGACAGACCAAAAGCAAATAAATACACAGTCTAATTTCATCAACTGGAATTATACTATGAATAAATACAAAACAAATAAAATACTGTGATGAGATTTTATTATGCTATGAAGAAAAATAAAGCAGGGAAAGGGGATACAGTGTTATGGAAGGGTGGCTATTTTAAAAGTGGGTCAGGGAAAGCCTCCTTATAGGTGACTTTGGTCTGAGACTAAAGTAGCAATAAGCCACTTACATGTCTTGAGATATAGCATTCCAAGTAGAGAAAAGAATAAGTGTAAAGTCTTCAAATTGGAAAAAATTTGGGATCCTGAAGATTCAGGAGGAAGGCCAAGGTGACTGGAATGGAGTGGACAAGTATAATCGTGGTAGAAGATGAGGCAGAGATAGAAGAGAAGATAAAAAAATAGAAGCCTTGTGTTAATTAAGTCTAGCAGATTTCACAGGTAAACCTAAAATACCCATAAATGTAACCCATTTTTCTGATATGTCAATAGGGAGGGAGGAGGAAGGGTATTACTGCTCTATAAAGTCTTTAAGGTATCCAGAATAGTATCAGCTTTAACACATGGCTTCTGAGTTCATATTGTGCTAAAATTCCATCACTTAGAATACTTTCATAAAACCACATATTGCTGAAAGAGAATTTGGGACCTCCTACCTATTTGAACGCCTATGATGAAAATGGTAGGTTTTGTGAGCAGGTGGGCACTCTGCCAAAGTTATGAGGGACATGATAGGGGATAGTGTTTTTATTCTAAGTACAGTGGGAAACTATTAGAGACTTTAAACAGGAAAATTATATAATGTATATTTTAAAGCTTAATATGGGTGTTGGGGTGATAATAAAATATAAGTCAACAAATTTGAAACTTCCTTTTCTCAAAGAGGTGATGATGGCTTAGACTACACTAGCATACTAGCCCCAAAGATAGCAAGATATGTTTATATTTGGGCTATATTTTGTTGGCAATTTCATATGGGGTATAATTTCAACTAGGAAGTTCCCAAGGCTGGGTAGTAGTCTTCTCTGTTGGCCTCTTACAATCCTCTGTTAAATCACTATTATGCATTTGAGAACTCTCTTTTTTTATTATTTATGTGACTGTTTCTCCTATTACATATTGAACTCTCTGAGGGTAACGACTATATCTTCATAAACCTAATACTCCACTGCCTGATGAAACCACACAATTATGGTTTTTTTTTTTAATTGAATGAAGAAACTTGCCTATGGACACAACACAATTAGAATGTCATAGACACTACTGGAATCCTGATATGGGTTATTATAAAATCAACCTCATTCCACTTTATGTTCTAGCAATTTATATATGGCAAAGGAATAAGGCAAATTTGTACTTAATCCTGGATAGTTGATGACCCTAGGTATCCAGTCTGGAGGTTAAAATGTGACAGCAGAATTTGCAAACTCACAATACCATTTTATAATAGATGGATATTTTGTGTCAATCATTCTGTCTGGAGCAAACCTTCAGACAGAATCAGGGGAGAGACAAATGGGATCCAGATCTTTTAAAAAAGCATTGACCTAAGTTAATAAATGGAATGTAAGATTTTAAGTCAAAAAATATAAAGGACTAACTAAAATATAGAGGACTAACATCAGTATTTATTTGTTGATTAGTTCAATGAATATTTATTGTCATATACTATGAATGAAGATCTGCTCTATCTGCTGGAGGTATAGTAGTGAAAAAAAAAAAAGAGTTAAAATACTTTGCCCTTGTGAAATTGGCTTTCTTCTGTAAATTGAATTTGATCTTGAATGTGTAACACAACTCCAGACAAATGAAATGAGAAAACACAACAGAACCTAGACAGAACAGATATCTCAGTGGAAGGAAAGGCACTGTTTTATTCCAGAAGTACAGGATACAAAGATTACTAGGAATGTAGGAAGAAAAAAAAAGCCTCTTGCCTTCTTCAGACTTGGTCAGAGACCAAAAAGGATACCAGTTGAAGGCATTCAGTGTTTAAATCTGTGTGGGACTGGGGAAGAATCTGACATTATAATGCTCTTATTTTCATACAGTACTTACTACAATGCAAAAAAGATGTATAGGAGCAAATATTAAAAGAGTTTCTCACAAAAACATTTTTTCTCACAGAAAAAAATGGAGGTTGTAATGGGTTTCTCCTTATGCAAAGAAAACAAAGAATATATTCCTCCATTTACCATACCTCTCTTTCCACCATCAACTATTGGGAATACCTTTGACTTGATGTCATAATTGATCTGCAGTATATTGTGGGTGCCTGCTCATAGGTCTCCAATCAGAAGTGGCATGGGAGCTTATGTGCCTCTCTCAGCTTGGGGAGCAAACTTGAACCTCTCAACATGTGTACTTTCTCTTCAGAAACTCTTCCCATTAGGAATCCTAAACTTGTCCCCTAAGGATGCTTAAGGCATTTGTTTTTACCAATATTAATTCTAACAGAAATTTTTTAAAATATTTTTTTATTATATTATGTTAGTCACCATACAGTACATCCCTGGTTTTTGATGTAAAGTTTGATGATTCATTAGTTGCGTATAACACCCCATGCACCATGCAATACGTGCCCTTCTTACTACCCATCACCAGCATATCCCATTCCCCCACCCCCCTCCCGTCTGAAGCCCTCAGTTTGTTTCTCAGAGTCCATAGTCTCTCATGCTTCATTCCTCCTTCTGATTACCCCCCTTTCTTTATCCCTTTCTTCTCCTACCGATCTTCCTAGTTCCTATGTTCCATAGATGAGAGAAATCATATAGTTGTCTTTCTCTGCCTGACTTATTTCACTTAGCATTATCTCCTCCAGTGCCGTCCATGTTGCAGCAAATGTTGAGAACTCGTTCTTTCTGATAGCTGAGTAATATTCCATTGTATATGTGGACCACAACTACTTAATCCAGTCATCTGTTGAAGGGCATCTCAGTTCCTTCCACTATTTAGCTATTGTGGACAATGCTGCTATAAACATTGGGGTGCATATGGCCCTTCTCTTCACTACGTCTGTATCTTTGGGGTAAATACCCAGTAGTGCAATGGCTGGATCATAGGGTAGCTCAATTTTTAACTTTTTAAGGGACCTCCACACTGTTTTCCAGAGTGGCTGTACCAACTTGCATTCCCACCAACAATGTAGGAGAGATGCCCTTTCTCCACATCCTCTCCAACGATTGTTGTTTCTTGCCTTGTCACTTTTTGCCATTCTACCTGGCGTAAGGTGGTATCTTAGTGTGGTTTTGATTTGAATTTCCCTGATGGCTAATGATTTTGAACAATTTTTTTCATGTGTCTGTTAGCCATTTGTAGGTCTTCATTGGAAAAGTGTCTGTTCATATCTTCTGCCCATTTTATTTTGTTTCTTGTGTATTGAGTTTGAGAAGTTCTTTGTAGATCTTGGATACCAGTCCTTTATCTGTGGTATCATTTGCAAATATCTTCTCCCATTCCATGGGCTGCCTCTTAGTTTTTTTGACTGTTTCCTTGGCTGTGCAGAAGCTTTTGATCTTGATGAAGTCCCACAAGTTCATTTTATCTTTTGTTTCTCTTGCCTTTGGAGATGTGTCATGAAAAATTTGTTGTGGCGGATGTCGTAGAGGTTGCTGCCTATGCTCTCCTCTAGGATTTTGATGGATTCCTGTCTCACATTGAGGTCTTTCATCCATTTAGAGTTTATCTTTGTGTATGGTGTGAGAGAGTGGTCAAGTTTCATTCTTTTGCATATATCTGTCCAATTTTCCCAGCACCATTTATTGAAAAGACTGTCTTTCAGAAAATTTTATTAGATCTTTTAGGTATACTTTAAGGTTAAATAACAATTTTTCCTACATTTATATATAATATTGTTTTTATTCCTCTTTATAAATACTTTACCTAAATATTTAACTTTGCTATTCTATTTTTATTTTATAGTTTTAAAGATTTTATTTATTTATTTGAGAGATAGAGAATGAGCAAGAGGGCACAAGGCAGGGAAGAGGCAAAGGGAGAGGGAGAAGCAGGCTCCCCATTTAGCAGGGAGTCATGTGGGGAACTCCTCCCAGGATCCTGGGATCATGACCTGAACAGAAGGCAGACGCTTGACAAACTGAGCCGCCCAGGTGACCCAACTTTGCTATTGTAATGGCAGAAGAGAATAACTAGCCCAAGTTGCCAATGCTAAACATAACCCTTACCCAAAAGAAGCAAATGTCTTCTCTTCAAATTAACTTTATAGAAGTAGTTTCATCTCTATGTCTGACCTTAAGTAATCATCTGAGGCCTGAAAACAACTTAGATTGTGGAATATGGTCAGCAGCCTGGGACTTAAAATTGCTGCTTTTGGTGACTGAAGATCCTCGGAAAAATCTTTTACTGAAAAAGCGGTAAGATGAGTCAAAAGAAACTCTGCTGGGATACTTCATTCTTCAGATAATGTCAGTCTTTAAAAAGAAAATTAACGGAGAAAAATCATGGTTCCTAATGAAAATAAAATTCAAGTGATTTGTTTGTTCTGGTGAAAAATGCGTAAAATTTGAAAACTTAACACAACTTTAAATGAAAGAGAACCTCCTCCCCAAAAATTAATTAAACCAAATAAAAACTGGCTTTTTAGAAATTGATTTGTGAATGTTGCCTATTCATAAGCAATTTATCCACTATAAGAAGATTAATCTGCTATAGTTACAATTTGGCATTTCAGCACTAATTGAGAATCAAGAAGCTTAGGATATTGTCCAAAGAAGGACAATACTCATTTTTAAAAATATTCAAATCATGACAAAATGATATGTCTAAAATTAAAAAAAATTCCACATCAAAAATAATTTACAAATTGCTTGAATACACAATGATATTTCAAGCTTAAAGAAGAATTTTTTCCATTGGATTTATCGTATATTTCTTTATTAAGGGAATGCATCTCTCATCATTATACAAACATACTGTTCAGTACAAACTGCAGCAACTTTGATTAATTGAAACTGAAAAGAAAAACTTAGAGAATCTAGTATATTGTAAAATATTTTAACACAAAAATATACTGCACATGCACGTATTAATAATCCTAGTGTGGGCAGTATAACATAACTCTCCTCATCTAATTCTGACCACCTATAATAGAATCACCTAGGGTTCTGGTTAAAAATTCAAATCATGGAATTACTCCTTAGACTTGCTTTCTTTGTCAAAAAATAGGGATAATAATAACAAATAACTCATGGGATTTTTGTAATAATTACATAAGAAAATCCATATAAATCACTTAGCACAGTATCTGATTTCTAGTTATTATTATGTTGTGGTGGGACTAGGAATATGCCCTCCTATTCATAACTAAATTATAAGAACTGCAGGTAATGGGTAGCACATATTTATTCTGCTCTCTTTACCAAAAGAACCTTGTCTAGAATTATCAGCTGTGGGATGCATCTAAGTCTTTATCTGTAATATGAGAGTTTCCAATTGAATTATGTAACAGAGAACCTTACAATAAGAACAAACTATTAGAACTTCATCTAAAATAGTATAAAGGGAACCATATGAAGACTTAACCATGATTGTATTATCCTAATTTATAAGTGAACATTTTAAAAATACATAAAATATTGATAAAATGAACTTCATAAAATTCACAACTTTTATCAAAATGTAATATTAACTGGATTATTTGTTTTTTTGGGTGTTGAGTTTGAGAAGTTCTTTATAGATCTTGGATACCAGCCCTTTATGTAATGTCATTTGCAAATATTTTCTCCTATTCTGTGGGTTGCCTTTTAGTTTTGCTGACTGTTTCCTTTGCTGTGTAAAAGCTTTTCATCTTGAAGTCCCAAAAGTTCATTTTTGCTTTGTTTCCTTTGCCTTTAGAGACATGTCTTGAAAGAATTCACTGTGGCCAATGTTGAAGAGGTTACTGCCTATGTTGTGCTCCAGGATTTTGACGGATTCCTGTCTCACATTGAGGTCTTTCACCCATTTTGAGTTTATCTTTGTGTATCGTGTAGAGAATGGATGGAACTGCAGGGGATTACACCAAGTTAAATAAGTCAAGCAGAGAAAGACAATTATGGTTTCACTCATATGTGGAACATAAGGAATAGTACAGAGGACCAAAGGGAAAGGGAGGGAAAACTGAATGGGACGAAATCAGAGAGGGAGACAAATGATGAGAGAACTCCGGGAAGCAAAATGAGGGTTACAGAAGGGAGTGTGGGGGGATGGAGTAACTGGGTGATAGGTATTAAGGAGGGCATGTGTGGGTGATGAGCACTGGGTGTTATACACAACTAATGAATCGTTGAACACTGCATCAAAAACTAATGACGTACTATATGTTGGCTAATTGAACATAATAAAAAAAATTTAAGAGAAGGAAAATGCCAGTCATAGAATTGGATAAGATAGGAGGGAGGGAGGATAGATAGGTGATAGATACAGAGATAGATACATAGACACATGGATGAATATATATACACATATATACATAGAAGAGGGTTCATGCATGAATTAATAACAGTGTGCTCTAAGAAGCATGATTAATGTAAGCCTTTGTAACTAAGGCCAAAAATGTAAAGATAGTCATATGGAGACACACACACACACACATATATATGTATATGTATACATACACACAATTTCTAAAAATTTCTATCTGAAAAACATTTCCTAAAAAAATTATTAAGATGATCCTAAAGGATTTTTTAAATTTCTTTGAGTTGAGTTCTATTCTAGCATTAGTACATTTCTATGCCCCATAATATCCTTGCGTTTTACCTTACTGTTGTGAAATTCACTAATGATTAATTTTGGAAAATATCGAGGCTCAGCATATGCCTCGGCTCACATTTAAGATTTTAATTAAATTATATCATCTGAATTCTTATGGGGTGCTTCTTTTTTACACTAAATTTAAAAATGCCCAGGAATGACTCCCATTGCTTGTAGGTCCATGAAGCACACACTATAATTTCCGATTGATGTCTCTCAATCTTGCTGCATGTTACACTGGTGAAATTGGTTTTATATCCTGACACATTTACTGGAAATAACTGTATTCAAAATAAATTTGGTGTACCAAAGCAAGCCCAAGCCCAACTACATTTACAAGAACCTCACTTCAAATATAATAATATAGATAGGTTCGAAGTAAAAAGATTTAAAAAAAAAAGTACACTATAAAAAAGTGAAAAGAAAGAAAGAAAGAAAGAAAGAAAGAAAGAAAGAAAGAAAGAAAGAAAGAAAGAAAGAAAGAAAGGCTATATTAACATCAGGGGGAAAAGTCTTCAGAGCAAAGACAATTATCAAGAACAAAGAGAAATAATAATGATATAACTATAAATCCTGTATCTATTAAAGGAAAAATAAAGGAATACTACCACTAATTCTATGCATGCAAGTTAGGAAAGGTAGAGAAAGCGGCCCAATTCCTTCAAAACACAAACTGCCAAACCTCCTTCAACATGTAATAGATTAACTGAATAGTATCATAAATATTAAAAAATTGAATCTGAAATGTAAAGCTTTTAAAAAAGAATCTCTAGACGCAGATGATGTCAATGGATAATTTGTAGAAAAACCTTAGAACACTTTTTGGCTGATTTTAGTCTCTATAAAAGTTGAACATATGATTACAAGTCAGCAATTCTGCTCCCATGTATATTCTTAACATAAATATATATGAAATATATGTATATGAAATATGTATCATGAATATAAAAATATATCTACTGATGTTCTTAGCAGTTATATTTGCAATAATTAAAACTTCACAATGAAGTTCAGAGCTCAGTCTTCTCAGCTTCCTTCAGAACAACTACACTTCCGGGCCCTAGACATGCACACAAAGTGATCTCCTAGGCTTCTTTTCAAAATCCTATAACTGCTTAACAGAATTTGAAAACCTGTGCTGTTAGGTACCTTGAGGAAATCAACTCTACCTTCCAATGTACCTAAACTTTTAATAATGTTTTTCTTTGCTCTGTTTTGTTTTAAAAATATCCTTCCTGGGGCGCCTGGGTGGCACAGCGGTTAAGCATCTGCCTTCGGCTCAGGATGTGATCCCGGCGTTATGGGATCGAGCCCCACATCAGGCTCCTCCTCTATGAGCCTGCTTCTTCCTCTCCCACTCCCCCTTTTGTGTTCCCTCTCTCGCTGGCTGTCTCTATCTCTGTCGAATAAATAAATATATATATATATATATATATATATATATATATATATATATATATAAAAATAAAAAATAAAAATATCCTTCCTTAATGAAGTAGAATTAACACAAGTTTTATATAAACATATTTCTGTTCCTGAATTCTTATTTTCTCCATCAAATTGCATTATAAAATTTCAAATTTATTTACATTTCTGAAACAAAACTGAATTACTTCAGAAAGAAGTAAAACTTTAAAATTCTTAAGACCAAGTACTTTTCTGAAAAACTTAAAAAGATAATATAATCAATATTTAAAATAATACTTTAGTTCTTACAGTCAGAATTATCTTTCCTACATAGGCTGTGTGGCAGATGGTTCATTGTTCTCCAAAATCCATTACAGATTTCTCCCTTAGTAAAAGAGTTGTAACTGTCTGTCTGCCCACATAGATTAGTTCCCAACTTCCTTGGAAACTTGTTAATAGACACATACTCTGAGTAATTTTAGGTCACTCTATTAAAATGGAATTGGTTTTCTTCGACTTAAATTCAACTCCTTACATAGGGCCTGGATATCATTGTGACAATAACTCAGCTTTGATCATGCAATAGGAACAACAGGAACGGCTGAGTGAAAAAAAAATTAAAGAAATCAATGTTCGTGGTTGAGTCTATGGAGTAGCACCACTCCACCAAACTGACCCATTCACATCTAGAAGGAGGGAGGAGGGAAATCTTTGTTTTTAGTCATTATGTTTTGTGTGTCTTTGTTGTAGCCACTTATCTTACTGCTTAATATGGCTGTACGCCCAAATTTGGATAATGACTTAATAACAAAACCAATTTGAATCGCTACCACGAAACTTAGCTTCTGGTCCAACAAAGTGCTCTCACTCACAAGAAAAATCAAGGCACTGGCAGACAAGTATTATTCCCTTATAATTTACTTTCAAACTGTTCACTTTCACAGCTTTATTCCACTCCATCATTTACATCCCTTGTTTTTCTTAAATCCTATTTATCAAATGGTTATTTTATTTAGATTGCTTTCAGACATTTCATCTCCCTTCCAAATCTGTCTCACCTGGACAATTATGAATGTATCTCTTTAAAATATTTAGTTAATATACATTTTGTATACATTCTATACACATTTACCACATATAAATAATACATAATATATGTACAATATTTATTATACTTGTACATTTTATGTATATTTATGTGAGTATATATATAGATACATATAGAGAGAAGGTGAAATATGTAGAAGATGAGTTTAGGATATGCCACACCCAAAGTATGCTAGTTTGGCATCTTCATTATTTTGAGCTATTGGCTCTTAAGAAATACTAGATGCAAGGGCTCTCTTCTACCATTTCCTATCCCAAAACAGGCCATAATATTTCCCATGAGTAAGGTGCTCCCACTGTACCAGGAAGAAACAAATCTGCTCTGGCAACTTCTTCAGATGTTCATTTTCTTTTGAAGTCTCCATATACACAAAAAATTCTAATAAAATTTGTATGCTTTTCTCCTGTTAACTTGTCTCATATCAGTTTAATTCTTAGGTCCAGCCACAAATCCTAAAAGGGTAGTGGAGAATTTCTTCCTCCCCTATAATTTCTATCTGTATCTATCTCCCTCTAGCTCTCAAGAGAGACAGAGGTAACTTGGTACCTATCTAGAGGTATCGACAGAGAGAGGAGGAGGAAGAGGAGGAGAGGGAGAAAGAGAAAGAAACAGTTCCACCATGCTAGATACAAAGAATAAATGATGAACAAAACAGGCATAATATCACTTAGTTATAATCCTATTAGGGAGACAAACATTAATAAAATTAATTACAGAATAAATATAAAATCACAAATGTGGTAAGTACATAAGAGATAAATGGTGGGGGCGTCTGGGTGGCACAGTCAGTTAAGCGTCTGCCTATGGCTGAGGTCATGATCTCAGGGTCCTGGGATTGAGCCCCACATCAGGCTCTCTGCTCAATGAGGAGTCTGCTTTTTCCTCTTCCTCTCCCTCTGTGTCATCTCTCTCCCTCTCTCAAATAAATAAAATCTTTAAAAAAGAGAGAGAGAGACATAATGCAGTAAAAGCATTTAATAAAGTAATTTGATCCAAGTTAAGGAGGCAGGGAAGGTTTAACAGGGGAAATGATTATTGAGTTGAGATTTAAATGAGGAGTAAGAGATGACTGGATAAGAAAAAAGACCATTTGGGGCGCCTGGGTGGCACAGCGGTTAAGCGTCTGCCTTCGGCTCAGGGCGTGATCCCGGTGTTATGGAATCGAGCCCCACATCAGGCTCCTCCGCTATGAGCCTGCTTCTTCCTCTCCCACTTCCCCTGCTTGTGTTCCCTCTCTCGCTGGCTGTCTCTCTCTCTGTCGAATAAATAAATAAAATCTTTAAAAAAAGAAAAAAGACCATTTAATTCAATGGAAATAGCATGTTCATATGCCTTCAAGTTTAAACACAGGAATACAATTTATGACTGGAGAAGAAGGTAGGGTCTACCCCATCCTAGATTCTTACAAGGAGAGCTCCTAGTGCATTCCTGGACTTCTCTGCCCAATTCTCTTAAACACCAGGGGAGATGGAACAACTACTTAATTAGAATATTTGTTAATAAACTAGTCATATTCAACTTGAATCCTTTCTTCTTCTTTTTGATACTGACTCTGCCAACAAGGTTCAGAATTTTCACCATCACCTCAATCCCTAATCCTTTTTGGGAAGCTGCTCCAGGTAGTGATTTCAGCTTTACCTGTGGCTTGGAAGGAGAGAGGAGATGGCTTATTTTTGAGGTTTATTTACAAGGTCCATTTGCCTTCCTATACCAAGCTTAGATTTTATCCCTCACCTTAGAACATGTTAGTAAGAATAAGTTGAGGGGCACTTGGATGGCTCAGTCAGTTGAGCATCTGACTCTTGGTTTTGGCTGAGGTCATGATCTCAGTGTCCTGAGATAGAGCCAGGTGATGGAGTCAGCTTGAGATTCTCTGCTTCTCCCTCTCCCTCTGTCCTTTCCCTCACTCTCTCTCTTTCTCGCTTATAAATAAATAAATAAATAAATAAATAAATAAATAAATAAATAAAATTTTTAAAAATAAGTTGATATTTTAAAATCTTTTGTCTTATTTCTCATTTTATTTTTTTAAAGAATCTAGAGGCTCAGCCAAAGTAGGTTTAATTGTACTATCACCAAAAGATCAGAACTTCTAAGTTTTTTTCTCAATCATACAGTTTACTGTGTGTCAAAATGACACTCCAGAGAATCTATCTTTTAACTTTTGACTGATCATTTCAGGCTGCTTTGATTTCATAGCAGTCCATATGAATAGGCGCTTTTGCTATTGCTATGCACAGAGAAAGACCACACAGATAACCATTCACAACTCTTAAATATTTCTGCTCAGAAAATATACATGTCATTTCAAGTTTACATTTCATTGGCGAAAACAAATCATATGGCTATGATCTCTCCAAGGGACATGTTTACCAAAAGAGAATAAAAACAGGTACTTCAATGAGCTCTAGTGATGTCTTCCGTAATCTTCCCTTTCAGATCACTTTTGCCTAGTCAAATTTAAAATAAGTAGCCTAAGGCAAAATTTAAATCAAAAAGTCTACCCTAGGTATATTTCTGCCAAATCCTAATCTATATCATATATCTGCATCTTAATATTCTAATATTTTCCCATTCCATTCGTCAGTAAAAGTGAGAAGGCAGAAGAAATAGTTTCATTGTTCTTTTTTCTCCACTGTTCAGAATAGCTCTTTCTTAGGAGTTTAAGAAATGTGGGGATGCACAGTTACAAAGAGGACTGCCTAGACCTGTAATACTAAATAATACAGGAAACGTGATTATTTTAAAACGTCTAAATATTAATTCATCTTTTCATTAAATCTTTTCAGTGACCCAAACTTTAGGATTTTAGTGTAAAAAAATATTCCTAATATTTAAATCTGTACAGCCCATCTCTTCCTATCTTAAAGTTGGAATGAAATCGGGAAGGTTGGCATGCCAGTGACATGGAATGGGCATAAATTAATACCAAGCTCTCTGTGAAAGCCAATAAAGACTAGTGCTTGTTGGGTCTATTTTGAGTAGCAAGACAAGATGGGTGAAATTATAAAAGTAAGTATCTCTAAAAACCTGATTACAAATATATTTTGGCATGAATATAAGATGTTACTCATATATTTCTAAAGTTTATAATATTATTAACTAAATTATGTAAACTATATAATAGCTGTAGTAAATAATTTTCCCTCCAAACCACCTTTAGTAATTATTTATGGATATTTTTAAAGTGGTTACATATTCATTCATTAAATCCATCAGTGTTACAGGGTGTCTATTAATACCCTGCACAATAATATGTGCTAGAAGAAAGACAGAGATGAACAAGTGGTGATTTTTAATTCTGAGAAGCTAAAATTTAGTAATTATGATTCAAAAATAGATATTAGTGTTCAGAATAAAGAACAGAAAAAATAAGCAAATATATGGCTTGCTACCATAACTAGAAATAAGAGAAAAACATTTTTCTACATCCACTAGGAGGAAGTTTCATTTTACTCTAGTGCTCAATTGTCTTCTGAAAGTGACTCATTCCCTTCTAATTTAAAAGAAAGCATTTTATTTAATAAGTATGGTAGATATTATATAGGACTTCTCAAAAGCTATATCCAAATTAATTTCTCTTGTCTTCTTCAATTAACAAAGCAATAAAACTAAAAAACGTATTATCCAAGGTTTCCTTGAAGCTATGATTAGTCACATGAAGCACTCCATGATGGACCTATCTTCCTATGGTACTTTCCTTTCTCTTAATTTAATGGAGACATGTTCTTCAATGTGATCATGACTGCCAAAATCACAGGCTATAATTAGTGAAGCACGGAAATAAAGGTTCTCAAGTTGCCAATGCACCAGTGTGTCACACTACTGGCTCTGATTAACCTCCTTCTGTATTTCTTTACATGAGAAATATAAGCCTATATTGGTATAAGTCATAGTAGTAGGATTTTGTGTAATTTAGAGCCAAATGGAAACATAATGATAGAGTGACAGTCAAAAGACTGTTAACTAAGAGCCCTTAGGAATTTCTTTTATTTTGTCCATTAACTATTTAATTTTGGTAGGAAAAATAAATAGCCAACCTTATTTTATAAATCAAGATTGAAGTTCTCATTTTTCTAATAGCCTCTAATTTTTCTAAATAAAATAAAATAAAAGGAATAAAAATATACTTTACAGTATTACCATGTAAATAAAAACATTTAAGCTTCTGGGCTTGTGGTCGTGTTCTCATTGTCAATTTACACAGAGAAATGCAAACACGCACATACTTCCATATTTAATATACTGAGAAGGTTGGCACCCAAAAGCAATTTTGCACAGTGCATGGGAAACTAATCAGACATCTTTTGAAATAAGATGTACAGCACAGCTTCCCAAATAGAATTTTCTAAAAGATAGTATTAGATCAGGGATATTCATTCATAGTCCAGCTGCAGAGGGATTAGATCCAAATCTTAGTATTTGACCTATTGTTATTCTTTTGAAACATAAGGGATTGTTTTCCTCTTATGGATTTACCAAAAGCAAATTTGCCAGTTGAAACCATCTGTCATTTATCCAAGAAAAGATTTATTACTTTAACTGAAAAGTTATTTGTAACAAAAAAATATATAAATCACTAAAGATGGGTTCTCAGTTTATGATGCATTTTTTAGACTTTTTGAGTTTCATTAACTGTACCTTCTTTCCTTGCTGCACTCATCAAGGATATAACAACTTCCTGCAAAATTGCATCTGGGAAAGTCAAATTAGAAGCTACTTATTAGACTGTAGGGAGACAAACATATCTGTAGTAACTGACCACATATACTGTAACAAAGTCTTTTCTGGTTGCTGTGTAATCTCTGATTTCCTGTTAACCTAAAAAGTCTCTTACCAGTTTTTCATTGAGTAGTTCCAGAAAGGGATGCTATCGCTTTTCCATTGCTCGTGAGCAAGGAAGGTGGAAAAGAAATGCACAATTGGCTGGATTTGGGGCAGCAGAGAAACTTTATCAGTGATAACTGCCACTGTCACAAGTATGACTTGAGAGATGTGGGTTCACAATCAAAAGGAAGGATATCATCCACAGAGCAGAATCCCTTTAAATTATGAAATTGGCCCTCCTATTTTATAAAGTTCTATGATTTGAAAGGCTGGATATTGTGTTATTAAATGTTGTGTCATTTCAGATTTTTTTTTGTTTATTATCAAATGAGCATGCATGCACATATGTGCACATTGTCCATTTTAAACAGGATTTGCAAACTATAAGACAAGGAAGTATGGACTTCAGGAACTTTGACCACATTTCTGTAAATTTATTTATCAACATTAATGATTTGCATAACAGCAACTCAAAAGTAAAATCTCAAGAGTGGCTCTATGCTCCATTTTGACAGACTCCTCTTTTTGAATGTATCATAAAGTCATAAGTAAAACTTGTATAGAGAGAGAACTTTTAGGCAAAACTGTAATGGTAAGAAAGTTTCAAAAGCAATTAAAAAGCCCTCAGAGATTGTACTGTATTTCTCCCCACATCATTCATTTTCAGTCACATAAGCATCTCTAATCACCTACGATAGGCATAACGATGGCTGGCAAGTTGTTAAATAATAGTTTTAGTGAAGAAATTTCTTTCTTGAAAATACAGAACTGAACTGAAATAGATTGGAGGCAGTTTTATTGACAGACAAATACAGACATAAGTATAAGGCAAACTTGGTCCCGAATTTCGGCTTTAAGGTGGTCTAGTTACTTAATAAACACAAGAAAGATATTTATAATCTTGAGTTCCATTATCAGTAAAATAGGGATCTCAACATCTTACAAGGTTTTGTGAAGACTAAATGAGCAATAAATATAAAGTATCCTATATAGTATGTAGTGAATAGTGTATGTTCAATAAATAATAAATCTGATTATTTCATATCACATATAGAACATAGGTGGGATAAAGCAATAAAAATATAAAAGATTCTAAACTTAAAAAACATAGTAGTCAAAGAGGTGGTTTATTAATTTCCAAGTTTATTAATTCTATAGCATATAGAATTGATTGCCAAAACTTTATCATTAGTTCACTCTTCTTTTGAGATAAAATCCCAATGTCTAGCCAACAAGTAATTAGACTCCTCTACTTGGATTTTACTTGGGCATCTATAGCATACTGAACTGAATCCACCAATTCACATGCATCAACATAATTACAAGTAACACAACATTATCACTACCACCATTAAAAAATCTGCTCCCCTTCAAATTCTCTATAAGTTTCTTACCAAAATCTTCAACACCCCTTTTGAACCTCCTTCCCTATAAACATTCAGTCACCAAGTTCTAATAATTTCTAAAAATTTGGTCACACACACACACACCCACATACACTTTCACACAACCTTGAATGGCTTCCGTGTTCTTTCATTTTTTCCCCCATGATCAGGAACATGCAGTCATCTATAGACACTTTGACTACATTTACCCCTCAAATTCTATGTTCTAACCATATTGAAGATCTTCCTAGCCCTCTGACACACCACGTTCTCATAAACACTGTTGCTTCCATCTATAATATCTGCCTCATGCAATTCCTAACCATCCTCTAGTGTTCATCTTAAACGGCAATTCCCCTGGAAGGCCAAATATAATATTAAAGAATTTAGGTTTCCATGGATACAAACCATATGAGACAAAAGGTCATGGAGCAATGGGGATGAAGTTAAATGATAAAGTAGAATTAAAGTGAGATTTGTGAAAAGAAAAGTGAGCAATTAGAGTTGGAGTTGCCAGACTTAAAATATTAATTTCCTATATGGGATGATTAAAAACTGTTTGTTGAATTTGAATTTCATTCACTCAACAAATGCTAATGGAACATCTACTATATGACAATTATTGTTCTATGTTCTGATAATACAGCAGAAAAACTAGAATCTCTGCCCTCCTGGCATTAACATTCTGAAATGAATTTTGAAAAAGTGTAACATAAAATTATCCTTTAAAGATAACGTAATAACATCAAAGAATTTAAAACTTAGAAACAAAGAAAAAATTCCACATCATCCTGCAGCTTTGATAAAATTGTTATTTTCATATTTGCCTTCTGCAAAGGTTTAATATAAATCAATGAAGGTACTTGGTAGCACATTAAATACTACCGAAGAGTTTTTGAAAAAAAAAAAATTTCTGATGCTTTCCTAATTTATATATATATATATATGTGTATATATATATATATATATATATATATATATATACACACACATACATACACACACACAGATTTATAAATACAAATACATATATACAAATATACATACAAATACATACATATGTGTGTATGGACATTTACTGATTTTTAATTTTACACGCTAGGTATTCATTCTCTCACATGAAAGATCAGGATCTAGCTTACTTACTCTAGACTATTCCATCATAATACTTGTTATGTGTGTTATTATTTTAGTTCTGTCATTTATTATAAACCCTTAAATATAACAAAGTTTTATTTCTTTTTCCATAAATGTTTTCAGGAGGTTTTGGCTATCTACACTTCAAGATGGTGGTGCTAATACTCCTATTCTTTTTCCATGTTGCATCTCCTAAATTCTGCTACTGATATTTTATTTGTACATAGTGAAGTTTAATATGTATTTTCAGTTCTGTAATAACTACCAAAATTTGTAGTTTGGTCCATTAAGTCAAAAGCTATTAAAATGAAAGGGATGAAATAACATTGCATTATTAATGAAATATAAAATCTAATATTAGACTTAGTAATATGCTAGGATAACACATTTTTTAATGTATCCAAAGTAATTAACCCCAGAACCACATGAACTACGATGCTCCCATCATTAAGGTAAAATACACAATTTTTATTCATTAATGATTATTTAAAATTCTAACACATTTTACTCTCATATTGAGCCATTTTTTATACAATTTTTGTTCATTTTCTAAAAGTTTGCCAATTGTCTCACTTTTGTTATACTATTTTATTTTCTTATATTCTTATATTTTTTACAATCTCAACTATAGCATATATTTACTTTTGGTCTTTCTCTACTTATCGGCTCCAAATAAGACTGACTATTCTCAGGCTGATGCACAGCTGTCATCCTAAGACCTGTATTTACTGACACTTGGATCTAATCTACTGTTTCCTGGATGCATTTTCCTCTGTCTTGATTTGTAAATCTATTTTTCTGGGGTACGTCTTCTAGTAACTTTCTTTTATAATAATAAGTATGGGAGGTGATTTGGGGAACCTACAACAACCACATGTTTGGTGACTCACTTGAAGGAACAACAGGACCCAAAGGCAGTTGTGTTAATGATTATGGTAATGAGAGTGAAAGAATACAGATATATAGCAACAGAAAAAGACACATCAGGAAGTCTGGAGGATATCAGGAACAGACCTCCAAGTTTTCCCTCTCAGGTTAGGGGATGGTGGGGCTGCAAAAAACATGGTTCTGTCTCCAGGAATGAAAAGTTGTAATATTTGTACAAGTTTTCTCTCCACAGAAAACCCACTTGAGACTCACAATACAGGGTTTTTTAAAAGAGGCTGGCCACAAAGGCATTCTCTGCTTGAGTCATAAATACCAAAATTACAGACTCCCAGAAGGAAAAGAGGTTATTTATCACAAATCATATTTCTGCATCTTCTAGTTATCTTGGTACAGCAGGGTTCAGTCCCAAGCATTAAAAACAACCTTATTAATGAGTAACATAAAGAATATTCCAAAAGACAAGTTCCCAAATATTATCCAAGGATAACTCCACAAGCATGTCCTCCTAAACAGCAACATCAGGCCTACATTTGTAACTCTGACACACACAGGAAAGTTCCTAAACATTTACATGTCCAAAATATCTGATATTTTGCCTGACCATAGAATTCTAGGTTTAAAAAAAATTTTCTTTTGGGGGCTCCTGGGTGGCACAGCGGTTGAGCGTCTGCCTTCAGCTCAGGGTGTGATCCCAGCGTTAAGGGATCGAGCCCCACATCAGGCTCCTCCGCTATGAGCCTGCTTCTTCCTCTCCCACTCCCCCTGCTTGTGTTCCCTCTCTCGCTGGCTGTCTCTCTCTCTGTCGAATAAATAAATAAAATCTTTCAAAAAAAATTTTTTCTTTTGAAAGCATTTTGATAGGCAAAATTGTAGATGGTCCCCCAAGATTCTTAGCCCCTAGAGTACTTACCTTGTATAATAACTTCTCTTTGAGTATGAATGAGATTTGTGAATATAATTGGACCTCAGTCCCATAATTAAGTTATAGGGCATAGGTGAAGTATTTCACAGATGTAATTAAGGTCCTGATTCAGTAGACTTTGAATTAATCAAATAAAAGAGTATCTTGGATGTCTCTGACCATATCAGGTAAGGCCTTTAAAAGAAGTCCAAGATGAGAGGAAGGAAGATGGCAGCAGAGTAGAAGGACCCTAGGTTCATTTCTTCCCTTGAACACAACTAGTTAACCATCAAATCATCCTAAATACACCAAAATCAACCTGAAGATTGACAGAACAAACTGTAACTAAAGGGAGATAAGAGGCCACATCAAAGAAGGTAGGAATTGCAGAGATATGGTTTAGGGGAGAAACTGATCATGGCTGCTACAGAGGTGTCAGAGAAGGGTGAGAGAGAGAAAGAGAGGAGCACATATGGGAACACACAAGAACATTTCCCCACAGCCACTGGCTTGGGGGCTGAAATTCATGAGTTCTTACAACCAGTGGGGCTTAAAGTCTGGAGGTATATAGGTTACCGGGCTTGGCTGGAATAAAGCCCAAAAGGCACTGTGCTGATCTTGGAGAAAAGGCAGGCAAACAACCCAGGGGCATACAGTATGGAAACAGTGATCTGAAGAGCACCTGGGGCACACATTAAGGAGATTATTTGCTCTTCTCAGAGTGTGTCCCTGAGAAACAGCTTCCAGGAAGACACCTCTCAAGGAAGAAAGGAGCTGGCCAGGGCTCTTCCCTCCAATGTCCCTCATCATGAACACAGAGCCACCTGCAGGAAGCAGTGTAGCACCAACACTGGCTATCTAACTTGCTTACACTAAGCCCCATGCCCCTGCACTCTGTTGCAACCTCCCTTTTCAGTCATGCTTGCTTTAGTCCCACTGAAGCAGGCCCCTCCCACAGAAGATCAGCACAAACCCCTACCCAAACCATATCTCCTGACCAGAGTTTTGCAGGATCTCAGTTCTGGTGAAGGTTGTGACATCTCTCATTTCACAAACAGGCCAGAGCACACCTAATCAAAACAAACCACATTCTGGCCAGAGACCAAGCACTACTCACAGCAGGCAAGGAGAACCTCTGCAAATGATTTCTCTGAAGGACAGAGCAGCAAGAACACAACAGCAGAGTCAGTCACAGTGGCACACCTATAGTCCCACCTACTTGGGAGGCTGAGACAAGCGGATTGCTTGAGCCTAGGAGTTCTGGGCTATACGGTGCTATGCCAATCAGTTGTCCACACTAAATTTGGCTTCAGTATGGTGACCTCCCCAGAGCAGAGGGCCACCGGGTTGCCTAAGGAGGAGTGAAATGGCCCATGTACAAAACAGAGCAGGTCAAAACTACCATCCTGATCAGTAGCGGGATCATGCCTATGATTAGCCAGAACACAGCAGCAGAGCACACACAGCCAACACTGGAGACACTCCCTGAAGCTTCAGGTCCTAGGTACTACAGGACCTTTTCTTGATAAGGCAATTACTTTCAGGAACAGGAGACATAACTGGCTATACTAACACAGAGAAGCAGACAGAGACTTTGATAAAGTGAGAAGACATAGGAGTTTATCCCAAATGAAAGAATATGATAAAGCCACAGTCAGAGATCTAAACAAAACTGATGAAAGTAACAGGCCTGATGGAGAATTTAAAGCAAGGACCATAGGATAGTAACTGGACTTGAGAAAAGAATGGAAAATATCAGTGAGACCCTTAGAATAGAGCTATAATCAATCAGGGGCACTTGTGTGGCTCAATATATTAAGTGTCCAACTCTTGATTTGGGCTCAGGTC
Organism: Ursus arctos; assembly: GCF_023065955.2. Taxonomy (NCBI): domain Eukaryota; kingdom Metazoa; phylum Chordata; class Mammalia; order Carnivora; family Ursidae; genus Ursus; species Ursus arctos. The sequence continues at coordinate 35,949,992 of NW_026623111.1, read as the reverse complement.
ATGATCTTAGGGTCATGGGATCAAACCCTGTATTGGGTTCTATGCTCAGTAGGGAGTCTGCTGGAAATTCTTTCCCTCTGCCCCTCCCACTGCTCCACTGCTCATGCGCTCTCTCTCTCTCTCTGTCCCCCAAATAAAATTAAATTAAAAAGTATCAATCAGAGATGAAGAGTACAATAAATGAGATTAGAAACAAGCTTGATGCAATGAATAGCAGGCTGAAAGTAGCAGAGGAATGGATTAATGACCTAAAGACAAAATAATGGAAAACAATGAAGTCTAACAAAAAGAGAGAAAGAAGAATTATGCAAAATGAGAATAGACTTAAGGAATTCAGTGTTTCCATCAAACATACCAACATTTGTATTATAGGAGTCCCAGAAGAAAAAGAGAGAGAAAAGGGGGCAGAAAACTTATTTGAAGAAATAATAGCTGAAAACTTCCCTAACCTGGGGAAGGAAACAAACATCCAGGTCCAGGAGGCACAGAGAATTCCCATCAACATCAACAAAAGCAGGCCCACAGCAAGACATATTATAATTAAATTTGTAAAATAAAGAGATAAAGAAAAATATCTTAGAAGGAGCAAGATTAATCATGTCATTAACTTACAAGGGGAAACCCATAAGGCTACCAGGAGATTTTTCAACAGAAACTTCGCAAGCCAGAAAGGAGTGGCATGGTCTATTCAAAGTGCTAAATGGGAAAAATATGCATCAAAGAACACTCTATCCAGCAAGGCTATCATTCAGAATAGGAGAGGTAAAGAGTTTTCCAGATAAACAAAAACTAAAGGAGTTCATGACCACATCAGCCCTTCAAGAATATTAAAGGGGACTCTTTGAGTGGAAAGGAGAGATCAAAAGTGACAGTATAAAGGCATGAAACACAAACACAGTGAAAATGAATATTTTTGTGAAAAATCAGTCAAACTCACAAAAAAGATATAAAATATAACATATATCTAAAATGTAAAGAAGAGTGAAAAGAATGTATTCAAACTTAAGAACCATGAACTTAATGTAGATTGCTATATGCAGAAGAGGTAATGTACAAAATTAATGGTAACTGTATATCAAAAACCATTAATAAACATGCAAAGAATAAAGAGAAAGAAGTCCAAATATACCACTAAAAAAAATCAGCAAAATATGAAAGACAATAAAGGATCAGAGAAAATCTCCAGAAACAACCACAAAACAGTAATAAAATGGCAATAAATACATATCTATCAATAATTTCTTTGAATATAAATGGACTAAGTACTCTAATCAAAAGGCATATATACTCTTAACTACAGAGAATAAAGTGAGGGTTACAGGAGGGAGGTGGCTAGGGGATGGGTTAAATAGGTGATGGAGATTAAGGAGTGCCCTTGTGATGATGAGCACCGGCTGATACATGGAAATGTTGAATCACTATATTGTACACCTGAAACTAATATTTCACTGTATGTTAACTAACTGGAATTGAAATGAAAACTTGAAAGAAAAAAAAAGTCCAAGATGTTCACTGAAGATCAATTCAAAGCAATGAGATACTCTCATGCTAACCTCGAAGATGCAAACTTCCATGTTCTGGAGAGGGCCATGTTGCAAAAAACTGAAGACTGTCTCTAACAGCTGAGGGTCTCTGTCCCACAACTACAAGGAACTGAATTCTGGCAACAATGGTGGAAAGAGGATCTTAAGCCTCAGATGAAACCACAACCCCAGGAAACACCTTGATTGCTGTCCTATGAGCCTTCAGCGTAGCACTTGGCATAATACACTCCTGGCCCTCAGAAATTCTCAAACAAACAAACAAGCAAACAAACAAAAATGTGTGCTGTTTTAGGCCACAAATTTGTGGTAATCTGTCATCAAGGCAATAGAGAATAGTGTTACTCCTTTGTCTTGTGGTAGTCTACATGTCTGATCAGAAGTCAGTTATTCTGGGTGTTGTTCCTTAATAAAAGTCTGTTAATTATTTTTCTTCCCTGGAAATTTCTATAATATTCTATTTTTGGCATTCCAAAATACCACCATCTACACATTCAGAAAACATGTACTGGAAAATTATTATGTATCATGATCCATTTTATTATTTTATTTTATTTTATTTTTTTATTTTATTTTATTTGACAGAGAGGCACAGTGAGAGAGGGAACACAAGCAAGGGGAGGGTGAGAAGGAGAAGCAGGCTTCCTGCAGAGCAGGGAGCCCGATGCGGGGCTCGATGTAGGGCTCAATGCGGGGCTCGATCCCAGGACCCTGGGATCACGACCTGAGCCAAAGGCAGAAGCTTAATGGCTGAGCCACCCAGGCGTGCCCCTGTCATGTTCCATTTTAATTGCTAGAGATCAAATGGTGAATAAACAACAAAAGACACTACAGCCATGGAGCTCATATGGGAAAAAGTAAATATATAAGGAGATAAATATTATATTTGATTATAATAAGTAATAGTAACTGCTCTAACAAACCTCAAAATCTTAGTGGTTTAACTCAACACACTGCATCGTTTTTTTGTTATAATTATTACTTTCATTTTCCTGCCTTTCCTTTCCATGTTTGGGAGTATCTTGCTTTTAATTATCTTACCAAGAGAATACATTCATTTTGACTAAGTTTCAATAAGAATGGAATCTTGTTCATTTAATTTTACATATCTGATCATTAGAATAATTTTTTATAGGCTACCTTTGGAACGCTGCATTTCAAACCTTTTTTTTCCCCCTCCATCCACATAACTCTGATGCTGAGTGCCACGGGACACAGTCATATCATGATAAGACCCCTGTCCCCTCATCTTTGTACCATGACATTCAGTGAATTGGCACAGTGGGTAATCAAAACTCCTGAAAGCCATTTATATATATGGGTAGCAATAAATATAGATGGGAAGAAAAGAAAAACATGTGAATATATTCTCCCAAAGCCATTCACATATCACCTTAATTCAATATTCCCCTTTTCAGATCCTAAAATACATGCAACCTCTCCAACCTCACACAACAAAAGGTGAAATGTGAGAGATGGAGTCAGAGTAGAAAGATACCAGTTTGTTAAAGGAATATAGTTAAAATATTTTTTACAAATAAATGTAAACACATGTCTAGAGCCCTCTATGAGTCCTAAAAGAAGCTGCATCAAGTAAGATCCCTGAGTATTAAGTTTTACTAGTTTCACAGTAAATCCACCTCTAAGCACATGGAAGTTATCAAATGCCAGGCTTAGAAGTGATGCACATAATTTCTGCCATGTCAATTCCATGGCCAACTAACTGCAAGAAAGGTTATAGGAAATGCAGTTAAATTGTGCACCTAAAACAAAGTGAAAACAAGCTTTCAATGAACTCCTGACACTGTGTGTCATAGGTAATGATAAGGGCTATGCAGGAACACAAAGAAAGTTGAGGAAGATAGACAGGGCAAGGGGTGAAGTTAGTTAATTAGTATAGGGAGTCTGGGGAATCTATTTAAACTATAGCCACTGTGATTTAGGGCTTACAATCATGGTTTATATTGCAGCACTGCCTGGGTTTAAATGTTGCCTCCACTCTTCCTGGACTTTGGAAAAACTAATATACCTCTCTGTGGCTCAGTTTCTCCATCAGCAAAATTGGGATAGTATTATCACCTAAAATCTTAAAATTGTGTCTGACAGTCTACAGTATTTGCTATTGTTATTAGGCTTTCTCAATAAAGCTATATTTAAGCAGAGATATGAAGATGCAAGGGAGTGCGTCATATGGAAATATGAGAGATATTTTAAGTAATAAAAACAAAATATTATGGAGGCTTTGAATCAACTTGTAAAATTTTGCTGATATGAGGTTAAATTTGCTCATTATATTTAGAAAGGTAAAGAACATTAGTGTCCTATATAAGAACTGCATCTGTGGGATGATAGAGAGAAAGCTTAGATAGAGTAGGTTAGAATGGGAGGAAAGGAATTACAGGCATCAAGCATATGTTGTCATTTTACATATTTGCTATCAAGAGGATTACTGAAATAGAGTCTTCTAGAAATCAAGTAAAGGTGTTGCTGTTGAGACAATACGGCATATCTGAATGCTAATGAAATGATTCAGTGGAAAGGGAACTGATGTTGAAAAGAAAGAAAGACAACTGTATACTTAGGCAGAGAGGATGAAATCCAGACACAAATGAATCATATGAAGTTTTTTCTAATTATGGGGCAAAGGCAGTAATATGGACGTGGGTTAGAAGTGTGGGCAAAAAAAGAGCTTAGTGAAGCTTTCTAATTACTTCTATTTTCTCAGTAAAATAAAAAGCAAGGCCATTCATGGAGAAAGAAGACAGGAGCAGTGTCATTGGTGATTTGGGTTGAAGAGGGAACATGTAAGATAGATATTTAAGGGATTGTGAAAATGAATGATCAAGAACAGTGATTCTCAAACTTTGGCATGCATCAGCATCACCCAAAAAGCTTGTTAAATCTTAGATTTCTGGCTCCTCCTCCAGAGTTTCTAAATCATTGCATCTGTGGTAAGGTCTGAAAACTTACTCCTAATAAGTTACCAGGTGGTGCTAATCCCATGTGTTCAGTGACTACGGTTTGAGAACCAATTAACTAAGGAATTTAGAATTCCAGTGCAGCAAACACAGGTGCATTGATAATGGATTTAGTGTGAAGGTTGTGTATCTTTCTCTTACCATACACAGTTGAAATAAAATAGACACTTGGATTTAATAATGATTTGTTCTCCCAATTTCACATAAGTAGAAAGCAGAGAGGGGATTTAGGGTGTATACAAGAGTGATTATAATGATGGACCAAAGACTCTGACTTCAGGAAGATGAAATATGAAGATGCAACAGGGTGGAGGACATGAAAAAAGTATTAGTGTGTGCAAATAAAAAGACTTAACATAGCAGACCTTTGACTGCTATGCTTTGAAAATCTTATTTACAAAATTGCATCTTGGCTGGAGTCTGGGAGCTTGGATTTAAAGACAGAGCACATAATTCCCTGATAGAAATGGCTTACTCTTTCTAAACTGTGTGTATAAATAATATGGTTTATGCTCAACATCTGTTTTCCTTATCTCAGTCTAAAATTTTGGTACATGCTAAGCAGACAGCGCCTACATGGCCAGTCCCCAGCAAAATACTTAGGGAATGAGTCTCTAATGACCATCTCCGGTGAATAACTTTCACACATGTTGTCACAACTCATTGCTGGAGGAATTAAGAACATTTTACATAACTCTACTAGGAAAGGACTCTTGAAAATGTGCACCTTATTTGCTATTTGCTTTAAAGTTTTTCCCATGTGTTCTTCCCTCTGCTGATTTTGGTTGGTAACCTTTTTGTTGTAATAAGTTTTGGAATTGAGCATGACTGTATCTTGAGAACCATGAATCTTCCTAAAAAATTACTAAAACTGGAGATGGTATTGGAGACCATCAACATCATAAACTTATTGCATTTTGGGTATATTATGCGAGTGTGTTTTATAAAGTGGCAGTAACTGAAAAGATAAAAGAGATTGTGACCATAGAATAGGGTGCTTGAAAATAAAATTATTAGAGAAATGCAGCTGTGCATTAAAATATTAATGCTATGAACATGGACGTTGTGTCTGAAATAGGGTGTAGAGTCAATTCATTGGAGGAAAAGAAACCAAGGAAATTAAAGGCCAGGTTATTTGAGAAATCATCTACATAGAAAGTAAAAAAAAAAATCCCTAGTATATAGGTCTTTAATTCATTCTGCCTGGCATCAAGGGTCTCCTTTCCATCTGAAGACTTATATTCTTTGTTCATTTGGATAAGTTTTCTTCTATTATTTCATCCCTCCATTTTATCTTTTCTTTTTTGGACTTGAGTTATCCAAGTGTTGGATATCTTGAATTAATCCATTATAAGTTTTACTATTTTCTCCTATTTGATTTTTTTCACATTTTTTGACTCTTGCCAAAATTATTGGAGAATGGCCAAGTAGATACCAAACATCCTCTTTCTTTGTGTTTAGAAGTTTCCTGAGACTTTACTAAGACCAGAACTTCAACAGCCATTTTCATCCTATGTTAGAAGGACTTTAGGAATCAAGAGAGTCCCTAAAACAGAAAAGTTTGCTTCCTAATAGAACTACTATGATATATCCTCTTCTTTGCCCATGAAGTTGGATGGAAGTATGGAGATGCTGGTTGGATGAAGAATCAGCCATACTCTTTAAGTTCAGTAAGAAGTAATAAAGAGAACTACTCATAGCATTTACATAAAAACTTGGAAGGAAGGAAGGAAGGAAGGAAGGAAGGAAGGAAGGAAGGAAGGAAGGAGGGAAGGAAGAAGTTAAAGTGACCTGAAATAACGGAAAAGTCTGGTGCCCATAGGTGAAGCAGCCATGCAACTATCAGGTCAAACTTCCTTCCAAAAATGAACTTTCCATTCAGGTTTTTGCTGACACTCTTCAACTGTTAATGCCTTTGAAAGTTCGCTTCTTATTTCAAGATGACTCCATGTGTTTTTTGTCTAGCCACAACCAATGATGGGCCATGGTGTGTTACTAGAGTCTGGCCATTTGGACAAATGTTGGCTTCTATTAACTGGCAACCTTTGCTCTAGTGCTCTCCATGAGACTGCCTCATACTTTCACAGATCTGCGTAGCAGTATGAGCTTTTCTCTACTCAGTCCTGCTTCCTGCAGTCTTTCCTTTTACAGATGTCAGATCTGCTTCAGTGTCCAAAGGTTTTGGCCCAATCCTGCTTCCTCTCCCTTTTAACTTTCATAAGCATTTTACCATGCACCACTCCACAATAACTCTCTTATATTACAAATGTTGATTCAGTGTCAGCAATATTTTAGTTTTGATACTTATCTAGCCAGAGAACCTTGAATTCCCACCGGATGCATTTGGGTGGATTACACCAAGAATTCTTGGAATACTTTGCCATTTACTATAGAGTAAGGGATATAAAGAAAGAGGCTGGTGTCTCTTTCCCACTTGAAAATGATTTTAAGATTCCCTTGAACAAAGAAAAGGTAGCCAAACTTAAGTCATATTTAATATGCCTCACCTAAGAGTATCCTACAAGGCAAAGGCAATGCTACCCCTTTAGCAATAAGGGATGTAGGATGCAAATGACATGGGAAATTGATGAGGAATATATGGCAGAAACAAGTAGTGGCCCCAAAATTTTATACTTGACTTTCAATAGTATAGGAATGTCGATGGAAATCTGATGACCAGCGAAGGACCACATTTCTCATCTGTACTTGCATTAATATGTACCTATTAAACTGAGTTCAGATCTAGGACATAGAGTCGTGGTGGTGCATTCCATTTCCAGGTCTGACCTGTAGCATTTTTCAATACTGCAAGCCACCATGTTTCCCCCTCTTCCACTGGACGTACAGTGATGCCTAAGAAATCTCAAGAAGTTTCATGTTGAAAAGGGAAGCACTTTTGACAGCCTTTTAATGACTACATACCAAAACTCCTCATTCATTCCCAAATCCCACTGACTAGGGATATCTCCATTAGATTATTAGATGAGCAAGAAATTAGATTATATTTTATTTCACCACTTAAATCCTGGGGTTTATTTGTTACAACACTTAGTTTTACTCTGAGGAGCACAGGAGGCATCTCACAGGAGATGGCTTAAGTAATTGCCCATGTTGAGTAATGAAACAGCTAGAGTCTTAACTGCTACAGCAGCATATCAGTAATGTCCAAACTCCAGTAAGAACTGACTCTACCAGATTTCAACAAAATTCATCATATGGGCAAACTGTTTTCCCGTCATTTTAACAAATTAAAACTCCAGCAATAATATATGCATTTTCCCATTCTTCAAAATAAGACTTTCAATTTATTTTTATTTTTATTTTTATTTACCCAGCAGCAAGTGGGAGAAAATAAAGGGAAGATGAAAAGCAGATCTTCCCCTCTCTCCTACTACAAGTCCTCACACCTCTGCTCAGATCTAAGCTAGAGGGAGGGGGGAAGTTTTGAATTAGATATGAGTGAACATTTTATTTGAATTAGGTAGAATTTATACTGATTTTTAAAATAAATAATATATAGTACATATATAGTAAATATATAGTAAAAATGTCAAAAAGAATAAATAAGTATATAGTAAAAAAAAAAAAAAAGTTGTGTTTATGTCCTTGTCATAGAAACACTCAATTTCCCACCCAGGAGGAAGCCACTTTTAAAAAGTAATAAGTCTCAAATATGGTTTCAGAGATTCTCCATAAACACAAAGGCAAACAAAAATGGTAGAATGCATTATACATTGTTCAGTACCTTGCTTTTTCCACTTAAAAATAAATTTTGGGTTTCATTCCATATCAGTAAAGATCTATATCATTTTTTTTCTATCCACTGAATGGCATTATCTAACCAGCCCACTGTTAAATCATTTGTCAATCTGCTAATTATAAACAAAGTCTTGCTTAATAATTTTTTTACATATGTCATTTTTCTCAAATGCATAATTATCTGTAGGATAATTCTAAGAAAAGAAATTGCTAGGACAAATGGCACATACATTTGAAATTCTGATAGATATGCTAAATTGACTGTCATAGACATTTTTCTCATTTATACTTGAGCAATATGTGAGTCTGTTTCTCCCTCTTTCTAAAGAAGAGACTTTTTGTTCCTTAATAATCTGAAAGATAAAAAATAGTATCAAGGTATAATTTTAATTTGCTTTTCTCTTCTTGTAAATGAGGTTAAAAATCTTTTCATATTTAAGAGTCACTTGTATTCTTAGTACTCTTTATATCATTCACCTCTTTTTTTTCCTTAACTTTTTAAAAAAAGTAAACTTTTTTTAAAGTTACCTGTCTTGAGAATTCAGCATCAATCTCTCCCTATAACAAATGGGGCACTCAGCAGGGTAGTAGCTAGATTTGCCTTCATGTAAAAGGGCCATGTTGTTGGTTCCACATATATCCTCCATCCCTCCCACCATGGGTTAACTTAATCGATTAATCGTGTAAGCAAGACAGAAGCTAGCTAAGTCATTGTCTTCACTTGGTCACTGAGAGCATCCTCTGAAGTGGATACGTAACTTTTAAAAAAGTAAACTCTATATCCAACATGGAGCTTGAACTCATGACCCCAAGATCAAGAGTTATATGTTCTTCCTACTGAACCAGTCAGGCCCCCCTCATTCACCTTTTTCCTACGGCACTAGATGTCCTTGTAAGACACACATGTGCCAGGGTATAGGAATAATCTCTATGATGACTTAGATGAGACACTGGTATAGTTTCTGAGTCCAGTGGTCTGAGTCATGACCATCAAGGTAACATCAAGATCTGACATCACCATCAAGGTAAAAGACAAGTTGTTGCTCCCCACTCTCTGCCCCATAACTCTTACCATCATGAAAGAGTCAAAGAGCTTAGTGAAATTGCAAACACATGCTATACTTGGGAATATTCTTATAATCTATTTATTTGGTGACACAGAAGGCTGCCAGTTTCAAGTAAAATCCAAAGCAGGAAAGAGTTCTGTGGCAGGTTCATGCTCTAGTGAAAGCTGTCCTGTCTTTTTGCCACATGGCCTAGCAAATAAGATATTAGTTTATGTAACTCTGTTGATTAAGAATCATGTGTAAAGTCTTTTGTAAACCCTAACATGATAGTTGGAGCACATATCTCTAGGGTTTGGGAGTAAAGAAATCCCTCCGATAGCCAACTATGCACTATTTGGAAAAAGTGCTCTTGGCCTGGTACTACATCCTAGTAAAGATTGAGAAATTGGAATGGAACAAGATATAACAACATGATTTGCCCATCATGATCTAGCCATCATTGGAACCACTGAAGTACAAAGTTGGACAGGCATAGAAGTATCACATTTTATAAGTGAAGCACCGCATTCTGTATTGGGCTCTAACAGATAGTTTAGGCTCAATGTCACCTATTAACTGATGCAACAAAGCCTTTCTCTCAATTCACACTTATGGGCTAGGGGGCCATTTCCAATGACCAGTTGATAGACAAGGAAATGATGACCGTCTAATTCTTACACCAATAAATGGATGTTTACACTAGTGAAAAACAGACTTCTACCATATTAGAGCTCCCACTGACTAGGGTCCCTAAAAACAGTGTTGAAGGGAAATCCTTCCAATAGACAAAGCTATGAGTTTCACCTGGAGAAAAATATGAATGAGTTATATACACCAAACTCTGGTGATTAAATTGACTGGTTGATCAGAGATCAGGAATGAAGACTTAAAAACTGGAAGCATAGAGTTTTGAGGTTGAAGAGGCCATAAAGATTGCCAGTTGTGTCTCATGCCAATTACCCTAAAAAACTTTCTACTTCAGAGGATGCTCTCAGTGACCAAGTGAAGACAATGACTTAGCTAGCTTCTGTCTTGCTTACACGGTTAATCGATTAAATTAACCCATGGTGGGAGGGATGGAGGATATATGTGGAACCAACAACATGGCCCTTTTACATGAAGGCTAATCTAGCTACTACCCTGCTGGGTGCCCCATTTGTTATAGGGAGAGATTGATGCTGAATTCTCAAGACAGGTATTTGGAGACTTGTTGATTACATTCCATCCTAAAGGGGATAGTGATTCTAACAAACCAAAATGATTCATATTACAAATATAAGTCTATCTTCTCTGCCTATAGTATCTCCAGGAAAAATACTACCAAAGGCCTTACATATTGCCTCATTTTTGGTATAATATCTTTACAGGTTGCTTCAGACCATGAGATGAAACAATGGGCTCCTTAACCATGTGTGCCATCACTCTAAAGCTGACCTGATAGAATGACTGAATAGAATATTGAATGCACAACTGAGAAACCACTCAAGGACATCTTGTATTGTTGGAGTGTTCTTCTGCAAGGTGAAACTAGTCACTGTTATCAATGATCAGAATATGATGCAGTATCACCAGAATATACAGGTCTGCTAACAAGTGACAGAATTAAATGGGTTCCTTTCCTGAACATTTTCTGTTTGAAAATGCATTCTTTCCACACATGAGATTCTAGTTTCTTGGGATAGTGGTGAGATGTGAAGGTTGGATAATTTAGCTAGGGAAGACAGAGAGAGCTTGGCTGAACCTTAATCTGTAACTAATACTAGGGAACCAGAGGGTAAAGAATGAAGTCATTGCTGTACCTGGGATGATAGCCCCAATTACCACGAGGAACTAGGATTGCTAGTACACAGAGGGCAGAAAGATATACACCTGGAATTTAGGACGTTCATTAGGTTATCTCTTGATCTTTCTAACTTCAGTGATAACTGTAGATGGGGCAATTTCATCAAGTGCAACCTTACAAGAGGCAGGCCACTAAAGCTTCAGACATCCTGGAGAAGGTTACTACCTATCAGGCAAATAACTTCAAGAAGCTAGGTTGATTTCAGAGAATCCAGAATGTTTGGTGGAGGTAGAGGTAGTATAGGCCTATAAATATAGGCCTTGGAGAGCTGCAGAAGTGAAGATCTTACTTTGCTGTTCATTTTTGTTTGCTTGTTTTAACCATTTTTAAGCCTTCTTAGGGCATTACAACTGACTACTAGCAAGAAGCATTGGATTTTTACTATTCCTTTCAGGCATGAACTAAGAATATCTTACTTTCTCATATTTGTATAAGATCAGATACCATAGATGATACTGGACATCAGTAGTGAAAGGGATTACTTCTTTGGATACATTGTATGAGTCTCTCATGTTTATCTGGCTTTGCCTGCCTTCCAGCCTTTGGCTTCTTGATTCATCTATTAATGCCTCTCTTTATTTCATCATCCCCTGAGAAGAAGGCTAGTCTCCATCTCTACAACTATAAAGAGAGCTGAAAAAGTGTCAGTATCCAAGCCCAACATACTAGACTCACTTGTGGAAGCTCTGGTTTCTTCCAGCCCTTTCAGACTCAAGTGAAGTGCTGTATCATAAGACATGGGATCTGGCTTTCCCACAAACTTCTTAGTAGAGTCATGAAGCACAAACCAGAATGAAAGAGAGTAAACACTCTATGGGCCTAATTTGGCCAATAAGAAGAGGAAGATTAAAATTAAAAAAAAAAAAAAGAAAAGAAAAAAACACAAAAAAACAAGAAAAAAAAACCAGCACATGAACTTCTCTCCTCCTTCCCCTCTGAATGTTCTGAGTCATAGCAGTCCCATACAGCCTTTCTGTAGATGTCCTATCCACCCAAACAACCAGCTGTAATTTCTGTGAAACTCGGTAATTCACCATCATACATTTGCTTTCTCTAATTATTGAACTCTTTGTGTTCTCGCTACTCTGGAAAACACATTTTAGTAAAGTATTAGCACATCTCCCTACCCCCTTTCCCTACCTTAGGTTCTATTTTTTACAGTACCTGGACAAAGACAAAGTCTATTACTATCACTTCAGCCATATTTATTCTATTATATGCTCATCTTAATTCAGCTTTCATTTTTTTAGAAAGTAGTCTTGTTTTTATAGACATCTATTATTTTGTCCTCTCTTTGGAAAGCTTTTCTATATATATTTGTCTTCTCATATTAGAAATAATTTTACTTCGTTTTTCCTTTTTACTTTTATTCCTAGTGAGGTATTTGGTTGTGGGAACATCTGATCGGTGGGAACAACATTTTTCTTTCATGATGGTATTATTAATCTATTTGGGGCATTTGTGTGCATGGCCACATGCGTGTGTATATGTATTCTTTTCCTATTTTTATTTTGGAGTACTTTTGTAGACCTCATGTGACGACTTTGTTGGATTTATTTTAAAACTCTCATCAAATAGATGAGAGCCCAAGCAGGCAGAAATGTTCTAAACATTTCAAAATGTTGTGCTAAGTATGTTCTTTTAAACCATACTTAACATACGCAAGTAAGTATGACAACTATAAACTGATTGCATGCACAACTCTCAGCAACCCCTACTTCCCTAACATATTGTTTAATGTAAAGATTGTAAAGATATTTATCATTTGGCTCTGTAAACATTGCTTCTCATGCGAAAAAAACAAAAAACAAAACAGCTCCTAACAGAGCATTAAAACTTTATGGGACAAAAACTAATAGAATTTCAAAGAAAAACAGATGTATCTGTTATCATTGCTGGAGACTTCAAGAGCTCTGCCTCAGAAATGGACAAATCTAGCAGGAAAAAATCAGTAAAGCATAGTTCAACTCAATAACAGTGTCAATCAACTGGATATAATTGGCATCTATAGACTACTTTGTCCAACAACAGCAGAATACATATTTTTCTCAAGTTCACATGGATTATTCACCAAGACAGACCACACATTAGGCCATAAAACACACCTTAACAAATGTAAAAGAATAGAAATGCAATGTGTACTCTAAGAACACAATGTAATGAAGGTGGAAATCAGTAACACAGAGATAACTGGAAAAAAAAATACGTGGAATTTAAATAACCTACTTCTAAATAACATGGGTCAAAGAAGAAATCTCAAGAGAAATTTAAAAACATTTCAAACTAAATGTAAATGAAAACACAATTTTTCGAAATTTATGGGCTGCAATGAAAGGAGTACTTGGAGGAAAACACATAACATTGCATGCCTACACTTAAAAAAAAACACTAAAATCAATTATCTAAGTTTCTGCATTAGGAATCTAGAAAAAGAACAAATTAAATTGAAATTAAGCAGAAGAAAATAAGTAACAAGGATTAGAGTGGAAATCAATGAAATTGAAAATAAGAAATCAACAGAGAAAATCAGTGAAACCAAAAGCTGGTTCTTTGAAACAAAAAAAGTCAATAAAGTTGTTAAGCCTCTAGTCACACTAAGAATAAATAACAAATTATTAATACCAATAATGAAAGAGGAGACATCATAATTCCTATGGGCATTTAAAGGAATACTATGAATAATCTTCTGCCCACAAATTTGATAACTCAGATTAAATAGACCAATTGCTTAAAAGGAACAATTTGCCAAAATCACATAGAAGAAAGTATGCAATCTCTTTTTTTTTGAAATAGGCAATCTTAATAGGTATGTATCAATTAAAGAAATTGAATCAATAATTAATAATATTCCAAAACAGAAAGCACCAGGTCCAGATGGGTTCACTGGTGAATTCTACTAAACATTTAAGGAAGAAATTATACTAATTCTCTACAATTTCTTTCAGAGGATAGAAGCAGACACAGCACTTGCTAACTCATTGTATGAGGCCAGGGTCATGTTAATACCAAAATCAAATATCTTACAAGAGAAGAAATTGCAGACCAAAATCTCTAACATGAATATAGATGCAAAAATCCTCAATGAAATATTATCAAATCCAATCCAACAATGTATAAAAAGAATTATACGTTGCGACCATGTGATATTTATCTCAGGTATACAAGGCTGACTCAACATTCAAAAATCAGTTAATAAAACCCATCACATTAATAGCCTAAAAATGAAATAAAAATCACATGGTTATATCAGCAGATGCAGAAAAAAGCATTTGAAAAAATCCCAATACCCATTCACGATAAAAACTCTCTGAACACTAGAAATAGAGGGTAACTTCCTCACCTGATAAAGAATATCTGCACAAAAAAGGCTTGTAGTTAACATCATACTTGATGGTAAGAAACTCAAAGCTTTCCCAGTAAGATCAGGTAGAGGGCAAGGATGTCCCCTATCACTACTCCTTTTAGACATCATACTTTAAGTCTGTATTAATGCAAAAGAAATAGAAACAAAAGGGATACAGATTGAGAAAGAAGAAATAAAACTGTTTTTCTTTATAGATGTCATAATCATCTATGTAGAAAACCCCAAAGAATCAACAAGAAAACTCATGTAACTTTTAAGTTATTTTAACAAGTTTTCAGGATACAAGGTCAACATACAAAACCAATTACTTCCCTATATACCAGCAATGAACAAGTGAAATCTAAAATTAAAAACATAATACTATTTACATCAGCACCCCCAAAAATGAAATATCTAGGTAAAAATTTAGCAAAATATCTATAAGACCTACATGAGGAAAACTATAAAACTCTGATGAAAGAAATCAAAGAAGAACTAAATAAATGAAGAGATACTCCATATTCTCAGAAAAATCAATATTCCCAAGTGCTCAATTCTTTCTAACTTGATCTATAGAATCCAAGAAGTCCAAAAAAAGCAAAAAACAAAAAACACAACCATTAAGTTATTTTGTGGATATTGACGAACTGATGTCAAAGTTTATGTGGGGGGCAAAACGAATAGCTAACACAATATTGAAGGAGAAGGAAGACTGACATTACCTGACTTCAAGTCTTACTATGAAGCTATATTAATCAAAACAGAGTGGTGAAAGAATGGACAAATAGTTGAATGGAACAAAATAGAGAGCTCTGAAATAGGCACTCATAAAAATAGTCAACTGATTACTGACCAAGGAGTAAAGGCAACCAAAAGAGAAAAGATAATCTTTTTTACAGAGGAGCTAGAACAACAAGACATCCACACACAAAATATAAATCCAGACACAGGCTCTACATCCTTCACCAAAATTAAGATGAAATGGATCATACATCAAAATGTAAAACACAAAACTACAAAACTCCTAGAAGATAATATAGGAGAAATCATAGATGACTTGGGGTATGGTGATAAATTTTTAGATACAATGCTAAAGTCACAACCCATGAATGAAATAATTGATGAGCTAAATGTCATTAAAATGAAGAACTGCTGTTGTGCAAAAGACAATGTCAAGAGAATGAGAAGACAAGCCACAGATTAGGAGGAAATATTTGCAAAATACACTTCCGATAAGTGACTGTTATCCAAAATATAAAAAGAACTATTGAAACTCAACAATAAGAAAACAATCTGATTTTTTTAATGAGCTAAAGACATTAGCAGACACCTCCCCAAAGAAGATATACAGGTGGCAAATAAGCACACGAAAAGATGTTCTATATCAGATGTCATTAAGGAAACTCAAGTTAAAACAACATTGAATTACTAGTACACAACTGTTAAAATGGCCAAAATCTGGAATACCAAGAACACCATATACTGTCAAAGATATGAAACAACAGGAACTCATACATTTCTGGTGGGAATGCAAAATGGTACAGCCACCTTGCAAGATAGTTTGGAGGTTTCTTGTAAAACTAGGCATACTCTTACCATATGATCCAACAGTGGCACTGCTTGGTACTTACTCAAAAGAGTTGAGAAATTATGTCCATAAAAAATGTCTGTATGTGGATGTTTACAGCAGTCTTACTCATAAATGCAAAAAAAAGATGTCCTTCAGTAGATGAGTAGATAAATAGTAGCATATCTAGAAAATGGAACATTATTCAGTGGTGAAAAGAAAGGAGCTATCGAGCCACAAAAAGACATGGAAGGACCTTAAATGTGTATTTCTAAGTGAACTGAAAAGGCTACATACCACATAATTCCAACTAAACACCAATCAAGAAAGGGAAACACTACGGGGACAGTAAAATGATTTGGGGTTGCCAGGGGTAGGGGTTGCAGGAAGGATGAATAAGCAGAGCACAGAGGATTTTTTGGGCAATGAAAATATTCTGTATGATATTATATAATACATGCATTTGTCCAACCCCATAGAATGTAAAACACCAAGAGCAAGCCCTAATATAAACTGTGGACTTTGAGTGATTGTGATATGTCAATATAGGTTCATCAATTGTAACGAATGTACCACTCTGGTGGGAGATGTTGGTAATGGGGAGGCTGTGGGTATGTGGGGGCAGAGGGTATATGGGAAATCTCTGTACCTTTTCAATTTTGCTTTGAACCGACAAATGCTTTAAATATAAAGTTTTAATAAAATAAAAAATAAAAGACAATTTTAAAAAACACAAAACACTAACCCAGAGTTTATGAAAGTCCTGTGTGTCTGTGTGGAAGGTTTACATGTAAAAGAGTACCTGTGACATTTTCTGGGGTCTGAAACTGGCAGCACCTCCTTTATACAGCTTCCTTTTACCACTGTATTATTTCATTGATTTTGAAAACCCTTCATTTTATTTAACAGTTGAGGTTTCATATAGTTCCAATTTAACTGAGGCTGGAGTATGCAGTTCTCTTTTCTATTTCCCTTACTGCATTAAATGTGGGAAAGAAAGCCAAACCTAGATGAACATCAATTCCCTGGACTTTACTTTTTAAAGAGCTGAAACAGCATCCTGGTTACTGAAAGTTCTCTTTCAGATGAAATGTTTGGGCACCTCATGCGGGATCTGGAAGGCTTAGTTGATGTGGCAGAAAGCCCACTTTCAGATTTTTGGCTCTGCAAAATGCCAGAGCAAGAAGAAAAACAAACAAAAAGTAAACCAAAAAAGACAAAAAACAGTCTCAAGATTTTGTATAACTCCTTGTATTTCCATACCACCTGAAGTTTCTTAAATGTGTCTCTCATTTCTTCAAATAAAACACTATAATGTTAACAATACATGTTTCATATACAAGTTTTATTATATTTATTTATATTTACATTATCATCTCTCATCTTATTAAAACAACTAAATTTCAGAGAGCTTAAGTTCCCTAATGTAACTTTTGCCTGATGACATTTCTTCCAGGCAAAAAAATGGTATTAAAAGGACAATTTTTTAATGACTCATGATTAAGTATTGAAAGACAACAAGATTTGAGGGGTGCCTGGGTGGCTCAGTTCAGTGTCCAACGCTTGATTTTGGCTCAGGTCATGATCTCAGGGTCGTGAGATGGAGATGCATGTCAGGCTCCACACAGTGTGGAGTCAGCTTGAGATTCTCTCTCTGCTCTCCCCCCTGCTCTCTTGCTTTCTCTAAAATAAATAAGTCTTTTTTTAAAATACAATAAAATTTGAATTTGTGATCATTGTGCATAAAACAGCTTCTCTCAAGGGAAAAAGGAGAGGTGAATGTGGTAGTTTTATGTATCGACTTGGCTAATCTATGGTACCTTGGTATCTACCAGAAACATTAATCTAGATGTTGCAATGAATGTATTCTGTAGCCGTGGTTAGCATCTACAACCAGTTGCCTTTAACGTAACCTCTTATTGTGGCCCTCATCCAACAAGTTGCAGACCTTAAGAGCTAAACCTGAAGGTTCATGGGGAAAAAGGAATTCAGCCTGAAAACTGCAGCATCAATTCCTGAGTTTTCATTCTGCCAGTCTCATCTAGAGATTTTGGATTGGCCAGCTTTCACAGACATTTGAGTCGATTCCTTAAAAGAAAAATAATCTCTCTTCCCTCTGCCCCCTGTTTCTCCCCCCCTTTCTTCCCTATTTCTCCCTCTCTCTCCCTCTCTCTCTCTCTCTCTCTCTCTGTGTGTGTGTGTGTGTGTGTGTGTGTGTGTGTGTGTATTCATGTATATACACACAACTGGCCTGGATTTTTGGAGAACCCCGACTGGTACAGTGAGGTATGTCCATACTAAGGTAGTTCTTTGCCTATTCATGACATTTCACAGGAAGAATATATGAGATAGCTTTACTCTCCCACTTCTGCTACCAGTTGATTCTGATCTTATTACAAGGAGCTCTGCATTCACTCAAAAGAATCCTACAGACTATCCCTAATTACAACTTTCTGAACACAATTTCCATAGGTACATGTTCATATTTTGAAGAATTTGGTAGAAGAACTATTATCTTACATGACAACAATCTCATTGACAGAGACATCAGGGATAGAGAAATCATGACACAGTATATAGATTAGATTTAGAGAAAATAATGTAGGAATGAACAGATAACGTCCTGTGTTTAACAATTAGATAGACAAGTATGAAAACTCTCTCTTTAAAATTAGGTACACGTAAAGTATATCACATAAAAAAGAAATCTAATTTAATAATTATATGTAAAGAGAGAATAATTATAATTACGGACATACAAAATCAATTAGTTTTATAATGAAAGAATTTAAAAGTCATGGGTCCAAATTCCCTCTTTTTCAGGACAGCTTTAGAAATGCCAGAGCTAGAGGGGAACAATCAGGCAAGTGTTAAAACTACATGGTGAGCTAAATGAATGTTCAGGTGAATATTAAGAAAGGCCTGAAATAGATGAAACCAAACACTTAATCACAGATAACCTAGTGGATTTGAAACCGTTTATCAGGGTTAACATAAAGATGGAGAAACCTAACCACAAAAATCAGAACAATTATGGATTCTATATGGAATGCAAGCCAACATGAAGATACACAATGCTTTCAGGATTAAATTAATATTTAAGAAACATGCAGAAAATTAAGCTAATAGGAGATCCTGAGAAATTTAGGGCTCTAAGTATAATCATTTGAAGATATAGTGAGAATGTTGAATGAGTCCAGAGTTAAATAAGGAAACTAAAATAGATTACAAATGTGTAACATTATAGACAAAACAAATGATACAATATTTATAAATTTCCTTTGTAAATAGTAATATATTTTTATTACTAATTTTCAAAAAGTATCAAAGGCATTGTAGCTTTTTTAAACTGGAGAAGATAATTTCAGTTTCAAATTTATAAAGGTTTTCCTTTTTATGGCACAGAATATCATAGCCCAGTTGTACTCATCATTAATACCATTTACTTTTGGATTTTTCTGACTCATATAACAAAAATTGTGGCTATTTCCAGATAAGTTGAAGTGTCACAGAAATCTTATTATTTGGAACTCCTTGCTGATTTCCCACTGAAGTGTTGTCTTTTTTCTCTTCTTTTAACAGCTGTTTGATGTAAAAATTTACATAACAAAAAAATTCACCTATTTTAAGTGTACAATGAAATGACTTCTGGTAAATTTACAGTTATGCAACCCAGGTATGTTTTCTTGTATGTGTTTGTTTTCCATGTGTGCATTAATATCTGCTATGTATATAACATGTTAACACTAAATTATTATTATTTTTTAATATTCAAAATTAATTTCTGATTGATTCGATTTTCTACAATTATGCTGAGTTGCATAAGAAACCAGAAACTGCTATTTGTTTTTGCCACTGACTTACCACAGCATGGCAAGTTTACCCTGAGGAGGTTAAGACAATAATTCTTCACAGGCTCATTTTTAGGTTTGAGACACACATCAGTGGATTTCAAACTCTGCAGGGAAAAGTCTCTTGTAATGTTTTAAGTAGGGGAAGAACATTACTTTAGGAAAAAAAAACTATATGTATATATAACATTTGGGTTTTTATTTTAAAAATTAGAATTCTGGATCCAGATAATCAGTAAAAAAGGAAGAGTTCAAAAGCTGTGTGAGGACTAAGGGAGGAATGCATTATTAACTATATAGGTAGTAGGTATTGCTCCTGCTGAGTTGATTGTCCTATGGTTTCCCAACGAAAGTTACTTAATTGGCTGGATCTTATTGCAGAGATAAGAATTTGTGGCATATTACCACCACAGGACATTTATAAATTGTGACTATTCACTTGAGCACACATAAAAAGAATCAAATGTGGAATTTCATCTAAAGAACGACTTCAGATGGTAAAATCCAACTTAGTCCTGCTTCACTGATCTTAAGGGAGCCACAAGACCCATGTTCTCAGCTGGTTTTCCCTTAGTTTGAAGGAATGGGATTTTGGGGAGAGAACAGGATTTGTCTTCATTTGCATATCTTAAAAAAATAAATGAACAGTGATTTTGGCCTTTAAGCCTATGAATCTTTTGAAATAGGAAAAAATATTTTTAAAAAATTAGTTTCATTGAATTATAATTAACATACAATATTATATTAGTTTCATATGTAAAACATAGTGATTCATTATTTTTATACATTATGAAATGATTACCTCAGTCTAGTCTGTATCACTATACCATATTATTAATTGACTATATTCCCTACACTGTAGATTATATCCCTGTGACTTATTTTATAACTGGAACTTTGAACCTTTTTTTTTTTTTTTCAGTTGACACATGATGTTACATTAGTTGCAGGTATAACACATAGTGAGTCAACAACTATGTTATCCTATGATCACCACAAGTGTAACTATCTAACCTGTCACTATGTAACATTACAATATTATTGAAAATATTCCCTATGCTGTACCTTTTATTTCCATGATTTATTCATTCCATAACAGGAAAAAAAATATTTTCTAAAACTAAAGATTTATAGGGTACTGTAAATTACAACATTCATGTGTAGAAGTTATTACGGACCAGGCTCTATGAGATGTGCTATTTGGATTGTCTAATTCAGTTTTCATAATACTCCTAGTTAGATACTATTATTATTCCCATTTTATAGATGAAGAGATGAACAGCCAGAGAAACTAATCAATGATATAGGCTGTAAAGCTGAATGGCAGAGCTGAGAAGTGAACCTAATTCATGTATCACCAAAGATAGAATTTTAAAATATATCTGGGTGATGACTGACTGAGAGAAGTAGCATTATGCTATCCTTTTAATTTCCCTGACGATCCTTCATTGAAGAACTTATTGAAAAAATAATCATGTCTTGCACAGCAGTTTCCAGTCCATTGTACTCTTATTGAAGATAGGATCACCTGATGATTATTTTTCCGGGACTTCATGTGTTACATGATTTATGACACTCACTTGTTATCTTCTGCTAGAGGACAGTTGAGAGTGGTTAATTTCATTGGAATACTTACCCACTGTGCACACAGTATATATCAGGCTCTCACTATCTTGAGTTCCTTCATTTCCTGACCATGACTTGTCCCCCAAATGCCCATTACACCTCAGTGGGTGTGTGCATAGCCACTTTGAATTGGGTAATTTATTTTGACCACAGTTTTCTGGACTACAAATTGTGGATACTAAATGAACCTTCTTATGAGTTCATCATGATGATCCCATGGGATAATAAACATAAAATGCTGGGATGAGCACCTAAAATATACTAGCCAGTTGTAATAGCAGCAGAAGAAACCTGTGTAGAAATACTAGTGGTAATAGAAACAGTGGTATTTCTATGTAAAGTATCTGCTTTAGTATATTTTCTCCGATTCTAATTTTATTTTTGTTTTTTATTTTCTTGAATCTAGTTTTAAAAGGCAAAAAGAATCATGGAGCAAAAGTGAAAAAAATAAATATAAAAGAAGGGGGAAAAACTTATTTAAAGGGAGAGAGAACATGAAACAGTTTACTATAAATTTCTCACTGTTTGATAATCTTATTCAATCTGTTTCCCTAGGATGTCTTCAGGTACAGAAGTAAAGTAAGATTATAAACTGCTTAAAAATAGGGGTGAGAAAACGAGAGAAGACTTGTTCAAAACAAAGAAGTGGTTATACATATGATTTCACTCGTATGTGGAATTTAAGAAACAAAACGGGATCATAGGAGAAAAGAGGGAAAAATAAAATAAGACGAAATCAGAGAGGGAGAAAAACCATAAGAGACTCTTAACTATAGGAAACATAATGAGGGTTGCTGGAGGGGAGGGGGGTGAAGAGATGGGGTAACTGGGTGATGGGCATTAAGTAGGGCACATGATGTGATGAGCACTGGGTGTTATATGCAACTGATGGATCACTAAATTCAACCCCTGAAACTAATAATACACTATATGTTAACTAACTTAAATTTAAATAAAATTAAAATTAAAAAAATTATCCAAAATGGCTAACAATCAACAACAACAACAACAAAAGAAGTGGTTGCAAAAGAAAGTAGAACAGTATTGCTAGTCAACATGGAACTCAGGTGAATATATGATAATGAGAAGATAGTTTGAAATTCATGTGATTCCAGTGGAGTCATTCTGTTGAATAGCAATTTATGTCATGATTTTCAATTTTGAAAGAGCTTTTACATACATTGTCTCCTTTACTTTTTGCAACAAAATTAAGAGGTTGTATACCCATTTTATATAACCAAATTGAGGCTGAAAGCAGAAAATCACTTACCCAATACCAAAGAGGCAGAAGATATCAGAACCAAGGGATACAATATTTTCCTTCTGATTCATACTCAATTTTTTCTACATTATTTTGTTCCATATTGTTTCACACACCACCACTCATGTTATAGAGACTGCATGATTAATGAATCTTATTCTATATCTTTTCTATAATAGACCATTTCTTAAGCTCATAAAAAAATATGGGGTAAATTCACATTTAAGGTGAAATCTTTGCCAAATATTAAATGTTCTATGGTTATTCTTCTGAAAATCAATGAGTGTTTTCCAACTGTGACTTTTTTTTCATAAAGAGAACATTACATTAAATGTAGATTTAAATACATTAATCTACATTAAATGTAGATTTAAATACATTAATCTACATTAAATGTAGATTTAATGACTTAGATCTATAATCAAATAGATTTCAAAAACAGGTCAAATGATTCTTCACAAACCATTATCATGTATCTTATTTTTTAGATCCTATCAATGAAGGCTCTCCTGAAAAATGAAGTAGAAAACAGAATGTGCTTTAATGACTCATCAGCATATACTTTCAAATTTAAAATATCAACTGTGCGTGTGTGTATAAATATATACTTTTTATATTCATGCATTTTTAAAAATCCGTCCTTTTAGTCTATTATCAACTAGGAAACATTCTTTTTTGGTACCATCAGAAGTATCTACCAGAAGATACATTGCAGAACTTCTGTT
Source organism: Ursus arctos (assembly GCF_023065955.2). Taxonomy (NCBI): domain Eukaryota; kingdom Metazoa; phylum Chordata; class Mammalia; order Carnivora; family Ursidae; genus Ursus; species Ursus arctos. Next base: position 35,926,452 of record NW_026623111.1, on the reverse strand, counting down.
GTAAGCATCATAGACATACCTATGAAACTGCTTTGCAAATCTAAGCTTTTGCTAGTGACTTTCAAATTAAATTATAATTTTCAAAATTCTACTGCATTCTTACATTTCTTTTGTTTGCATGTGATAGCAATAAGCTAAAATATCTGCCTTGCTTTGGGAGTTTCATGAATTTTAAGAAACCAATGTGTCTATATTTTCTTATGAAAATAAGTCTAATATTAAAAGAGGTGTTAATTGAAAAATTAATCTGTGTGACTAATCTCAGAAATCATAGCCTGACAGGTGCATCCCTTTTTCTCAAAGACATCAAGCATTATTTAATGCTTCTTTATGTGAGTTTTGGTAAATTAGTAGTTAATATACCTGCTGACACTGGGGGTAAATTCCCTCTCAGATGGCCATTTCCAATGCTATATTTTCTTCAGAGTGGTGATAACTTGTTTCTTGAAGTGTCAACACTGGCCACACACTAATTAGAAAAGGTGCTTCTCAATTGTATTTTCCTCCTTGTGACTGTTAAAATGTGCAAATATATGTATATATATATTCCTCAGATTTATTCCTAAACATTTCTTGGTCATCTTATTGTTATATGAAATGATAAGTATGATAGACTTTTAAAAAATTACTTACAGGCCTGTAATCAATTAAGTCAACCTGACAACTGTTTTTGTTCTAATCTTATTCACATGATTACAAAATTTAAATAGCTGTAATTACGGATAGCTTTCTACTAGGTTGTTAGGTTTCTGATATTTTGAATAATTCAGCTGTCAAATGAATATAAAAATGAAAATTTAAAAACAAGTTCCAGCGAAATAATTAAATAAAGATCATTTTGGGCTTGTATGTGGTAATTCTTTAAAAATAAATACATGAAGTCAAATAAATCTAATTAGACCCTAGACTGGTTGCTTCATTTGAACTTTATATGTCTAGCAGCTATACTCTGGCATGATTTACCATGTGAAAATATAAGGCTTCTTTATTTTCAAAATAAAAATATAATTAAATATCATCACTCAGTAAAACTATAAATGCAGCCATAGCTATAGTAACAATAAAATAAGCAGACAGAATACTAATGAATCCATTTTATAGCAAAGTGGAATGAGAATTCCCAAGTGACCACACAGCCAGAGTGAGCTGTATATCTCAGCTAGCATTTCAGCAGGTCAATCAATCATTAATTAACTTTTTTTATCCTAACAGAGAAGTCCTCTTCTGTTGATAAACATCTCAAGAGAATCCCTTTTCAAACTGACAGAATGCCAAGTATCCAAACAGATTATCTGAAGCCAATATTCAGAGGTTTTCATCTGAGATGCAGAATGCATTTTAAACATCATATTTAGTATGAGTATGTCATCCCACCCTAAAAACATTTGTTGCCTAGGTAGTCGAGTCTTGTCAATCAGAGTGAAAACCTAGAACAGAACGTTAACGATTTCAGTATATGCCTTTTCCTAAATTTTCCACAGTTTTCTTTTCTTCCTCAGGTGCCACCAAAGGCTAAGATAGAGATTTAATAGCATGTGCAACATACCTAAGCCTCCTGAATCTCAAGTTTTCCTACAAATCCTTTAGTAATCCGTTTCCACAAAGAAATAAGTTTCTTAGTTTCCTCCCTGCTTTGAATTTTTCTTGTTCTGAGTTCCCAAAGGTTCACCAATTAATTTACGGTAAAGAATAACAGCCCAGTTATTAAGAGCACGAAGTTTGGAGCTAGATCTTGATTGAAACCCCTGTTCTTCTCCTTATTAGCTAGATAACTTCAGGTGAGCATGGCAGATGTCACTGTTCTCCAATGATAAGTGGTTCTTTTCTTCTGCTAAACAATAAGAGAAGATTGTGCTTCTTGCCCTCGAGCATAGGAATAAACTTGTGTCTATGTTTGGCTAATGAAATGTGGCAGACATGGTATGTACTACTTCTGAGCGAGGGAATTTAAGGACCAGTGTCCGACTCTTCAGGGGACCATATGTTTGGGAAGCTACAGGCTTTGGAATTTCCCTTAGCCTGAATAATTGGATTGCCATACCACAGGCAACTGCCCTGCAGAATCACCAGGACATGCAGCATTTTTTATTAAGCAAGACAATAAGCTTTTATTGTGTTAAGGTACTTGAATTTTAGGGTTACTTGTTATCACAACATAGCCTTGCCTGACCTGATAGACACAGTAAGTTTATTCAAATTTTCTAGTCTCCATTTTCTCCTGTAAAATGATGAAAATAAGACTTAACCCTCACAGGGATATTTTAATAGGCTATTAATTTGAAAATGTATACTTAAAATACTTAGAAGAATAATTTCCCTAAGGGGTTGAAAGTAGTTATCTTACTATTATTATATATCATAATACATACACAGCTTCAAGATGGAGGCTCTAATATTCTTTGAATATTAGAAATAGCCTAAATTTTTGAGCTCTATCTTGATGATATAATACATAGAAGTAATACTTATGTTGTGCTTTGAATTCTGAACTATCCTTCAGCCCTATTGATGCTAATATTTTTAATAAATAAAATTTGGCTTAGCCTGCTGGAAATATTGATTGATCCATTGACCCACTAACTCAACCAATGCAACTGAATACTAATTATGTGCCAGTAAGTTCCAGGAGCCTTATCAAATTTATTTCTGCTGTTGAAAAAAATTCTACTGTGCTACCTCTGTTTCCCCAAATAAAAACTCAGGGCAGTAAAATTTAACTTCTACCCATTTCCTGGGAAAGTCATGATAGCAGTAAGTGAGGATTACAGTGAAAGGGAAACACCTACTGTGATTATAAAAACAAAATGCTTATAAGAAATGGAAAATTGGGAGGAAATGGTTAAGTCAGATGCTAACATACAAGAAATCATACAAATTTCAAAATGTATTATTGTCAAAGAGTTAGAAGAATTAAAATGCTAAAGATAAGAAAAGGATTAATATGCATGGCACATAACTTCAGGTTTTTGCTTTAGTCCACATGTTTTTGATTTACCTATTTTCTCCAGGTTCTGGACATATGAGAGATTTGGTCAAAATGAATTTAAGATCCATGTCAGTCTTAAAATAGAGTACGTTGTTCCAGATCATAAACATAAAAGAGAAGCAGGGTGTGGATGTATGGAAAGGAGAAATATAAGATCCGTGTCCAGGGAGTAGAATCATATAAGAAGAAATGAACAGGAGTGGTGATTATATAATTCTCCATATATCTCTTTAAGTCTTTATAGACATAGATATATCAAGAGTATCAGTCAACTATTTTTACAATAATATTGTACAATAAACTACCTCAAAACTCAGTAGCACACATTAAGTATTATAACATTTTAGTTTCTGGGAGAGGCTCCTTTTCAAACTGCAATTTGAAGACTCTAATGGATTTTGACTGGTGAGGGCTGTATTCAGCTGGGCTTGGCTCTGAACTATGGATTTGGTCCAAGTTGGCTTCAAACATTAATCATTTTACATCAGAGGCTATTCAAGGCAAGCTTGTTTGTTTGTTTGTTCTAAAGGCTGAGATTGCAAGCTTCCACGAGGTGAATGGAAACACGCAATGCCTCTTCTTAAGGCCAAGTTTCCAAATTTGGACATGTCACTTCCATTGACTGTGAAAGGAAAATCACATGGTCAAGTGCAACATCAATGAATTAGAGTACTGTCCTCCTTCCATGTTAAGGGAGGGTGTGAATATTTGCTGAAAAAGAATATAATCTACCACAACCAGAAAAACTATTATCTAAGTGTGCCACCGCATATATATATCAAAGCATATATTCAATTTAGCTCAAAAGAAAAAAAAGAGTGAACAGATGGGGAAGTCTTAGAGAGTCCTTTGGTGCCAGCAGAAAGTTAAGACATTTACCTCAGTTTCTCTACCTAACTTCCATAAGAATCCTAAACTAGTTCTGTTTCCCTGCACTGTGCAGCCATTATTGAATCAGCTTGGGAAGTCTGCCCTGCTCTCACCAGAAATCCTCATTGTGGTACTTTTCTGTATCTTCCTGGTGCATCTGTATCATCTTCAGTCTTGACATCCAAACAAAATTTTAAATGTGAGTCTATCCTGTCTCAGTGGATTATAACAGGTAGTTTCTCAAAGTACATTCCAAGGACCATTTGGGAATTTGATAAAAATTCATATAATTGAGCCCTACTCTAAACCCAATAAATGACCTCTAAATTCTGGATTATAAAAAAGCACCGTTAATGATTTTAATACTGACAATAAAGTTAGAGAAATCTTGCTGAAATATTAGAGTACATCTAATCTGTCTCCTGTCCTTCATTTTCACATATTATCTCTCATTCAGGATAAGGTATAGTCAATGTCCTTGTGTTGATGAATGGTATAAAACTTCTTCAATTTCAGCATATAGTTTACTTCCCGGGGGTGGCCAGGCCTGGCTACCAAAGCACAGTGTGATACTATCCTACTTTACTTCTCTGTATTGCAGTTATTACTCTTTCATATTTTTCTTGCATACTTATTTTTTCATTTGCCTCCATTCCCCCCGCCTCCCCCCATGAATACAGGTTTTAAGAGAGCTGAGGCTTTCATTGTCTAATTCATTTCTCTATCTCCAGGACCAAAAACGATGCCTAAAACATGGTCAGCCCTCAGTCAATATTGATATTAGATAAATGAATAAATAAATAAGGCAAGTAAAACCCCATTTTTAAATATTACTATTTCAGAGTAGATTCTTGAAACTCACACAAAGAAAGATAAGGTTGAAGGGATTTTATAAGGTCTAATTATTTGATCAAGATGAGTTCTTTAGAGTTCCAAATAGCCTATGAAAGTAAAGGAATTCAAACATGAAGTTAATTATAAAGTATGTTGATGAGAATGCATGACAAACTAAGCTTTTTTAACCTATGGTAAAATAAAATTTAACCAGTTAGAAAGAGGAGAAACTATTAAGTTTCTCCAGATAATAGATTGTTAGAGCTCTGATTCATGGGGCTGACTCCGGAGGAACCAGCATCAGCATCAGGGATAAAGCAGCCTTCAACCAAAATACAATCTTTTGTCAGTACCAATAGTTGAATGGCAGCAGGCTTAGCCCCTACAGAAACTCCAGTCCTCCCTCAAAGAAATACCATATACACACCTAGGCATCGACAGCCACCAGCATCACATCCATATAAAAATCCTCCAATGCGATTATCTACAGTAGTGACACCTACCTGTGTCCCAAAATATTGCTTAGTGCCATCCAAAATTCCCATTTCAACTTCTCTTCTTTCATTGACCCAAGCAAGTATATATTCCTGGATACTGAATTTGAAGTCTAGATCCTTAGGAGGGTGTCTGCTAAGGGACTTAATGAACAGGGGACTTAATGGAACTACTTTAAGATCTTTACCAAACCTTTGAAAACAGTGAAATCCCACCTCTACCCATCCTGCACATCTGCCATAATTAGAAAAATAACATAGAAACAGATCCACTCCATTATATATTGAAGAGTTTCATGCTCTCACGTCTAGATGCTAAACATTTTGAGCACACGTAAGTCCAAAGAAACAAGTCTTTGATTCTAGCTTTCTTGGTAAATGCTAGCAGAGTAAAGGCATATAAACTTGCCAAGATAAAATGACTCACTCAAAATTCAGTGATATAAACAACACCAAAGGGAAAATATGATTTGTGGATTCAGTGAGGGAAACAGGAAAGGAATAAGTAGTATAATAAAAAAAAATTAAAACAGCATGCAAACCAACAGAAACATAGGACAATGCAGAATAGCACAAACAAGTTTAAAGTATACCGATGTAAGGAATCAGCCACAACATAATTTTGAATTTGCTAAGAACAGCGTCATATAAATCAGGGTTGTTATAATTAAGATTTTCAGTATGCAATTTCTATAAATATGAGTTGGGTTTGAATATATTTTCGTGGCAATAAGGGACTTTTACTGCAAACTTGCTTATCTCATACTATTAATTATACTGCCATCTAATATTATTTTTTATACCAGTAATGGTAAGAATGAATTCCATAAAGAAGGGGTAAATATTAGGTAGTATAAATTTATTCAAAAACAATATTGGTGGTAAGCAATTAATTATCTCACCTCTACCCTGAACTTGGAAGCATGTTGTTTGTTCTTCCATGTCACCTTAAACCAATACATATTTAGGTCTTAAGCAAAGTTATGCTATGTTTTTGACATTTTGGGGGCAAAATCTTTGTCAGCAAAAGACTTAACATTAATAACAAAGCTGAGCAATCTTTTTAGGAAAATTTTTTTTAATATTAATTTTATAAATGGAATTAAACCAACTTGAATGCATTCCTATTTATTCTGACAAACTCCAAAACTTGATATTTGGGAACATCCCAGATATGTTGTTATAAGCTTGCCTTGTATGTGGAGGTCACAATGAAAAATTTTAAAAATCCATAATCTTACCACTTAGAATTGCTGATAATTATCTCCGTGATCTAACTTCTGGTCCACAGAAAACTCAAATGCAAGAAATATAGGAAAATACTGAGCATCTTTTGTTTAAATTACTCAGCAAATCTGATGAAGCAATTCTCAGTTTTCACCAGGTTAAAGAATTTAACTGAGCCCACAGAAACTTTTAATCCCAGCGCAGACCAAGTAGTTCACTTTAAGCATTCTCCAGTTTCCCCTCGCTGGCATGAGACAACAATGTAAGCCCAAGCCTCAGAATTACTTTCTCTCAGCCACCTGTCCCTCTACTCAATAACAATGGCACATCTCCCTACCCAATTTCACTCCTGTTTTTATTGCCTATACTTCTCAGCTTCATTTTTAACTTCTTAAAATGTATTTATTTACTGCCTGATTACAATAACAAGAGTTAAAATATATTTACAACAGCGACAACTTCTGTTTCAAATATATTGAAACACAAATTATTACATTTCTCAAAATACATACAGGAATCAATTTGAATATAATGAAATTTTACATGAGGGAGTTTGTGATTTCTGTATTGAAGAAGAATTTCTAGGGTGGTGCATAAGCACAGACTTAAAACAAAACCTCTGAAACTAGAAATCAGCATCCCACATCAATCTAACATGTTATAAATAAATATATATGATAGTGAAGAAGAATCTGAGAACATAGGAAAAAAGAACTTATGTCTCAGCCAGATAAATAGATGACCCTCTCAGCCGTACTGTTTATACAAATTACTTAGCTACAAAAGATCAAGTGATTCATATAAAAACCCACCACAGAACTTACAGTTGCTAAATGTATTTATATTAAACTGCATAGAAAAATATTCCATCTATATTGTTGGGTAACGCATTTTCAACTATTTTTATTTTGGGGGTATGTAAAATTCCAACTTAAATATAGGGCTCTCCTCCATTTCCTGCATTACAGATACATTTATGAACTTGAACGATCTTACCTGATTAATGCAATCAAGTGTGATACCCAGGATAAGGAAGCTCAATAAACTTCTCCTCCTGAACAATATATTACAGGATCCATATAAAGCCATGTAAGTATACTGACTTTCAAAACCACTTACTATAGTATAAACAGACTACTTAAAAGCTATAATAACCTATGGACTTCGTCCCCCCGTAGATAGTGAGGCATTTTAGCCAAAAACTGATCTGAGTTGATACCATTGTGTCCTCAACACTTACAATAGTCTGGTATGTAGTGATGCTCCCTATATGTTTGTTGAAAGAATAACTAAATTAATGAAAATGTATAGTTCCTCAACTGCCAAGCAGCTTTAATATAAAGAGAATATCAAACAAGTCAAATTTTGATGCTTTGGCAAAATAAAATTCTTATTGGCTTTTGATTTGCTTGAATACCATATAAATTGTTTGTCATTTTAAAGAGGAAAATGGCAGTTTCAAATTACCAGTCTCTAGAGAAACTGATTTAAAGAATTTTATCCAGGTGGAATTCTAAAGCAACACATTAAAATACCTCAATGGTAGAAATATAATTAAAAACTGGTATTACCTTCTGTGTTTAACATACCTTAGGGAATTCTAAGCAATAAGCTTGTTAAGGATAAACAAGGCCTAGCATCTACTGGGATTAGAGACTGTCATCAATTTTCTACAAAGAAAAAGAAAAAAGTATTCACCTCTGATAATTTATACAAATAATTTATACAACTTATTGTATGCTTCATATTATAAAAAATATGAAAAACAAATGAAAAAAGTTCTCTGCAATATTTGTATCTTATCATAAATAAATAGCTCCCCAGTGCTTGAATAGTCATTTCTTTATATTGTGTGAATTACTTCAGTATCTGCATGGCAAATGTACTCTGTTTCCAAATCCAAAAAGCTAATGACTGGCAAAAGACCTTAAAGGCACCATTTACATTTTCAATGACATTTTGTTTGACTTAATGTGGCTGAATTTATGGAATTTACTCAAGGGTCAGAAATGTCTAATGGACACAGTGAACAGAATGACTACCAGATAATCTCCGATCTCAACTCTATGTAAAATTTACTCTGAATTTAAAATGTATTCAAAATAACACTGAAGATTGCTTTTGTTATGTTCAATCCATTATTACATTAGATAACCAGCAGTTTTGAGTTCTGTATTTGCAGAGCAAATAACATTTTAATTGCAGAGAAAGCTTTTAAAAATATACTCTAATGATGCAATAACAAGCCCACAAAAAAGCCAATAACAATGAGCAAAATATTTGAATAGTCACCTTACAAAATATGATGTACAAACGACTAATAAGCACGTAAAAAGATGATCAGCATTATTAGTTTTCATGGAAATATAAATTAGAACCAAAATGAAATGCTATTAGAATGTCTAACATTAGAACAGCTAACTATATCACATGTCGGCAGTATATAAAACAGCTGGAACTCGCTCATACATTGCTGCTAAAGATTGTGCGCGTAGGAGGGGGGAGGGGCAGATGGAAGTCCTGCCATTTAAACAATATGGATGAACCTGGATAATATAATGCTATGTGAAAAAAGGCTATTAAGGAAAAATAAATACTGTATGGTACCACTCATGTGGAATCTAAAAAAAAAAAAAAAAAGTCACAGAAACAGAAAGAATGGTGGTTGTCATGGGCTAGGGAAGTGGGGGAAATTGAGAGAAACTGGTCAAAGGGCACAAATTTTCAGTTATGAGATGAGTTAGGAGGATCTAATATACACTGTAGTGATACTGTATCATACTTGAAATTGCTAAGAAAGTCGACCTTAAACATTTTCACCAAACCTAACAAACTATGGGGGTTATGAATGTGTTAACCTGACTGTGAAAATCACTTCCCAATATTTACATACATCAAATCATCTCATACTCCCTAATGGGGATGTGACATTTGAATTTCCACCATTATAAGGTTCCATCTTACACACTGTAAGTAGATTAGCTTGTTTTTTTAAAAAGTCACTCCCTCTTTACCTTGACTTTTAAAGATTTGCTTTAAAAAAAAAAAAAAGCTTCATTCTGTTTTAGCTGTATTAAAAAAAAAATACATGGATACAATTTTTGATTTATTCACCTGCCATACCTTACAAGCTAGAAATTTAGGAAGTGAGCAGAAGATCCCCGGATTTAGAGAGTCCGGGGAGCACTAGTAATCTGTAAGAGAGAACTCCAAGAAGACTGGTGAAAATCCCTCTGCCAGCCAGTTTTCCCTTTTTATGGGAGACACATTTGCTATGGCATTTCTCTACATAAATTTAAATATGGTATTTTATTTTAGTAAAGGTCAGGAATCCCTGGCAAGAGATGTCCTGAGAGTAACAACTTATGAACATTTACATACATCTCGATGATGTTTTGACTTCAGAGCACAGCTGGGCATGTAAAGCAGTGATTAAGACTTTTTTTTAAATATACTATTGTAAGTGGGTGACAGGCAATTATCAAAGATGGAAAGAGATATAAAATGTTGAAACAATTTGAACAAGGGCACAAAAGTGGCAAATGAAGGACAGTTTCCATCTGATTTTAGAACCTGTGCTTGTATTCACTAAAAAGCACCACCTGGCAACTTAAATAATTTTGCACACTATTTTTTTATATCATACACAAATATAGTAATATTTAGAGTTATCTGTATTTACTAAATGACTTATATTGCTTTGTATGCTGTCCTTGGGTTAAGTTAGACTTGGTACGTGTGTATATTTCTCTCATTATATGCAATCAGTGGGTCAGAGATCAGTCTTACATGTTTATTGCAACATTTCTCCCATTTTAATTTGCTTCTTTGTATCTATGCAAACGAAATAAAATTTGGGGCAGCAACAATCTACAATAATAAAAACTAATAAAGGACAAATGAAAACAAGTTCTAACAGGTTCTAGCCTCCATATACGCATATCCATAGTACTTACATATACATATAATTTATGTATGTATATATAATATATAAATACATATTTTAAGAGAAATCATTCAGTGAAGGTTTACTAGACAGCAGTCTGCTACTGGCTTCTTTTGTTTTACTTCTCCAGCTTTATTGAGATCATTATAATTGACATATAACATTGTGGGGTGTCTAACTGGCTCAGTCAGTTAAGAATCAGCCTCTTGATTTCTGCTCAGGTCCTGATCTCAGGGTCATGGGATCGAGCCCCATGCTGGGCTCTGTGCTGAGCAGAGAGCTTCCTTAAGATGCTCTCTCCTTCTGCCCTTTTACTCCCCACCCCCATTCACACTCTCTCTCTCTTAAAATAAAATAAAATAAAATTAAATAATTAAATTAAAACATTGTGTAAGTTTAAGGGGTACAAAGTGATGATTTTGTAAAGTATACATTGTGAAATGATTATCACAATAGGGTTGGTTAACACATCTACCATCTCACATAACTACCTTTTGCGTGTGTGGTGAGAATTTTTAAGATGTACTCTCTTAGCAACAGCCAAATATACAATAGAGTATTGTTAACTACATTCACCATGCTGCAATTTACATCCTCAGAATTTACATATCTGTATGCTGTGATCACCTATGCGATCACCTATGCCCATTTCCCCCATGGAAGGACATCTTATTCAGCCATCTTGCTGACACTGTTTTGTTTTCCTTTTTGCTTTTGTTTTAAGATTTATTTATTTTAGAGAGACAGAGCATGAGCGGGGGCGGGGGGAGAGGGAGAGGGAGAGAGAGAATCCCAAGCAGACTCCGAACGGAGCACAGAGCCTAAAACAGGGCTCAAACTCAGGACTCTGAGATCAGGACCTGAGCCAAAATCCCAAGTCTGATGCTCAACCAAATGAGCCACCCAGGCACCACTTGTTGCCACTATTCTATCCTTCCTGTATATATTTCATTAAACAGTTGACATCTTAAAGCAAATTTGAGAACTACGTCTAAGATAGAACATTAAATTCAGTTAATATTAAATTGAAAAATTTTGAAATTAATAATAACAAGAAGAATTTTATTAAGTTTTTGAGAATTTCATTACCAAAGAAACCGTAAGCCAAAACAAGTTGTTACCAATTCTGACTTGAAATGATCTCTGGCACACTAAGTTTACCTGACCAGTAAAATGACTTTTAGGCTGAGATCCGTCAAGAAGAGCATAATCTCCAACATTCATTTTAAAAATGTCACGGAGCATAACGAACAAAAAGTATCCCCTGGAAGACAGTAACGAAATACAGAGAAAAAAGAGAATTCCTCCCAAAGATAATGACTGCTCTACAAGAATCTAGGATTGCTATGGACCAGTTAATTTAAAATGTTTTCCATTCCTCCCATTTACAAGTGAAGTTTTAATTTTTGTTTCCTGCCCCCATCACAACATTGTGAGTTCACTGTTAGGTGGAGGGGATTCCAAAAACGTGGAAACTTATTAGAAATAGGACACATTACCTAATAATATCTATAAGAGAAATCTCTCTAGAAATAATACTAATTTTTGAGTAGGAAAGGAAATTCTTCAACAGGAATTAACTTTTTAGTAATATTAATTTTTGATGTGTTGAGTTTTTCTGATAAATTACTCAATAATCCAACAAATAAAATATATTGAGAAGCCACATGTTAGTCAATCACTGCATTATGTATCAACATTTCCAGTCTTAGGTTCTTAAGTTTTCCTTTAATGTTCTTCCATTTTAATCCCTTGACCTCACGATGCCTGGCATGTATGAATTCCCTACTACTCTTGAGCATTCAGACTTATTGATGAACTCATTACAGATGTATTTCATTTGATTCACTTATCAAAGCCAATACTAAGATCAACTGAAACCTCAGATGGAGCTTTACCAAAATTATAAGGCAAACAACAAAAGGAAACTTACATGAAATCATACGATATATTGGCTAGTTTACTTGAAAGAACTAAAACATCTCAGCTCTGGGAATGCATTATCCTTATTCGCTATCTATACCCTACATTAGATACTATCTATTGTTTACTATCCTGGTGTTAAGTGCCTAATATTATGTTGCCACATAAATCAGTTAGGGTTGATTGAATGTATTCTCTAATTAGTTCCCAAGAGCCATCTCAAACAAGAAGGGAGAGTTATAGACACTGACACAGTGCTTGCAGCCACTGAAGGTATTATCGTGTTTCACTGAAATTACACTCATCAACAGAGTCAATGTTCTGGGGCATTAAAAAGAGGAAGTTTACTTATTGTCTGTAGTATAAGTGGACAGCACAAAGAGACAAGCAGGTGAGTGCTGTGGGCTAAACAATACTGTTAACTCAGACAAGGGAACAAAAATAGACATATGTCAGGAACATCCATCTTTATAGATTATAATATTTCCTAAAAAACAAAGTATAGGAACATTAAAATATTGTGGCAATTTTAAGAATATATATAGAAATACTTTTATTTTTTTCATTTTTTGTAAAAAATTTATTTATTTGAGGAGGGGGGAGGGGCAGAGAGAGAGGAGAGAAAGAATCTCAAGCCGACTCTGTGCTAAGCACAGAGCCCAAAAGGGTGCTCAGTCTCACAACCCTAAGATCATGACCTGAGCTGACATCAAGAGTCGGTCACTTAACCAACTGATCCATCCAGGCACCCTTAGAAACACTTTTAAGATATGCATATTCTTTGGATATCTCTTACCATTCTTGGAATATATCCAAAGAATGTAATTAGAATAATGCATCAAGTTTTTTGTACATAGTGGCTCGTTGCAAAGTAGGTATTGTTATTTCAAAAATTTGAACTCAAACAGGTGATTGTTTAAAGAAAAACAATCATGCCCTAGGGTGGTTTGCAGATATTAATTATCACTTCATAAAAGTTAACTTAATATTTATTATTGATGACATATACTCTTAAATATTTTGAAACAGTAATTCTTTATGAAATTACAGATATGAAATCAAGTATAATAGCTACCTGTTTTCCCTGTTTCTCAGTTAATCAAAAACTATGGTTCAATACTACATAATGGAACTGTATTAATTAGCTAACAGTGTTAAGAATTCTTACTTGTTGCTGACAGAACAGAAACTAGTTATGGATAAATGAAAATACACTGTAATTGGTTTTATCCTTCCTGTGCATTTTCTTTTTCTTTTCTTTTCCTTTTTTTTTTTTTTAAGATTTCATTTATTTATTTGACAGAGAGAGAGACAGCATAAGTACAGGGCGCCTCAGGCAGAGGCAGAGGTAGAAGCAGGCTTCCCAATGACTGGGGAGCCCAATGCCGGGCTCTATCACAGGACCCTGGGATCAAGACCTGAGCCAAAGACAAACGCTTAAACAACTGAGCCACCTAGGTGCCCTGTTCCTGTGCATTTTCAATAAAATAGAGGCTTTTTTGAGATAACAATGTCACTTGGCCACGTTACTAGATGTTTCTTTTTGCAAATCTAATACAAGGTCTGACATATGGTAAGAATCCAATAGTTTTCTGTTGCATATGGAACACCAAGAAACTTTTAAGAAAACAAGCATAAGCTTAGAAAAACACTGAATTTTCAATGTTATTTAATATATTCAACCTATGAACTGTGGTATTCAGCCTCTAAATGTGAAATGCTATCATGTGAAAGATCCATTAGAGAACTTTCAATATTGTTCTTAGAATAAAGATGCATTTATAAATTTACTTGTGTCTGTGTTGTTCTTTAAAGTAAAAACTTCACAAAATTATAATCTAGTATTGCATAAGCAGATATTATCCAATAAGGATAAAGAATATGTACACTTTCACCGAGTCTTCCAGAAATTCATTGTCATAAATACTTGAAATAATGAAGAATATTCAATCTATAAAAATAGGGCAACAAAACAAGAATCCAAGGGCATTCTGATTCATAATGTTAGTGATACAGAAATAATGGTATTGAAACTTGTACAAGTGAGTCAAAGGACACCGATGAGAAGAGTTAATAATAAGGTAATTTTCTACTCAATGTTCATTTTCTGTCTCAGCCTTTCATGCGCAAATTCTTTTTACAGAAAAAGTAAAAAGCTTTTACAGCTTTTGAGTTTAGCTTAGGAAGGCATGAAGCAACGAATTTTAAACTCAGCCTTTGGAAAAAAAGAGAGAAATGAAAACAAATATGCTAGAACTGGAATTCTCTTCCAAGAAAAGCTTCAGAGCCAACATGGCTATCGATGCCCCATCAGTAATGCATCATTTCCCACCTAGATCTGCACTTGGTCATGATGTTTGGTAACTATAGCATAATTATCTTGTATCATAGGAACATAGCATGTATCATAGGAAATATAATATAATTTAAAATAAGAGGAAGGCAGAAAATACATTTTAGAAGCATTTCTATCAAAATGGAATTCTGGAAGTCCTGGAATATAAATAGTTAAACACCAACTAACAAGCTGTTCATCAAGTTGTTTTGATAGTACAAGATAGCAAGAGCACACAAGTATAATTACAATTGTGCTTTTATTGTTAGCACAAGGTTGAATTTTTCAAATGGGTCTTGTGTATCATAATATTTCATATTCTGAATCTGAATACTTATACATTGAAAAATCAGTTAACAATGAAAGTTGAGGCAAAAGATAAATTATTTTTCCAACATTATGCCTGCTTCCTTAAAATTATAGCTTTAAATATTATCAATTTGGGCAAGTCTAATAATCAGAATTATTTATTCTTCAGGGATTGTAGGTTGATAAAGTTTAATGCCTATTAGTAAATTATGACAAACCTGCCTTTTAAAAGACATCCTACACCTCTTATGCAGCAATATATATGCCACTGTATAGTTTTACTGAACAATAGTTCATTTTTGTCTTTGGTGGCCAGAACACAGAGATTAGAAGAGAAAACTGCAAATTTTGTGTTTCTCCATGTTGTAAAGTAGAATTTTAAAGGTCAGATACTCATTTTCATTATACCATAAACTGTTGAGTAAGACTAAAGCAGTTAGGACTGCGCTGCAGAAACCTTGCCACATGGTTCCTTTCAAGAAAGAGATTCTTCCAAGGTTTCTTTCCAAGAAAGAAATTTACAACACTTCACATATCTCACAGCATTGGTAAGACACATCATTATTTCATGTACTACTAAGAAATATAAACACACTGCCAGTTCCAAGTGGGGAGAAATGCACTTAGAATTGATGACATACAGTATTCCAATATATCCCATTGCTTACAAATGGGCTGCAAGAGCTGGAGGAGCTTCCCAGGAAACCACCACCCCTCAAAAGCATCCTGCCTCTGCCCAGGAGAACTATAGTTACCAATCAGAAAACTGGTAAATATAGCACCACACTCCATCTTCCATTATTGGGTAAATGCCACCCTGACTGCAGAAAGCTATGGAATCATTGAAGTGGTAAATGCAGGCCTGTGAATTCCTTTGCCACATAATGTGCCAGAAAAATGGATGCTTGTTGCTTCTTCTTTCCCTATTTCCCTCATTTTGGAATTCAAGTCTCCCTGTAGTGGATGTGATTCTCAGACCTAACACACATCTGGAAAACTCACTGCAAAGGAACTTGGGATATAGAATTCTAGTTGTCCATCTTCTACAATACAGAAAGAAACACATAGAAGGTTAGAGATTAAAATGGGCATTGCATGAGCCATATTCCACACCTTCCACTTCATTTTTACCATCATGTAGCTGATAGATTGCTGGTACTTTCTGAGTTCTTGTGGAGGTAAGGGTAGAGATAGGATTCAGTACTACTATCAAAAGCAGAAAAAAAATGTTAGTTTTATGTCCATGTTAAGCTTTCAGATATTAAGTTAAATGATCTCAGAGTAATAATATTTTATACGTATAACAGGCTTTTTAACTTCTATCACATTCATGCTCTAGCAAATCAGAGATTTTTTTCCTTAGCTTTTTAAAAATGTTGAATGATCTGCCACACTATTTAAAAGACAGTGGTAGACACTATTGCGTAATTAGAAGCACCTGTGATATGCCAAAAATTGTCCTTCTGGGCCAATGCTTTATAAGAGAGAATATTTTAGTCAGTGTTAATACTTTAGAATTCTTTCCTGGTACAAGCCATTTCAAAAAACTTCAGAGTCTATAATTGCTACTTTACAATACTGTCATTATAGCCCCCAGCAAGAATCCTCCCACCTCAGTTTTCATTAGTGGAAGAATCTGGATAAGAAGGGAGGAGTAGAATCAAAGAGGGAGAGGAAACAGACTGTAAAGATAAAGCTAGTGGCAAATAAGTTCTCCAACCGAATCTTTTAAAACTTCTTTTGTTCTTGCCTTCTTCTGAAAACTCAAATGAATTCTCTGAATGTGATAAATGGTTATTATTGTTGCTGGATTCTCATATGGATTCTCATTGGTATATTTATTTATAATAACTTCATAAAATGTGCCATAAACCATAATTACCTACCATAAACTCATAAAATGTAGATTAAGAGCATATTAATCTATTAATATGCATCTATTTTTACCACTAATCTCTCAAGTTTTACAATAAAAAATGGTCAAAACTCGGAAGTTATCCCCTTGTAGCTGTTAAGAATCTCATCTGTGGGCCCAGACTGACTGGATCTCAGTCCTGTATCAGCCACTTTCTCTCTGAGTGACCGAAGGTAAACTTTATTTGCTTCATAGA
Organism: Ursus arctos; assembly: GCF_023065955.2. Classification (NCBI taxonomy): domain Eukaryota; kingdom Metazoa; phylum Chordata; class Mammalia; order Carnivora; family Ursidae; genus Ursus; species Ursus arctos. The sequence continues at coordinate 35,909,417 of NW_026623111.1, read as the reverse complement.
ACTTAAGCTTAATGGCAGATACAGATATTCTAACAGAGGGTTACAAGAGTATGAGTGATTTGAAAGGGGGAGCACAAAGGGCACTGTTGGCAGATACAAGGTATGGTTGAATGAAATGTATTTTAAGGTAAAAGGCAAAAAAAAAATTCAGCCAATCATCCGGAACTTGATCAAAATTCAAATTTTGGATATTCTCTGAGGACTAACTCATGCTATGTGCATGACATGACATTAAGGTAGGCACCATGCCAAACAGACTTTCTGCCAAGAAGTCCTCATTATATTAAACCCAAATGTCTCTTCTGCTATATTCACTTCATTTCCTTTGGTATAGACTTTGGATGCAGAACAGGATGTTAGCACTGGCAAAATGGAAAAGAAGTCACGATCCAACTTTATTTCTCAAACACTATGATAATCCATCCTTTTAAAAGTAATTTTTGGGGTTTATGGAACCAAATTTTTAAAGTAGCAGAGAAAAAGAAGAAAATTAATTTGCCTGCAGGGAAAATAACCATGGGAAAATGGACATTTTAACCTACACACGTTAACTATAAAAAAGGTCATTAAATTTGAAAACTCCCAGTGAATCTATAACTGGCAATAATGCAAGCTCTCTGGGCTATCAGTGAGGTGTTTTTTGTTTGTTTGTTTGTTTGTTTTATGTTTTAAAAGGCATTGAACTTTAAGAACAAACTACCCTCTTTCTTCCACCTAGTAGATTTGAGAACAAATGCCCTTAGGTACAAATATAATTAGGTCTACATATAAGAGGGTCATTTTCAAATCTCTCACATTGAAAGGAAAAGAGCATCAGTAAAGAGAATTGCTCCATTCATATCCAAAGGGCCTCAGAAGTATAAGAAAGCAACTAAAATTATTGTTATACACAGTAATGTGACTCTCTCTCCCCAGAAATAGAGAGGATGATGAAAGATAAGAAAGTGGTACTCATATGGGTAATGTTGAATAACAAAGAATACATTCTGGCTAGTTAAAACCAAAAGAGATGGTTTATAGAACCACTGGGTGTGCTGGGAAGACAAACAAACAAACAAACAGAATCAAGATTGTGCTTTCAGAAAAGACTACCAAAGGCACAACAGAGAATGAGCCACCAAAGGAACCACTTCTTCTAGGGTAAGGAAGCCACCTACTGAATTGAGAGACTAACCTTAGAGCTATTTGTTCTCAGTCTGTACAATACCACTGTAAGTAGAAAGCCCCTTCCATGACTGATAAAGTGCTCTTGGTTTCAGAACCATGCTATAATGGTCATGATCAAAACAATGTCCCACTCAGCCCTCTTGATGCCTATGATGCTGCTGACTGGACACTGATACCTCTGCTAAGTGTCTGGTGAAATAAATAAATGCATTATTAAATAGGAAAATAAATAAGGCTCCGCAAGACTGCTTACCAGCAGGACTCTCAAAAGGAGCAAATTTCCAGCATCACCCTCACTTTCTACTTTCCAAATGGATGCAAATATTTCCAAAACACTCTACAATCTTCACTTGCAAAGGAATCTAAATACTGTGATTTTTAATTTTTACAGCCTCTACAGTTCAGGAAATTTCATTAGAAAGAAGTTAGAAAGTATGTTATAAACTGATTCACTAACAATGTCTTTTGACATTATGAATTTTGATTGAAATATCTTTAATAATTAATATTTATTCTTTGATGCTTCTTCTAGCATGTTCGTTCCAATAGATCTAATAACCTCTAGGCAACCTGGTCCATTTATAATTCATGCTTGTGAGAAACCAGGAAAGGGAGAACTAGCCCTATCTCAAAAAAAAAAAAAAATCCAAATCTATTCATTTTCTCAATACAGATAGAGAGGATTTAGATAAAGGAGAAATGCCTAGAGATACATGACTGGCAATATAGCTTTTTACCAACCACTGAGATTATTTTCTTTCTTTCTTAGTTTCTGGAAAGTACACTATTGTAGGTAGAATGCTAAGATGATCCCCAGAGTCCCATCCCCTGTGGTACACATCCTGTTTAATTCTCCCCTCTAGAGTGTGGGTGAGATGAGGCTATGACAGATTTCACTCTCATTATTATATTATATTAAGTGACAAAGGTGAAGGCATTTTGCAGGTAAAATTAAGATCCCAAATCAGTTGACTTTGAGCAAATATAAATGAAGATTATCCTGGGTGAGTATGGTTTAATCTGGGAAAGCTTTTAAGGAGGGACTGAGCCCTTCATTCAAAGAAATTCTCCTTCCAGCCTATGAGAAATAAGCTGCCATGTTTTGAGAGACAGGCACCACATGTCAATGACCAGAGGGTGGCGTCTCTGAGCAGGGAGGGATCTTGGTCTACAGCTACCAAGAAATAGAGATCTCAGTCATACAGCTTCAAAAAAATTTATGTTTCCAACAGCTAAGGAGCTTAGAAGAGGACTTCAGATATGCTTAAGATGAGTTTGCAGCCCTGGCCAACACTTTTGTTATTGTTATTATTATAACTGTTGTTGAAGTACGATTGACATACCATGTTATATTAGTTTCAGGTGTACAACTTACTGATTTGACAATTCTATATATTACCCAATGCTCACCACAATAAGTGTAGTCACCATCTGTCACCATACAACATTATTACAATATTACTCACTATATTCTGTATGCCATACTTTTTATCTTCATGATTTATTTATTTTATAACTGGAAGTTTGTATTTCTTACTTCTTGTCACCTATTTCACCCATCCCATCACCTCCCCCCCACTATACCCCCCACCCCCCGCAGGCAACCACTAGTTCGTTCTCTGTGTTTAAGAGTCTGCTTTTTTGTGTGTGTTTATTCATTTGTTTTGTTTTGTTTTAGAATCCACATATAAGTGAGATCATATGGCATGTGTCTTTCTCTTTCTGACTTATTTCACTTAGCATAAAAACCTCTAGGTCTATCTATGTTGTTGCAAATGGCAAGATCTCATTCTTTCCTATGGTTGAGTAATATTCCATTGTATACCATATCTTCTTTATCCATTCATCTATTGGTGGACACCTGGATTGCTTCTATACCTTGGTTATTGTAAAGAATGTTGCAATAGACATAAGGGGTACATATATCTTTTCAAATTAATGTTTTCATTTTCAAGATACACTACAAAGCTATAGTAATCAAAATAGTATGGTAATGGCAAAAAATGGACACAGAGATCAATGGAACAGAATAAAGAGTCCAGAAATAAAGCCTTACCTACAAGGATCAATTAATCTATGATAAAGGAAGCACAAATATACAATGAGGAAAAGATAGCCTTTTCAATGAATGGTGTTGGGAAAACTGGACAGCTACATGCAAAAGAATGAAACCAGATCACTTTCTTACACCATTACACAAAAATAAACTCCCAATGGATTCAAGACCTAAGTGTGAGACCTAAAACTATAAAACTCCTAAAAGAGAATATACGCGGAGATCTCTGGGACATCAGATATGTTACCTCTGGGTTATTATGGCTATGTCTCCTCCGGCAAGGGAAACAAACACACACACACATACACGCATGTGCACACACACACTAAACTGTTGGGACTACATCAAAAAAAAAAAAAAAAAAGCCTTTTGCACAGTGAAGGAAACCATCAATAAAATGAAAAGGCAACCTAGGGAATCAGAGAAGATATCTGAAAATTTTATATCCAATAAGGGATTAATATCTGGAATATATAAAGAATTTATATAACTCAACACCAAAAAAATCCAATTACAAAACAGGCAGAGGACCTAAATAGAAATTTTCCCAAGGAAGACATACAGGTGGTTAACAGGCCCATGAAAAGATGCTCAACATTACTGATCAATAAAAACGACAGTGAGATATCATCTCACACCACTCAGAATGGCTGGTATCAAAGAAAGAGAGAGAGAGAAGTAAAGAAAAAGAAAGAAAGGAAAAAGAAATAAGTGTTCATGAAGATGTGGAGAAAAGGGACTGTTGATGTACTATTGATTGGAATGTAAATTGGTACAACCACTGTGGAAAATAGTATAGAGGTTCCTCAAAACCTTAAAAATAGAAATATCATATGATCCAGTAATTCCACCACCGGGAATTCACCTAAAGAAAATGAAAACACTAGTTCAAAAAGATACGTGCACCTCGGACAACATTTTGCAGCTTTGCGATCCCGTGAGCAGAGGATTCAGCTAGACCGTGTCCAAATTGATTAGAAGAGGGCAACTGAAATCAATATTTTGAATTGTCTACTTGATGTCCCCCTAGGTTTTTACATTCCAGGTAATGTACACCAGAAAGATACAAAATGGGAAAAAGCTGTGCCTTTACTCTGTAAAGTGAAACAGTAGTTTTGAGAGCATGCTTATGGCCTATTCTCAAATTAATTTTATATATCACATTTATAGAATTTAAAGATACAGAATTTTATTCCTGTGAAACTATACAAATCTAGACACGCAAGTTTGATGTGTGCTGGAAAGAAAAAGTGAAGCAGTCCAACACACTAATAGGGGTTTAATAGGTACAATAAAATGGTAATCATTTTATGCCTTATATATTCTTCCTCTATGTTCAATGGAAATATAGCTCACACTGTGGCAAATAATCTTTGTATCATTTTTTCTTCCATATGTTTAATACTCTATAATAATACCCTGGCAAATTTTAAACAAGTTAATTTGCCTTATGGAGTTGGTTATTTTAGTCAATGTGTCACTATTAACCAAGACTTTTTGTTGTACAATCTGAAAATGTCCCTCTTTCCATCATTCATATTTTACCCTAATTCAGACATACCAGCCACTCACTTAATTTGTCTTATTCTCAGTTTAGTTTATATAAAGACATACCCACAAACACTCCCACTGCAGCTAGTTACTGTAAGAATACTGCCGAAATCCAAAGAATTTTCCCCTCACATATGTAGCTATTTTACATTCACAGGAGAAAAATACTATGAGGTGCTTTCAAGATGTTTGTCTCTCCACATCTTCATGTTCACAGTGCCCACATGAGATTATTTTCATGAATAATGAAATGGTAAAACTCTCCATTGTCTTGTTTTCTTTGTTTTGGTTTTATCTTTTTTATAACAGACCTGCTAATGTTACCTTTTTTTTCCACTCATATTTTTCAGCTAAACTTCTGTGTACATTAAATTATTTCATAATTTTTTCTGCAAAGCTATAGTCAGTAATCCCAGCTTGGTATTTAGATACTTCAACATATGGATTTTTCAGTCTTTTTTCTTATTTGTTTGGTGGAAACAAAGCAAAACTCCGTATCTTTTCAGTGAATACATTTTTGTGACTATTGAAAAAAATGCCACTTGTTTCAGGTTGCAAAAATGGATTTTGGTTATAATTTTTTTTCTGCTGCTACATATTTTTTTATAATTTTTTTTCTGCTGCTACATAAAAAAAATATTAAGGACCACTGTTATGGGAGTCAGGAGACGTGTCAAATCTCGATACATGTGACTCCATATGTAAACTTGGGCAAGAGTCACTCAACTTAATTAGGCCTTTCTTTCTCCATCAATAAAATAAAATAATAGGATGATCTCAAAGCTCCTGAGAGCGCTAATGTTTCTCACTTGTTAATATATAATTTTCTCGAATGCTTTAATTTCAAAAATCTTTCCTGGAATTTACTGTACAGACAAATGGACTTCCATTTATATTTATGCACCATTATTCAGAAATGCAGAAAATATAGCACAGGGCATGAAGTTTGGGAGATATTCAAATATTTCTTTCTTCTTTTTGAAATTCCCCAGTGCCCAGACTTCCCTAGTTAAAACCTCATAATGTTGAGGTCTGAAATTTGATTGCATTGCAGAATCAGAATATCTGTAACCTGCAATGTTTGTTTACCCTTATATAACCTAACCCTCCCTCTGCAATAGATAAGAACTTCCAATGGAGAAAAATTTCCTGCTCCAGGAGAGAGCCCAAGTGATTTCAAACTTGAAACTTCAAATGTGCAGCATGTTAATGTTGTTTCTGCCTCTGTCTATCTCCACAGCTACAGCTTGTTTGGGGTGCTCTTGTTAACTCAGTCTACATGAATAAACCATAAAGAAAGCTTTGTTCATTCTATCAATACTTTCTGCATTTCCCAAAGCATGTCATGAAATTTCCAATGTAATTTTTTAAAAGGCTGAAGAGGCCATGGTCAATTAAAAAATAAATAAATAAAGTCTAGAACTACAACTAATGGAAAAGGGTAGAGAGTAAGATTGGCACAAGAAAGAGGTTACTTCAGGAAAGACTTCAAAGAAAATAGGCAAATATCTTCAGGGTTGGTTCCTACTTGTCCCACATCAAGAACCAATTCTTCCCACCGGGCTGCATTAAAAAAAAGGTTTACTGCCAGCTCAATGCTTAATGACCTCAGAGCTGGGAGCTCAGCAGGATAAGAGCTGGAGCAGTTACTGTACCAAAACACAAGAGCCCTTCTCCTTTGGGAAGGCAACCTTGTTACAGAATGCATATTCACAATACATTTTTAACTAATAGAAATATTTTTGGTATATATCAATCATGTCCATTTAAGGATGTGGGGAAAACATTCTGCTCTCTGGATTAAATAAAGAATTAAATAAAGAATATCTCACTTCTGCCAAGAAAACATAATCTTATACCCCAAACTGTTCCTGGACTTCCAACATTAGTAAAAAGAGGCATTCCTTTGATCTTTACCCCCCAGCAAGCAGTGAAATTGCAGTTTTGCTTCTGACAGGAAAATGGTTTACAAACATTCCCTCACATGGGCCTTCATATTGAGATACAAGTTTATAAGGTCATTTAAGAACTCTTAAATCATATTTAGAAACAAGTTCCAAAAAAGAGTATTTTACAGGACAATGAATGAAAATATGGATGAGGAGGGGGAAAAAAGTCTTGTTATCTAGTTTCTCTATTATCTTACGGAGAGTCCAAAGCCAGAAAAGTGAAATTACTTGCTCAAAGTAACACAGCGATACAAGATATACGCAGAGTTCTCTTATATCACAGTTGTTTCTCAACTTCAGGTATTAGTAAATCGTGGTCTGAAATGTTACACTGCATACTGAGTGGATACATTGTGATGGCAATTCATAAAGCAAAAAAAGGCATCTTTTCTGGAATTCACAATACCTTCTCTCTGCATTCCTCTAATATTCAACCTCATCTGTCACCCCTCCAATTGTCATTATTGTATGTTAAATATGTTCTCAGTTTAGGCGATCTCCAGAGTTACCAAGTTGAGAGCTGAGAGTTCTCCAGAGTTACCAAGTTGAGAGCTGAGAGTCGAGGTATTAAGAGAAACTGGTAGAACTTCACAGATAAAGTTGATGGTAAGCATGAACAGCAACATACATTTGAGTAGAGCATGCAATACATAATTTTTGAAAATCTTGGAATTCTGTGCAATAAATCTGGAAAACAATCTTTATTTAGTCCCCTTTTATTTCTCCCCATTTTATGTCTCCGTTCATCAGATACTGAGATTCAACGTTCATGCTACTGCATGTGGCAGCAACTGCTAGCAGCTCACCAACCCTATTTCTTTGTTTGCCCAGGAAATTTGCGAGACAATATTTCCCAGCCTCCTCTGCACTTGGGGACAAAGGATATGAGATCAAGTTCTAGCCAACAGACCGTGAGTAGCTATGGTGAGCATTAATTCTAGGTCATGCTTATAAAAAACATCAGCCCATTAATTTTTTGGGTTTACCTCTACTTTTCTTTCCTGGCTTTATGTAAATAAACACAATTATCTTGAAGATCATGGTGGAACCATAAGATAAAAGGAGGCTGAATCCCTGGAACATCACTTAGAGAAAAACCACCTGCTATAAAGAACATCCATTTTTTTTTAAAGATTTTATTTATTTATTTGACAGAGAGAGACAGCCAGTGAGAGAGGGAACACAAACAGGGGGAGTGTGAGAGGGAGAAGCAGGCTTCCCACTGAGCAGGGAGCCCCGATGCGGGACTCGATCCCAGGACCCTGGGATCATGACCTGAGCTGAAGGCAGATGCTTCACAACTGCGCCACCCAGGTGCCCTATTTTAGAACTTGGATGAATTTGTTTGTTTTTTGAGCCATTATACACATTGGAGTTTATTACAGTTGCTATCATTAACTAATATGCTACCTAACTAGTGAGAATCATATTTTAATTCCTACTCATCTTGTCTTGCTAGGAAAGGTCCATAAAAATAAAATGGTAAATACTTCCTAAATGTTAATCCTAGTTTATATGATGCAGCAATTCCTTACCTGGGCCATCTGTCTCCCAGGGACCGGGGCTGCCCTCCTTCCCCTCAGCCTATACTAGAGAATTATTACTTTAAATGACACATAGTCCTAGGGGGAGTGTGTTATGCTATAAAAAATGTCCAACAATGGTCAGAAATACCAATTAATGTTTTATATCTTCCATGACACCATTAGCATTCATCAGATCCTTTTGACACCTTAAACCAAATAATTTTTTTTTCTTTTTAATGTGAGGATTCCAGTTAGGCAGTGTTAATAGGACAAAAGGAAGAATGTCATCTTTTTTTAGTAGGGAAATTGGGAGCTAAGGGAGGTCTCAGCCTTTAAAGCCTTTCTCAATGGGTGGATACTGACACCAATTCTACATCAAGTCAGTGCAATCTGGGGCAGTAAAAATATGCCACTTTTCCCCCCCTACTGTTTGAAAGTACTCCCAAGTATGCCTTACTGAATGCTGTATTATGTTTCTGGAACTTTTATCTCACTTAATATAGATCTTCATGTTATCAACTGTGTTACCTTAAATTTGCCCTGTGAACTCTTGGAATTTGAGGTCCATTCAAGTGATTATTAAGTGATACACCATATACTTAGTTAAAGGCAATTTTTTTTTAAAGATTTTATTTATTTATTTGACAGAGAGAGAGACAGCCAGCTAGAGAGGGGACACAAGCAGGGGAAGTGGGAGAGGAAGAAGCAGGCTCATAGCGGAGGAGCCTGATGTGGGGCTCGATCCCATAATGCCGGGATCACGCCCTGAGCCGAAGGCAGACGCTTAACCGCTGTGCCACCCAGGCGTCCCAGTTAAAGGCAAATTTTAATTTCCAGACAATGGGGGGGGGGCATAATAGGAAGACTCTAGGCTTGTCTCCTCCCACAAACACAGCTAGATTACTATCAAATCATTCTGAATAACCAAGAAATTGACCTGAGGACTGACAGAATAAAGTGCACAACTAGAGGGAGAAAAGAGGCCCCAGTGAAGAAGGTAGGAAGTGTGTAGACGAGGTTTAGAGAAGAAATGGATCCTGACTGCTGTGTAAGGGAGAGAGGCCTGGTCAGGGAGAAAGGCAGGAGAGAGAAGGGCACACAAGCCAGTGCACCAGGAGAATATTTCCCCACAGCCATTTGGCTGGGAAAACAAGAGGGGCAGATTTTTATGAGTTTTTACAACCAGCAGGTCTCAAAGACTGGAGTTGCAGAGGTCCATGAGCTTGGCTGGGATAGACCCCTGAGGGCACTGTCCTACTCCTGGAAAGAAGGCACAAAAGCAAGGCAGGGGCAGACAGTATGATCTGAGGATTGCCTAAAGCACATGGAAAGACTGTCCCTCTTTTTTTTCTTTTTTTTTTAAGATTTTATTTATTTATTCATTTGACAGAGATAGAAAGAGCCAGCGAGAGAGGGAACACAAGCAGGGGGAGTGGGAGAGGAAGAAGCAGGCTCATAGTGGAGGAGCCTGATGTGGGGCTCGATCCCACAACGCCCGGATCACACCCTGAGCCAAAGACAGAGGCTTAACCGCTGTGCCACCCAGGCGCCCCGACTGTCCCTCTTAAAGCGCATCTGTGAGAGGTAGCATTCACAGAGATGCCTCGCCGAGGACAAAAGAGCCAGACGGTGCCATTTCCCTCTTCTGGCCCTTAGCATAGGTGAAGAGACACATTCTGAGAGAGGCTAAATCAGACACTGGCTGTTTAGTCTGCCTTCCTCCAAATCCCATACCCCTGTGCTCTGGCATGACTGGTCTTATGGGTCAAACCTGCATCAGTCCTAGCATGGCTAGACCCTCTACCAGAAGACCAGTGCAGGTCCCTGCCATACCAGGTCCCTAAAGTTTGGAGGTTTTGTTTGTTTGTTTGTTTAAATATTTATTTATCTGAGAGAGAGAGAGAGAGTATGAGCAGGGGGAGGGGCAGAGGAAGTGGGAGGGGGACAAGCAGACTTGTTGAGCAGGGAACCTGACACAGGGATCAATCCCAGGACCCTGAGGTCATGACCTGAGCCGAAATCATACCTTCAACCCACTGAGCCACCCAGGCGCCCCCGAAAGTTTGGAGTTTTAAAAGTCAACAGGCTTGGCCGGGATAGAGCTCAAAGTGCACTGCACTGCTGCAGGCAGGCAACAACCTGGAGACAGCCTGAAAACATCAATCAGAAAAAGGATGCATAAGGAGAAATTATCCGCTCTTCTGAGAGCAGCAAGCACAGACTCCCCTCTCCGGGGACAAAGGAGCTGTCTACCACGATATCCCTCCCCCAGCCCTCACATAAAGCAACGTTAGGAATAGCACAGCATCAACAATGGCTGCCTTACCTGCTTACACTAAGTCCCACCTCCCTACACTCTCCTGTACTGCTTTTCTCAGGCAAGTGTGCCTGAGAACCAGCACAGCAGCCCCTGGACACCGTATGACCTCTTCTTCATAAAGCCATTACTCTCAGGAACAGGAAACATAACAGGATTTTCTAACACAGAGCAGAAGACAGAGACCTAACCAAAATGCAAGATGGAGGATTTCACCCCAAAAGACAGAACAAGAATAGGTCATGATCAGGTATCTAATCAAAGCAGATATAAGTAATATGCCTGATGCAGAATTTAAAGCAATAATCATAAGGATACTTGCTGAGCTTCAGAAATCATGAGAGACCCTTACTGCAGAGATAAAAGAGTTATAAAACAATCAGGCAGACATAAAAATGCAATAACTGAGATCTGAAACTGACTGGATGTAAGGACCACAAGGATGGAAGAAACAGAGGAACAAATAAGTGATACAGAAGATAGAATTATAGAAAATAATGAAGCTGAACAAAAGAGATAAAGAAAAATTGTGGGTTGCCTGGGTAGCTCGTCAGTTAAGCATCTGCCTTCAGCTCAGGTCATGATCTTTGGGTCCTGGGATCAAGCTCCCTATTGGGCTCCTGCTCAGCAAGGAGTCTCCTTCCCTCTCTTTCTCTCCCGCTGCCCCTTCCCACTGCTCGTTCACTCTCTCTCTCTCAAATAAATAAATAAATAAAATCAAAAAAAAGAAAGAAAAAAAGAAAGAAAGAAAGAAAGAAAGAGAAAGAAAGAAAGAAAAATAGAAAAACTGTGGATCATGAGAATAGACTTAAGAATCTCAGTGACTCCGTGAAATGTAGTAACATTCATATCATAGAAGTCCTGAAAGAAGAGAGAGGAAAGGGGGCAGAAGGTTTATTTAAGAAAATAATACCTGAAAACTTCCCTACTCTGGGGAAGGAAATGGACATTCAACTCCAGGAGACACAGAGAACTTCCATCAAAATCAACAAAAGCAAGCCAACACCAAGTCATATTGTAGCTGAATTTGAAAATATAGTGATAAAGAAAAATCCTAAAAGCAACAAGGCAAAAGAAATCCCTAACTTACAGGGAAGACCCATGAGGCTAGCAGCAGATATCTCCACAGAAACTTGGCAACCAGAAGAAACTGGCATGATATATTCAACTTGCTGAATGGGAAAAATATGCAGCCAAGAATACTCTATTCAGCAAGGCTATCAGTCAGAATAGAAGGAGAGATAAGAGTTTCTCAGACAAATAAAAACTAAAGGAGTTTGTGACCACAAAACCTGCTCTGCAAGAACTGTGAAAGGGGACTCTGAGTGCAAAGGAGAAACCAAAAGTGACAAAGACAAGAAAGGATCAGAGAAAATCTCCAGAAACAATGACAAAAAAAGTAATAAAATGGCACTAAATACATTACCTATCAATAACTACTCTGAATGTAAATGACTAAATGCTCTAATCAATAGACATAGGGTGTCAGATTGGTTAAAAAAAAAAAAAAGACCCATCTATATGCTGCCTGCAAGAGACTCATTTTAGACCTAAAAATACCTGCAAATTGAAAGTGAGGGAAAGGTGAAACATTTATCATGTAAATGGACATCAAAAGAAAACAGGAGTAGCAATACTTACATGGGACAAACTAGACTATAAACCAAAGATTGTAACAAGGAACAAAGAAGGGCAGTATATCATAATAAAGGGGACTATCCAACAAGAAAATTTAGCATTTCTAAATATTTATGCCCCAAACATGGGAGTACCCAAATACGTAAAACAATGAATAACAAACATAAAGGAACTCACTAATAATAATACAACAATAATATGGGACTTTATTTATTTATTTTCTTAAGTGGGCTCCACATTGGTTGGGGCTTGAACTGATGACCTAAGCTGAGATCAAGAGATCAAGACCTAAGCTGAGAACAAGAGTCAGATGCCTAACCAAGTGAGCCACCCTGGTGCCCCAAAAGTAAGGGACTTTAACACCCCACTTACATCAATGGACAGATCATCTAACCAGAAATCAATAAGGAAACACTGGCTTTGAATGACACACTGGACAATATGGACTTAACAGATATATTCACAAAATTTTATCCTAAAGCAGAAGAATATACATTCTTTTCAAGTGCACATGGGATGTACTCCAGAGGAGATCACTTATGAGATCACAAATCAGGCCTCAACAAGTACAAAAAAATTGAGATAATACCATGCATATTTTCTGACCACAACACTATGAAAATTGAAGTTAACCTCAAGAAAAAATTTAGAATGACCACAAATACATGGAGGTTAAAGAACATCCCTAATGAATGAATGGGTCAACCAAGAAAATAAAGAATAAATTAAAAAATACATGGAAACAAATGAAAATGAACACATGACAGTCCAAAACCTTTGGGATGCAGCAAAGGTGGTCCTAAGAGGGAAGTATATAGCTTTACAGGCCTACCTCGAGAAGCAAGAAAAATCTCAAATACACAAACTAACTTTACACCTAAAGGAGCTAGAATAAGAACAACAAACAAAGCCTAAATCCAGGAGAAGGAAGGCAATAATGAGTATAGGAGCAGAAATAAATGATATAGAAAATTTTAAAAAATAAAAAAAAAAAAAACAATAGAATGGATCAAAGAAAGCAAGAGCTGGTTTTTGAAAAAATTAATAGAATTGATAAATCTCTTATCAAAAAGAAGAGAAAGGACCCCAATAAATAAAATCACAAATGAGAGAAGATAAATAAGAACCAACACTACAGAAATACAAATAAATTATAAGAGAATATTATGAAAAATTATATGCCAACAAATAAGGCAACCTAGAAAAAATGGATAAATTCCTAGAAACATATAAACTACCAAAATGGAAACAGGAAGAAATAGAAAACTTGAACAGACTGATAACCAGCAAAAAATTGAATCCCAGAGCACTTGGGTGGCTCATTTGGTTAACTGTCTGCCTTCAGCTCAGGTCCTCATCCCAGGATCCTGGAATCACCCCCAAATCAGGCTCCCTGCTCAGCGGGGAGTCTGCTTCTCCCTCTGCCTCCCCTCCCCCCCACCCTCGCTTGTGTTTTCTCCCTTGCTCATTTACTCTCTCTCTCAAATAAATAAAATCTGAAGAAAAAAATAATAAACCTAAAAAAAAAAGAAAGAAATTAAATCCATGATCAAAAAACTCCCCCTCCCCAAAAAGTCTAGGATCAGATGGCTTCACAGGTGAATTCTACCAAACACTTAAAGAAGAATTAATACCTATTCTTCTCAAACTATTCTAAAAAATAGAAATGGAAGGAAAACTTACAAACTGATTCTATGAAGTCGGAATTACCCTGATTCTAAAACCAGATAAACAGGGGTGCCTGGGTGGCTCAGTCTTTAAGCGTCTGCCTTCGGCTCAGGGCCTGATCCCAGGATCCTGGGAAGGAGCCCGGCATCAGACTCCCTGCTCTGCTGGGAGCCTGCTTCTCTTCCTCTCCCACTCCCCCTGCTTGTGTTCCTTCTCTCGCTGGCTATCTCTCTCTGTCAAATAAATAAATAAAATCTTTAAAATAAAATAAAATAAAATAAAATAAAATAAAATAAAACCATATAAACACTCCACTAAGAAATAGAATTACAGGCCAATAACCCTGATGAACATGAATGCAAAAATTCTCACCAAAATATTAGCAAATCAAATCTAACAGTATATTAAAAGAATCATTCACCATGACCAAGTGGGATTTATTCCTGGGCTGCATGTGTGGTTCAATATTCACCAATCAATCAATGTGAAAACACCACATCAATAAGAGAAAGGATATAAAACCAAATGATCCTCTCAGTAGATGCAGAAAAAAACAAAAACCGGGGCGCCTGGGTGGCACAGCAGTTAAGCGTCTGCCTTCGGCTCAGGGCGTGATCCCGGCGTTATGGGATCGAGTCCCGCATCAGGCTCCTCCGCTGTGAGCCTGCTTCTTCCTCTCCTACTCCCCCTGCTTGTGTTCTCTCTCTCGCTGGCTGTCTCTATCTCTGTCGAATAAATAAATAAAAAATCTTAAAAAACAAACAAACAAACAAAAAACATTTGACATAGTACAACATCCATTCATGGTAACAACCCTCAACAAAGTAGAGATAGAGGGAAACATACCTCATCATACTGAAGTCCGTATATGAAAAACCCAGTTAATATCATCCCTGATGGGGAAAACTGAGAGCTTTTCCACTATGGTCAGGAACAAGACAGGAATGTCTACTCTTACCAGTGTTATTTAACATAGTCCTGAAAGTCCTAGTCTCAGCGATCAGACAACAAAAAGAAATAAGTCATCTAAATCTGCAAGGAAAAAGTCAAACTTTCACTATTTGCAGATGAGATGATACTCTATACAGGAAATCCAAAAGACACCAAAAAACTTCTAGAACTGATACACAAATTCAGTAAAGTCAAAGGATACAAAATCAATGTACAGAAATCTGTTGCATTTCTATACACCAATAATAAGCAGCAGAAAGAGAAATCAAGTAATCAACTCCATTCACAATTGGAACAAAAACTGTAAGATACATAGGAATGAACCT
This sequence comes from Ursus arctos, assembly GCF_023065955.2. NCBI lineage: Eukaryota > Metazoa > Chordata > Mammalia > Carnivora > Ursidae > Ursus > Ursus arctos. The sequence goes on along the minus strand of NW_026623111.1, from coordinate 35,894,268 downwards.
TACCAAAGAGGTAAAAGATCAGTATTCTGAAAACTATAAAACACTGTTAGAAGAAATTGAATAGGACACAAGGAAATGGAAAAATATTCCATGCTCATGGATTGGAAGAACAAGTGTCACTAAAATATCTATACTCCCCAAAGCAATCCACACATTTATTGCAATTCCTAACAAAATATCACCATCATTTTTCACAGAGCTATAACAAATAATCCTAAAATTTGTATGGACCATGAAAGACCCCAAATAGCCAAAGCAATCTTGAAAAAGAAAGCAAAGCTGGAGGCATCACAATTCTGGACTTCAAGTTATATCACAAAGCTATAGTAAACAAGTTAGTATGGTACTGGTACAAAAACAGACACATAGATCAATGGAACAGAATAGAAAACCCAGAAATGGACCCACAACCATATGGTCAACTAATCTTTGACAAAGTAGGAAAGAAAACCCAATGGAAAAAAGACAGTCTCTTCAACAAATAGTATTGGGAAAACTGGACAGCAACATACAAAAGAATGAAACTAGACCACTGTCTTACACCATACACAAAAATAAATTCAAAATGGATTAAAATCTAAATGTGAGATAGGAATCCATCAAAATTCTTGAGGAGAACATAGGCAGTAACCTCTTTCACATTGGCCATAACAACTTCTTTCTAGATAGGAAAGGGAAACAAAAGCAAAAGTGAAATATTTGGACTCCATCAAGATAAAAATCTTCTGCACAGCGAAGGAAACAATCAAACTAAAAGACAGCCTACAGAATGGGAGAAGATATTTGCAAGCAACATATTTGATAAAGTGTTTGTATCCAAAATATATGATGAACTTATTAAACTGAACACCCAAAAAAACCAAATAATCCAGTTAAGAAGTGGGCAGAAGACATAAATAGACAATTTTCCAAAGAAGACATCCAGATGGCTAATAGACACATGAAAAGATGCTCAACATCATTCTCATTCAGGGAAATACAAATCAAAATTACAATTAGATATCACCTCATGCCAGTCAGAATGGTTAAAATTAACAACACAAGAAACAACAGATGTTGGTGAGGATATGGAGAAAGAAGGACACTCTTACACTTTGTGGAAATGCAAGCTGGTACAGCCTCTCTAGAAAACAGTGTGGAGATTTCTCAGAAAGTTAAAAATAGAACTTGCTTACAATCCAGCAGTTGCACTACTAGGTATATACACAAAGGATACAAAAATACTGATTTGAAGAGATACATGCACCCTGACATTTATAGCAGCATTATCGATAATAGTGAAATTATGGAAAAAACCCAAATGTCCATTGACTGATAAACGGATAAAGAAGAGGTGGGATATATATATACCACGGACTATTACTCAAGCATCAAAAAGAATGAAATCTTGCCATTTGCAAGGACGTGGATAGAGCTAGAAAGTATAATGCTAAGTGAAATATGTCGAAGACAAATACCATATGCTTTCATTCATATGTGGAATTTAAGAAACAAAACAGATGAACGTAGAGGAAAAAAGGGAAAAAAAAGGGGGGCAAACCAAAGATCAGACTCTTAACTATAGAGAACAACCTGAGGGTTGATGGAGGGAGGTGGGTGGGGGGAGGGGTTAAATAGGTGATAAGCTATAAGGAGGACACTTGTGATGAGCACTGAGTGTTATATAGAAGTATTGAATCACTAACTTCTATGCCTGAAACTAATAGTACACTGTATGTTAACTAACTGGAATTTAAATTAAAAACCTAAAAAAAAAAACAAAACCCATCACAACCCTGAACTGCTATTCTTCTACAGTAAATTTTTGTTTAAAATAACTCTCCTTGTAACAGTACTGAGTAATGTATAGAATTGTTGAATCACTATATTGTATACCTGAAACTAATATAACACTGTATATTAATTATACTAGAATTAAAATAAAATTTAAGAAAACAACCCTCCCTAATTTCATACTGAAATCTAATAAAAGATAACCTTCATTTTGTCTTGCTCAAAGCAAACAAACAACAACAACTATAACAACAACAAATCCAGATAATCCATCAGTCAATAATTAAGTCTCACTGGTTTAGTCTCAAAACCGCTTAATTTAGTCATATCTCTACTCATGACATAAGATTCCACTGCGGTAGACAACAGAGTGCACATGCATTTCCAGTCTCTCACTAGGACAATAATGCTGACTACCTACCCTGATTCTATTCAAGAGAACTCTAAATAAAACACTATTCAAAGTCTAGGTAAACCAAAAAGTTTCTCCTTAGGAAAAATCTATATTGTCAGACTCTGGTGACTGTGAAAATTTTATGCAGATATTAGTATTCTTAAGGAAAATATTGAAGAATTGATAGATTTTCTTAGTGTTTAATACTTTGATGCTAAAATTCTACTTTTAACATTTTTCATTTTTAGGGATATCTATATAATAATGCTTCTCCATTTTGAATAAAATATGCTGCAAGGAGTGATATAAGAATCCCCATAGACTCTTATATGTTTTAGTAATTAGAAAGGAATAGAAATTTTCATCCTAATTGAGAAATGTTCTGGCTCTATCTAAATAAGGACAAATAAAAACTGGTGGAAATTATAAGGATATAATTAAATGGACACTGCTTTTAGAAACAATTAAATGCATATTGGAATCCTGACACTTGTTGTGAGGATGAAATTGTAAATCAACTTGTCAGTGAGTACTAATGAACATAAAACATGGTTACGAGGTTTCCTTTAAAACTCAGATACTCAGAGAAGTTGTGCAAACAATTTCTGATTTTAAATGTCTCTGCAAAATAGTTTATTTGAATCATTAAACTACCATACTCAGCAATTATAAGGAAAATATGCTGTGTGGCCAGGTTAAAACAGAAAATTGTACAATTCAAAATGTGATATAGACAAAGGGTATGTGTAATTTATTCTTTCTAACATGGAAGGGCATTTCAAAGTAATTTCCTTGGAGTATACTTACAAAACAGTAACAGGATTTGGTCATAGAGCTTTATCAAAGAGACCTGGTCTCTACCTTACAGTGTTATCATTGTTATTTAGTAGAGGTGCTCTATAAATAGGTCTGAAAACAAAATGAAAGAAATGCAAATCACTAAAAATAAAACAGATAATCTGATTTGATGGGCCTTAGAAAGAGATTAGTGTTTCATAGCAAAGACTTCATCACATTTCTCTGAATTGTTACACTTTTGGTGAACATCCTATGTATTGGCATGTACCATTGTCTGAGGTCCTCAGAACCAGAGGCAGAATAAACCAAGCTACAAGCTCTACCATATTTTCCTCAATTCTGGTGCTCTTCAAACACTTATGAGAATGTTTTCTCTAAGCCTCATTGAGAGTAATTTTGCATGGATTGTTCAACATTTCTCCAGGCAACTGGGGTAATGTGTGTCTGGGGATGACTCAGGGACTCTACTATGTCTCTTAAAAGAAGTTAATTATACTCTTATGGGATGATAATTAACATCACAGACTGACAATCTCTAAGGTTTGAATGTATTTTGAACATTCAAGTAGTACCCATCTTTTCTGATTCATGAATCTTTTTAGGTACAGGGAAATTAGTACTTCTCAAGAGACTACTACATGCCTACAAATAGTTGTGAAAGTAAGAACATCATTTCTTATATTGGACTCATACTTATTTCTCCTTAGTCTTGGAGCATAAACTACCTGGAGTAGTCTTTCTTATAACACGGCCCCTAAACCAATCTCAACACACTAGTTCTTAACAGAAACAACAATATCCTTTTTTAAAAAGATTTTATTTTTAAGTAAGCTCTACAGCAACGAGGGGCTCAGACTTAAAACTCCAAGATCAAGAGTTGTATACTCTACTGTCTGACCCAGCCAGGTGCCCTGAAAGCAACAATTATCTCAAGTAAACTTCACTGAATGCAAACATGTCTTTTAAAAAAAACTACATGTCGGGGTGCCTGGGTGGCGCAGTCCTTAAGCGTCTGCCTTTGGCTCAGGGTGTGATCCCAGCATTCTGGGATTGAGCCCCACATCAGGCTCCTCTGCTGGGAGCCTGCTTCTTCCTCTCCCACTCCCCCTGCTTGTGTTCCCTCTCTCGCTGGCTGTCTCTCTCTCTGTCAAATAAATAAATAAAATCTTCAAAAAAATAAAAAAAAAAACTACATGTCATTTCATTGTATAGACCTAAAAGCAGATAATATAATAATAGAGATTTACATTTATAGTATTTATGATATATTTCTTTCTAAACTCTTACATTGTATCTGTATCAGTCAGGGTTTTCCAGAGAAACAGTATATATATATAAAATTAGTATATATAATTATTTCTACAAATAGAATTAGAGTTACATCTTATTTTGTGAAATGTTATATTAAATGGATGTCCTGTAAGTTCAAAATTATTTAAAATACAAAATTGTATTTGAAAATTCCTTAAGTGCTTAGCAATAGTCATTGTAGGGTGACAAAGATATGTGATGTAAGAGGATTACTATCTATTGTAATGATTTACCATTTTCAATAGACAACCATTTTACAATTCCATTTGAAGATTAACTGGTTTTCTAAAATATATTTAAACTGAACACAACCCTTTAGTACTAAAAATCTCAGGATCTCTTCATCCATCTTGGGTCTCAAGATTAATTGAAGAGGCATTGCAGAGATGGAAATCAAAATTTAAGAACATAAATTTAAGTGTGTATACACACACACACACACACACACACACAAACACATACACACACATGTTACGGAGCAGAGGAAGAGCCCAAGTGGAATATAATTGAACCAGAAGATCAATTGCAATAGAAGGTTGTGCCTAGGAGAGGCATGTTCTTGGAATGGGTACTAGTTTTACTAAGGTTGGAATTGACATAGCCAAAGGGATAAGAAACAAAGCAGCAAGACAGAGATACATTTTCCCCAAGGCCAGGATGGATATTCTCTAACAAGGAAATTCCTACAATGATTATTTTCATCTGATTCACTCTCCCTGTGGGGTGCTCCATAGTTACTTCATAAAGAAATTCTATTTTCCCTTACCACGGTTTTCTTTTTCATTTTAAGTCCAAATATTAGTCTTTCTGGCACAGAAAGCAGAAACAATTAGCAGTTGAACAATTCTTCAAGGAATTGTGTAGAAAGGCTTCCAAATCATGAATATATAATTCTGTTTTGTTCACTAGATCTTAACCCACACAATTCATTTGTATAAAAATATTTACTTAGATATTTAACAACTCTTTCTATACAGATGGCAAGAGATCTACAGAAAGTACGCACACTCTTATATATGGCTTACCATCATTTTCCAGATCACCTGGAGGTAACTATTAACTGTAACATAACAGATCTATGGCAAATTTTAGGTCACTTTTTCTAGGAGAGAAAAAATGTCCAGATTCCTCACCTTTCTTTGTCATAGAAATGAGAAAGAACAAGGAAATGGAAGTGAGGGAAGTTGGTGCTCAGAAATATTAGCTACCGTTTATATGGGATGTCCAAGGGAACACGGTGAGAGAATCTTAAGGTTAAATGAGGCTAAAATACCAGTTATTTAGCCAAGTTTCCTAAAACCAGGAAAAAGAAAACAAGCAGCATGCCAAAAGACAAAGCAGAATGCAGATGAGCAAGTTAAATGAAGCCATTAAAACAGAAACTGAGCAGAAATAAAGAGGAGTTAGACAACGAGAGAAGGCATTTGCACATGCAATGGGCTGAGGTGGAATTATACCTAAAACAGATAATGGCTGATTGAGAAAAAACCCAAACAAGTGTGTCTATATAATCATGTCACAGATATATGTGAATTTCATCAAGATAAATGAATAACCTACCTTTCATTCCAGCAAACTGCACACAGGAGTATGACTTTGTGTGGCACTGTAGGATGCCAAAGGTATTGACAGCATTGTCATTACCTTGTCTGAAGGACTATCTTTTACTCTTCACCTTCTTTAAATAGACAAAAAGGTGACCAAAAGGTCTTTTATACCTACTTAGGTAGGACAATAACACTGACCATGACTGATCATTGCCTTGAGTCCAATCCCAGTCAAATATTTAAATTTTCTTCTCTTTATGAAAATGTAGAAACCCCACAAGAGATGCTAATGGACAGATGACTCTGCACCATCATAGGTCGTGAAATATTAATTGCCAAAACACCAGACTATTAGTGCTGAAAGTACAAAAATGTTTTAGGGCATTCTCAGATTACTGAGAAATACAGGGGTAGTTTCAGATTACCAAATCAGAAGAGGTTGGTAGGAAGAGAAAGTAATCAACATACTGAATCTTTATTTAAAGTTCTTCTCTCTTATTTTCTGGAGACAGGTACATGACTGCTTGTACAAAACTCTACTTACCCCCGGACTTCTAGGAAAGGGAAAAAAAACTACCGAATGCAAGTAATATTTTGACTATTGAAGAATTATGTCAATATACAGTGTCCTGGAAAAATTGTTCAATACAAGGAAAGTGAATGGTCTCCTTGAAGTTTGTTTTCAAATATGGGTGACCAAGAATGTCTCATACTTAGCAGAACATCTTATGCTATTTTATTAAAAATATACTGTCTAATGTTATGGAAAAGAATTATTAATCCCTAATAATGTATATTTAATATACCTTAGAGAACTCTAGCCTGTTGCATAATTTAATAAAGAAAAACTTAAAATCCCTTAGATTACGGAGAGGTAGTCTTGTTTACTGAAAATACCATGCAGAGTTGAAGTACTGACATCCCGTCAAAGACATTAGCTTTATGTAACAGAAAATGCCTCCTGCGTCCTGGACAGAAATGCATGAGGTCTCACATACTAGTAAGCTGAAAGTCTAAGTTACAAAATGAGTCAAAAAAATCAAAGGGGCTTTAGTATTTTTACAAGGACAGCAAATCTCTCAGATCCAGAAGAGAATACATTAATTCATTACAGAGTCATTGTATTTGGTTATGAACTGTCATTTCTGTTGCATCCTCTGTTCTCTCAGGTAGTGTTGATCAATATCAATTATTCTTTAATTTATAAAAGAGGTTATCTTTCTTTTTCCTTTAATTTTTTTTTCTTTCTGTAGCACCTAAAAAGAATACCATGGAGAGTCAAGAGAACTTTTCAATTCTATTCTCTGTGATTGTCAAAATATATTCTGTTCTTCTTTACAAAAGCTCTATGCAAACAACCATAAAAATTCTGCCTCCAATAGTACATAATATATTCATATCCATGCAGAACGGGAATAGGTTAAAAGGTGTTTCTAAATGCCTAAAATCTTAACGTCAGTGTAACAGTGTTATTATCAGATTTGTGGATGAGATTTTTACCTGGCTCTAGGAATTGTGAGCAAGTAAGTGATTCTTAAGTCCCTCATATGTAAAATTGGGAAAAGAAAATGAATAAAGTTGCTTTCATAGAAAGAGGCAAAATTTTGCCCCATTTTTTTTCACTAATATCAAGTGTCACATATGTGAACTGAGTTGATGGTTTAAGACCAAAATCCTGAATTATCTTCTTTTTAAAACTGGTAACATTAGCCTAAGATTATTATTCAAGATGAATTATAAAAAAAAAACAACAACAACAGTATTTACACACCGAGACATCTTTGCAAATACTATAGGAGGGATACGTGGATTCAGGATATCTCTGTTTTATGTATTCGAAAATGGGAAAACTAAATGGAAGACAATGTATATTTATTTGGACTCCAAACAATTTTATTTTTATAATTTCAATGTTGGAGCTACTTTGTATGAATAATTATACTTGATTTTCACACTATGCATATCAAATAGGTATTACTAATTATTATTACCACTATACAGATGAGAAAACTGAATCTTAGATTTTTAACACTCACTCTAGTCACACAGGTAAGAAAGAGGAGACCACAATATGAACCTGGATCTAAATTTAATGGAAATTTTCCATTGTACCTCAATGTATTTATCTAAGATATATTTAAGATCAGTTGAGACTCACAAATGTAATACATTATACATGCACCTCCTACTTGAAATCTCCTGGATAACTAACAGAAATCTCAAACATAGTATGTCTAAAACCAAGCTAACTGCCAAACATCCTCTCCCTGATGCCCCTGCCACTGAAACAAAGCATAACAAAATTTCTTGAATGGTGTTCCTCATCTCAATAAATGGCACCACAGTGTGCCCCTGAAACCCCTGACCAAACCCAGAGGTCAACCTAGATTCTTCACTTTCTATCCTTCTCCAAGTCTCAATATTTCCATTTACCTCTTTTTTTCTGTGAACTCTAGTCAAAGCCACCCCATTTCTCCTTTAGAATATGACAAAACAGCCCAACCCTACCTCTCTGCTCCCCTACATGTCAACCCCTCCCTCAGTGATCTATTTTCACAATAGCCAAAGTGACATTTTGAAAAATCACAAGATCTTGACTCTGTAAGTTTTAAGATAAAATGTAAGATCTCTTATACAAGTGAAATCATACAGTATATGCCTTTCTCTGACTTATTTCCCTTGGCATATGCCCTCAAGATCCAATCACGTTGTTAAAAATGTAAGGACTTCCTTCTCTCTGTGGCTTAGTAATACTCCATTTCATACACACACACACACACACACACACACACACACACACACACACACTACATTTGCTTTATCTATCCATCCATCCATGGACACTTAGGTTTTTTCCATGCCTTGGAAAAATGAATAATGCTGCAGTGAACATGGGAATGCAGATATGTATTCAAGATAGTGATTTCATTTCCTTAGGAAATATTCCTAGAAATGGAATAATTAGATCATACAACAGCTCTATTTTTAATTTTTGGAGGAACCATTACAGTGTTCTCCATAATGGCTGTACCAATTTACATTCCCACCAACAGTGCACAAGGGTTCCCTTGCCTCCACATCCTTGCAAACACCAACTCCTTTTTTTTTTTTTTAATAGCCATTCTAACATCTGTGAGGTGTTATCTCATTGTGGTTCTGTTTTCCATTTCCCTGATGATTAATGATATTGAGCATCTTTTCACGTATATGTTGGCCATTTGTATGTCTTCTCTGAAAAATGGCTATTCAGATCCTGTGCCCATTTTTTAAACTTTTTGGTGAGGGCTAAGTTGTATGACTTCCTTATATATCTTGGATGATAATCCCTTATTGGTTATACGGGTTGCAAGTATTTTCTCCCATCCCATGAGTTGCCTCTTCATTCTGTTGATTATTTCTTTTGCCATGAAGAAACGTTTTAGTATGATGAAGCCCCACTTGTTTATTTTTCCTTTCGTTGCTTTTCCTTTTGGTGTAATACCCAAAAAATCATTAGTAAGACCAATGTCAATTAGCTTTCTTTTCCTCTATGTTTTCTTCTAAGAGATTTACAGTTTCAGGTTTTACATAGTCTTTAATACATTTCATGTTAATTTCTGTAAGTGCTGTAAAATAGGGATGTAGTTTCATTCTTTTACAAATGAATAACCAGTTCTCCAAAGAATATCTATTGAAAAGACTAACCTTCGCTACTGAGTATTTTTGGTTCTCTTGCCAAATATTAGTTGACCATATGTGGGGGTTTATTTCTGAACTCTTTATTCTCTTCCAATCGCCTATGTGTCCGTTTTTACGCCAGTATCATATTGTTTTAATTATTGTAGCTTTGTAGTATAGCTTCAAAATAGGCAGTGTGATGCCTCCAACTTTGTTCCTCTTTCTCAAGATTGCTTTGGCTACTGGGAAGTCTTCTGTGGTTCCATACAAATTCTAGGATTTTTTTCTGTATCTGTGAAAAATGCCATTGGAATTTTGATAGGAATTACATTGAATCTGTGGATCACTTTGGGTAGTATGGACATTATAAAAATACCAGTTTTTCCAATCCATGCGCACAGGATATTTGTGTCTCATACTATTGATTTCATTAATATCTTATGGTTTCCAGTATACAGAATCTTCACCTCTTTGGTTAAATTTATCCCCAAGTATTTTATTGTTTTTGATGCTATTATAAATGTAACGGTTTTATTTCATTTTCAGATGTTTTATTGGCAGTGTATAGAAATGCAACTGTTTTCTATATGTTGAGTCTACATCCTGCAACTTTAGTGAATTCATCAATTAGTACTAATAGTTTTTCAGTGGAGTCTTTTAGGGCTTTCTATATATTAAATCTTCTCATCTGCAAACGATGATTTTACTTCTTCCTTTCCAATCACTTCCCTTTTCTTTTGTTTTCCTGCCTAATTGCTCTGGATAAGAATTCTAGTACTATGTTGAAGAAGTTGTGAGAATGGGTACCCTTGTCATATTTCTGACCTTAGAGGAAAAACTAGCTTTTTACTGTTATGTATGATGTTAGCTGTGGGTAAGTCATATATGGCCTTTATTGTTTTAAGGTTTGTTCTTTCTATACCCAATTTCTTGAGAGCTTTTCTTTTTTTCCCGATGAAAGGGTGTTGGAATTTCATCAATTTTTTTCCTGAATCTATGATAAAGATTATATGTTTTATCTTCCAATCTATCAATGAGGTATATAATGTTTACTGATTTGTGTACGTTGAATCATCCTTGCATCCTAGGGATAAATCCTACTTGATCATGGTGTATGATCCCTTGATGTGTTAGGGAATTCAATTTGTTAGACTTTTGTTGAGGATTTTTATATCTATATTCATCAAGGATATTGGCCTGTAGTTTTCTCTTGTCTCTTTATCTGGATTAGGTATTAGGGTGATGCTGGTTTCATAAAATGAGTTTGGGAATATTCCCCCTCTTCCTTTTTTTTTTCTTTCTTTCCTTCTTTCTTTCTTTCCTTCTTTCTTTCTCTTTCTGTCTTTTCTTTCTTTCTTTTTTTTTTTAAGAATTTGAGAAAGGATTGGCATTAATTTTTTTCTAAATGTTTGGTAGAATTTACTGGTGAAACACACCATCTGGTCCTGGGCTTTTCTTTTGGGGGAAGTTTTTAAATTACTGCTTAAATCTTCTTAGTTATTATCAGTTTGTTCAGATTTTCTGCTTCTTCATGATCCAGTTGCTGGGAAGGTTATATGTTTCCAGAAATGTATCCATTTCTTATAGGTTATCCAATTTGTTGGCATAGAATTGTTCATAGTAGCCCCCTATAATTCTTAGCATTCCCATGGCATCAGTGGTAATGTACTCTTTTTCATCTATAATTTTGTTCATTTGAGTCCTTCCTTTCTTTTCTTGGCTAGTCTCACTAAAGGTTTGTCCATTTTGTTTATCCTTTTAAAAAATCACCTCTTAGTTTCATTAATTTTTTTCTATTGTCTTTCTAGTGTCTATTTCACTTATTTTTTTTTTATTTTTATCTATTTACTTGAGAGAGAGAATGAGAGAGAGCAAAAGCAATTTGAGGGGGAGAGGGAGAGAGAGAGAGAATTCCAAGCAGACTCTGCACTGAGTGTGGAGCCTGACACCTGGCTTGATCCCAAGACTCCAAAATCACAACCTCAGTCAAAATCAAGAGTTGGTAGCTCAGCCGACTAAGCCACCCAGTCACTCCTTATTTATTTCTGCTCAAATCTTTACTATTATCTTCTTTCTGCCAATTTGGGGCTTAGTTTGTTATTCTTTTCCTAGTTCCTTTAGGTGTTGACATTTTCTGTTCTCTTGATTTATAACTATAAACTTCCCTATGGGAACTTTTGTTTTTCCTGCATCCCATAAATTTTGGCATGTTGGGTTTGCTATGTTGTTTTGTTTGTCTCAAGATATTTTTCCCTTATGATTTCTTCCTTGACCCTTTGGATGTTCAAGATGGTGTTGTTTAATTTCCATATGTTTGTGAATTTTTCACTTCTCCTGTTGCTCATTTTTAGTTTCATACTACTCATCAGAAATAATACTAGATATGATTTCAATCTTCTTAATTTTGTTAAGGCTGTTTTATAGTCCAACATATGATTTATTCTGGAGAATCTTCCCTGGGCACTTGAGACGAATGTATATTCTGATGCTGTTGGATGGAATGTTCCATATATGTTAGAATCACTTGGTCTATAGTGTTATTTAGATCTACTGTTTCCTTGTTCATTTGTCATGTGATAATCAATCCATTGTTGAAAGTGAAGTTTTGAAGTCCCCTATTATTGTCTATATCTCCCTTTCATTCTCTTAATATAAGCTTTAAATATTTAGATCCTCCAACGTTGGAATGGAAACATACTTAACAATTGTTATATCCTCTTAATGAATTGACCCTTCAATTATTATTTCTGTCACGTATGAATTTCCATTACTTGCTTAAACAATCAGGATAATTATGTTCTTTCCCAATAAATGTATTAAAAAACTTAAAAATAAATGGAGGCTTCATTCCCCCTCTAAATTTAACATATTATTTTATTGTTTATGTAAATGTAATAGGATTGAATAAAAATCTTCATAATTGTGTTCAATACAGAAAATGATTGAAGTAGATGAAAATGCAAACAACTGGAAAATATTAAAAATTATCTTAGTTAAATCAGTAATAAAAGTGAAATTATTATCATATATCAGCTACCTTATTTTTCAAACTATTTAAATTGGAACATATTCTACCCTGTTAAGTTCAGGGAAAAATGACAGTAAAAGGATGGTATCATACACAAAGAAATATAACTCACATTTTTAGTCTAACAACAAATAGTGTTTATAGAACAAGTTATACAGCTCATTTTGCAATAGAAAACAATCCTGAGAATAGAAAACAATAGAAAACAATTTTTTCCCCTTCAAGTCAAAATTCAAATTAGAATCAGAAATGAAGTGATGTTCTTATTTCAGCAATGAATACATAAGTGACTTGATTTTTCTTAAGACTGCACTTTTTAACGTTCATCTGGATATAACACTTTAAAGAATCCCTTTCAAGCCTTAAAAGACATTCAGTTTGTGACTGTAAAACACACCTTTTTCAGCTCCACTTATTCTGCAGAAGGGCCTTTCCATATCAAGGATTAACACAATATGCATCATGAGTTCAAAAATTTCAATTTGCAGCTATCCTTAGCAAATAATGAGAACCATCTGGACTGATTGATGTGGAGATTGAAAGTAATTGATCCTGCAATTGAGAAGCTTTTATGAAACATGAAATTAAACAAGATGATATTAAGCATTCTAAAGTTCATTGGAATGACACACCAATGTGTTACTAGCTGTTCATTTTCTTTATATAAAAAGCCTTGACTGGAAGAATATAACAGAAATAAAAGCTAAAAAAATGTAGATACTGATGTACTGATCAAAAGTCCACAGCTGGTTTACTTTGTTACAATAAATATTCTATGTGGTGCATAAAGTCTTTGATTTCTTGCCAAATGTCATTTGTAGGTAAAACATTATTAATGGAATTACAATTATTAATATATACAGATTGCCCTTAAAAAGAGAAAACTATGTAGAAAAGAATTAGCAATAATTTTACCTTTGAATAAAAGTTTACATTATTTCAGATCCTTTTCTTATTATCTCCCTCTTGGAAAAAGGAGTGCTTCAGAAGGCCAGTTAAATATTGCCTGATTTTCACAGCAAACTTTGAGGTAAGCAGAGCTTATTCTTCCCATTTTAAGGATAAGGAGCTAAATCTCCCAGAAGTTATATCATTTGCTCTAGGCTGGGTGAGTGGTAGACTGAAGGAAGACCCCCCCAAATTTTTTTGTTTTTAATTTATAGTATAAAATATATTCTAGTATATCACATTGCTTCTAGACAAGGAAACACAGACAAATGAAAACATAAATATTGCTTTGCTAGAAAATTTTTTCCCAATATTCCATAATGCTAATGACTCTGCTTATCTCCCTGTATAAAAAGATGTTGATTCATGGGAATTCTTCCACATTTGCATTGTATTCAACTACATCACGAACTTAGACACTATTCACAAGTCTCCAACATTAAAGGACATCTGCCAACAGTGACAATTGTGACTCCAGTTTGAATCAGAAGGTAGGCCTTTTATAACCTCAGGAAGACACCTCAGAATTTACGAATGTTCGTAAAGTAGTATAAAAGAAAAAACCTGAGCCTGGTTAAAAAAAAAAAAAAAAGCAGTGCTACCATTTCTGGAGATGCTTAAGGCTACAAGAATCTTCTCGAAATCTGAGCATAAGGTACAACAATGGCATCCTATGATACAATTTTGGACATAATTCTCAATAAGCTGCACTATGAAATGTGACAAATCTTAAAAGGTGACTAACTAAAAAAGAAGCTAATAATCCATTGTACATCTCAGTGCTGCAAGTAAAAGAATCTAGCCTGACATACAGAAACATAATACATGTATTCAGAAAGATGAATGAATATTCATTAATATTTATATTACATTAAAAACAAATCATATATAGTCATGGAATGATGCATATTTACATAAGAAATACTATACTTTTTGTTTCTCTAAAGCTGCTAGAGAGGTTTCACATAGAAAATAAGATTTTACAAGCAACGCTAAGAAAAAAGGACATCTTGAAAGGTGTGGAGAAAATGGCGTATTTCAGAAATAAACCACAGCTTGAGAAAGCTCAGGGACAAGAAGTAATGCATCAGTGGTTGGTAAAAATGAACTATTTAAGGCAGTAAGATGTGTCTGCCCAGGTAGTGAGCCTACCCTATTCTGTTTTATTATCTAGACAGTCATAACAAGAATCCATGTGGGGGCATACAATGTTGGACGATTCCCTAATGTAGGTTTCCTGCAGAAGTTCGGGGCAAGTACACTGACTGAAGATGCCCATCAACCAATGAGCAAATTAGAATGAACTGGCATACGCTCTTACACTCATCTCTTTGCTGCCTTACCAGAGCACATCCGTCTCTCAAACTATGTAGGACAAAGTTTCAGTGCTCAAATAAATAAGTGAAATTTATAGCCTGCTTGAGGCTGGATGAGAAAAAGGAAACTGTAAGTTCCTGCTTCTTCAAAGAAATGCACATTACATTCCCCTTTATAGGTCAGATTTACCCTTGGGCGTAAGAGTTAAAAACAAACAAATGAAAACTCAAGAAAATCCTAGCCTCCACCTCATCCCCCCAAAAAGCTTGTTTCAATTAGTTCCCTTAGAAATATCTCTAATTTTATCAAAATTAAATAAATGTTATAACTGCAACTATATATTGTGTCAAATATGCCCCATATATTCTAAACAGTTTTAATATTTTTTATATATTAACATTCATGTTGTTGTTACTACTGTCAAGGCATACCAGGTGAATATCAATTCTAGAGGTAAATGCTATCATTGATTCCATATTACACATGAGGAAATTCAGAAACAAAGAAATTGAAAAACTGGGGCGCCTGGGTGGCACAGAGGTTAAGCGTCTGCCTTCGGCTCAGGGCGTGATCCCGGTGTTATGGGGTCGAGCCCCACATCAGGCTCCTCCGCTATGAGCCTGCTTCTTCCTCTCCCACTCCTCCTGCTTGTGTTCCCTCTCTCACTGGCTGTCTCTATCTCTGTCGAATAAATAAATAAAATCTTAAAACAAACAAAAAAAAGAAATTGAGAAACTATCAAAGATTTTCCAGCTATTAAGTAGAAGACCAGATGTTCAACACAATTTTTTTTTAAAGATTTTATTTATTTATTTGACAGAGACAGAGACAGCCAGCGAGAGGGAACACAAGCAGGGGGAGTGGGAGAGGAAGAAGCAGGCTCCTAGCGGAGGAGCCTGATGTGGGGCTCGATCCCAGAACGCCAGGATCACGCCCTGAGCTGAAGGCAGACGCTTAACGACTGCGCCACCCAGGCGCCCTGTTCAACACAATTTGGCTTCAGAGACTATTTCATTAATCACCCTGTTATATTTGCCATTAGATCTTCAGTTCTTCATGTAGCAAAAAGTTATATGAGGAGCATAAATAATATATCAGCTGATAAGCAAACTGCTATAACAAATTAAAATTAAAGATGTATAATAACTCTCACACAATATGAGCACTGTTCTATAATAGTCCAGGGCTGGTGTCCTGACCAGCAGGTTTCTATACCTCAGGAAATGATTCAGGGACCCAAGGTGATCCATTTTATGGCACTGCCTGTCCTCTTATAGGACTTTATTGTCATCTTCACCCAGGGCATGGAAGGAGGAGAGAAGAGCAGAAAGAAGGCATCTGCATTCTTAAAAGCCTAGGCCCAGAAACGGTACACATCATTTCCACGCACATGTCGCTGACAAGACTTGTCACATAGTCACACCTAATTTGGAAAGTACTCTAGCTATGTGCAGAGGAAGAAGAAAAGGAAAGTGATTTGGGGGAAACTTAACAGTATTTGCCATAATCAACGACCATGAATAGATCCAATAATTGGTTTGATTGGTTTAAAGTTTAGTGAAACTGAAAACAATACCAATATATAGCTACCTTTGAAAAATATTATAGTAAAAATTTTAATAACAATTCTTTTTTTTAAAGATTTTATTTATTTATTTGACACCGAGAGAGGGAACGAGAGAGGGAACACAAACAGGGGGAGTGGGAAAGGGAGAAGCAGACTTCCTGCTGAGCTGGGAGCCCAATGCTGGGCTCCATCCCAGAACTCTGCGATCATGACCTGAGCTGAAGGCAGACGCTTAACAACTGAGCCCCCCAGGTGCCCCTCAACAATTCTTTTTAATCACCATGTGCTTCCAACATTCCATATTAAAATTATAAATTATGTCTCAGGTGGATGCTAGTGCATACTTAATGCTGCAGAACTCTGCTGAGGATTAATTGAGCAACCATACCCTGGTAAGTTCTGATCTCCTCTAAACCTGGTGAGTTTGATTTTGTTTGAAATTTTCAGTTACATGTGAAATTCAAACAATTTCTCACCGTACATAAAGATTTAATTAAATAACAGTTGTGAGTAAATGCTTAAAATACATGAGGTAAAGCATACTTTTCCCACATACAGCCATTCAGATGTAAAAGTGAAAAAAATTCATCTCCATAACTTCATTAGTTGGCTTAAAACAAAATTGCTTTATCTCTTTCTAATAAGCACTAGAATAGACAAGAGAGTTGCCATTTCCAATAGGAGACTGAAATATTCTCATTATGGATCAGTGTAATAAGCACAAGTGTGACTTTCACACCTCAGCTTGGTGGATCCCAAACATGTGGCCTTGGTCAAATTTCTTCATTTCTTTGATTCTCATTTTAATAATTCATAACAACAAAACAAAATACCTGCT
This sequence comes from Ursus arctos, assembly GCF_023065955.2. Lineage (NCBI taxonomy): Eukaryota > Metazoa > Chordata > Mammalia > Carnivora > Ursidae > Ursus > Ursus arctos. The sequence continues at coordinate 35,877,090 of NW_026623111.1, read as the reverse complement.
TTGAAAGTTTGTTGTGAGGACGGAGAGAACATATAAGAAGACCTCAGTCCACCAGCACTGGGGTGGCTCAGTTGGTTAAGCATCTGCCTTCGACTCAGGTCATCATCCCAGGGGCCTGGGATCAAGCCCCACACGGGGCTCCCTGCTCAGCGGGGAACCTGCTTCTCCCTTTCTCTCTGCCCCTCTCCCTGCTTGTGCTCTCTCTCTCTCTCAAATAAATAAATAAAATCTTTTTTAAAAATCTCAGTCCTTTTGTCTGAGTGGTCCATCATTAATGTTAGTTTTCCTTCCAAAACCTTATCCCCCATGTTCTTCCCTACACCTCATTTACGATCCTCCTCACACTGCCTAGCTATTTACTTAGAGAGAATATGCTCACCCTCACCTTCACTTTTACTGGCAGAAAAAAACCTGGGTTTTAAAAATACAAGTAGAAATTACGTAGGGATTTCATTAATTGTTTTTAATTCATCAATATAATATATTTATATGGTATTGAATAGCCTACACCAGCAGTGCAATTATTAATCTTGATTTATTTAATCCACATAGAAGCTTAAATATGTGCAATGTTATCATAAGCATCAATTATTTCTAGTATTAGTAGTGTAATAGTCGTATAGTACAATTAGTAGTTTAACAGTATAATCAGCATTATACACTTTAAGATAAGAGGAAACAAAGCACAATATACACCATTCCACTTGTGACTAATCAGTAATGGTATTCTGTCTTCTAATCCAGGTCCAGGGCTACTACTAAAATACAGCTTCTTCCTCTCCATAAACCATCACAAGTATCACTGCTGTGATATTTATTTCATACAATCATCACATTTAAATATACATTAATTTTTAAAGATTTTTTAAAGGATTTGTTTATTTTTGAGAGAGAGAGAGAATGTGTAAGAAA